>NC_090650.1:117885463-118531713 GCF_040937935.1 Hyperolius riggenbachi | reverse complement strand
TGGCTTTACGCTTTGCATGGTATTTTCTGTTCCATGTAAGGTGTTGCCACACATTGTCTCTGTTCTCCTAACACATTGCTGAGGCTTGCATAGCTTTTGACATTGAAGATTGTGACCCTGGAAAGGTCTGTGATGAACTGGTCACCATAAAAGCACAGAATGGAAGGCGAGAGAGCGTCCAGGAGATTCATCTGGAGGATAATGAGAAGACCTTGTAACCAGAATGTGTTTTATCTGCCTGTTTTGTTTTTCCTTGTGCTTGTGGAAGCTGCCTGGTGGCTGTATTGGCTGATTACATTGAGCAACTAAATATAACATGAAAAAGAGCTGAGATGTTGATAGGTTCTTGCAGGAAGAATGTTGTACGTCAGATCAAGTAGCCACGCTCTTTCTGCTGCCCATTTGTTTCCAAGGAAAATGTCATCTGGCTTGGTTCATGTCTAACTTAGTTTGTGGAATCAAGTCAAGCACCAGAGTGCTTTTCTGTTTAGCTGAGCAGGGAATGTATCCTAATAGACATCTCTTGGATCTGGTGTTCAAAGAAGTCCCTGCATACTTAGGAGCTTTGCTACAGAATTTCTACTGCAAATATCTTGTGCAGATTGAGGTGTCAGTAGATTAGTATAGTACAACTGTGTTTGTAATGTTCATGTAAAAATCAGTCATAAACTTTAAATGGGTCTGCTGTGCGGTGCCTTTCGAAAAGCTTTTTCTGTTTGGGCAGGAACTAGTCCTTGCAGGAAGTGGAAATACCGTTGTACTTCCTGTACTCCTTGCGCTAGTGGCATAGTTTTGCCCACAAACCGCGCCCATCTTCTGTCAAGTCTCTCTCTCTCTCTCTCTCTCTCTCTCTCTCTCTCTCTCTCTCTCTCTCTCTCTCTCTCTCTCTCTCTCTCTCTCTCTCTCTCTCTCTCTCTCTCTCTCTCTCTCTCTCTCTCTCTCTCTCTCTCCCCCCCCCCCCCCCCCCCAATCCAAAAAGCTTTATTGGCAGGACCAAATACATTTATCATAGCCAAAGCAAAACATTAACAGTGGGGGGCCTGTAAGGGATGGTATGGGGGGGGATGGGATATATAGTCCATAGGGAAGGGGGGTATAGGCATACAGTCCATAGGGGAGGGGAATATGGGGTTATACAGTCCATGTGGTATCATGTTCCTCTCAGTTGGTGGCAGGCTGTGACATATCGGGCAGCTATTTGGACAGTTTTTTCCTCTTCCCCCAGTAGGATATAGTTTCCTCTCCTCATCTGTGGAGGGGAAATCTGCGATGTGGGCAGAGAGTCTTTGGAAATGGGCGGTCCTCAACGGTGTATATTTGCTGCAGTGTAGCAGGAAGTGGGCCTCATCCTCCAGGAACCCCTGGTCATATTGCCTGCACAGTCTCTCCTCCCGGGGCTTCCATGTCTGTCTGTGTCGTCCTGTCTCTATCTCCAGGTTGTGGGCGCTCAGACGGTACAGGCTCAAGGCCTGTCTATCTTTGTGGTGGTGTAGCCTCTCCAGATGTATAGCCATTGTGTACTCCCTCTGTAGTGATTGGTAGATAGTGAGTTTCTGGGAGTTCTTTATGTCACTTCTCCATTCCTCTAGGTATCGGTCCTTGCAGCTTTCTATCATTCCTTTTATTTGGGCTTTTGTCAGCCTGTGTTGGTGGTCTTGGCTGGGCTGGCTGTTGACGTTTTGTTTCAAAGCCTGTGGTATGGCCTCCCCACCCTGGCTCAGTAAGGCTTTATGGTGGTAAGTGCTGGGGTTGCTGCTCTGTATATGCGCCCGGTATGAGAGCGCCCTCTGCTGGATAGTCAGCCATAGTGGGAATCTGCCTAGCTCTGCCCGGCAAGCTGAGTTCGAAGTGCTGCGATGGACTTGGAGAAGATACTTGCAGAACTCTAGATGGAAGATTTATGTTGGGCTGGAGTCCCATTTTGATTGGTCAGGGTAGGTGACCGGGCACCATACCTCACTGCTATAGAGCAGGATTGGGGTGATGATGCTGTCGAATAACTTTACCCAGACTCTCACCGGTGGTTTTAGGTGGTAAAGTTGCCTTCTGATTGCATAAAACGTTCTGCAGGCTTTTTCCTTCAGGGCCTCTACTGCTGGTTTAAAGCTCCCTGTTTGGTTAATTTTCAGCCCCAGGTATGTGTAACTGTTTGTGGTCTCCAGTGGGCAGCCATTTAATATAAATGAGGAGGTGGGCATTTTTTTGACTTTTTTTTTTCTCTGGAACACCATCACTTTTGTCTTCTTTAGGTTGATGGGCAGTGCCCATGTGGTGCAGAAACTCTCCAGTACTGCCAGGCTGTCCTGTAGGCCCCTTTCTGTTGGGGAGAGCAGCAGGAGATCATCTGCATACAGCAGGAAATTCACCTCGTGGTCATGCAAGAGGAGGCCTGGTGCTGGGGAGGATTCCAGGGCTACAGCCAGTTGGTTAATGAATATGTTAAAGAGCGTTGGGCTCAAACTGCAGCCCTGCCTGACTCCTCGACCCTGCTTGAAGAACGCGCTTCTCCTTCACACTGCATTGGTTCCCAGTATATGAACTCTTGATGACATCATAGATTCTACCTCCTATTCCGCTCTCTAGGAGTTTTAGGAAAAGGCCTGGGTGCCACACCGAGTCAAACGCCTTATTAAAATCCACAAAGCAAGCGTGTATTTTGCCGCATGAGCTGTGGACATGGGTCTTGATAAGGCTGTGCAGTGTGTAGATGTGGTCGTTGTGCGGTGGTTTGGCATGAACCCAGCTTGGCTTTTGCTGAGTACGTCCTGCTGTGTGAGGAAGGAGAGGATCCTTTTATTAATGATGCTGTTAAACAGTTTTCCCAGTGTACTGCTGACACAGATTCCTCTGTAGTTTGCTGGATCGTATCTGTCCCCATTCTTGTAGATGGGTGTTATGAGGCCTTCACTCCAGGCCTGAGGAAAGGAGCCCGCACTCAGGATAAGGTTGAATAGTCTTGCGAGTGCCTCATGTATGTCCGGGGGGGCTGTATTTGATCATCTCTGGCAGGATGCCATCGGTACTGCTAGCCTTCTTACATTTTATCAGCTTTGTTCTTTCTCTTATTTCCTCCATCGTGATTGGTGTATCCAGAGGGTTTTGAAAGTCCTTGATTGTCTCCTCCATGTCCTTCAGCTTTGCGGCTATTTGTTTCTGTTCTGGGGTTTGGGCATTTTCTCTCCAAAAAAAAGACGTGTTTCCACCCATGTGAACCGTCCCTAGTTTGAGCATTTTATTTGGTTTATTAAAAATAAAAAATAGATGCATTATTTCCCTTCAATGGAAAATGACGGTATACCGTTGGCTTTAGTGCTTGGTGATACTTTGCCTGAGACAATCTTAAGAAGTTATTTGTTACGACTGTCTACCAGTCTCTTATGCCCCATCTACACGATACGATTCTTTGTGCGATTCGATTACTATTCTATTTTCGATCCAATTAAATCCGACCTGTCCGATCGGGATTTAATTTGCCATTCTGTAATTGGATCGTAAATAGAATCGTAATCGAATCGCACAAAGAGTCGTATCGTGTAGATTGGGCTTAACATTGTCAAACAATCTATTTTCCTACTAATAGTTTGGGGGGACTTTTTTATTCCTTGTATGAGCAGCTATTTTGAAACCAAACACAGCATCATGGTGGGATTTGGCCTTAGTTTCTATGGACACCCGTTGTAAGTGTCTGGCATGTTTTTGACTCTCTGTTTTGAAGCATGTGCAATGCCCCTTGGATGCACAGCTTTATGCTTAACATTGAGGTTTCCACATTCTTCTTTCAGCATGTTATTGATTTTAGTGCTGTGTGTAAAAGCATCTTAATACACTTAGAGTATGACGTGAGCACTTCCTTAAAGCAGTACATGCGTTTCTTCTTCTTCTCATTGTCATGTTGCAACACTCATTTTTGGTTGTGGTTCAAGCTTTTGCTGGTCTTCAACACCATGGGCTTGATTCATAAAAGAGTGCTGTTAGCACAGGTGGTTTCACGCGAATCTTGGCATTGCGCGCGATCACGAATTTTCGCGTGAAATGATAACGTTTTCGCGCGCAGACGTGAATTTTCATGTGTAAACTATCGATTCCACGGGAAAGTTCGCGTTTGCGTGTGAAAACGTTATCGTTTCGTGTGAAAATTTGCGCAAAAACTCCCGTGCTAACAGTTAGCACTCTTTTGTGAATCAAGCCCCATATGGTGCAATCCACAATTAATTAATCATGGATTATAAGTATTATGGTGGTATTCCTAGGCCTTGATAAAGCAATTCTAAACTGTATCACTTTAAGCACAATGCTTTACAGTTGGTCATGTCTACTGGGGAAGTGTGTGTGTGTGTGTGTGTGTGTGTGTGTGTGTTTCTCCAAATAACTCACCTGTGGAACATTTTGCACATGAAGTCTTGGTCTTGTTAAATATAAGTCTTAGGGCCCATTCACACTTGTGCGTTTTCAGAGCGATTTCAGCATTGCTGAAAATTGCTAGCAGTTTGAAAAACGTGTGTACAATAAAGTATATGGAAGTGTTCTTATCTAAGCGATTTTGCTGAAACGCTAACGTGTTGCCTGCAGTGTTTTCTGAGCAATTCTGCAGGCTAAATTCAACTAGAAATCACAAAACGCTAATTGCTGGAAAAATGCTTTTTATACAGTGAAAATAACGCTAGAAAATCGCTCAGTGTTTGCATTTAGCTATTTCTAGTGTGAATGGACCCTAACACTGTTTTTGCAGCTGTTTCACACATCCAGAAACCTCAGATAAGGTGGATCCAATAATCTAGTGCTCCCTAGAGTCCACCTCATACCGTTCGGAACCAGAGCCTTCAGTATTAATGCTCCTGTCCTATGGTTTTTTTTTTTTTTTCTTTCTTTACAACAGTATGAAAACCCTTTATTTTGTATGGAATTCTAGATTTGTCAGGTGTTTTTGTTTTTTTCCCATGCTTATTACAGGGCTATTGATTGAAAGTATTCGAGCCAGAGCACCAGCACAGAAGTCAAGCAACTGGCATTGTTGGGGAATGGCAGCCTCACTTTAGGTTCTCTTTAATTCAGCGGTTTTCTAATGGCAGACTCATACACTTTGGCAGCAGTCGTGGTGAGAGCTACCTGTGGATCTCATGTCTCTGCATCAAGTATTCCTCTCTCACCCTGAAGTTAATGGCCTGGAACTTAGTTTGCTTTGATATGTCTTCTGTCACACATGGTCAACTGAAACTAAAAGCGAAAAATTACACCACCATAGGTTACTTTTAGTGAAGAACGCACGTCAGTGTTTCAAAGATGAAAGCTGCTAAAGTAATGTGATTTATTTTTTTTCTTTTCTATGAAAACCAAGTTTGTCAATGTAGTGTGGAGCAGTTGTGGCTCACTATGTGATGGGATACAGTCATAGATGCCCTTTACAGTTGTTTTCTCAAATGTTTGCAACCCAGAGGGGTCAAAAGATTCCTTGCCGGAGTCACCAAAATGACCAGTAACTGGTCCTCAACCCTCTTCCCCCCCCCCCCCCCCCCCCAAATAAAAATAAGAATAACAAAACTGCACTACAGCTATCCATTGAGCTAACCTTGTACACCACCCCTTCCTTTCCTCAGATGCACCTCGACGGTTCATCTCTCGAAAACCTTGGTACATATATGGGATAGAACAAATTTACTGACTTTACCATGTTGGTATAGCATCATCAACTAGTAGAGGTCCGTGTCCACACAAATCTAGCCATTTGGGCCAAACTTTATTGAACCTTTCTGGGCAACCCCTGATAAAGGGAACCTGAGGTAAGAGAGATATTTATTTCCTTGTAAACAATGCCAGTTGCCTGGCTAATCCAGTAAAACTTGAGTCAGAGTACCTGATCCGCTGCATGCTTGGTCAGGGTTCATGGCTAAAAGTATAAGAGACACAGGGTCAGGAGGACTGCCAGGCATCTGGTCTTGTTCAAAAGGGTAGATTGTGTCAATTCCTCACAGTTCTTCTATGCACATTTCAGAAAGCGGTGTGTGTGGTTTTTAATTATATTTTTTTAGCATGAGTTTATTATATTTGTTGTTTTTACCCACATGTGCAAGAAGTCTAGAACTAGCCATCTTAGTCACATATTTTTCTTTGTTTTTGCTTTATATGAAGTATGCAAAGTGGACATCTGTTTATTGACTGTGCCACTATTCTTCTTTAATTCAAGTTGTTGTTCAAATCATGTGCCCTGAATATAGAAGTGGAAATTCGAATTAGGATGGTGGTGTGTGTGTGTGTATATGTATGTATGTATGTATATATGTGTATATATATATATATATATATATATATATATATATATATATATATATATATATATATATATATATATATATATATATATATATATATATATATATATATATATATATATATATATATTCTTTATTTTTCATTCGCGCTCTTATCTGCTTCCATGTCTGTAGCCCACTGCAGGTCCCCCCCCAGGCACTAGAAAAACATTACAGTGGTAGCACTTTGCACATTTGCTATTCATGTGGGCTTGTTTACGAACGTATTGCAAAGATCTGCATACTATATTTAATCGCAAAATAGCAACCACTCAAAGTTATGGGTTACTGTTCATTCAATCCATGTACTGTCATAGAAAATATGCTTGGAACCTCATTACCTAACGTATTCAAAGGTGTGTGTGTGTGTGTGTGTGTGTGTGTGGTTTTTTTTTTTTTTTTTTTTTCCCCCTCTCAGCGAACAGTGGTGATAGATTTGTAAACCAGTGGAGATCTTTAGCTGGGAGTGAGGAGGTGCCCCTAAAATAACCATGGATGTAAGAAGTATAACAAATTAAGATAACTGGCTTACCTCTAAAAGGGGCAATGCCAATATGTAAAACAGGGTTTATTAATCACTTTAGAAGATAACTCGTTTCGCATTGCACAGGCCGCTTCCTCAGATCAAATAACAAAACCGTGTCTAATCTGCAGTAAGAGTAAGCTAGGAGCGCCAGATACTGCTCTGACAGGGATCTATCTGATGTCTGCATCGACCAGTGCATGGCCACCTTAATTTTTTGAACTGATCAGTTATTAGTCATTCTCAAGAACCTCAATCTGCTAATATAGGCTTCACACCAGGGTAAGGCTTTTTGGCGCCGCCTGTGACAATCCAGGTCCCGCGATCCCGTCGAGATCTGCTCCCGTTAGCGTACGCAGGAAGTACGGGCGCAGACGGACAACGAGACCGGTTGCTGGATCGTCCAGAGGGAAGAAAGAAAAAGCGACAGAGCGTGCCAATCCCGTCTAATCTGCTCCCGTTAGCATACACAGGAAGTACAGTGAACGGTGACCCCAAATTGCATATCTCTGCTTTGGCAGGGCTTACCTGTAATTCGGAAACATCCAATTGTGTGGTTGGTTCCGAATTTCATAATAAGCGGGTTCTAAAGGCCGTTGCCTATTTGGAAAGTCATCTTTATGACAAAAGATGGATTTCATATTTGTGAGATCACAGAAAGGTCAGCTGGGAGATGGATTCTCTTTTATCCTTCAGCTGAGGTAATCCTGAGAGAACCCCCTGCTGTGATCGGTTCCTACCAGTCTGGGGGAAGGGGCGGTTTATTAGCTTCTGTGCATCTAATCTCTGATGGATGAGCTATAACCTTTCCAGGGAGGCTGGTGGGAACCCCTTTAACACCGAGGTGAGAAGAGCTGTAATTAGAAGCTACCAAAGAGCCAGGGTTTGTTAGCAGCCAGAGAGTAAGAGGAAAAAAAAGTGGATTTTAAACCAACAAATGTCAGTTTGGTTGGTTTGCGAAGAAACTGGCGTTCGTAACCCCATGACTCATTCGATATGTCATATCGATGGGGTCACACCGCCTTCGTGCAACGTAGCACCAAAGATTGGCACGCTATAGCAGTAATGCTACACTCCGCGATTCATGCATGGGTGATTCAGAGATCTAGCGATCGCCAGACCCCGAATTACTTCTCCCTCCAAGTTGCGATGACTCGGAGGGGGAATAGTATTTAACACCCCCCCCCCCCCACTTAAATTTGTGTGGCAGCAGGGTGAGCTGTTATCTGGCTCCCCCCCCCCCCCCCCAAAAAAAAAGCTCCACAATGCCATGTAGGCAGGATAAGGTGGCCAGTCACAGTCAAGGTGGCCAGTCAATAAAATACCTTATACTTGATTTCGCACTGTATCGATCAAGAGCGTGATCGGATATGGCAGTAAATCTTGGTTGAGTGAGCTAGGGTGGTACGGCAGGGGAATGACGGCCACTTAGCTGTGCACTGCATCTTGGGGTACAACAGTAGTAAACTGATTCCTGATCAGATCTCTGCTAAAATCTGATCTAGTGATGCATGAGAATCTGGTGGAACTTGATGGGTTTCTTATTGTACAGAGAGTGCTGGCTGGATTGATCAGGCTGTGTAAGGCTAGCCATAGTGTAATGTGTGAACAGTCCTTGTGCTGTTTTAAACCTCCTCATAATACAGGCTATTCTGGACAGCCCCATATTGTATACTTATAAGGCTGCTTTCACAGTAAGACGTTACACCTGTAACGCAGTCCAACTCGCAGTAATGAAAAATCAATGGGCTGTTCAGTGCCCACGTTGCATTACATTGTAACGCTGCACGTTATTTATTAGTTTTTTTTATTTTGAGGAGGAGGGGAGAGCCTGCTATTGTTAGCCACATGGCTAATTAATATTCACTGTACTGCCGTGTAGTGATTGGAAGTTCGGCTCAATTCATTGATTGAATGGATTCATTGAAAAGAGCCGGACTTGTCACCGCAAGGCATGAGACAAAAAAACACCAACAGCCGCACAACGCGGCTCACTGTGGCGTCCTCCTCCAACACCACCAGGCGTTGCGTTAGGGGCACGTTATGCGACCACAACGTCCCCTAAAACGCAATGTCCTGGTGGGAAAGAGGCCTTAAACACTGGTGGAGGAGCCCTTGATCTGATACTGCTAGATGTTGTGTTAGTGTATGTATGTGTATGTGTGTATATATATATATATATATATATATATATATTCTCTACTCTGTCTATATCTATATATACACATACAGTGAAAAACTATTTGCCCCTTTCCTGATTTCTTATTCTTTTGCATGTTTGTCACACTTAAATGTTTCTGCTCATCAAAAAACGTTAACTATTAGTCAAAGATAACATAATTGAACACAAAATGCAGTTTTAAATTATGGTTTTTAATATTTAGTGAGAAAAAAAACTCAAAACCTACATGGCCCTGTGTGAAAAAGAAATTGCCCACTGAACCTAATAACTGGTTGGGCCACCCTTAGCAGCAATAACTGCAATCAAGCGTTTGCGATAACTTGCAACGAGTCTTTTACAGTGCTCTGGAGGAATTTTGGCCCACTCCTCTTTGCAGAATTGTTGTAATTCAGCTTTATTTGAGGGTTTTCTAGCATGAACCGCCTTTTTAAGGTCATGCCACAACATCTCAATAGGATTTAGGTCAGGACTTTGACTAGGCCACTCCAAAGTCTTCATTTTGTTTTTCTTCAGCCATTCAGAGGTGGATTTGCTGGTGTTTTGGGTCATTGTCCTGCTGCAGCACCCAAGATCACTTCAGCTTGAGTTGACGAACAGATGGCCGGACATTCTCCTTCAGAATTTTTTGGTAGACAGTAGAATTCATGGTTCCATCAATCACAGCAAGCCTTCCAGGTCCTAAAGCAGCAAAACAACCCCAGACCATCACACCACCACCATATTTTACTGTTGGTATGATGTTCTTTTGCTGACATGCTGGGTTACTTCTACACCAGATGTAACGGGACACGCACCTTCCAAAAAGTTCAACTTTTGTCTCGTCGGTCCACAAGGTATTTTCCCAAAAGTCTTAGCAATCATTGAGATGTTTCTTGGCAAAATTGAGACGAGCCTTAAAGTGTACCTTAAGTGTCCCAAAAAAATTGAGTTTTACTCACCTGGGGTTTGCCTCAGCCCCCTGCAGCTGATCGGTGCCCACGACGAGTCGCTCTGATGCTCTGGGTCCCGCTGGCGGCCACTTTCGGTTTCGCCGTCAGGCTGGGGAATGCGGCTTATACTACGCGTTCCCAGCCAAAATAGCACCCCTATGCGGCCATATGTCCGCATAGGCACCCGTATGCGGACATATGGCCGCATAGGGGTGCTATTTTGGCTGGGAACGCGTAGTATCAGCCGCGTTCCCCAGCCTGACGGGTCCGACGGCGAAATCGTAAGTGGCCGCCAGCAGGACCCGGAGCATCAGAGCGACTTGTCGTGGGCACCGATCAGCTGCAGGGGGCTGAGGTAAGCCCCAGGTGAGTAAAACTCAATTTTTTTGGGACACTTAAGGTACACTTTAATGTTCTTTTTGCTTAAAAGTGGTTTGCGCCTTGGATATCTTCCATGCAGGCCGTTTTTGCCCAGTCTGTTTCTTATGGTGGAGTCGTGAACACTGACCTTTAATTGAGGTAAGTGAGGCCTGCAGTTCTTTAGATGTTGTCCTGGGGTCTTTTGTGGCCTCTCTGATGAGTTTTCTCTGCACTCTTGGGGTAATTTTGGTCTGCCGGCCACTCCTGGGAAGGTTGATCACTTTTCCATGTTTTTGCCATTTGTGGATAATGGCTCTCACTGTGGTTCGCTGGAGTCCCAAAGCTTTAGAAATGGCTTTATAACCTTTACCAGACTGATAGATCTCAATTACTTTTGTTCTCATTTGTTCCTGAATTTCTTTGGATCTTGGCATGATGTCTAGCTTTTGAGATGCTTTTGGTCTACTTCTCTGTGTCAGATAGCTCCTATTTAAGTGATTTCTTGATTGAAACAGGTGTGGCAGTAATCAGGCCTGGGGGTGACTACAGAAATTGAACTCAGGTGTGATTAACCACTTTACCCCCGCGCGTACGTATTTCTCCGCCCCTTTTTCCATCCTTTAAAAACCAGGGACGGAGAAACACGTACTTTCCGCGTTCCCGACGCTGTCCGCGCTCCCGCTCGTAAACACGCCGCCCGCCGCTAGTAAAACCGCCGCCGCCCGCTCGCCCGGAGATCAATGAACGGGAAAATCCATTCCCGTTCGTTGATCTAAGCCCCACAATGACCCGCTGCTCTCCTATGGGCAGTGCGATCATTGTGAGAAGAAACTCACGTGTCCAGCCTCCTTATTCTTCCTCCAAGCTTCCGGAAGGAGGCTTGGAGGTCGCAATAAAGCAAAAAGTTACTGTGGCCATCTTGTGGCCAAATAGTAAACTACACCCTACACATTTTTCACATACAAATAAATGACTTTTACACAAAAAATTAACTCATTACCTCCCACACTCCCCATTTTTTTTTTTTTTTGTAATTAAAAAAAAATTCAAAAATTTACAATTAAAAAAAATACATAATTAGTTACCTTAGGGACTGAACTTTTTAAATATTTAAGTCAAGAGTGTATAACACTGTTACTTTATAAACTATGGGCTTGTAATTAGGGATGGACGCAAAACTGAAAAAAATGCACCTTTATTTCCAAATGAAATATTGGCGCCAAACATTGTGATAGGGACATAATTTAAACGGTTTTATAACCGGGACAAAAGGGCACATAAATTTCATGGGTTTTAATTACAGTAGCATGCATTATTTAAAAACTATAATGGCCGAAAACTGAAAAATAATTTTTTTTTCCCCCACATTTTTCCTATTTTCCCATTAAAACACATTTAGAAAAAAATAATTCTTGGCATAATGTCCCACCTAAAGAAAGCCTAATTGGTGGCGGAAAAAACAAGATATAGTTCATTTCATTGCGATAAGTAATGATAAAGTTATAGACGAATGAATGGAAGGAGCGCTGAAAGGTGAAAATTGCTCTGGTGGTCAGGGGGTAAAACCCCTCAGTGGTGAAGTGGTTAATCACAGTTAAGTTATTTTTTTTTTTAACAAGGGGGGGCAATCACTTTTTTCACACAGGGCCATGTAGATTTGAAGTTTTTTTTTCTCACTAAATAATAAAAACCATCATTTAAAACTGCATTTTGTGTTGAATTATGTTATCTTTGACTAATAGTTAACGGTTTTGATGAGCAGAAACATTTAAGTGTGACAAACATGCAAAAGAATAAAAATCAGGAAGGGTGCAAATAGTTTTTTACATGTGTGTGTGTGTGTGTGTGTGTGTGTGTGTGTGTGTGTGTGTGTGTGTATAATATATTTTATTAGTGGAAATAAAGTTGCGAGCTAATCCTCTTTACAACTGCACTACTCAATCGAGGAGGACTTCTCTGGGAGGTTAATCATACTCAAAAATATATAAATCCAGAGAGTCCTACATGTGCATATAACAATCTTTATTGGTACAAAAGGATGGATCAATCCACAGCTGGGTAAACTCCATTAAAACACATTAAAACCACATAAGAACAGGAGGGAGCGCTTGTTATGATCATGTCTGCAGCGTTTATTGCTGGCTGCAGTGGTATTGTAATCCAAGCAGTTCTGATGTCATTACATGCATTTTCTTGCATAGTTTGGTTTGCACTTGAACTAGTTGCTGATTCCATCTGCAGTCACTCTGAAATTAATGACAGTTTGACATGCTCTTGTGTAAACAAACATTGTCTGCTGCAGTGGAGGGGCAGTCCCTTTCCTGCAGGCTGCATATCATTGTCTGCCTTTTCCTGCTATCAGCCTGTGATTAATTACCATTCACTTGTGTGGGAATCTGCAGGTCTGCTCCCATTGGATGACCTCAGTATAAAGAACTGCTTCCTGCAATGTCTCATGGGCTACCATAGTTTCAGACTCTATCTGTTACTCTGCTCGTGCCCCACCTCGTTCCTGGTCCGTGTGGACTGCGCTGACTCCTGCGAAGGGGTCAGCGAGTCCTCCTAGTTCTGCTCTTGTTCTAGAAGTGCTACTTGCTTGTCTTGTGTCATATATTGGTTCATCGCCAATATATACGCATACTTGCGCATTTTGTTATTTTCCTTGTATTTGTGTTACGTTGATATATCAGTGTCGCTGATATATACGTACACGAACTGTTTATTTCCTGTGTTCAGTTAGTCAGTTTTCCAGCACGTTTTGGTAGTTTGCGCGTACCGTGAACACCCGTGCTGAGCTAGTTATCCTGTTCCTGGTCCTGTTTGTGGATTGCGTTCATCTCTGCGAAGAGATAACGAATCCTTCTGAGTCCTGTTCCCTGTATTACTCCAGTCTTAGTCAGAGTTCCTGCTTATGTCATATATCGGTTCATTGCCGATATATACATATGTTAGTCAGACGTTACAAATAGTTTCATTGATAGCTGTAATTGTAATACGCTAGGAAAACATACTTATTGTGTATTTTATCTGTGTTACGTTCATCTGTCTCGATCCTGCTATTTTCTGACTATCCTGTCCTGTCTTTGTGAGGCACGCCATCGCCGCAACGCATTGGCTGCCTCATTCCAGTCTGTCTGGTTTTGGACGCTTGCTGTCGCTAAGTAGCCGCTAGCTAGCAAGCGTTCATTCTGTCTACTTATTCTGATCTCCTCAGTCCTGGTTTATGCGCTCAGCGCTACTTTGCGCTGAGACTTTATTACGAAAGTGTTGTTTGTGGCTGTTCGGATCTGCACCGGCTCTGTGCGCCACAATCTCCTATTGGAGTCAGTCCTCTCCTCCACTAAACTGGGGATATCCTGATCCCTTGTGCTGGTGTGTGTACCTCCTTCACGTCAGCTTATGTGTTGTATGCTGACTGTGGAGATTACACCTCCAAGCTTAACAGTGCTCCCTTACAATGTTCCACTGGTCACCATGCAGTCAATGCACAACACCATCGCCCAGCCTCAGCTTATGCATATGGTGTCTGCCACCGTCCTGGTCTGACCATGTGTGGACCCGCCACCGACGCACACCTCAGAGGCCTCAAAAAGCAGCTGCAACAAAAACGTAGGTACTCAAAATGATGTAGTTATCAGCAGTTGATGAACACTTTGTGCATAGTTACTAGTGGGCATATTCCGTGTATAAGACCTGTGTGCAGGAGTGATACCAAACTGTCTCTCAATTCCGGATAATACGGATTCCGTGTATCAACAACTCTAACAATCTAGGTCTATGATGTTGAAGTATTGCTCAATAAGGTAACCAGTGCATTGGTCGTTGGGGCTGTAGCTGGGAGATAGATTTAGCGTGTATGGCTGACGCCAAGCTGTCATACATTTACTCACTGCTCCCGTTTGTATTGAGACCTTCGGTTCCATGGAAGGAGCCTCCCGCTCCAAGGTTCGGCTGATGTATCCCAGCTTTCAGCAGTGCTCAAGCTTGATACAGCGAGCTTCTGCCATCACCATCTCGGCTGTGTTGGCGTCCAGACTTTGTCCTTACTGGTCCGCGGGGCTCCCTCGGTAACTTGTTGCTCTTGCGCATGCGTTCGTGTCTCCAGCCGGCTTGGGGTCACGTGAGCGCTCACTCCTGTTCCTCCCCCCTGCTGATGCGTTTCGCCCCTCCCACCGGGCTTTCTCAAAGCAGTGGAGGGTTGTGGATAGTGCAGTGACGGCCTTCTTATCTTAACAAATGGCTGGGCGGGCCGAGCATCGGTCCACCTCCTCATGCATAAAACATTCTTTCATATTGATCAGAGACTCCCCCTTGTATTTACACGGATACAAATTCCTTTTCCTGAGTCAATCTATATCATTTCTTCTTCCAATCTTTTTCAATCTTTGCAGTATAGCTCTTGAATCATGGTTCTATCACTTTCTCATTTTCTATCATATCTCAATAAAAAGTCATACAAACTGGTTCAAACTCAGTTTCGTTATTTCTGTCCACAGTGCACTTCATTCTCCTTGTTGTGTATTAGACCTTATTGCAAGAAATAGACTAGATTCAGATCTGTATTAAGTCCATACGGATTCTCGTGCCCAGTCTATAGATCCAGGTGGTCTCTATTTTGTATAGTTCGTTCTCAATGTCACCCCCCCTATTGGGAATCTTTTGCTTCAATATTCCCTTAAAACGTAATCCCTTTGGTTTTCCACCATGGAAGTCCTTAAAGTGTTGTCCCAACGACTATCTTATCTGCTTCATCAATGTTCGTCAGGTGTTCCCCAATACGTTTTCCTAATCTTCGTTTTGTTTTCCCAATGTACAGTAAACCGCAGGGACACTCAATACTGTAGACCCACCCTTTCTGTTGCACACGTTATTAAATCCCTAATTTCATATTGTTTAGGTATTACTCGCATTTCTAAATGTTTTTGTCCTCTCTACATATTTACATACGGTACAATTCCCACAACTAAACATTCCTTTACTCTGTGGATAGCTGTCAAGCCAAGTCCCCTTCTTTTTGCTATTGTACTCTGACCTTACAATACATTTTTAAGGGGTTAGGTGCCTCTCTTGCTGTCAAGTATGGTCTCTCTCCCACCACATTTTTTATTCTTTCATCCAGCATCATTATGTGCCAGTGTTTTTGCAATAACTCTTGGAGACTAAACCAGTGTGACCCCAAACGTAGTAATCATTCTCAATGGTTCATTTTTTGAAATCCTTCCTTGTGATGTTTCCTATTCTTAATATTGTCCAAGATTTGGGTTCTCGACTTGTTCCTAATTTTATTTCTCTCCTGGGCCAGAAGGCTACTAGGATATCCTCTGACTTCTAACCTTTTCTGTAAGTCATCAGCCTCAATTTCAAAGTCCTCATCTGCTGCACAATTCCTTTTTAACCTGTGGAACTGTCCACCTGGAATGGACTTTTCTCTAATTGTCATCCGGGACAACCCGAGATCCGGTCCCCGCCCAGGATCTGGGGAAACACCAAATCAAGAAGTTTAAAAGCCCCCGCCCTCCCTCAATCCTCAGTTCATCTGTGTTTCCGCAGCGGAAACACCTGTTGGAAGCAAGCTCCGTTAGTTTGTTATTTTTGTATTACTCACCAGAGGGTGTTTTATTGGAAGCAGAGGGACGGGCAGTGGAAAGCGCTTGCGGAGGTGGGTGCTCAACTGCAATCCCTTCTGCGCATAGAAGGCAGCGACCGAGTGGTGTTTGAAGGTCGGCGTGCCTTTCCTCTCCTCGCCTGACACCGGCTCTGCAAGGCGTATCCGGCGTCGGGCTTCGGCAACTTCCGCGATGACGTCAGGCGCAAGGGAGGCGGAGCGCGCACTGACGTCAGGTGACCACTAGAGGGGAGGATCACGGGGAACCAGGAAGGGAAAAACAGCGTGTTCCTGGCGTCTCCCCGAGCGTTCTGTAGGAGAGGAAGCATGTCGCATCAGCAGCCGCAGCCGCCACAACAGCAGCAGCAATCGGAGGTGGCAGTACCGGCAGCCAAGTCCTCCTCACAGACGCAGCCATCCGGGTCAGGGGTGGTAAGTCCTCCAGTGGAGGGTGATGTGTTTCGTATGCATATCTATATCACCTTGGATGACTTTTCAGTTATATGCCTGTTTCTTTGTATGTTTTATTTCAGGCAAAGACTGATCCTAAATCTAATGTTCCGCCCAAGTATAAAAGATGTGGGTTGTGTAACACTAAGATCCCTCCGGATGCCCCTAGAAATGTTTGCCAGGCGTGCACAGACTCTATTGTGGCATCAGAGACCTCTAACTTGTTGAAGGGAGTCATGGAGGTAGTCAATAAGAATATGCAGGAAACCTTAGATAAATTTAAGGAATCCTTTGTTCCTCCCCCCTCTGATCCCCTGCCAGGCCCTTCTACTATACCCTCTGGGGTTGGGTTACAGCCCACATCCGTAGTGGATATTTTGGGGGCTGAGGAGGAAGAAGAGGAGGGGGAGGATGGTTCGGGGTCAGTCTCTTTAGAGGAGGGGGAGCAACCCGGTTCCGGGGATTCGGGGAAAGAGGATTTAGTAAGAGCTCCTAGATTTCTCTTTTCTCCTGAGGAATCTTCCGAACTATTAAAGGCTGTATACTCCACGGAACAGATCAAAGAGGCGGTTCCAGAGATTACACCTCAGGATCAGGTATACTCAGGTCTGGGCCAGGCTACAGGGAGAGTATTCCCCATTCATAGAACTCTGCAGGAAATTATTATCTCCCAATGGCAGAACCCAGAAAAACCTTTATTTATACCCAAATCATCTAAAAGAAAGTTTCCTTTTTCTCAATCAGAGATTGATAAATGGACGAAATGTCCTAAGCTAGATGCCTCCTTATCTAAATACTCCAAAGATTCCGATTTATCGTTTGAGGATTCGGGTGTCCTCAAGGATGTAATGGACAAGAAGGTAGATTCCCTACTTAAAAAGGCCTGGGAATCAGCAGCCTTTGGCTTCATTCCAGGTATTTCAGCCACTTGCATTTCGCGCAATTTGAAAATTTGGATGGATAACCTCATTGAGCAAATCTCTAAGGGGGTTCCTCTTAAAGATTATGCAGCCTCTTTGCCGGTGGTGCTTAAGGCGGTGGCCTTTTTGGCCGACGCAGTCACGGAACTCATTCGAGTTTCTGCGCGTACCACAGCATTAATTAACTCGGCTCGGCGGGCAATATGGCTGAAAACCTGGGAGGGGGACCAGACATCCAGAAATAGACTCTGTTCTATACCTTTCGAGGGTAATCTTTTATTTGGATCAGGTCTGGAGGATATTTTAGCCCGTTCGGCAGAGAAAGGGAAACAATTCCCTAATAAAAAGAGGAATCTCAGGCCTAAAAGACCTTTTGTTCCTAAGAAACAGGGAGAGGAGCAGGTAAGAAATAGGAATGTGCAGAGGAAATGGTCCTTTCCTAAAGGAAAGGGAAAAGGAGGGTTTGTCCTTGGTAGGACAAATCCTCCCAAGCAGAATAAATGACGTTTTACCAGTAGGGGGAAGGCTGATTTATTTTCGGTTAGAATGGGAGAAGCTAAATCCCAATCCTTTTGTTTTTCGTATTATAAAAGAAGGCTACCGTCTTCAGTTTTCAGTCGAACCCCCGCGGAGGAGATTTGTAAATTCATTCCCAAGGGACCCGGAAAAAGCCGGGGGCCTGGAAAGGGAAATTCGAAAACTTCGGGAAAAAAGAGTTATCATTCCAGTTCCACAGGAAGAGAAATTCCAGGGGTACTACTCCCATGTCTTTCTGGTGAAGAAAGCCAGCGGAGATTTTCGATTTATTCTGAATCTAAAATCTCTCAATCCTTTTCTGATTTACAAGAAATTCAGGATGGAGAGTATTTATTCAGTGAGGGGTCTATTGCAGGGGAAAGAATTCTTCGTCTCAATAGACCTCCAGGACGCCTACCTGCACATTCCGATTTTTTGCAGACATCAGAAGTATCTAAGGTTTGCAATTCGAACTCCCTCCCATGTTCAACACTTTCAGTTTCAGGCACTCCCATTTGGCATAGCATCAGCCCCTCGAGTATTCACAAAGGTCCTGGCAGAGATTATGAAGGAATTAAGGATCCAGGGAATCTCGATAGTCCCATATCTAGACGATCTTTTGGTTTTTGCGGAGACAATAGATCTGGTGTGTTCACACCGGGACATTGTTATCAGGACTCTGACTCAGGCTGGATGGATTGTCAATTTCGACAAGTCGGCGCTCCAGCCGGTTCAGCAGATTACGTTTCTGGGCTACAAAATAGATTCGATCGAAAGAAAGATCTTTCTCCCTCCAGAGAAAGTCCTAAAAATCCAATCGGAGGTAAATTCTCTGATGGTTCAGGAGAGATCTTCTCTTCGCCACATCATGAGAGTCCTCGGTCTATTTTCAGCGTCGATCCCTGCAGTGACGTGGGCTCAGTCTCACGGCAGAGTGCTACAATCCCTGTTACTTTCCAATTGGGACAAATCAGAGGATTCCCTGGATCTACTCATTCCTATTCCCGACTCAGTGAAATCCAGCCTACTCTGGTGGTTGGACAATCACAATCTCACCGAGGGTCGATTCTGGAGACAGATAGATCCAGTAAAGATCTTTACGGATGCAAGTTCTTGGGGTTGGGGCGCAACAGCCAGGGGGAATCATGCTCAGGGGAGTTGGCCTCAGGCGGTCAGCAGAAAATCATCCAATTTCAGAGAGTTGATGGCAGTTCAGAAGGCCCTTCTTTCATTCCAGTCGCTTATACAGGGGAATCATGTCCTAGTATTTTCAGACAACGTCACAACTGTGGCTTATCTGGCAAAACAGGGGGGAACGAGGTCAGTCGATCTCATGGCTCTCTGTTCAGAGATTCTGACCTGGGCAGAACCTCGCGTTCTGTCCTTATCAGCGATCCACATAAAGGGGTCTCTCAATGTGGAGGCGGACTTTTTAAGCCGCCAGCAAGTAAACCAGGCCGAATGGGAACTCCATCCAGAAGTTTTTCAGAGTCTGGTGGAGAAATTCGGTGTACCAGAGATAGATCTTTTCGCATCCCCAAAGAATGCGAAGGTGGAAAGATTTTTCTCCCTTCACAGAAGCAGCAAGTCTCTGGGATTGGATGCGCTGAATCTTCCTTGGGGGTTTGTTCTGGGGTATGCCTTCCCTCCCACAGTCTTAATTCCTCAAGCTCTTCTAAAACTTCAAAGAGAAGGGGGGAGCCTAATTCTGATAGCACCCCAATGGCCAAAAAGGCCTTGGTATGCGACATTATTGAAAATGACAACACAACCTCCATGGCCCCTCCCACTCCGTCCGGATCTATTGATCCAGGGACCTCTAATCCATCCCAATCCAGATTTGTTCAAACTGGCAGCCTGGATCCTGAGAGGGTAATCTTAAGACAGAAGGGCCTGTCAGAAAAAGTTATCGAGACTCTAATGAAATGTAGGAAGCCTGTAACTCAAAGCATTTATCGCAAAGTCTGGAGGGTCTATTTAGCATGGTGTGAAGCTAAAGCGAGGCATCAGCATTTAACCAGTTCAGTACTGGAGTTTCTCCAGGACGGTTTTGAAATGAAGTTAGCTCCCAGCACTCTCAAGGTCCAGTGCTCGGCCCTATCCATATTGTTAGATAGACATTTGGCGCAGGAGGAGTTAGTAAAGAACTTTTTCAAAGCTTTACAGAGGTCAACTCCAGCCAAGTCAAAAATTTTTCCTCAATGGGATCTGTCTTTAGTACTGAACAGACTGACAGTAGATCCTTTTGAACCCATAGAGAAGATTGATATAAAATTTCTAACACTGAAATTGGCTTTTTTGATTGCTATAAGGTCGGCAAGACGTTTAGGTGATCTTCAGGCATTATCCATCAAGGATCCATTCCTCATTATTTGTCCTGATAGTGTAAGACTCAGGTTAGACCCTTCTTATTTGCCTAAGGTAACATCGGAATTCCATAGGTCTCAGGAGATCATTCTTCCCTCATTTTGTGATAGGCCAGCGGGGGTTAAAGAGGAATCTTTTCACTGTCTGGACGTTAGGAGATCTTTATTAGTTTATCTTTCTAGATCTAGAGACTTTAGAAAATCCAGTAGTCTATTGGTCCTATTTTCAGGGAAGAATACAGGTCAGCAGGCGTCCAGACAAACAATCGCCAGATGGATCAGACAAACCATTACCTTAGCATATGAGAGTAGTGATAGTCCCGTTCCTAGTAACATTAAAGCTCACTCAACTCGCTCTTTATCCACATCATGGGCGGAGAGGGCAGGAGCCACCATTCACCAGATTTGTCAAGCGGCAACATGGTCAAATGCATCTACCTTTATCAAGCATTACAGAGTGGATGTTTTATCACAACAAGACCAGTCGTTTGGCAGAAAGGTGCTTCAGGCGGTGGTCCCTCCCTAAGGTGAGTCTTTAGTAAAGACTTCTTGTCTATCTCTCGGGTTGTCCCGGATGACAATTAGAGAAAGACTCCGATTAGACCTACCGGTAATGGAGTTTCTGATTGTCATCCGGGACAAACATCTATAACCCTTCCCTTTCCTATCCGGCACCTTTCTGCTATTTAGGAGCATGGGGAATCTTTAGGCACTAGGGGTGTCTAGTTCTTCCTTCACCTTGGTGTTTCTAGGCTACTTACTTTCAGACGCACTGAGGATTGAGGGAGGGCGGGGGCTTTTAAACTTCTTGATTTGGTGTTTCCCCAGATCCTGGGCGGGACCGGATCTCGGGTTGTCCCGGATGACAATCAGAAACTCCATTACCGGTAGGTCTAATCGGAGTCTTTTTTGGCACGGCAGATGATGGCTCTTGTAATGGAGCAAAGTATTGCCCGCCGTGGGCTTTCTAAATGTCGTCGTTGTCAATGTATTTTCCTCCTTTCTAATTTTTAAATCCAGAAAGGAAATTTCCTGTCTATCCCAGACATATGTAAAATTCAAGTTCCTGTCATTATGACCTAATTGATCCACAAATTTCTCTAAAGTCTCTTTTGTCCCCCGCCAGACCAGGACCACGTCGTCTATGTACCTCAACCAGAGCCTCACGTGCTCTTGGAAGAGGCACATAGGGTACACATCCTGACGCTCCCAAAGTCCAAGATGGAGGCACGCGTGTGCAGCAGATGAGGACTTTGAAATTGAGGCTGATGACTTACAGAAAAGGTTAGAAGTCAGAGGATATCCTAGTAGCCTTCTGGCCCAGGAGAGAAATAAAATTAGGAACAAGTCGAGAACCCAAATCTTGGACAATATTAAGAATAGGAAACATCACAAGGAAGGATTTCAAAAAAATGAACCATTGAGAATGATTACTACGTTTGGGTCACACTGGTTTAGTCTCCAAGAGTTATTGCAAAAACACTGGCACATAATGATGCTGGATGAAAGAATAAAAAATGTGGTGAGAGAGAGACCATACTTGACAGCAAGAAAGGCACCTAACCTTAAAAATGTATTGGTAAGGTCAGAGTACAAGAGCAAAAAGAAGGGGACTTGGCTTGACAGCTATCCACAGAGTAAAGGAATGTTTAGTTGTGGGAATTGTACCGTATGTAAATATGTAGAGGACAAAAACATTTAGAAATGCGAGTAATACTAAACAATATGAAATTAGGGATTTAATAACGTGTGCAACAGAAAGGGTGGTCTACAGTATTGAGTGTCCCTGCGGTTTACTGTACATTGGGAAAACAAAACGAAGATTAGGAAAACGTATTGGGGAACACCTGACGAACATTGATGAAGCAGATAAAGATAGTCCGTTGGGACAACACTTTAAGGACTTCCATGGTGGAAAACCAAAGGGATTACGTTTTAAGGGAATATTGAAGCAAAAGATTCCCAATAGGGGGGGGGGGGGGTGACATTGAGAACGAACTATACAAAATAGAGACCACCTGGATCTATAGACTGGGCACGAGAATTCCGTATGGACTTAATACAGATCTGAATCTAGTCTATTTCTTGCAATAAGGTCTAATACACAACAAGGAGAATGAAGTGCACTGTGGACAGAAATAACGAAACTGAGTTTGAACCAGTTTGGTATGACTTTTTATTGAGATATGATAGAAAATGAGAAAGTGATAGAACCATGATTCAAGAGCTATACTGCAGATTGAAAAAGATTGGAAGAAGAAATGATATAGATTGACTCAGGAAAAGGAATTTGTATCCGTGTAAATACAAGGGGGAGTCTCTGATCAATATGAAAGAATGTTTTATGCATGAGGAGGTGGACCGATGCTCGGCCCGCCCAGCCATTTGTTAAGATAAGAAGGCCGTCACTGCACTATCCCACAACCCTCCACTGCTTTGAGAAAGCCCCGGTGGGAGGGGCGAAACGCGTCAGCAGGGGGGAGGAACAGGAGTGAGCGCTCACGTGACCCCAAGCCGGCTGGAGACACGAACGCATGCGCAAGAGCAACAAGTTACCGAGGGAGCCCCGCGGACCAGTAAGGACAAAGTCTGGACGCCAGCACAGCCGAGATGGTGATGGCAGAAGCTCGCTGTATCAAGCTTGAGCACTGCTGAAAGCTGGGATACATCAGCCGAACCTTGGAGCGGGAGGCTCCTTCCCTGGAACCGAAGGTCTCAATACAAACGGGAGCAGTGAGTAAATGTATGACAGCTTGGCGTCAGCCATACACGCTAAATCTATCTCCCAGCTACAGCCCCAACGCAATGCACTGGTTACCTTATTGAGCAATACTTCAACATCATAGACCTAGATTGTTAGAGTTGTTGATACACGGAATCCGTATTATCCGGAATTGAGACAGTTTGGTATCACTCCTGCACACAGGTCTTATACACGGAATATGCCCACTAGTAACTATGCACAAAGTGTTCATCAACTGCTGATAACTACATCATTTTGAGTACCTACGTTTTTGTTGCAGCTGCTTTTTGAGGCCTCTGAGGTGTGCGTCGGTGGCGGGTCCACACATGGTCAGACCAGGACGGTGGCAGACACCATATGCATAAGCTGAGGCTGGGCGATGGTGTTGTGCATTGACTGCATGGTGACCAGTGGAACATTGTAAGGGAGCGCTCCCTCCTGTTCTTATGTGGTTTTAATGTGTTTTAATGGAGTTTACCCAGCTGTGGATTGATCCATCCTTTTGTACCAATAAAGATTGTTATATGCACATGTAGGACTCTCTGGATTTATATATTTTTGAATATATTTTATTATTATTATTATTATTATTATTATTATTATTATTACCTTCTCAAGCGTACGAGAGGAATCAGCGCAGGATACACCCTGTATGGCTTGTCCTGCTTCTGCACAAATTCCCATTGATTTTAAATACTCCAGCAATTGCTGGAGGCCGAATTATAGGGTTTTATAAGTAACTCCGTCTTCTGATGGCGCTGAAGTTAATCACTGCTGCGCCCTAGTCTCCTGCGCTGGAATGAAAGTGTTCGCTTCTCAGGACAAACCATTTTTTAATGTAAAAAGTAACGTTTATTCATGCAATTTTTGTAACAAATGTGAGCTCCTGAAAAAAGCTGTCATTGCATTTTATTGCATAGCTGCTGTAGTTATATATTAAAATTTAGTGACCACTTTTCAGCTCTTTCTGGTTTTCAGCTCAGTTTCGGCATGTTTGAGTTTGACACCTCAGAAGCTGCCCACTGAATCAAGGAGCTTTCCACTGAAGAGCAAAGTGATGTTTGAATGCTGTTCTGCTACCTTTTTTTTTGTGGTAGTATATTTTATACTGTAAATAATGCTTTAGAAATGGTGAGTTTCATACTACTTTAAAGATCTTGCATGTTTCTCCTTGTCAAACAGGCCCACAAGCATTAGATTAACATTGCCAGCCCACTAGACGATTGTCCTTTCATCCAATGCGCTCTGATAAGTGAGGAAAATCACACACAGGATGTTTGTTCCATCAATAGTCACCACTTAGAATGAAAGAAGAATAAAGTAGTTATGATCAATCTGGTCTTGCTGGTGCTTTGCTTTTTTTTGCGTGTATTTACTTCAAAAGCTTAAAAGCAGAAAATGCATGCTGAAACCTCACACTCAGACGTTTATCCCTTTGTTTGTGTGGCGTCTCCAGATGTTCACATACTTCAGTGTTTAATCTCTCTTGATTTAGTTGCTGGCCTCAGCTGTATTATGCAGAAGTCACATGGCTGAGGACACCTGTTAAGCGCTGGTGTCAGAGGGCTGAGCAGTCAAACTTTAGCGTGATTCTTAAAATACAGACATCCTGTGAATGCCGCCAGTGTTGGCTGGTAATGGAATTCAGTCTCAGGAAGCCAGAACATTCATGCAAACACTGACGTAGCACAGATTTTTATGTACATTTTTCAGTCATACAAATAAGTTAGTGTTGCCAAAATTGAACACTGGGACCAAGGCACTGGCCAACCGCTGTCTGGGGGGGGGGGGCACCTCTCTCCCTTATCCAGTTCCTTGGGGTCAAATTGCTGCCCCTCCCTGCCCTATACGGTTACCTAGTGTCTAATGGCTGCCCCTCCCTGCCCTATACAGTTCCCTGGTATCAAGTGGCCCTCCTCCCTCACCTATACGGTTCCCTGGTGTCTAATGCCTCCTCCCCCCTGCTATACGATTACTTGGTGTCTAGTGGTCTTTCCTACTCCATACAGTTTCTTGGTATCTAGTGACTCCTTTCCTCCCCTATACAGTTCCCTGGTGTCTAGTGACCCCCCCCCTTTCCTCCCCTATTCAGTTCCCCGGTAAGTAATGACCCCCCCCCCCCCCATACAGTTGGCCAACCTCAGAACTGGATCAATCAATAGAGCAGCTCCAAGCTACATAACACTTGCACCATCTCGGAATTATCATCTAACTGACCATCCCTATTGATTAGCTTCGGATGGCATCCCTCATATTGCTTTTATGTGGAAATTCTAGAGGATATTAAAGGGGACCTGAACTCAGAACTTCCTCTCTACTCTAAAAGATACGCAACAGCATAATCTCCTTTAATTAAAAACATTTCTGTTTCAGCTGATACAAATCTTATAATACATCTGCAGTGTTCCTACTTGACTACTCCTATATTCTTAACATCCTGTGTTTCAAATGAGCTTATCTGCCATGGCAGTCAGGTGACAGGGCAGAGATCAAAATACAACTTGTGATTAGACACAGATGAGGGGGAATTATTTAGCGAGTTCAGCCTGTCTACATACAGGGTGCATTTCTCTGTTTTCCTTCTGTCCTGAGCAAGAGTTCAGGTTCACTTTAACTACTTGCTACAGTCAGATTATTAGTACATAGAGATGGAATCCGAGTGATAAAGCTGCAGGAAGAACTTCAGGATTGGCAAAAAAAATCCATTTCCTTCCTTAGCAGCAGCACATCCTATGAGGAACGCCTGGTTTTCAGAGAGTATTTGGAAGCAGCTGAGTTTTGATTGCCTTGCCATCATTGTGTCAACATGACAATTTGAAACACTTGAGAGTTTGTATTTTTCTGATTCGTATATTGGCAGAAATAATACACGGGAGGGGGGCAGGGCTTGTTCACACTTAAAGGGAAGGTTCAGGGACTGTTTAAAAAAAAAAATCTGCATCCACTTACCTGGGGCTTCCTCCAGCCCGTGGCAGGCAGGAGGTGCCCTCGGCGCCGCTCCGCAGGCTGCCGGTGGTCTCCGGTGGCCAACCCGACCTGGCCAGGCCGGTGGCCAGGTCTGGCTCCTTCCGCGTTCCAAAATGCGCCTCACGGCGGCGCGCTGACGTCATCGGACGTCCTCCGGGCTTTACTGCGCAGGCTCAGAACTACTGCGCATGCGCAGTACAGCCTGGAGAACGTCCGACATCAGTGCGCCCCCGTGAGGCGCATTTTGGAACGCGGAAGGAGCCCGACCTGGCCGCGGCCTGGCCAGGTCGGGTCGGCCACCGGAGACCACTGGCAGCCTGCGGAGCGACGCCACCTCCTGCCTGCCACGGGCTGGAGGAAGCCCTAGGTAAGTGGATGCGGATTTTTTTTTTTTTTTTTTTTTTAAAGTCCCTGAACCTTCCCTTTAAGGCATTTTGTTGAAATCGCTAGTACGATTCATTATGGGACAGTTCATATCAGCACGTTTCGTCCTCTTTCCGCTCAGCAAAGTGCTGCATGTACCATTTTCGGGGCGATTTTGCTACAATGGAAGGTATAGGAAAAGTGCAAAACGCTCACAAATCTCTTTATCCGGCGATTGCAGTTCACGCTTTTATGAATAAATACATTGTATGTAATTATTTCCGGGTGAAAGAGTTCCCTTCCTGACGTCAGGAAGTGAAAAAACCTAGTCTCTCTGCAAAAGCGCTTACAAAAGTGCTTTGTACAAAATCGTAGCATGCAGTGGAGTGCGGGAGGGGGAAAAAAACACACAAACCCCCCCGCCCCCCAAAATCCCTGTCATCAGCGATTTTGAGTTTAGATGTGAACAAAGCCTGAGGGGAGGGATTTAAAGTACACCAGAACTGAGTGATATATAGATTTCCTTTTTACACAATACCAGTTGCCTGGCAGTCCTTCTGATCTTTCATACTTCAGTGGTGTCAGATGCACCCACCTGATTCAAGCATGGGGCTAATCTATTCAGACTTCAGTCAAGTACCTGTTCGGCATGCTTATTCAGGGGCGTAGATTTATTTTTGTCTCCCGATTGGGCGCAGGCTGAGCTGAATGACTACTCGCCCTACTGCCGCTGCAATTCCAGGCAACGTTAATTACTATTCCCCCTCCAAGTCGTAGCATCTTGGAGAGAGACGTGCGTGGACTATAGCATTGTGGCTATGACCGCGCCAAAATCAGGTGCTAAGTGAGCCCTGCCTCGTATTCAGGGTCCATGGCTGAAAGTATTAGACAGAGGCCCAGCAGGACAGCCAGGCAATCTGTATTGTTTATAAGGAAATATGTCAGCCTCCATATCACTCTCAGTTCAGGTGTGCTTTAAAAAAGTAGATGCTCCTTGTGAATCTAGCATCTTTTCTGGATGTCTCTGCCCTGTATTCTAGCACAGTAGCTTGTACAGTCTCCTGCCGCTCTGTAAATCTTATGGCTTCCTTCACATTTAACCAACCGCAGCAGGTGGGTTATGCCTCTTGAGCTCCTCACAGGATAGACTCTGTGAGTGGCAGTTGCATCATTTGGTCGGTAACGAGACACAGTGGGTAATGACCATTGCAAATACACCGCACTAAATTTAGACGTGGTAATGCAATATTAAAGAGGATCCACATAAAGAATCCAAGCTATTAGGAAAAACAATACATTTGTTGCTCTCTCAGGTTTGTTAAAGCAGTCCAGTATATAGCAAAATAACTGTAGTGGTGATATTTACAATGTTTCTTCTATTCTGTATATGTTATCCATAAACTTACTTGAATTCATGCTTATTGCAGTGGTAGGAAATTGGTCAGTTATGTAATTTTGAGATGTTTGGAGTAGGCCTGAAAGATAAATCGAATTTAAACCGAAAATCGCAATCACCAAGATCACAATTTCGGAATCGCCAAAGCGGCAATTATCGCGTCCACGTCATTTCCACATGGGGAAGTTTGAAGAAGTGGCTTCAAACGTCCCCAAAGTCCCGGCAGCTTTGGACATACCTTCCGCACAAGTCGAAACGCTGTCCGTCCTCTATCGCTGTCTGCCGGCTCTTGTGCTTGGCAAAACTCCGGGCTCCTGTATGTCACATGACATACAGGAAGTATTCTGTGCATTAGAGCCTGCAGGAGGCGAAGTGGATAGACAGGCATCGCTAGACTCGTGCCGGAAGCTATGTCCAGAACTGATACAGCTTGGGGGACAAAGGAGGCTCAGAGAGACACCGAGTGGACACAGGGATAGAGCGGGCACAGAGAGACTCAGGAGACCCAGAGAGAGACACAAAGCGGGCACAGAGACAGAGGCGCATTGCCACTATTGGACCTTTTTGAGCTTGCACTCCTTGCCTGATGAAGCGGGTTATACCTGTGAAACGCATTGCGGAGTGCCAAAATAAATTGTTATTTGCAATTTGAACAATCTCGATTGTCCATCATTTCAGGAGGTAAGTCCACATGTACTCCTCCTTTTTTAGTTGTTTTTAGATAATTTTAACCTGCCTGGCGCCTCTGTCCAAATTTGCACAGTATATAGTCCACCTTGGGTGGAGGGGACTGTCCCCTTCTTTCTATCTACAGAGAGCGACTTCTTAAACCTGAGTGGGGTCAGGTTCTAATGCTCCCCACCTGCATTTCAAGTGGTTGCCTATGTGGTAACCCGTGTTTGTGAGTATATCCACATCTGTTAATTATTTCGCCAACAATTGTTAGACTTACTGCACTATATTGGGCTCTCGGTTTTTCTTTTTGTTTCAAGTGCATCTCTAAAGAGAGAGCTGGATAGCATACTGGTAAGGCTGTTGCCTTTGATGTGGAATTTGAGCTCTTTGACAAGGGTTTGCATCCTGGTTCAAGCCACTACATAAAGCAGTGAGGAGTCTTTGGGCAAGGCTCCCTAACGATCCTGTTCACCCGTGGAGCGCGCCTTAAAAGGAATGGGAACTGAGAAATTATTTAAAATAAACACATGATGTAGCTGCAAATGAATATTACATACTTACCTCACTGTCAGTTCCTCTCAGAAGCTCACCTTTTTCTTCTTACAGTGATCCCTTCCAGTTCTGACGATATTAATATTAATATGCCAGTTGGTGTCAGTTATATATCAGCTGCTGTCAGTTACTACTGAATGTGCAAGGTAATTTCCATGTTTTCCTATGGCTCAAGTGGTTAATATAACAGTTTAACAGTGTGCTGACCAGGAGGCTGTTATGGGGTAATGGCCATTTTCAAGATGGGAGGATGGAGAATTTAATCGATCACAGTGGACAAACAGGACGCGGGAGAGGAGAAAGAGATTGATGAGTAGACTACACAGGAGGTAAGTATGACCTGCGTATATTTTATTTTGACTTTTCATTTTTAAGTTCAGGTTCTCTTTAAGTGGCTGCAGCTCCATTGCTTTGCTTTGAGTTTACCAGGAGGAAAGCATAATATAAATATTCTCTGTGCATTGTTTTAAGATTGTATTGTTAATGGGCATCAGGGATTCCCTTTCTTGTATTTTTTTGTGTGCTGCGCCAGTCTGCGCTACTTTCAGACGGTTGTAAGCCTGACTGAACAGACTGCCAACTCCGTTTTACTAAAGAACATTCCTCATTTGCTCTGGTCATGTGGCAATTGGCTTTCTCCATCCCTGATCAATACTATTTACTGCCTGTTTTTACTAGCAGATTAGGCGTTCGTTTAAAAAAAGCTGTAGTACAAAATAACATAATAAATAAAATTGGTTTCCCTTTTTTTTTTTTTTTTTTTTTTAAACAATATTTATTTAAACCTTATTTAGCCCTTGTTTTTTTCTATTGTAAAATCTTTCCTCACCCTATTTTTATATTCTGAAATGTATCGCAGGTGGCGACATCTGTAGACCTGTCACCTGCAGCTCTGTGAAATGTTTGGTTAGGGGGGTGAATTCTAGATAGCTAAACATCACTTGGAGGGCAGTGCGCCATTCAATATACAGCAAACTGGTGGTATCCTGAATAATTTAATGCGTTCATTCTTTCACCACAGTGTCTCCCCCTCAAGGTGAATTCTTGATAAATCTAGAAAAAAATGCAAAGAATGGAAAACCGAGAGCCCAATATAGTGCAGTAAGTCTTGGTATACGGAACAAGATAAAATGACAAGAAATATACTCACAAGTCTGGGTTACCACTCAGGCAACCACTGTAGATGCGGGTGGGGAGAATTATAACCTGACCCCACTCAGGTTTAAGAAGTCGCTCTCTGTAGACAGGAAAAAACGGGGATACACCCCTCCACCAAGAGTGGACTAAATCAACAGAAAATGAGGAGTAACAGAGGCGCTAAATTAGAGTAAAATAATTAAAAACCGTTTAAAAGGAGGGGGGTTGGTGGTTACCGCCCTCAAGTATGTAGTGACCAGCCAATGAGTCGTATATAAATAGACATTATAATTTATTTAAAATCTCCAGGCAAGCCCAAGTATGTAGTGACCAGCCAATGAGTCGTATATAAATAGACAATATAATTTATTTAAAATCTCCAGGCAAGCCCAAGCTTGCCTGGAGATTTTAAATAAATTATATTGTCTATATACGACTCATTGGCTGGTCACTACATACTTGAGGGCGGTAACCACCAACCCCCCTCCTTTTAAACGGTTTTTAATTATTTTACTCTAATTTGGCACCTCTGTTACTCCTCATTTTCTCTTGATAAATCTAGCAAGAAATGAAATATCCTCTGCAGGTATTTAATACCCTTTCCCCTTCTAATTTGTCTGGGAAAAAAATGCTTACTATTACTGGCATAGAAAGGGAAGGAGGTTGTCTGCAGGAGGAGGCTGGGATTCAGATCTGATTTTCAAGGGGTTAAAGAGAACCTGAACTGAAAATAAAAAGTCAAAATAATCATACACAGGTCATACTTGCTTCCCATGTAGTCTACTGCTCAATCTTTCTCCTCTCCTGCGTCCCATTTGTCCACTGTGATCAATGGAATTCTCCGTCCTCCATTTAAAAAAATGGTCATTACCCCATAACTGCTTCCTGGTCAGCACACTGTTAAACTGTAATATCACCCACTTGAGCCATCGGGAAACATAGACATTACCTTGCCCATTCAGTTTATAACTGACAGCTGCTGATATATAACTGACAGCAACTGGTATATTTCTATTCTGACAAAATATTGTCAGAACTGGAAGGGATCACTGTAAGAAGAAAATGGTGAGCTTCTGAGATGAACTGACGGTGAGGTTACTATGTAATATTAATTTGCAGCTACATCATGTGTTTATTTTAAAGAATTGTACTCACTACAGGTTCCCTTTAAGCTCAATGGTGACTTAACTTAAAATCTAGAAGCTGTTGTAATCTTCAGAGGTCTTCTGAAAAACCTGATTGAAAATCCCCTGGTCGGGACTGATGAGAATCCTTCCTACCAAAGAGTATTATTGGTCTGTGAACCAATGGAAATACCTTTTGGTAAACCAACGCTGCTTTTTGTTGGGCACCCATCTTGCCACAACACTAAACTGAATGAGAGTTCTAGCAAAAGCATCTTGTACATTTCCTGCTGGGGCCTCTAATTGGTCCACTGATCTAACAGTAAACATGTTGTTTAGAAACCATTAGACCAATAGACATGAAATTCAAAGATGCTTTTCTCTTGCCTGTGAGCACCTAAAATTAAAAATTAAAACTAATAAACATTTTAAAAAAGAGGAAAGTGTTGGTTTACCGCCCACTTCATAGTTATCATAGTAGTTGAGTTTTAAAAATGTAAAACTAAAACCTTTTTGCATAGCCACCTAAAAGTACCTTTATATCCTACAGCTTGTCGAGCAGTGAACACCCAATCCTGCTGCTTTAACTTTAAAAACCGTTTAGGTTTCCTTTGGCTGAAATGCTCATTCCTGATGATCTTGGGCAGAAATCTGGAGTATATACAGGTGCCCACCCCCTTCTCCAACCCTGTTGGCAGGGGTGTTTTTAGACATAGGTATTCCAAGCCATTGCCTGGAGTGCCACTGGTCCTGTTGGGCGCCATGCCACTGAGTTAAGCCCTCCTAGACTAAGCCCCACCCCTATGTGTGTTCTATCACCTGCTTCTGCTGTGCACGTGCCGAAGCAGGAAGTTCTGTCCTGATGAGCAGCAGTTTTGCAGGTCCCTGGAGAGCAGACATCACAAGGTCCAGATAGTGTAAGTTGCGTGCAGTCTCCACCATGCCCCTCTGTGCCATCTCCTCCCCCCCCCCCCCCCCCGGGCATCCTTCTCTTTCCCTTTGTGCCTTCTTCTGTACCTCCTTCTGTCTCCTTGTCCCTCTTTTCACCTCAGTTCCTCCGTGCCTCTTTCTGTCCCCCTCTGCCTCCTTCTGTACACCTTTGTGCCTCCTCCTGTACTTCTTTGTGCTTCCTTCTGTCCCCATTTGGACCTTTTTGTGTGTGTTTTGAGACTCCTTTTGTGCCTCCTTCAGTCTCCTGGTGCCTCAGCTGTGCTATAGTCTGTATTTACACAAAGCTGAGGGAATGCAGGAAGGGGTTGTGCAACAAAATGAGATCAGGATTGGTGGGTTGCTTGTATTTCAGTGATTCCCTGTATTAAGCAGGGGGGGCTGTGACACGGGACATATTGCAGTTGGGAGAGAGGTTGCTTTTGCTCATGAGCTTTTCCTGCTGCAGAAAATAAATTTGCAGAAGCCGTGTACCACTTGTTTTCCGGTTCACTTTTTGTCCTCCCTTTTGAACAGAATAAGCTGTTCAGTGATCTTTCCAAACGGTCACCTGATGCTCTCTTGAATATGAATAATTGTTTATTTGGGGTGATAGTAATATAAATTATGTACATGGTTTTGGATACTTAAAGACCAAACATAAACCAGAAAGAAATTATTCTCCTATGGAATCATTTTTATGTTGGGTGACTCTGCAGTAACCTTTTTTACCTGCAGGTGGTAGTGCTTGTGAAGCAATCAATATATTTTCCACTTACCCTTGGAATCATTATGTGGATATAGAGTATAAAAAACCCAGAGAAGTCATATAGACCAGTGAGGTATGAAAAAAAAAAATCTGTCCTGTGTAAAGAATACTGCAAGCAGTGAAGCTGCAATAGTCACACATATCTAGTCCAACAGGCACACACACACACACACACACACACACACACACACACACACACACACACACACACACACACACACACACACACACACACACACACACACACACACACACACACACACACACACACACACACACACACACATACACATACACATACACATACACATACACACACACCCCCCCCCCCCCCCCTTAGCACTTCCAGGACCTGCTAATTTGCAGTATTCGGTCATTTCCTTGTTCAATACATGAGTGACATAATGAATGGCTAAGAAGACTGAGGAATATTGTACACAGAAAACTTGAGGTGCAATGAGGTGTGATTTAGAACCACTGAGGTGTTTGAAGAAAAGTGTTGTTTGCATCATTAAACCTAGAGGGTTCTATGGCATAGCGAAACTAGAACACTGAGCATGAGATATAGGAGAGCATAAAACTGAGGTGTTATAATGGTCCATGAGGTACACAGGGGGCTTGCATATAAAATTTGATGTCCATAAGATGACATTTAATAAGGCATGAGGTACTTCGATGTAGTATTAAGAGACCTTAGTTACAGAAAGTATTGAATGCAGTATGAAATGAAGTACACAAAGGCCTTAAATCGAATGGAGTCCAGAAAGCATTTTTGTTAGTGCATTCACAAATTACATAAAAAAACAGTATTTTGCCTTCTTAAAACCGAAGGTATTTGCGATTATTCAGGTTGGAGTGGCCATATGAGGTCTCCCATAATGCATCATTGCTAAATATGCAAATCTTCCCTTGTACAGAGCTACAATAATCCAACATGCATACGGATTGAGTACTGGTTTATCCTCCTCAGTGCATGGATTATTATGTCTCTATAGGGTAGGACTTGAAACACCCAGATTCAGATTGCCTTGCAAGCTCTTGGTGAACCAGAACCTACTTCATAGAGCCATGTTAATCCATGCCATGCACTGATGAGGTTCAACCAGTCCATTCCTGCGGTTCTGCAGGTGTGTTAAACTTTTACGATCAATAAAGGGATGATTTGCATATTTACAGTGATGCATTGTGGGAGACCTCATATGCCCACTCCAACCTGAATAATTGCAAATGCCTTCAGTTTTAAGGCGGCACAATTCTGTTTTACATATGTATTTTTAGTAAGGGGGCTTTTGGTCCTTTTTAGCCCCTTACACACTGCTAGGAGTTCTGGTTCACTAGGAGGTTGCTGGGCAATCTAACTCTAGAAATTACATGAACACGAGGCAAGTTGTATTTAATGAGGTATGAAACGCAAAGAGGACTTGGCACACAGACTGAAGAAGGAAGCGTGTGAAACAGGGGACAATGGTTTAATGAGGCATAAAGTCCACAGAAGTGCATTAAAAGGAAGCATGTGGCTCATGGAAGACTGTGATGCGTTGAGGAATGGGTAAAAGGATAAGGTCAAAGAATGAGGTACAAAGGAGAATGCGTTATAAGGCCAGAGTCCTAGAAAAGAATGTTGTATATTAAGTTATGAATTGGAGAAGACTGAGTTATGAGGCAAACCGAATAATAAAATGTGAGCTACAGATAAGAGTTTGCTTGTGTCAGATACGTTTTCACCAAACTTGAGTGTTAGCGTGGTTCTGTATCTCCTGGCCAGAGAGAGAGTATTCACTACCTGGGGAGATTGCATGCACTGGGTACAGGTCTGAAACCTGCTGAATCCTCACCACACACAAATTTCACCTAGCATTGCTTATTAGTAGGAGGGCTTTTTGGTCTCTTATATCCCCCTATACATTCCTAGTGGTTTGGGTCACCCCGAGCTGCTTGGTTACTCTGTTGTACTGGTCCAAGCCCTAGCCCATACAGCCATATCAACCCCTGCCATGTACTGATGAGGGCCAAATGCCTGAAACAGGCTGTCTACATGTGGGGTTGGTGTGGCTGTGTAATATTTAAAGCTATAGGCTTGCTATACACCAGCTGTACTGGATGCTTGCCTGGCTTACAGGGGCGAAAAGAGACAATTTGCATATTCAGTAGTGGTGCATTGTGGGTAACCAAAAATGTTCACTAATAGCTGAATTATTGCAAGTTTCCTTTTGTTCTAAGAAGGCAAATTTCACCGAGCATTGCTTATTAGTAGGAGGGCTTTTTGGTCTCAAGTGGTTTGGGTCACCCTGAGCTGCTTGATTACTCTTGTGTCAGTCTGACTGAAAAATGCCTCCAGTAGCGATGGTAACTATATATTCCATTACTGCCTAACAATTTTCACCACAAGCAGTGGTGTGACCAAGTAAATAGAACATGGATGTAATGTCTGCATCCTGCTCTACTAAATGTCACTTTTCCATTTTAAAAAGTATGCCATGTCCAGAACTCTCGCTTATAGTCATTAGCATTTTCCAGATGCTGGATTGATACAGCAGAGGCAATCTTACTAATGGGATAATCAGGGCCAGAGGCGAGTGCAGGTAACACCAGCTATAAAGCTTCAGTACTGTTTTTCTTGCCAGGGCTGTGGAGTCGGCATTGAGGAGTCAGAACAATTTTGGGTACCTGGAGTCGGTTTCAATAAACTGAGGAGTCTGATGATTTTTGTCTCAAATCCATAGTCCTGGTAATAATTAGACTAAGGAGTCGAGGAGTCGGAGCAATTTTGGGTACCTGGAGTCGGAGTCTGTGGTTTCATAAACTGAGGCATTGGAGTCGGATAATTGTTGTACCGACTCCACAGCTCTGGTTCTTTCTTATATTACATTGGACTTACCAGGTTTTCCCTGGATTTGAGCTATTTGAAGAACATTATTTCAAAGTGGTCATCGGGTGATGCATGATAAGGCTTATAAGCTTTTATTATACCTCTCTCAGCCTCCCCTTTAACAATGTCACCCTGCCATTCTCCTTTTTTTTTTTTTTTTTTTTTTGCTTCAGAATTTTCATGTGCTAATCGAACTTATTTTTTTAACTTCCGGTTTAACCATAACCCTTCATTCATTAATGTATAGTGTGTGGTGTTTTTTTTCTTTGCTGATTTCGCTACAGTATTATTTAATGGCCCATACTCACAGGCTACAATTGTCGCCGCAACACGCGGGGCGCGTGTTGCGGCGACAGGTCGCCTGTGAGTATGCGGCGTTGCACGGGCGCGCACCCCGAACTGTCGCCCGTCGCCAGGCGATTGAACCGCTCAATCGCCTGGCGACAGTCCCCGCCGCAACTGTCGCTAGTCCGCGTGAGTACGCGGACTAGCGACAGCAACCTCCATTGAGGAATACGGAGCTTCCGGCGGGGGGAGGAGGAACGTCGGCGACAGCTTCCGTCGCGCCGCTGGTCCCTCTTCCGCGTGTGTACGCGGAGGGACCTGGCGAGGAGCTGTCGCTGGCCTGTCGCCCACACGCTCACGTGTGCTGGCGACAGGCCCAAAAAAGTTGCCCGTGAGTATGGGCCATAAGAGTAACCTGTGGTTGCCTAACCAAAACTAAGCTAATTGGCTCAGCTACATTGAGTCACTTGCTTTTTCCTTCTTTTTTTTTCTTTTTGTGCTTTCTGCACATTCGATTTTGCTCAGTGCTGCATCCATTACAGAAACTGCTAGCAGTATGCAGTCTGGCTGATGTGCATGATAAAATATAATCTTAAAACGTTTTGCACAAAGAATGGTCTTTGTTTCTGCTCAACCATTGATATCATTCTGCATATATTACAGGGAATTTACATTTAGATGCAGGCACAGTTGGCACAGGCTGCCAAGATCTGACCAGAACACCTGTTTTTGTTTTTGCTGAAAGTCTGTGTTCAAATTTCTTTCTAAACCGACTTGGCTTTTGTTAATCTATTCTACACGATGGAGGTTGTTGGGCTTATTTGTTATATACAAAAGCAATTGTGATGTACAGAAACCTAGGACAGCCAATCAGACTCGGGGCCCATTCACACTGAAAAGCGCAAAATGGTAGCGCCTAGCGCTACAACTCTGCGTGGGTGATTTTTACCGTGATATTAGCGTGGTAAAATCACAGTACACACTTGCGATTCAGTGCGATCGTGATCAGCGGTTTTATAAGCCCTGTGTCACAATCGCTCAAGAATCACGAGAAAATGCTGCAGGTAACATGTTTTGTGATTGCCATTAATCACAAACCCCCCCGCGATTGGCAGCAATCGCGGCAGTGAGACCACTGCCATAAGGTTGCAATTGCGCTGGGACTTAGGCGATTAGCGAGAATCACCCGCTAATAGCCCTAGTGTGAATGGGCCCTCAATTACTTGTATTCAGGATACCAACTTTTACAGGAATTTTCCTATTTTCAGCATCAGAAACCTTTCCTATATCTATATATTCATATGTAGCCCTGCCCTCCCAGTAATGCTTAGCCTAGGCTGTTTAGCTATGCAGAATGCTGCACCCAGAGCATTCTGAGAGACGAGGCATTATTTTCTCTAGCTCTGGAATTCTCGGAAAAAAAACCTCCGCAGAGCTGCACCTGACAGGACTAAAGATGTCGCCACCTGTGCTGAATTTCAGAAATGTAATAAATGAATATTATAAAAAAAGCAACTTTATTCATTACTAGTCAAAATGCCCACCCATTAAACCGGTGCCAGGCCTCGACACCACCCCCTTCCCCACGGCTGTGCTCCTACGCCCGCACAACCACAATCCTGCGCGGGCACACATAGGTCTCTGCGCCCGTCCTCCTCCTTTAGTGTCCGAAGTCCGTCTGTGTGCCTTGCATGCGCGCCAGGCACAATGCACGGACACAGGAGGACGCAGCAACAGGAGGTTTATTATATAGGCTGTTGTTTTCACTACAGTTCCTCTTAACAAACATACTGTCATTAAGTTACATTAGTTATGTTAACCTCCTTGGCGGTAACCCCGTGTGTGACACTGGGTAAGCCGCCGGAGGGTGCCGCTCAGGCCCCGCTGGGCCGATTTACATAATTTTTTTTTCTTCAAACACGCAGCTGGCACTTTGCTAGCTGCGTGTTTGGTCTGATCGCCGCCGCGGATGCGCCGCTACCCGCCGCGATACAGGCTGGCTACATGCTACAAAAAAAGTTGAAAAAAACGCAGCCGCACATATCATACCGCCAGGGAGGTTAATTAAAATAGATAGGTAATATAATCTCTTACCCACACTGTTTTAAAAGAACAGGCAATGGTTTGATTTCATGATGGCAGCCATCTTTTTGGTTGAAAGGAGGTGACAGGGAGCATGAGACACAGTTCCAACGGTCCGGTTTCCTGATCACCTCTCCCAGTTGCTAGGCAACGTGAATAACATAGGAAATCCCATCATGCTCTGCACAGCATCAGGGAAAAAAAGCCCGGGCTTTTTTTAAGCCCTAGTTGAATTCAGTTGCTATGGTTTGTACACTATTATTACTTGTTGGACTGCCATACTGAATAAAGGTGGCCAAACTTTGAATACTTGTCAGTATGGGCCCTTGTCCACTAGCAGCGATGCGCTTGAAGTAGCGGATTGCCGGGCTTTTTGCTGATCGCTAGTGCCCCATGATTTACATGTAAATTGTGGTGCATTTTTTTTCCATTAGTCAGTTTTCGATTTTTCTCCAAGCGCAATTGTAGTGGTGCATTGTTTCGCTCCTGGCGGTTCACGTCGAGTGGAAAAAGCAGATTTTGCATACGTAATTGCGCTTGCAAGTGGCAAAGGAGCCTATGGAAGAGCTGAAATTTCACCTCAGATATCAGAGTACTGGCAACTATTCCACAAATGAAATACTGCATATCAGCCAGAACCTTTGCTTCACTCGCTTCAATTTTCACTTTCAATCCGTTGCCCCAATAATTTTAATTGATACAATCTGATCACGTATTACCTAGATTGTACAGGGCAGAAAATTATTGATCGAGGCTGGAGCAGGAGGGATGTTCAATCGATGGCCCTTATTATTGCACTGATTCAAACTGCAATTCTGTGGTTTAGTTGAATATTTTATTTTTTCCTTCAGTAGAGTTCAGTGAGAAAACTAAAAATCTGTGCTGTGTGTAGTAGAAATTGATTGTGTTCAGGTTGCCATCTGTAAGTGTGTGGACCCTTCTAATTAGTTCTGTGAAACACTTTCCGCCTATTTTGGACCAGTTCCAAAACTGCCCTAAGTTTGTATGTGATGTGCCAAAGCCTTGAGGTATCCTGTCCTCCATATACAACACTTTCATCCAAAGTAATGAAGGCAGGCAACTATGACATTGATTTATGTTGGCATCCATCTGTGTGAATTGATGGCTGGGATTTATTATTCTAGGACACTTATTTGCAGAGCAATGTAAAGCACATGTGTCCTCTGCAGCATTTGGGTCGCAGCGTGCACCTGCTGCATACATACTGGTTCCATTTCCAAACCTATCACTATGGACTCCTCAAGCCTATTGCTAGCCGCACGTAAGCTTGCAAAACCATTTGAAGGATGCTTATGTATTAAAGGTCACACAGAAAGCCTTAACACTTAGACGCCACATGACATGCTGCATTTATTTATAATATCTTGCCATCTGCATGCTGATTTCATAACTCTATGCAGCAGCACCTCATAGTTCAAGTAGTAAGTCTCAAGCACGAAGCGAGTTCATTCTGAACTACGGTACTAACTGTAAATGTTAATGTACTCTTTAGAATCCTCCTTTTCATAGAGACAGCAATCTTACCGTCTCCAATTATGCACAACCAGGTAGGGTCTACGTCACAGCAGTATTTTTATTGCATTTTTCTATCAGTATGATTGTTTTTTTTGTTTTGTTTAGCCATGAGGCCACTCTTGTTTGAGGGAATTCTCCTCAAGATTTTTGTTTAGTGCACCTGAAGTGACCAGATGAGATACACATATACACATATAGTACTACTCCTGCTAAGGAATTATCAGAGGTCTCTTTCTGGTTTCCAATACAGCAAAGGTGGCCATACACCAGGTGACTTGGCAGGCAATCGACCATCCGATTTGATTATTATAATCACATCTGATAAAAATTGGTGCATGCCGAATCAACGATGTGACCGATTTTGAGCTGAAATTGGTCACATGTATTGATCCGACATGCTGCAAGATGTAGGGCTGACGTGCTTGATCAATTGCGTAGCAGTAATGGCGTGCAATATTGGGTCGAGCGACGGAACCCCTGGCACTTTCCTCTCTAGTGTAAAATGTGCCCCATGCATGGATACTTTACCTGTCGATGTCAGCCGCTGGCTCCGTCTACGTACACGCTGGGGCAGCTGTATACGTAGGCGCATGTGTGATGTCACACAAGTGCCCACGTTGCGCCGGATGCGACGTCACGATGCGATTCCCAAGAGATCTAATGCTGAAATCAATCGGGAATCGGCCTGACATCACTAGCATCACACTGTGGGAGGGGTTTCACCACAATATCAGCCATACCGAGCCCCCTGATGAACCGTTTGTAAAAATGAAAAGATTTCTCATGGGAAAGGGGGTATTTCAGCTACAGGGGGTAATCGGCTACTGATTGGGATGAAGTTCAATTCTTGGTCACGGTTTCTCTATAATGAAATTATACACTGTGCATCATGGAGTGAGTTTCAATGGGCCTTGTAAATTGTAGTGTCTTTACATCCCCTGCTAGCAGTGGCGCTTGTTTCATTGCACCGATTACCAGCGTGAAAAGCAACGCCATGGCCAGAGTCTTTCCAAGTTTATGTACTGTATTTGTGTCCTGAATGTGCTTACCTTTAAGGACGCAGAGTGAAGGTGCTAATCACACACAGCACTGTAAACTCGGTGTGTTTATACGGAAAACATTTTAATGAATAGTTTGTCTATTTTAGGATTTCTATTTTATGTGAGAATCTGGATGTCACGGCCCTTAATTACAGTGAAGATCAACATAAAATGAAGGCAAATTCCATGGCTGTCTATTTCTGTATATTTATATATAAGAACTAATCTCTTAATTTGAGCATTCTCTCTAACTATGGGAAATGTGCAGCTAGCACAGTGACTACTGAGTTGCTTTATAAACAATGGATGACATTGTTTTTGGACTGCTGTCTGAAACTGGAGAGCGTGTCTCGTCATCATTAGTCATAGCATTATAGCTCTTAGAAATGCCACTGGTTAGAATTTCTAATTACTACTTACATTTCTCTATGGAGAACTGGAGAAGTGTCCCATTTTTCTCGTAGCTTTATTGTGACAGGTGAGCAGTGCGGGAGGGCCTTGCCACATGTGAGCTGCAGAGCTTTGTCCACTGCAGCTTGAGGTGAGAGTTGTTGCATTGTCATCAAGCTGCAATATTTTCCATCTCGAATTTTAGTCACTTCTGGCACAGTTTGTAAGAGAAATGATGCAATGAGCTGGTTTTCTCAACAACCTAATACTTTCTTAATATGCCATAATAACTTGGGTGAGATCCAAAGTAAACCTGTAAGGAAATAAGTGCCCCTGTGGAGTACTTACCCAGGGAGGGGGAAGCCTCTGGATCCTAATGCGGCTCCCCCGTCCTCTTTAGCCTCAGGGATCCAGCGCTGGCAGCTCCCGTAGCTTGTCAGCAGGCACCGTAGGGGCTTCAGTGGGTGGTGATATTTATCAATCCACGCTCCTGTGCAGGCGCAGTACAGGCTTCCCCTCGTGCTCAGGCGGAAACCGCTGAACCCAGACGGGTCCACTCTACTGCACAGGCGTGAGTCTGTAAATATTGCCGCACGCTGTTCGGGGGCTGCCAGCGCTGGGTCCCCGAGGCTGAAGCGGACGGGGGAAGCCTCATTAGGATCCAAAGGCTTCCCCCCCCCCCCCCCCACCCCCTCCTGTGGTAAGGTCTTTAGCTTTCATGCAGGTACTGTTGCTAGCAATTTTATTTGCCAGTTGTGTGTCTGTTGTTGCTGAGTTAAGGCAGCCTATTTCTCCATTCTATACCATCCACTGATGGATGCAAGAAAAGCAAATGAAAGGGACCAATATCTCTTCCTGATGAGTGTTCACAATTACAGTAATTGTTGGGTGTAGATCCATATTGTTGCAAAGGACCCTCTTTGTCATGAGCTTTATTGTAGTGCAAAACACCCAGAACAGCCATTTCCTATTGGATGGAGATGAGGGGGTTAAAGAATAAGTTCAGCATGGACATTGTGCCAGGCTGCCCTGCCAAAAGCTTAATGGAAGTCCAAGCTGTAGTTATTGGATTCCACACTGCCCAGGCTGCCTGCTAAATTAATTCTTTTTTAAATGAAAGGAATAGAGTAAAACATGGTTGTACTGATATGAGAAGCCTTCTATGCCTCCCTAGCTCATAAATCAAGCTGACAATGGAGCGAGGCTATCAGTCTGTGGATTGTGTACCCTGTGGGAGTGTCTACAGGTATTTCTGCTGGTTACTGTTCCTCATTCTAGCCCCAGGAAACTAGTTTGTAAAACAATCAATTTGAAATTAACTTTATATTATCTTTAACTACTTGTTAGTACTTGTTAGTACTTGTTAGTACTTGTGTGTGTTGCTCCTACATTCAGTGTAGTGAATGGGGATTGGGTGACTGCAGATGGCTTCACTGGGGGGGCTGTACTGCAGTATATGGCTCGGGGCCCACTACGATCAGCTTCCAGATTTCGGAAACTGCTCATGACTTCCAAATCTAGAAGTCCTGCAATTTTAAACACGAGATTCCTGGAACGATCATGATTTGGCCCAGTAGCCATTGAATGCATTAACTGCAGGATGTCTCCAAAAACGCATGTTCTGCAATCCAAACCCTGCTAGTGGAACCACCCCATAAGGTTCCACAGTTGTAGTGTTTTGCCAATCACTGGCAATGGGGAGGCAGTGCTGGAAAAGCTCAAGCCCTGATGCAATGCCGTCTGCTTTTAATAGTTTGAATAATTGTCCCGGGTTAGACAAGGCTGCCCCTTGTTGTCTTGGCGTGCCTCTCATAACGGAACGTCCTCAAGCCTGTTTCTTGTCACCCCAGGCAAGAAGTCCTGTGTAACATCTCTCCCCCCCCCCCCCCCCCCCCCCCCAAAAAAAAAAAAAAAAAACACTAGAGAAGATAAACCATGTGCCTTTATAAGGTGGATGCATAATACAAGTCCCCAAGATACAAACAACCCGCCAATCCTTTCGCGTTTTATTGCAAACCCCCTTCCTGCACTCCCCAGCCCAGTGTGTAAATGCAAAGTATAGCGCAGCATAAGCTGTGCTCTCACCTCTCCGCTGGAGCTGTTCTACCGCCTGTCCGTTTACTTACTCGGCCTAGTGCCCGGTATCTCCTACTGCATGTAGTGTGATTACACACGAAATGAGGAGAGTGAGGTGCCAGCACTAGAGGGAGCAGGAGACAGACAGGATGGTCGCACAGTCACAGCCCTGGACTCTGGTAGGGTGGTGAGAGCACAGCTTCTGCTGCACTATGCTCTACATTAACAAACTGGGCTGGGGAGTGTAGGGTGGTGATGGGGACAGATAGGGAGGCACAATGCTTCCTGTGTGAGGTGGGGCTTAATCCATGGGCATTGCGCCTCCAGGACCAAAGGTGATGGCATGAACTGTCTTTATACAAAAATGGCCCTGAATGTTCTGGTCTGCAATGTATTTCCAGCACTTAAAGGGGTTCTCCGGTATGTCTTAAAGAGGTAAAACTGACACTTACCTGGGGCTTCTATCGCCCCCCTGCAGCTGGAATGTCCCGATAGATAGATATCATTTTTTTTCCCCATAAAAAGTCTAAAATACCAAATAAGGCATTTTACTGGCCTGATTTTTCTTTTTAATTGAAACCCATAGTTGGTAAGAATGTGTTGCTGCTACAAATCTGTATGTTACAGTCTGCTTAGCATCTCTGTTGCACACCAAACAGTACTTTCAGCTCATCACACTGATGCCACAGTAGTAATGATTATCACACGGATGTTGGTTTATTCCAGTGTAATGCAGTTCAGGGTAGCAGAGAACTCCTCCCAGGTACATTTTATACAGCTGCACCCTTCTGACACAGTATTTAGTGATGGCTAACACGGTACAATACCCTACTGCTACTAGTATTTAGTGAAAGCTTCAGCAAAGCAATACAAAGCACACCAAATGCAGTGCCCTGTGCTGCTGGCATGAATGAGCATATTTAGTTATGCTACATGAACTGTGGAGAGTCAATACTGCACAAAAGGTTTCCTGTACTTCCTGCAGCATTCTCACTTATGTAAGATAGATTGGACATGCACCAGAAAGACTGAATGTTAGTTTCCATTAAAGCGCAGAGCCCCTCTCTATGCACGTCACTCCGGTGGGGGCTTGCGATCCCATTCATTACTGAATGGGATCGTGGGCTGAAGCGCCCCGAAATACAGCAAACCATGCAAGGCCAGATTTATTGTCCTAGCTCCGATAACCTTGATTGACACTTCAAACTATACAGTAGCTGAAACACTTGGTTCTATACTAAGGCCTGGGTCCCACTTGCATCGCTTTCTGATCTGTACTTGCATACATGGACGATAATATCTCCCTATGTGTTGCGGCACACGAGAGAGAAATTGCCAGGAACTACAAAATGTGGTTCAGTGGCAGCCAGTTCTGGAGAAGAGGGTGCTTGCCATATGGGTGGGGGGGCCATAGCAGCAGCACCCCATAGGTATGTGTTGATGGTCACACCAAACATGCCCCAATAAAACACTCTTATTTCAAACCTCCCTCTGGTGTTTAGTTCTCTTTAAGATAAGAACATACATGCGATTATGGTCGCCCATCGGGGATCGGGAAACGATCCCTCAGAAAACTAATTGGGGATCGTCGATGCTGTACAGATTGCTAACCTACAGACGTAGGATCGGCTGCCAAAGCCAGTAGTTATTGGCTTTTTTTGCTGAATTTTCTCAGTTTGTATGTACCTTTTGGAGATGCAGGGTCAGCAGGACAGCTGAATAATTGGCATTGTATAAAAGGAATTAAATATACCAGTCTCTCTCTCTCTCTCTCTCTCTCTCTCTCTCTCTCTCTCTCTCTCTCTCTCTCTCTCTCTCTCTCTCTCTCTCTCTCTCTCTCTCTCTCTCTCTCTCTCTCTCTCTCTCTCTCTCTCTCTCTCTCGGCTAGCTTTAATGCCAGGTACACGCCATGCAATTTCTTGCCAGATAGATGGTTCAGTAGATCCTTTCTGACAGGTCCGATCTGATTTTCGATCGATTTTCTGATCACTTCTTTACAAAAACAATTGGAAATAAGATAGGGTCTGTCATAAATTATCTTTTGGATCATCTATCTGGCGAGAAATTGCATGGTGTGTACCAGGCATTATGCTGGGGATACACTGTAAGTTTCTGTACCGTGTATCGAGCTGCTGATGCTCCCAGCTGATAATTTCCAACAGGTCCGATACCCGCGTGAATCGATTCCCCGCGGGCAGACAATAGCGGGGAATCGAGCGGCTGATAAGGAAGCGCCCACGGGGACAAGCGGGAATCGATCCGGGGGGACACAGCGGGAGTCGATCCGGCGGCTAATCAAGCCGCCGGATCGCTCCGTGTATGCCCGTTAGGGCCTGTTTCCACTTGTGCATTGCGATACCATCGCGGAAAACTCGTCAATGAAACCGCATGCAGGTGCGGAGTCGTTCTCGTTTTCACACGGAATCGCTCGCGGTTCGCACTATGCGATTTTAACCATGTCTATGCCGGTAACCATTGACCTGGGTTTTTATTCGACTACACACGCGAAAACGCATGGAAAACCACAAGACAAAAACTCTTACGGTTTTCCTATTAAACTACATTACCGGCGATTCGCGTGTGGCATGCGAATTCTGACGGCTCTGTCGTGCAGATTTTTTTTCTGCACAGCAGACCGCACAGAATTCCTGACAAGTGGAAACAGCCCCATCCACTTGTATTGGTTATGTGAATCTGCATGCAGAAAATGCATGCAGATTCGCTCTAGTGGAAATGGGCCCTTACTATTTTGGCTTGAGTGATAATCATGGTATTTGTGTGGGCTTGCTTATAAACCCCAAAGTAAACTAGAAAAATACTGAAAGCAATAATGTTAATTAGTGTCAATTAATAAGTATTGTCTTTTGGAATAGAACTTCTGAAACTGACCTTTTGTGTAGCTATAAAGGAGGTCTCAGCTCTCCTAACCTGAAATTCTATTACTGGGCTACTCATCTAAACCTCGTCCTGGACTGGACCTTCTCGCTCTCTGAAAGAAAGTGGGTTAGACTGGAACAGATCTCTGCCTCACACTCCCTGAAGGTTGTAATCTGGATCCCAGAATCCCAAATCTCACTGTTGAAAATGGCTTATCCAGCAGTCTTAACAACCCTGCGAGTATGGCATTCTACAATGAAAAAATTACATGGTACAAAATTATCCCCTCATATGCCTCTTACTGGTTACCCACATTTCCCTCCGGGCCAGACTAACTCTATTTTTAACAAATGGTCCTCAAATACAGACCGTGTGCTAAGATTGTCTGAAGTACTTACCTCGACTCATACTCTACATCCCCTAGAGCATTTTAGAAATAAATCTGGAACCCTGCCATTTGACAGGTGGCATTGGAGACAACTCCATCACTTCATATCCTCACTGCATATCTCAGGAGACTCGCTCAGCTCCCCCTCTCCTCTCTAAAATATTCCTACAGGACACCAGACCTACCCATGGTATTTCACTTTTCTATGATATCATTTTGGATCATTCCTTTAAAGATTGTCCTCCTTTCCTGGATAAGTGGGAGGCAGAGCTCAGATCTACCCTCTCGACAACAGAAAGGGACACGGTTCTAGACTTAGTTCATGTCTCCTCCTATAAGCTCTAAAATCCAAGAAGCTAATTATAAGCTAATATCCAGATGGTACTATACTCCTTAAGGATCTAACCTTTGCTGGAGAGAGTGTGGCGAAGTTGGAACATTGCTACATATATGGTGGACCTGCCCAGCCATTAAGATCTACTGGGAAAATGTCCTGGAGCTCATACAAAAAATAGCAGATGTCTCTCTAGATCGAGACCCCTGGGTGGTCTTGTTTCATAAGACTACTTTATACTGGTTGAACTCGATGGACGTATGTCTTTTTTCAACCAAAATAACTATGTAAGACCAGTATGAGCTCCAGGAAATCTAAAAAAAAAATACTCCCATTCCTTCTTAACGCTGCCAAAGGTCTTATCCCACGATATTGGAGATCCACCCAGATCCCCTCTTTGAAAGAATGTTTCTTAGCTATAAATTCTGTTATGGATTATGAAGAGATATCTCACCTACAGAAAAATTATTTTGATAAACACTACCTTACTTGGGCCTTGTGGATAGACTTTCAGACCAAAGATGAGTATGTACAAATTTTGAATACTCACAATGTACCCCCTTAGGGCTGGTTCAGACGGGCGTTTTTGTGGCGTTTAACGCAGCGTTTCAGACGCAGCGTTTTTTGGGATCTCACCAAAACTAGCCGGGTGGAGCACCCGGCTAAAAGAGCCTGGGGAGAACACTGGAGCTGAAGCTACTCCATGCCACTTTAGCTACAGTCAGGAGATATACTGAGGTGAGGTCTGTGGCCATAACCACTCCCCTCCTCTCAACGGCAATGAAGAAAAAAAGAAGGTAGCACAAGTACCATGCCACCTCTTAAATGTCTCCAAAGGAGAAATCTGGACAAAATCTCCAGTGTGACATTGTTGGGACTTTCAGGGGTCCCAGTTGTATGAGGCACTACAATCAGAACCGGACTAAGGTCTCTGTTAGACGGGCGGCTGAATTGTGTGATTGTCGAGCTGTTCAGCATTATGTCTGTTGCCTGCCGGTGCAATTTAAATGCAGCTGAATTGCGGCAGTTATAACGCCAAGCGCTGACACGTGGTGGTGTTGCCTGGCGGCAAAGGACTGCTTCATGTCATTTCTGAGCACAGCTGCTCAGATGTGATGTTTGGGGGGGACTGCCTGTCCGGTAAAGAGCGCTAACAAGTGCCAAGCAGGTGTAGGAGGGCAGCTGCCCGTCTGAAAGGGGCCCAAAACCAGCACCTTCACCATTGCTTACAAATGCAGGAGCATAACCACAGGTCGCCTCTAGAGAGTGCTTTCCCCTTTCATTTTCACAGGGATTAATGTCATATTACTCCTTAAATGTAGGTTTTAAAGGATGGGGTTTTTGGTTTCTGGTAATAGCCTACCATGGATGTCCTTGTTGGCTGAAGACTTTCCCCCATGGCAATCGTACGTCCCTGCTGCCATAGATGCCACCCCCTCCCCACCTACTAGCAAAGAACATACCGCCAAGCAGCCCATCTCTACAGTGATTGTGATCTAAAGCTATCCTGACAGATCACTTCAGGTGACAATCAGGGTGGTTCAGTTCAACTCTCTGGTTTGATGGTTCATCTCTGTATGAGATTCTCTTTAAAGACGAACTCCTGGGAAGTGCAAAAAAGTCCCTCTTGTTGTCAGTTTGTGTTTACCTCTGTTTCCTCATTTGGAATACAAACATAAAGATGACTCTAATGCTGGATCCACACCATACAATTGTTTTGGCAGATTTACCTGCCCGATTGATTATTTCCAGCATGTCTGATCTGAGGATCGATTTTTATTTTTTTCATTTTATTTTTTTTTTTTATAGTGATTTTTCTGATCAATTTCCATAGAAAGGAACAGAAATCGATAAAAAAAACGATCGATCCGCAGATCGGACATGCTGGAAATAATCGATTGGGCAGGTAATTGTATGGTGTGGATTCAGCATTGAGTGTTCAGAAAAGAGATCACTATTTTAGTTTCCACTCAGCATTCTGAAATTCTCCACATATGGCATGCTTTTTATAAGTGATCCTTCCATGCCTAATGTGCTGATGTCACCCATGCTAAACCTGCAGCTGGGCTGTCTGTCAAGCCAACACTCAGCCCGTTTAGTTGACACAACTAATTAATGAGCTAGTGACAAGAGATGTCATTACAGCGTGTGACTTCATGACTAAACTACATAGATCTCACCATGACAACCTTTTTATTAATGTACAGATTTGGAAATTCTTAAAGCGGATCCGAGATAAAAAAACTAACTATAACAAGTAACTTGTCTATATATCTTATCTAAAGTTTAGATAGTTTACACAGTAAATATAGCTGCAAACAGCTTTAATAGAAAATGATTATTTCTTCCTGTGATACGACAGCAGCCATCAGTGTTGCCAACTCATCCCTTTAATTACTGACACATAGGAATTTATACAGGTTTCGTGGCTAGGTAGATGCAGTTAAGGCACTGATTATGTGTAAGTAGCCCCAGAACCTGTATAACTTAGATGTGTCAGTAATTAAAGGGATGAGTTGGCAACACTGGCAGCCATGTTGTTTGTAAACATTACACAGAGGCAGGCTTATCTGTATCTTGATCACTAAGCCTGTGAAAAAAACCTAATCCCCCCTCCTCCCTCCTCCCCTCTGCCTCTGAAATCAATGGCTAGTAACACCCCCTCCTCCTCCTGCCCAGACTGAGCTCCCATGAGCCATTGTTACTGCCAAGGCTCTCTGAAAACCTGTGGGTGTGGTTTATTTAGTTTATAGGGAATTAGAGTATTAAAACAAAAACAAAAAAATATTTGGCTTAAGAAATGTCCTATAAACAATAGGAAAGGAACACCATTATGCAATGAGCAAACGTTCACCTCGGATCCAGGATCCCTTAGACCAGTTGCTGTTGAAATTTGATTTTTATGGTGACGATACCGCTTTGAGTGTATTAAGTGATAAAGATGCTAATCCTGCATTCAAAACTTTCAAAACTTTTTCTGCTGTTATGATTTGGAGTTATCACATACTTAAGGAACACTGGCCCTTTAGTAGTCGTGCCAAACAGTTGCATGCTGGGGGTTCTTTTTATCTCTAATCTCTTCCTCCTCTTCCCTTTATTTCCCTGCCAGCTGCTTATCTGAAACCTAATCCCCTAATCACTTGTGTTTACAAGCAAGGCTGAGGCGACTCAGCGATTGGAGGAGACAAGAAAAAAAGTAAAGGGCAGAAATTACATCACGAGTTAGCCTTAACTGTGGGCAAAAGACATGGCCCCCACCAGGAACAGAATTCTCGTAATTTATCATACAACATTCACTGAAATCAAAACGTGGACAGTATAATACATGTGTTATGTAAGTAGATCCAGTATTTATCTACTTATATACGTGTTTTTTTTTTTCCCCCGGCATAGTATGGCTGATCCTACTGCTGTAAGTGAGAGGGATATGACACCTGCTATATTGTCTTCCTTTTAAACAATGCCAGTTGCCTGGCTATCCTGTTGATCAGCAGCGCAGTGGTGGCAGCACGGTGGCGTAGTAGGCAGCACGGTGGCGTAGTGGTTAGCGCTCTCGCCTTGCAGCGCTAGGTCCCTGGTTCGAATCCCAGTCAGGTCAACATCTGCAAGGAGTATGTATGTCCTCCCTGTGTCTGCGTGGGTTTCCTCTGGGTACTCTGGTTTCCTCACACGTCCCAAAAACATACAGATAAGTTAATTGGCGTCCTCCCTAAATTGGCCCTAGACTATGACTAGGATGCATACACTACACGTTGCATACATAGACATATGACTGGTAGGGACTAGATTGTGAGCCCCTCTGAGGAACAGTTAGTGACAGGACAATATACTCTGTACAGCGCTGCGTAATATGTCAGTGCTATATAAATGCTTAAATAAATTAACTAAATCATTTGCCTCTAACACTTTTAGCTATAGACCCTGAACGGGCATATGCAGATCAGGTGTTTCTGACATTATTGTTAGATTTGACAAGTTTAGCTGCATGCTTGTTTCTGGTGTGATTCAGACAATACCAGCTGCCAGGCAACTGGTATTGTTAAAAGGAAATAAATAAGGCAGCCTCCATATCCCTCTCACTTCAGTTGTCCTTTAGGGCTCATTCACACTATGAGCCTTTGCAGGTTGTTTTTTTAAGCGCTGGCAACTTTAGAAATCTCCCCAGAAGCGCTTGTGCAAGGATTCCCTATGAGAGCGTTTTGATTTCATTTAAATCGCAAACGTGCTACATGTACCATTCTCTAAGTGCTTTGACTTAATGGAAGGTACAGGGAAATCGTAAAGCGCTTGAAAAAGTGCTTTGCAGAACTATTTCCCGAGCGTTTTTATGAATAAATACATTGTATTTACTGTATATTCCGGAGTATGACGACTGGGCGTAGAAGACTACCCAACTTTTCCAATTAAAATATATTGAGTTTGGGGTATACTCGCTGTATAAGACTACCTCTCTTCCAAAAAACTCCAAATAAAGATTAAAAGTACAACATATACTGGTGCTATGTATGAAAAGACACTGGTGCTGTACTGTACGTGGTACCCAGTATATAACAGTATATACCGGTAGGTGATTAACTGGTTGGATTGGTCAACTCTACCTAAGTGGACTGGTCAGCTCTCCTTGTCTACCTGTTTATCAGAGCGGTATGGAAGAATAGATCGCTCTGTGCCCATAAAACACGCCTCTTTCACCCTTCTGGCCCACCTTTGTAACCTATTTACCTCCTTCTCTGCCTCTCAGATCTCGTACATGTGCACCTGCTCCGCTTCACTACAGTCCTCAGCAGCGAGATCTGAGAATCAGTAACAGGATAGGGTGTATCACCCGGCATCAATGATATTCGGCATATAAGACAACCCCTGACTTTTCAGAAGATTTTTAAGGGTTAAAAAGTAGTATTATACGCCAGAATATACAGTGTTCATTTATGGGTCAATGAGTTCACTTATTGATGTCAGCAAGTGAAAATCTCAATTGCTGAGCAAAAAGCAAAAGCGCTTACAAAAGCGATTTTCTAAGCACAGAGGCACAGACTAACCAGCAAGCTCATGGTGACCCAAAACTCATTGGAGTGTGTAAGGGACTACAATGGTCCTAAAAGCCCCCTTACTAAGATGTTAAGAAAAACAAAAGTTTGCTTTCCTAAAACAGAATTTGCAATAATTCAGGTTGGAGTGAGCTTGAGATGTCTCCCAGAGCAACACTGCTGAATATATGCAAATTAACCATAGTACCCTTAGAAGCTAAACACACCTCCAGAACCGCTGGAATGCAATGATGTGTCAGCTTGTTAATTTGTACAGAGCCATAATAATCCAACATGCAGCAGAGGGAAAGGCTCAATAAATCGCTCAGTGCTTGCAATAGCGCTGGCGATTTATGTGAACAAGGCCTTAAAGTTTAAACAATGCACATTGCCTAGTTATGCTGCCGATTCTCTGTCTAATACTTTTAAAGTTAACCCGTGCCGAAGCTCTGGTTCAAAACGAGCCCTTACCCTGAACAGAGGAAAGCCTCAGGATCCTATTGAGGCTTACCTTGCGTGTCTGAAGCACCCCGGTGTCTGAGCGCGGCCCCCCTCCACATCGGTGCAGCGCAGCTCCTTCTTGATTTATGGACACGTAGTAGACATGTGAGCCCACCTGTACATGCGCAGTAGCACAGAGCCCTCGGCTCCGGCTTACTGCACATCCACGGGCATTCCTGCGTATCTACTGCACATCCATGAATCCGGAATAGGAGCTGCGCAGCCCCGATATGATTAGCGACAATGCTTCAGTGACTGGAGTCATCAAACTGACTAGGGAAGCCTCAATAGGATCCTGAGGCTTCCCTTTCTTTAGGTAAGCATGTCATTTTGTACAAGGGCAAGATTCCCTTTAAGAAGCACAAAGGAGCTACCAGCATGATTCTTGTAATGTAGTTACAATCTCAGTTCCTGCTGTGACATTTGCTGATTAGAGGATTTCTACTTATCCCAGGCTCCTTTTTTGGTATTTGAAGAAGTTAAGAGTTGAAAGCTTGCCATGTTCCCCAAATCTTGGCTTGTGTGGGAGCGATGTAGTGTGTGACTGCCCTCTCTCTTTTGATTGGCTGGTGGCTGAAGCGTTCAGTCTGTGTAACAGCAGCATCATAAAGCAGTCACGTAGTCTGTCTCACAGATCCACTCCGGCTGTATTGCATTACACAGCTCTAAGTCAAGGACATGCTCTGCACTTAGGAAGCCAGCATGGAGAGAAGCAGTCACCGCAAGGATATGATATCTGTAAGACTTGGATAGACTAAGTTTTCTTGTAGCTAAGAAAGCACTTTTTAAAGTTGTCAGCACTGTCTTATTACTAGCATGTTTGCTTTTGTTTATACTTTTACGAGTCTTTGCTTTGCATCTCTCTTCGACTTAATTTGCAAGAATGATGTGATGTCCTAGGCGAAAGCTGTATTGCATGTCATTTTGTATGGGAAAGGGAGTTGAATGTGCTCTATGGTGCTAGATAGCAGAGATGGTATCTAATCAGATGAAATAGAATATTGCTAATAACTTGTTTAGCAAGTGATGTATGATAAAATGTTTGAGGCAGTGTTTCCCAGCATTATTATAGCATGTACCTGAGTATTCAAGGCTGTAGTTGCTGCGCAGCACCTGTTGTAGAGGACTTCCTATAGTACCCACTGACCCTTTTTTTCGAATGGATTTTACAAAGCAGTACATTATGCTTTTAAACTATACTATAAAATAGTTTATTTTGTGTGGTTTTTACATTTTTTTCTTTTCAATCTTCAAACCTGCTATAATGGATATACTGTTAAAGTGCCCCTAATCCTAACTTAAATATCCCCCCATTACACATGTAGAATCTAGGGTGTAAAGTACAGAATATCGTAGTGACAAACTGACATGGTCATGTAAAAAGTGCTACAAAATGACACTGATCCGCATTAGCCTTAAGCTAAGCTGATTTCGTGCTTCAAGGTAATCAGTTTATAGCGAAATGTCTGTTTCTGCTGGGTGCTGGTAGATGCCAGTGACTTCCTCATCTTGGTGTTTTCTTTATGCAAGTGTTATTTGTTACATCCGTCATGATGTGATTTTTCTTTTTCTGTTTGTCGGATGTGTTCTGTTGTAGGATGATTCGCATGGCTGCCACTAGCGCTGTGCTTGCTTCCGTCTGGGAAGTCTGGCATGTGTGGCCCAAAGATAAATAAATGGAAGTACAAAGAGCATATTGACGTACATGTATGTCTCCTGAAATTCATGAGTTTATCTGATGGTTTGTATAGGGGTGTTATTGTGACTGTGTACTTTGAAGCTAGACTCTACTACACCAGATCTCTGCTCTCTCTTACCAGGAACAGCCACGGGCAGTTTTACTAAGAACGTCGGCTCCACATTACAGCTTTGGCATTTTACTGTTCTACCACCTCTCATGGTGCATATATCACATTTTAGTGGTAGTACAGCACTGATTTGTAGTGATCTCAAGGTAGACCTACTAATATGGAGCTCAGGTGCTTCCACTGACTAGTTAAGAGAGAACCTCCAAAAGCTTGTTGCCAGATGTAACTTTTAGAGGGAAACAACGGCCACTTTTTTCCCCCTGGTTTCTAATCGCTATAGGAGCTGCTATGTTGCGCCCAGTGGCGTACCTAGGGCATTTGACACCCGGTGCTGGGTATTATAAGACACCCCCCCCCCCCCCCAAAAAGTAAGGGGGCAAAAAATGGGTGGCGCTATAACATGCGGCGCGCAAAGCGGCAAAATAATGGGCGTGGCCATGACCGGATGAGGGCGGAGCTAACTGTAATTTGACGTGAACCCGGGTGATGTGCTGCTGCTCCTCCCCCCCCCCCCCCCCCCCCCGTGTAGCTAGAAGGAGGGGTGACAGCAGGGATAGCGGCGGGGAGGGGGAAATATCCCCCCTCCCTCACCTGGGTCCCCTCCTTCTGCCTCTCTTCTCCCCCCAAAAATGCGGGCAGCGGGCCGGTGGCAGTGGGCAGCGAGCAGGCGGCGAGCGCGGAGTATACTCACGTTACTTCCGCGTATCAGCCTGGAATGCTGCTGCTCGCCGCCTGCTCGCTGCCCACTGCCACCGGCCCGCTGCCCGCATTTTTGGGAGGAGAAGAGAGGCAGAAGGAGGGGACCCAGGTGAGGGAGGGGGGGATATTTCCCCCTCCCCGCCGCTATCCCTGCTGTCACCCCTCCTCCTAGCGCTGCTCTTCCCCTCCTTAGTCAGGTGTAGGGGGGTCGTGGCGACACCCCCCTGGCTGACTGGTACCCGGTGCGCCCCGCCCCCCTGCGCCCTTAGGTAGGAACGCTACTGGTTGCGCCCCCCCACCCCCTGTCCCCTTCTAGCTGCCCATTATTTATCCAGGGGAGGATGTGAATATGGCATCTGTGATTTCTTCATTAAATTCGTTGAAGCATAGTGTCCTATGTCCCGTCCCCTTGCTGATGAAAGCTTTTGTTTGCTCTCTACTAATGTGTGCAATAAAATGACATCTGTCCTTATCTGCCTGAAATTTCTGTGGTTGAACGGTCTTCGGAAGTAGGGTAAAAAGCCTCTGCTACATTTTTAAATGTAAGGCCTGGTGCACACCAGAGGAGTTTTTCTGAGCGTTTTGAGTTTTTAAATCTGCTGCTAATGTTATCCTATGTGTCTGTGCACACTGGAGCAATGAGGTTTTGTAAAAAAACCCATAGCATTACATTGGGAAGAGCTCTTGAAACCTTTCAAAAGCTCTTTCCAATGTAATGCTATAAGGTTTTTTACAAAACCTCATTGCTCCAGTGTGCACAGACACATAGGATAACATTAGCAGCAGATTTAAAAACTCAAAACGCTCAGAAAAACTCCTGGTGTGCACCAGGCCTTAAAGAGGTTTTTGTGTTTGTTTTTATTAGTAATGAGACACATTATTGGCATGCATTTTTAATGTGCTTTTAAGATGCCATGGGTGCTAAAAATGGTGCTTGGTTCACTTAAGGGAACCCTTACTACCTGGCTCCTAGGATTTCTCCAGCCCATTTAACAATCAGTAGAAGCAGAAAAATGCAGAGTAATTGAAGGAACTGTTCACACTCAAATGGGGTGGCAGTGTATCTGCAGAGTAGGCCACTCTAGGGGTCCATAGCAGTGTCCACTGCTCTCGGGAGCAGTGTTTATTGAACAAGTGGCAATGCATCCAGTTTCCAAAGAACCGGGTAGGTTTGGGTTAGTGCAATGTGGAAGGGAAGCAGACAAACCTGAACATGGTGTAGATGAGGCGTGTGAACAGTGCCATAGAAAAGCATGGATGTGTCACATGCACGGCCATTGGTCTGCTGCTGTCCGCACGGGAAGTGGTCTGCCACTGAACTTATGGTTAACAGGGCCTAAATAAATAGTTTAAACTTTCAATCAACTGTATATCGTAGTTTACAATGCCGACACAAGCCAAACGCTTGAAGAAAAAAAAACAAAAACAAACCGCACACAAGGTTTGTGGCGGATGTTTTGATGCTGCATGGCGTATCTGAGGCAGGACTCGCGGGTGCGGTGTCCCGGGAACACTACTAATTTTTCAATGACTATTATGCTGCTGTGGGATGTGAAGACAATATACCTGTATATTTTGAACCTTTTTAATACTTAACGGAATTTTACCATTTTAAGTTTCTGGAATCTTATTAGGAATCTGATGATTTTCAAGCAATACTATTGACTCATGTCCCCACAAGCGCTTATCATACCTCTTAGGACCCATTCACACTTGCTGATTGCGAAACGCTAGCGCTTTTGCTAGCGTTTTGCTATGGCGATTTTATTTATTTTTGCGTTGAATGCAAAAAAAAATCACCATTCACACTTGGCGATTCTTTATATTTTTATTTTTTAGCGATCGAGTTTAGTGCTTCTATAGCACTGAAACGCGGTCGCCTGAAAATGGTGCAGGCTACACATTTGCGTTTAGCGGTTTTGGGCAATTTGCAGCGATTAACGCAAATCGCCCAAGTGAGAACGGGCCCATAGGGTTTCATTGCACTAGCGCTTTTAAAAAGTGCTAGCATTTGAGTGTTTTGCTGAAATCGCCAAGATGAAAAAAAAATGTACTGTTAATGGGCACCTTTAGGCCAATGTGATTGGTCCAATCTGATTGGTTCTATCGATTTCATGAAAAATGAAATCCTCCCAGAGTTTGCAGGGGCACACTACTGCTGTAAAGGTGGAAGTGTCAGGAGATGCTGTCTGGGAACACACTAGGCGTTGTGTGAAAGGTTGCGTTTTGCTGCATATGCGTTTGTGCGTTTTTTTTTAATTTTTTATAATCCAGTGCGTTTTGAGTTAGTATGCGTTTCGTACATATATTTTGTACGAAATAGTGAAGTGAAGAAGCTGATGATTCTGGTCATGTGGTGGAGAAAGTAGCTGGGGATCCAGCGCCGGAATATCAGTTATCGGATGCCTCCCCTTATGTTGGCGAAGCAGAAGAAGCTGATGATTCCGGTCATGTGGTGGAGGAAGTAGCTGGGGATCAATCGCTGGAATATCAGCTATTGGATGTTTTCACCTTATTTGGCGGAGGAGGAAGAAGCTGGCCTGAGTGGAATCCAGACCACCAGGATGCCACTGACTATGGACAGCTTCAACTTCCATAAACTTCTTGGAGAGGGATCATTTGGCAAGGTTTACCTTTCTTCCCATCCGGCCAGTGACCAACAGCTGGCCATCAAAATGGTCAAGAAAAGACCATTCCTGAAGAAAGACCCTTAGGGAATGCAGGGCTGTGGAGTCGGAGTCGTGGAGTCGGGCAATTTTGGGTGCCTGGAGTCGTAGTCGGGAAAAAATGCACCGACTCCTAATGAATTTGTAACTGTAATTAAAATAGAAAATATGATAAAATGTTTTATTTCTCAGATAATAGTTATAAAAAATAATGTATATATACAGTATATATACAGTAATAGCTGTGCTTAGTCCACAAAAATGAAATAAACCAATCAAAATTAGTTACTTGTGCTGCTTCAGTAAAGCAGTCCCCATATTTTTAAGGTCAGATATACATATCTGATTGTGACTGTATATATGATGTGTACACAGGAATCTCTTATATATACTAAATAACATCTATGCTGTAAGAATAAAGCCTGATGTGTAGCTATGTCACTAATAGAGATGGTCAACGAGATAGAAATAATTCTGCATTGATGCTGATTTATGCAAATGTATGCACTCCCTTTGCTCATGAAATCAAATAATTTGATATATTGTTAAAATTTGGTTTGGTGACTACAAATTAAAGGGTAACTGAGACGGATGAAAAGTAGTTTTATACATACCTGGGGCTTCCTCCAGCCCCCTTCAGGCTAATCAGTCCCTCGCTGTCCTCCACCACCCGGATCTTCTGTTACGAGTCCTAGTAATTCAGCCAGTCAGCGCTGTCCGGCCGCATGCCGCTCCCACAGCCAGGAACATTCTGCACCTGCGCAATAGTGCTGCACAGGTGTAGAATGCTCCTGGCGGCGGGGTGTGTGCATGCACACTACGCCCGACTGGCTCAAGTACCTGGACTCATAGCAGAAGATCCAGGTGGTGGAGGAGGACAACGAGGGACTGATTATCCTGAAGGAGGCTGGAGGAAGCCCCAGGTATGTATAAAACTTTAATTTCATCTGTCTCAGGTTTACTTTGTTACACAGTAGTACTATACTCTACATATGCACTCCCCACAGAGCTGCAGGGAATCCACTGAGACTGCTGTGCACATTGAACACAGAGGTGTTGTCTGTTTACAATCTCCTCATTCCCCTGCAGAGTACCTGCACATCATTCTTACATGTACCCACACTTACATTGCCTAGGTCCTGATAGATGTTCTTTGTTCGGGTTTGTACCTTTTACAAGTACTCTTACCAAGGACTAGTTTTAGTCTAAAGGGAATAAATATAGTAGTCTACATATCCTTCTCACTTCAGTTGTCTTGTAAAATTCCTAAGCGTTGGCAGTTAAGAGACTAATTTCATGTTACATACTTTTAATCAACAAAATTGTAATATGCAAATTAGAGGAGTCGGAGTCGGAGTCGGTGGAATCCTAAACTGAGGAGTCGGAGTCGGTGGATTTTTGGACCGACTCCACAGCCCTGAGGGAATGTCAGGTCTTGCAGACCCTTAGGACGGGTCCTTTTATCACCCAGCTATTTGGTACATTCGAGGCAGAGGATTACCTCTACTTTGCCATGGAGTACCTGAGCAGGGGAGACCTGATTAGCATAATAGAAGCTGCTGACAAGCCCTTTGTCATTATGACTCTGAGACTGTTTGCTGCACAGATGGTCAACAGCCTGGAGTACATCCACTCCTAGGGTGTCATCCACCGAGACATAAAGCCGGAAAACATCCTCCTGGACGGAGTCGGAAATATAAAGATCGCTGACTTCGGCCTGGAGGCACAAAATGTATTTGAGGATGACCTGATTGAAGGATGTAATGGGACCTTGTACTATATGGCCCCGGAGGTGTTCCTAGAGGTAGACTATGACCACACAGACTACTTCTCCATGGGAATCATGCTTTTTATGATGGCGTGCTTCAAACACCCATTCATAGAGGATTATGATCAGGATGAGGTTGTCATCAAATCCTCCATTTGTTATAATGCTCCAGACTACCTACCGGAGATGGACCCCACACTGAAAGACTTCCTCGACAAGCTACTGTGTAAAAAAAAAAAAACCAGGAAGAGCGTAAAGATCTGGTGAAAAACCTGAGGAAAGAGCCATTCTTCATCCCCATAGACTGGAAGTCTGTGTAGTCCGGAGAGGTGCCGCCTCCATTCCGTGTGGAACCACCACAGGAAAAACCAGGAGAGGCCATGACTGTGTTTGAGATCACATATTCTGAGGCGAAGAAGAAACCCAGGACACAAGCTGAGCAGCAACAGATCTTTAAGTCATTTGCCAGTAAGGGGTGGTGAGTTTGTTTGGGAGACATACCAGCTTCCACCAACACCAGCCATCCACTCACTTGGACAACAACATAGCATAAGAATAGTTAGTTATAATAAAAAAAAAAAAAAAAATATATATATATATATATATATATATATATATATATATATATATATATATATATATATATATATATATATATATATATATATATATATATATATATATATATATATATATATATATAATTTTGTATTTCATTGTGGGATGTCAGCACTCCCTTTTACATACCTGTGTTACAAGCAGGCACATACCTTTTGTGCCTGCTTGTAACACAACCTTAATAATCTCATAATGACAGGTTTATTTTAAGCACCTGGTTACAGCAGGCATCTTAGGATGATTCTGGTTTGCCTGGTTTCCCCCACAGTGTCACCTCATGTGGGAATGTGAAGAGTAGGAAAAATGTATAGCGATAACTCTATTGTATAAATCATTTGCATATTGTGCCCAATACATTGTACTAGGTAACTTGCTCCTGCATCCATTTCATACAGACTGGGTCAGTTAACATCCGTGGCTCAGTTTGTTTGCCCTGGACAAAAACGAAGCCATGGATACCAGTGTTAACGAGTCCGTCTTCACACACTAAAAAGAACTGACCCGTGGGCTCCGGGTTACAAAACTGAACGGGGAGTCCGGATTTTGCAGATTTTCACGGAGTCCAGTTGAGGCAATGAAAGGCAACACAAAAATGGATCTCCCTATACACAGAGAACTTTTGAACACAAAACAGATGCCAAAGCAGATTGCCTACTGCCTGCTCCTCCCCATAATGCCATCTTTGCGGACCTCTTTATCCAATAGAAAACACAGGATGGAAGGACAGGTTTTTGACATGTTTAAACGGACTGGAAACATATGCTGCAAAAGCACATGATGTTGAAAAACGGATTCGTTTTTAGGACAAAAAAAATCCGTTTAAAATGCATTCCGATCTGCAACCTGACAAGTGTGGACCGACCCTGAAGGTGGCCACAAACTATGCAATCTGACTGTACAATTTTTATACAATCTTATCAACCAACATCCATGTAGTATAACAGCTATAGATTAACTGTGACTTGGATATATTTTTCAGTTAGTCTCATATTACATGAAAGTCGCAAACTTGGGGATTGATTGTACAGTCTGATTGCATGGTGTGTGGCCACCTTGAGGCTTGGTTCATGCATAAATCTGTCTGGTCCAGTACCGTCCTCTCAGATTTGCATCAATTTTCTATCAGTTTTACCTGACTGGACCGGAAATATACACCTTTTACGTGTGAACATGACCATAGAAACACATACAAAACTGACAGGATCGGAAATTTACAGATTTCTGTGTGAACACGCACACAAAACTGATGCCGACTGTCAAAAACTGACAGTACTGGGCACCTTTTTATGTGTGAACCAAGCCTTACAGAGTTGCTTTCCCTATGCTGCAAGTATGGGCTGGCTTGGCCCTGCCCATGTTGTTCACACTTTTTTACTACTGTGTATGATTACATGGCTGCGGATGGCTTCTTTTCATGACTTGGGTGTCGTTTGATGCTCTAACACAGATAGTGGTAATGCCTGCCAGAGCTGGCTGAGAGTCTATACATGTGATCATCCACCCATCCGCCACTGTTCAGCCTTCAAAAAGTACAGAGTGCAGATCCATGACTTTCACCTTCACTTTTCCTTGTTGCTATTCCTTCTGATATGGGTTTCCTGTGAGATTTCATCAGTTTTTAGCCCCTGTGCCCTCTGCACACTTTTAAATTTTTTCTCTGGCTACAGATCTACCATTTTACCACCTAGGCTCTTTTGATTAGTTTAGTTTATAATGTAGAACAAATGTCTCAGCGTTGCTGTAGTCTTGGCTCTTTGTTGGACACACTGTAAAGCCCCGTACACACGCTAGATGATGATTGGACGGGCCAAGTGATAACGACAAATCCAACAAGTATACATCAGCCCCCAACCCCCTTCAGTCGCTCGACCATCAATCCGCCTGGCAGATCGATTCAACAGAGCCATGGCCTTGGGCATTGTTCTCTCCATGTCACTCTTACGCTGCAGTGTCGGTCCTGGGATGCAAAACCTGTGGGATTGGATCCTGATCCCTTCAGGGCTACATGCATCTAGAGTGTGTGGCTTAAAGGGAACCTGAAGCAAGAGGTATCCAGAGGCTGCCATATTTATTCCTTGGCTGTCCTGCTGATCCTCTGCCTCTAATACTTTTATCCATAGCCCCTGACCAGATGTTTCTGACTAAAGTCTAAATCGATTAGCCACACGGTTGATCCAACTTCCAGATGTGTGATTCAGACACTACTGATGCCAGAGAGATCACCAGGGCTGTCAGGTAACTGGTATTGTTTAAAGGGAAATAAATATGACTCTATATATACCTCTAACTTCAGTTGTGCCAAACAGTTGAATGCTGGGAGTTCTTTTTATCTATAATATATTCCTCCTCTTCTATTTATTTCCCTGCCTAGCTGCTTATCAGAAACACCCTCTGATCACTTGTGTTTACAAGCAAGGCTGAGGTGACTCAGCGATTGGAGGATAAGACAGTGCAGTTCCTAGTATATACCTCAGTGGGAGTGTCTGAAGACTCTGGGAGGAGGGCTGCTAATGAATACACAATGAGCAAGAGAAGGGAGGGAGGAAAACAAGAGTCAGGGAGGATAGGATATCAGCATTAGCTTGGCAAAATGGCCACTGCCTAGAATAGGATTTTCTGCTTTTCTTATATAAAATTCACAGGAATCATTACATGGATAGCACAAAACATCTGTTATGTAAAAAGACGTAGTATTTATCTACTTATATATGTGTTTTTTATTACTAGGTAAGCATGGGTGTTGCTTGTTCTTTAAAGCTTCTTTCCCATGGGAGGCTGTCACCTGCTTTTGTGCACTGGCCAGGTGCTCGCTGGCCGGGTTAGTGTCCTGAACGACATAGTCTATATCTTTGAGAGACTCTGTGGCCCTTTAAATGATTCTCTGTATGATCTTACCCGCCATTCATAATTATGATGGATAAAATATTACGCCAACCTGTGCTACATTACTATAGACTAGTTGGACTTTGGCTGTGATTGCCCAGATTCAGGCCTCTTGTACACTACATGCAATTCCGATTTTCTTTCTTTTTTTTTTTTTTTTTTTCTTTTTTTATGTGATCTAATTTCGATTTAAAAAAAAAACAAAAAACGTACTGCATGCTGCTATGTTTTTTTTTAATCGGAAAAAAAATTGGACGTATAGAAAATCGGAATCGCATGTAGTGTACAAGAAGCCTCAGAGAGCCCTGCTGAGCAACTGACCACTAAGATTCAGAATGTGTCTCCCTCTCACTTTGCAGAGCCGCGCAAGGGAGCTACTGATGGTTCATACACTCCTCCAATTTATATTGGCTAATTTTGCCACTTCATAGTATTTCAAATCTGTTGGATCTGAAACTACATGGAACAGATTGTGTAGGTAAAATCTCATAATACAAGGAAGTGGTAAAATTGGCCAATTCAAATTGGATGTGTAAATGCACCCTCAGGTCAATGTGCTGCTTCTTTCCCTGAATTAGTCAGATGACATGAAGTGTCTGCATGTTCCTATCCATAGTGAGAGAAAGGAGAAAGGCACTTGGGACCTTCAATTGCACAGAATAGAGTAGTGATTAACCAGGAATATCAAAGTAAGTGATTGCTAATGCCTCAGGCATGGTCTCTCCCAGACGACCAACATCGTTAGTATAGACATCCGAGCTTCCCTGAGCAATTCAGCAGAAAGTTGCACCTGCTCTGCCGGTTGGATTCTGTTAACGGACTACTATAGTGAAAAAAGTGAGCAGTTAAAATTGGACAGAACTAAAAGGTTTTGGACTAGTCCATCTACTCATGGGGGATTCTCAGCTTAGCTTTCGAAACCAAAGAAAAACCCTAAGTCTATCTGCCATTAGGGAGGCAGGCTGGTATCTTAATATTTTGGCAGTTAGACTTAGCAACTTCCGTTAAATGACCACTATCGCAAAAACCGACAGGTTTTGGACTAGTCCATCTCTTTATGGGGGATTTTCAGGGTTTTCTTTTATTCAACAGCATTTCCTGAACAGCAGTTGCAAAGTCTAACTGTCAAAATAGTGTGCAAGTGAGTAAGGAGGCTGACTGGTATCATACTGTTTTGGCAGTTAAACTGCTGCTCAGGAAATGCTGTTGAAACCAAAGAAAACCCTGAGAATCCCCTATGAGGAGATGGACTGTCCCAAAACCTGTCGGTTCTGTCAGATTTTAACTGCCTACTTTTTTCGTGATAGTGGTCCTTACTGGTTAAGGGCTCTGCCTCTGACACAGGAGACCTGGGTTCAAATCTCGGCTCTTCCTGTTCAGTTAGCCAGTAATTCAGTAAGGAGCTCTTTGGGCAAGACTCCCTAACACTGCTACTGCCTACTGAGTGCGCTCTAGTGGCTGCCTCACAAGTGCTTTGAGTCCGACAGGAGAAAGGCGCTATACAAAAAAAGGTATTCTTATTTAAGGAAATGCTTTTGAAAACAAAGAAAACTCTAAGGTTGGTTTCCCACTATAAACCGGCGTCAGTGGTGCGCCAGCCGCACTGCCAAAACCGGGCCTTCAGGGAACACTGCGTTAGTACACAGTGTTAACTGTCTGTCCACAAGCCAAGCAGGAAGTGCCGCGCGCTTGCGGTAATTTCCTGCTTCGGTATTGTGGAAGTGCATCCCTTAAAGAGGATAGACTAGTCCAAAGCCTGTCAGTTCTGTTCTGTCAGATTTTAAATGCTCATTTTTTCACTAGAGTGGTCCTTTAAATCCGATGGAAAAGCTGTAATACAGCCATTTCAATAACCGTGCTTTTGAATTACCTGCCCACCTATCCATCAGATTTCATTGTATTGCTCTAAATTCTAAAAGGTATTTCTACGGCTTGGGTCTTGGCACAAAAGGCTCATCACTTTGGTTTTCTAAATCTCTTTATTACAATATTATACAATACAATAACATTTGTAAAGCGCTTTTCTCCCATAGGACTCAAAGCGCATAGCTGTGTCTCAGATTAATACAGGGTTGCAGGCTGGGTTGTGTTACAGAGGAGATAGTCAGATGTTCATGAATGCCAGACTAAAGAGGTAGGTTTTCAGTTTAGACTTAAATGCTTCCAGGGATGGAGCTGTCCTGATTGGGTGTGGCAGGGAGTTCCAAAGTGTAGGGGCAGCATGACAAAAGGCTCTGTCTCCAAAGGTTTTGAGGTGGACTCTGGGGGTGACCAAGGTGTTACGTCCTTTTGATCTAAGATTGTGGGGGGTGTGATGTAGTTGCAACAAGGTAAAATCGTACAACTTTTAGAAAGCTGAGAAAATAGAACAGCAGTAACAATTCAAATCCAACAACATAACCCAATCATGGGCAAAACATAACATTTTGAGTCGCAAAGACTTTATATTTGATATAGAAAATATGTTAATCGTAACAGTGTTCATCCATTGACAAGTCCAGAGGTTCACGGCAAAATGAAAAAAAAAAAAAAGGAAAAAAGGGAAATCGGGGTGAGTATATGCAATTATATGTAAGGTTCTACTTGAGGGGCTAGGAGTTAAAACATACAGCACCATTGGCAGGAAAACTGAGTGTCATAGGCAAGTCACTAGGCAGGAGAGCAAATTTCTGGGCCTCTGGGAAAACCTGGGACCCTTGGATCTTATTCAAACACATCTAAAGTGATCGGCAATTTTAGCATTTATGTGTTCGGAGATCATAGTAGAGTCAACAATCTTAAGAACAGCTGAAAAGGACTGGTAGCTAGACATCCATGAAGTAGCAATATGAAGCTTAGTTGAGTTAGCGATGTGTTGAGTCAGCCTTTGTTCTGGATTTTTGACCCCAGGGGGTTTATAACCCAAAAGTAAGGTTTTAGGATCCTTAATAGCTTTTTTAAATATTCTGGTGAGAAGAGTGTTGACAGAGCCTGGAAATTTTTGGGCATGTCCAAAAAACATGAACTAGTGTACCTTCAGCCAGACATCCCCGAAAGTATTCCCCAGGACAACTGGAATCTATAAAGTGAAGCCGAGCTGGGGTATAAGTCCTATGGAGGAGCCTGAGAGAGAGCTCCTATATGGGTGCTATATAAGCTGCCCTTTGCCAGAGTCTCAAAGGAGTCTCCCCAGTCCTCCAAGTCCAGATCAAACCCCAAGTCCCGTTCCCATTTCACTACAAAAGGGGCTTTAGTGTCCCTAGGGGGTTGGTTTTGAGTAGAGTAGATATATAAGACCTTTTTGGAAGGGATCATGAGTAAGAGATCACAAAATGTGTGTTAGTGCTAATCCCTTTTGCATGGGTGCTTTTCCAGTCTGCCTAAATAATACAAAGGGCCACAGATTGTTGAATTATATAAATACTGTATCTAAACCTGTAACTCTAGCTTTAATGTCCTGACATGGAATTTTAGCAGTGTGTGGAAACTTTTCTTGGTTCTAATTTATCATCTATGAAGAAAGGAGGAAAGAGACACCAAGCAGGAAGTATAGGCAACCAACCAATGAAAACAGTTCTTTTAGCATGTGCTCCTTTTTTTTTTTTTTTTTCTTTTTTTTTCTTCTTCTTGGAACGTACTAAGCTGATCAGATATGACATCCTTGTTTCCTTCTGCTGAGAATTAGAGACTGCCCCAGACCTTGGCACGCTCCCTGCATGCATGGCTTCTGGTGTAAAGCCTCACCCACTGGGGATAAGACCTGACATGTGTGATGTTTTACTCTGTTTTGTTTTTTCCTGACTGCAGGGTTATGACAACGTATGTACAGTAAATAGGAAATCCCTCTACTGTGCAGTGTAAGGAGGTTTTATGTTAGTAAAAACTGCCAGGCCAGATATTAGCAAAAATACTAGTTAAAATATAATGATTTCCTACCTAGTGATTAGTGTGGCTATTCACATTCCGTATTTAAAGGCAGGCCTCACACTTGATCCTGTGGTTGTGTTTTTGCATGTACATTTTCTGATGCGCATAATGCGCATTTGCAGCCACTGAATGGTGCTTTTATATGTGTATGTAGCGTCTCAGTCCTACTTTGAACTAGGCAGTGTTGAGAATCCCGAGCTTCCTTTCCACAATCGCTCTGCGTGCAATGCAGGTGTCCGTTAAAAACACGCCACCATGTTGCTACAAGACTCTCTCCCTGATGCGGTTGGGATTCCATTCATTTATAATTGATGGCAGCGGAATCGCGCAAAAATGCACGCAACCATGTGTTGTGATTCCATGGCTTATTGCAACGCGTGGATGAAAACGTCAGAGAGTGCATTCTATGCACTTTCAAAATGAGACCATAATTGTGCAGGTGGAAATGAGGCCTAAATGACAGTTTCCCTGCAGTCATAATGTAATTGTGCGTACATTTATTGCCATGAGAGAGCTTAGATGTATCCCTGAGGCCTATAGCAAGTGAGGGACCTTGGCCTCCCACATCAGACCAAATCTGCTGAAGACTTGCAATTTCAGGGCATAGGCAGATTAAACATTGCTGTTCTTTAAAGGACAACTGAAGTGAAAAGAGTATGCATGCTGCCATTTTTATTTCCTTTGAAACAATGCTGGTTGCCTGGCAGCCCTGCTGATCTATTTGGCTGCAGCTGTGGCTGAATAACACCAGAAACACAGAAACAAGCATGCAGCCAATCTTGTCAGATCTAACAATGTCAGAAACACCTGATCTGCATATGCTTGTTCGGTGTCTACGGCTGAAAGTATTAGAGGCAGAGGATCAGCAGGATGGCCAGGCAACTGGTATTGCTTAAAGGGATACATAAGCCTTGATTAAAAATAATTTTTACTTTCCTGGGACTTTTACCTGCCCCCTGCAGCCGTCCCGTGCCCTTGCAGTCACGGATCCTCCTGTCCCCCGGCGTCAGCTAGTTTTGTTTTCACCGACAGACCTGGCCACGCGTAGCCTTCTTCACGATCCCGTCCACAATAGCATCCTGCACAGGAGGCTATTGTGGACGGGAACGCGAAGGAGACACATGGCCAGGCCTGCGCAGGCGCAGCAAGCCTGTAGGCGAAAATGAAACTAGATAGCGATAAGAGACCAGAGGATCCGTGAGTGACTGTAGGTGGGCTGGTAGTAGCCCCAGGTAAGTAACAATTATTTTTTAATCCAGGCTTAAAGGGGTTCTGTGGAGGGGTTAAAAAAAGAGCTTACTGCGCAGGCGTCTGCTGCATCTGCGCAGTAAGCTCCCGATGTGCGTGGGAGCGAGCACTATTTGTCTAGTTAGACGAATATTAGACCGGGACCAGCGGCGGGGAACAGAGGATTGTAGGAGGATAGAGCAGGACATGACAGCAGCTGGGGGCTGATAGAAGCCCCAGATAAATGTGGTGGTTTTTTTTTTTTTTTTTTTTTTTTTTTTTTTAATATAACTCCACAGAACCCCTTTACGTAGCCCTTTAGAAGGAAATAAATATTGCAGCCTCCATATTTTTCTTGCCTCAGTTGTCCTATAAGAAATGTGGAATCTCACATAAGGCTTTCACTAGTGGTTGCAAGGAAGATGTACTACTTCTTGAGGGCCTTAAGCCTACTAACGCGTTTGTGTCTGCTTTGCAGCATCTGATGATGTGGTGTAGAAAAGCAGACACAAATGCGTTAGTTGGCTCAGGCCCTTACAATTACACCAATAAAACTGAATTGTGTTTTTGTTTAGTATAGAATTTGAGTGAAGTTTTGGCACTTAACACTTTGAGGTTTCAGGCTGCTGCCCTTTCAGCCCTGTCTGGTGGGGTGCCATTTACCCGTGACCTTTTAGCATTCAGGTTCATAAAATAGCATTTCTAGAAAGCGGCCTATCCAGAAATGCTATTGATTGTAAGTTCTAGTGTTTGCGTGTTATCCGTTTTGAGACTCTTCAAGCTTTTTTTTTTTTTTTTTTTTTATATTTATTTTATTTCATGCAGGAATGTCAGCCCCAGTATGTACGGTATATGCCATTACACTGCTTATGCTCATAGTAAATTACCTGCCGTGTATGTGAATTTATATATGAACGATGTCTTTGAAAGAAAGATAGAAGCTGGCTTTGCTGATCTCTGTTTGAAAAGGTTAATTGCCCATCTGTCATGCAGAACGAGTGTGAAAAGACAATACTTGTTATGTCCCTTGTGTGGCAGCCTTCGTATTTCGCTCATGACAATCATTCCAGCATTGCAATGTTTGGAGTTGATTGTGCTGCGTCTGAGTATCCGTTAGTAGCTGGCTGCGGCTAGTGAAAGTGGGCCAAATCAAAGCTTCTTTTTTCTTTTTTTATCTTACAGAGCCTTGTCCCTAGTTTAAGTAGATTAATCTGGTGACTAGGCCACTATAAATAGTACATATAGTACTACACATTACACTGGACCGTATAGGAATTTACCTTCCGTACGTGGTTCCTGAATTGCTGCTCATTATAGCAATTTACCCTCTGCTTGTGGTTCCTGAATTGCTGCTCAAACAGGTCCTGTCTGAGGTCATATCTGAATGAAATCTGGTTTGAAGCAGGAATCCTACTGTGGCTAGACAAATGACCATTTAATCAGATTACTTCTCCACTATTGAAACCAAAAGAAGTAAAATCTGTGCTGCTGTGGATATGTGATGTGGCTCAGCGTGTATGACTGTATGGTCTTTATGCATCGCTGCTACTGCTCTTTTGGGCTGTGGGTTCCAGCAGTGAAGTCTAGCAACAGAAGGGGAAGAGGAGAGTGCTCCAGTGGTGCATTGGCATCTTTATTTTGAATAAAACCACTTATAAATACACTAACAAACTCCAGAAGTGAGATGTGTGTGTGTGTAGTTGATTACCAGCTGCCACGATCTCTACCTCTACAGCCTGGCCAAAGCTGCAAGACACTGTGGATGTAGAGGGGCAGGGCCTCATCAGTATCCTGCCGACCACATCACTATGGCTATCATTCATAAAGGACCAGTCGGTAGTGCGGGAAAACACCGTTCTTCTCCGCAAGCGGCACTTAAGACTTCTGGGTGGTCATTCATAAAGAAGTTGCCTGTTGCGATAGAAGTGCGGAGGTTTTCTGGAGGAAGCTGGCGGTAGCGTGGCGGAAGACATGCGGAAACATAAAAGCTGCCCGATTCCCTAGGTGTGCTCCTCTGTCTGATGCTGCTTGGGAGGTCCGTCCCATTCATTTACACGTAATCCGCCCGCCTATCGCTACTGTCGAGCAAGCGGTATTTTCCTTCTGCATACCGCTTGCTCTAATCTTTATGAATGGACGTGTTTGTAACTTTTTCTAGATAAATCTAGAAAAACTCCTCACAAGGCGGAAATGTATCGCTCTGTCAGCTTTTCATGCGGAAAGAGCCTTTATGAATGGGGATTTTGCAGAGTGTTTGGTAAAGTCACCGGTATTAAGCATTTCTGCATGCGGAAATGCTTTATGAATAATAGCCTATGTGTTTCGGTGTATACCACGCCTTCATCATGTGAAAAACGTATTCAAAAACAACTTCCATCTGGAGACATAATAAGGCTAGTTATAAGCTAGCATTCCCAACTCCACTGTCACTTTCCCAATAGAGCCCCTTCTAAGCCCCAGTGGGCCTCATATCTTCCGATATTTCTGGGTAGTGACAGTGCAGACAAGAACCCCTTTTTACGTTATACTCTAGCTGACCTCTGCACTAATATGCAGGGCAAAGTGGTGTTTTGGTGGTTAGAGGTGGGGTTAAGATAGATGAAAGGGTCCCATTGTTATGTCTATATGACTTCTGGAATTTGATGAGGCTCAAGGGAGCCATTAATTTAGCAGAGATGCAGTGGCTGAGTACTACCAATTTTACTTTGTGTAGGGATATCTAGTCTAAAGTCCCAAGTAATGCAGTGTGGAGGGATATTGTAGTTGTCTCCCCAGGGAGTTGTCCTCTTGTCCTGTGTCTCCAGTAAATATCTTTTATAGTGACTATATCGACTCTTAAGCCTAATATACAGACCGGCTTAAGTGGGTGTTAGGGGCTATCTCAGCCAGTAATCTTAAGGCATGTACAGGTGTACCCCGAGATCTGCGGAGGTGGCTTACTGACAGCATGCCAGATCTTTTAAGTGACAGAGGCAGAGTGCGTGGTCCCCCTCCTTACCCTATGTGTGAAAGACACATCTTGGATCTTCACAGTCATCCCTCCTCTTTTTTTTCGTAGAGGCAACTTTGGGGCCCAGCAGTATTGGGTTCATACACAAGCACAATTATCTCTCAATTTGTGTTACTTTCTAGCATAAACCTTGGTTGGGCACATGGCCCTGCAAGGCCCTATTGCCATATGAATGCGTTGCTCTTTATGAAAAAAAAACATTGCTCTGACTTCTTGAATCATTAGTGTTCTCGCCAGAAATGTTTTCCAGCCGGAGAAGATAAGCCAATGATAGTTGGGTGCTCATCAAAACTAGCCTGGGGAGAACACTGCATTAAGAAACTCAGGAAGACACCTGTACATGCTAGATTCTCAGTTGAGATGGCCCCAACTGGCCACCTTGGTTTAGGATGCAAATTAAGGGGAGAATTGTGTGTGTGTGTGTGTTTGTGTTTGCCCACATGTGTGCATCTTTAGTTCTTGTGTGCTGATTGGTTAGTGTGAAATAAGCCAAGACAAATAACATTTATATCTAGCTTTTCTCCTGGTGGACTCCCAAAGCGCCAGAGCTGCACTAGAATGCGCTCTATAGGCAGTAGCAGTGTTATGGAGTCTTGCCCAAAGTCTCCTACTGAATAAGTGCTGGTTTACTGAACAGGAGGAGCTGAGATTCAAACCCAGGCCTCCTGTGTCAGAGGCACGGCCTGCTATGTCTTTGTCTCGTTTTTCAGGTTTTCAGCTGGCAAGGGAAGAGTAAATTGCTCTCGACTTGGCACTTGGCCTAGGATATAGATTTTTTTTTTCCAGCTGTACAGTGGAAAAATGTACCATATTTTTCGGACTTTAAAATGCTCCGGGCTATAAGAGGCACCTGGGCTTAAAGGGCAAAAACCAGGGGGAAAAATGACCTAAACCTGGTGTGTCTATGTTCCAGGTCACCTTGTAGATGTTCTTCCACCAATTATTGCCGTCCTCCCCTCCCCCTTCATGTCCACCCCTGCCCCCCCTCCCCCTTGTGTCTTCCTCCTGTCCCCCTTTGTGGCCTCCTCCTGTCTCCCTCTGTGTCCCCGGTGTCCCTGTATAAAGCAGTTAGCAGTGGTAGCTGCGGGTATCACTCACCTGAACCGAGGGTGCCCGCGGTGGCTGCTGTCCCCCTCCATATCTCTGGCGTCCACCTCCGGTGTCTTCCTGTGCTCTTCCGCTCCCCCTGTTTAAAATGTAATTAAGCTGTGGCAGCCGCAGGCATCACTCACCTAATCCTTGGAGCCCATGTGATTAGCCGCTTGTCTCACTCACTCACTCCTAGAGGGAAGGAATGAGTGAGACAAGTGACTGGTCACGTGGGCTCCAAGGATTAGGTGAGTGATGCCTGTGGCTGTTGCCTCTCAAATATATTTTAACAGGGAGAGCAGAAGACTGCAGGAAGACCGCGTAGGACGCCAGGGATGCGTAGGGGGATAGGAGCTGCCACGGGCACCCTCAGGTCATGAGAGTGATGCCCGCGGCTACCGCTGCTAATTGCTTTATGCATGGACACCAGGGGAAATACCAGAGACGATACAGAGGGTCCCCGACTTCATGGCAGCACGTATCGGTGGGCGATCGTTTGTCTGGGATTCCCTGTATTTGGATTATAAGACGCAAGGATTTTTTCTCCCCACTTTTGGGGGAGAAAAAGTGTGTCTTATTGTCTGAAAAATACAGCATTTCTTTTGATGTTATTTCAGTTGCATTTCAAGTGATGCTGATATTTGGGATGTGTGTCAGGCCTGCATACATTAACCTGCTGTTCTGCCAGCCAGTTTGTTGAGGGGAGCCTGTGAGGTAATGTTGTTTGTATTATTGCACTTAGGAAACAGATTGGATGTAACCGTGTGTCAGTTATGAATGGTCTCATTCTGTGCTGAGAGATGACTTGCGGTTGCCAGAACCTTATTCTGGGAATGTCTCCTGTGCTCCTTTAGTTAAGTGCAATATAAAGTAACATTGAGATTTACAAGGGCATGCCTGTTTGTAATACTATCCTAGTGTACATGCACCCTCCACGTGAAGGGAGTTTTCTGCTTGGCTTCTGGCATGGGGAATCCTGGAAATTGACTTTTCTTTACTGGTATGAAGGATTTTTTTTTTTAATTTCTAAGAATAGCTGTGAGGGTGTAAAAAGTGTAATTGGTCAGAAAACTGTACAAGAGAATTGTAAAAATGTAGCGGTTGTGATTATTCTGTCTTGGTTTTATACGAGTAATGGTGCCCACTAATAATTTTTTGTCCAATTCTTACCAAATCTATGTAGTAGAAGGGTAAGTTCAGTTAATAGGAGTATAAGTTGAACTGATATTTTAGGTAGCCCCTCATATTTACATAGAAATGGTGTGATTGAACGAAAAGGTTGTGTCATTAGTGGGCACCTTAAAGGGGACATGAGGTGAGAAGGATATGGAGACTGATCTGTTTAGTTTCTTTCAAATAATGCTTATTATTATTATTATTGTATTTATAAAGCGCCAACATATTACACAGCGCTGCCTGGCTGTCCTGCTGATTCTCTGCCATTAATACTTTCCACCATAGACCCTGAACAAGCATGCAGCTCAGGTGTCTATGACAAAGCTGACAAGATTAGCTGAATGCTTGTTTCAAGTGTGTGATTTTGGATCCTACTGACCAGAAAGATCAGCAGGACTGCAAGGCAACTGGTGTTTAAAAGCAAATATGGCAGCTTCCATAGGTCTGACACCCCTGGTTCCTTTTTTAAAAGGATATTTGTAATTACTCTGAGAAAAAAAAGTTACATACTTGCCTAAGACGAGGGAAGGCTCTGGATCCCTTTAGAGCCTTCCCGTTCCTCTTTGCGTTCCCTCATTCCACTGCCAGGGCCTCCGGTTCATAAATCCCGCCGGCTGCGTCTTCGGAACTCCTAAAGCAGGGGTCTCAAACTCGCGGCCCGCCGGCCATTTGCGGCCCTCGATACAATATTTTGTGGCCCTAGACGGCAAAAGCTTCCTTATAGTTCGCTTCAGTGCTCCCAAGTAATCCGCCGCATCCCCGCCGCTAAACGAGGGCTGCAGAGCCCCAAAATCGCCCAGGGGGGAATCCACGGGCATTTCCTGGAAGGGGCAGAGCTTTCAGCTCTGCCCCTCCTGACGTCAATCGCAGCACGGATGGCCGCCTCTCCCTGCCCCTCTCTGTGAAGGAAGAGTGAGAGGGGTGGCGATGCGCCGCGATTGACGTCAGGAGGGGCAGAGCTGAAGCTGAAAGCTCTGCCCCTTCCAGGAAATGCCGGTGGATTGCCCCTTGGGCGATTTGGGGGCTCTGCAGCCCTCGTTTTGCGGCGGGGACATGGCGGATTACTTGTAATGGGAGCACTGAACAGAACTATAAGGTAAAATAGGCAAAATAGTTCGCTTCAGTGCGAATTTGATTTTGAAATAAAAATCAATTCAAGGGACGGGGGGGGGGGGGCTGGGGGGGGCAGTTGTGTACGGTAGCTGCTGATTGTGAAATCCCCTATGCGGCCCAGCCTCATCCTGACTTTGCCTCCTGGGGCACCCAGGTAAATTGAGTTTGAGACCCCTGTCCTAAAGGCTTCAGAAGGACTCGGGTCTCCCAAGTTCTTCTGAAGACAAGTGGCTCCATACTGTGCACGCAGGTGGGCACTACGGAGCTGCTCATCTTCAGAAGTACTCAGAGAAGTGAGTCCTTCTGAAGCCTTTAGAGGAGACCTGAGGGTTTCTTCCACATTAAAGTCTGAGCACTGCAATAGAGGTCCATTGGTGGAACAGCAGGACACATAGAACCGGGAAGGCTCTTCAGAGATCCAGAGCCTCCCCTCTTCTTAGGCGAATATGTTTTTGTTTTGTTTTTTCCTCCAGGTGGTTACAGGTATACTTTGTGGCAAAACTAAAGTTTGTGATGATATTGGTTTACTGTTAGGACCTCATAAGCTACACAGTGACTGCAAAAAGGAAGGGTAATGGTGCTTGGCTATCAGTGTCCCAGCACTGATTCTCCAGAACCTCTAACTAGCCTGCAGTCCCCAGACCCACATGGGATTGTAGGTTGCATTTGTAGGAAGAGGTAACCTGCTACCTTCTTCTCCAGCTCTGCGTGTGTCTGCTATGCTTGCTGGGTTGAAGGTATCATATTAATAACACCATTTCTGTGGTAAGCAAGCCTGTAAGTAATATGTTCTGAAACCTTTTCACCATGTGAGACTAATTCTAATATATTAGAGGGAATAAACTACATAAAGAAAAAGCCTAATTGCGCACTCACATGTGAGGAGAAAAAATGCAAATGTTAGATACCTCAGTAGAGGGAAGCCTCATCCACAGGCTTCTCCAAGCCTCCTCTACACCATTGCTGCTTGCTAGGACCCTCTTCTCTATGGACGTGCCCCTGTCCGTGTACAAGTGCTGCCATCAGCAAGGCACTGACCCCAGGGACTGTAAAGGGGCCCATACACTCAGCCGATTTTCTGGCCGACCGATCGATATCGATCGATTGATCGTTTGCAAATCGGTTGGCCAATCGACCGATCGATGGCCGATTTAGATCGATTTCGATGGATTTCCATCGAACTGGCAGGGTGGAAAATGTAGGTCGATCTGATGAGATTGCTTATCAGTTTGCATTGGATTTGATGGAAATCTGATGGCAAAAAAATGCCATCAGATCAAATTTCAATAGATTTCAAACTGAAATCTATTGGAATTCTATCCTGGTAAAAAATGTTCTAAAAACGCATCAGATAGATCATCAGATGCATTTCTTATCTATCTGCTGCCAATCTGACGAGTGTATGGGCACCTTAACAAAAAATGCCATAAATATCGATCGGTGTCTTTCAGTCTGAGGCTTCTTTTACACTGCAAATCGCCATTCCAATTTGCGATTTTTCAACAAATGTTTGCAACACAAGACAAATGCAGAAAAGACACAGCATGCAGGACTTTTTTTAATCTCATCAAGAATTGGAATCGAACGTAAAATTGCATCAAAATTGGAAACACATGTAGTGTAAAAGAGCCCATTATTGACTCTTCCTGCAGTAGTAATTGATGGCACTGGCCAAGAGGATTTTTTTTGCTCATTTTCAAGACTTGGACATCTCCTTGGACTTGACACTCCTGTCACTATTAGAAGCACAGTGGAATGCTCATGCTTCATATGTACATGAACAAAGTAACTGAGCTGGAAAAATAAGTTTGGCATTAGTTTTTGCACACAGAAGGGAAGGAGAACACTTTAGGATCAGTGGGAACATTTATGAGCACACGCCAGTTCTGTCACACAAATCAAATCAAAGATAGCTTTATTGGCATGACCAAGATTCATTACAGGTATTGCCAAAGCAAGGGGAAATAGGGGGTGGGGTAGGGGGACAATGGCTAAGCAGTCTGTGGACATTTTTTAGGTTTACAGTTCCGTTATGCTCCTCTCAGTCTGTGGCATGCTGTGACATAGTGTGCAGCGATTGTCACTGTGGATTCCTCTTCTCCTAGTAGGATATATGTTTTTCTCTCATCTTCTAGTGTGAGAAAGTCTGGGAATAGTTCCAACAATTTCTTAAAGTAAGTGTCCCTGGTTGCAGTATATTTGGGGCAGTGCAGCAGGAAGTGGCTTTCATCCTCAAGGGTCTTCTGCTCACAGTGTTGGCATAGTCTCTCCTCCCTGGGTTTGTACGTCTGTCTGTGTCTCCCAGACTCTATTTCGAGGTTGTGAGCACTCAATCTGTAGACACTCAGGATTTTCCTCTCTTGAGAGTTTTGCAGCTTTTCCAGGTATGGGGCCATTTTATATTCTCTTTGTAGAGACTGGTATATGGCTAGCTTTTGTGACTGTTTTATTTCACCTCTCCATTTTTCCACATAGTCTTCTTTGCTCTTAGCTGTGGTGTGTTTTATCTGGACTTTTGTTATGACCTGTGGGTTGGGGGTTGGAGGGAGTATAGAGCTGACCACGACTTTCAGTGCACACGGCTTTTCTTGGTCTTCATTGTGCAGCATGGCTTTGTAGTGGGGTGAGTCGGGGCTGCTGCTCTGTAGGTGGGCCCAGAAGGACAACACTCTCTTCTGTATCTCAAGCAGTAATGGGAATCTCCCCAGCTCAGCTCGGCAGGCATTGTTTGAGGTACTCCGATGGACATGGAGAAGGTGTTTGCAGAACTCAAGGTGGAATATTTCTGTTAGGCTGGATTCCCATTTTGATTGGTCTGGGTAGGTGGTGGGGCCCCATACTTCCCTTCCATACAGTAGGATTGGGGTGATGACACTGTCAAATCCTTCAGCCAGACCTTTACTGGTGGTTTGAGGTGGTACAGTTCTTTCCTGATGGCATAGAACGTTCGGCATGCTTTGGCTTTTAGGGCCTCCATGGCTGACTTAAGGCTTCCTGATTGGTTGATTTCCAGACCAAGGTAGGTATATTTATCAGTTCTGCTGATTTCACAGTCATTGAGTATAAAGGATGGGCTCTGGGCTGACCTGTTTTTCCTCTGGAACACCATGGTTTTGGTTTTCTTTAGATTAATGGGGAGTGCCCATGTTGTGCTAAATTTCTCCAGGATTTCTAGGCTGTCTTGTAGACCTTCTTTAGTTGGTGATAGCAGTAAGAGGTCATCTGCATACAGTAAGAATTTCACTGTTGTGTCATGCAGTGTGAGTCCTGGTGCTGATTAAGCCTCTAGGGCTGAGGCTAATTTGTTGATGTATATGTTGAAAAGTGTTGGACTCAGGCTGCAACCCTGTCTTACCCCTCGACCCTGGAGGAAAAAAGGTGTTCTTTTCCCATTTACTTTCACACTGCACTTGTTCCCAGTGTATGAGCTCTTTATGACATCATATGTTTTCCCTCCTACTCCGCTCTCTAGGAGTCTCAGGAACAAACCTGGATGCCACACTGAGTCAAAAGCCTTTTTAAAGGCACACACACTGTAGCTAGTTTGCTAAAGTGTAGGCACAGTGACAAGCTTGGCTTTAGGGCTCTTTCACATTAGGGCAGATTTTCTGCGTTTCAACGCAAAGGATAAAGTTTGCATTACCCAAGGTGAAATGAAAGTCCATAGACTTTCATTTTAGCTTTCACATATAACGCAGCCTTTTTGTGCGTTGCGTTACACTGCACCCAGGCGCAGTTTTTCGGCCAACGCTAGCTTTATGCGTTACAATGTTAGCCAATGTAAAACGCACACTATGCGCGTTTTTAATCCGTTAACGCAGGCAATCAGTCCCAGAATGCAACAGAGGAACAATGTAGAAAGTTGAAAACCTAAAAGAAAAAAAAATTACCTGCGTTTTCCTATGTCCTGTAACGCATTGAAAACGGATTAAAAACGCACACTCACTGCAGTGCAAAACGCATTAAAACGCATACAACAAAACGTATGCTTTGAGCGTTCTCCAACGCAAGCTCTGATGTGAAAGAGCCCTAAGCTATTGGGGCTGATATGCCAGTATCTTTTTAAATAAGCACCTCACTGTGAATTTAGTCTAACCTTCTCTCTTTGTAGCTTGTAGGCTAGCAACACATCTGTACCTTGTGGGTGACAGTTGTTGTATGTGTGTATTCACTGTAGTGTCCCACCTCTGTTATCTGTACTCTGCTATCAATAGCAACCTTAAAGTGTACCCAAGATAACGTGTGACACGATGTGATAGACCTGTGTATGTACAGTCCCAAGCACGCAAATAACTAGCTTGTGTTTCTTTTCTTCTGCCTGAAAAACTTAATCTGGTATGCAAGTGATAGTGTTAGTATCTGTCCAGTTGGGGCCCTGTCCGATCACTGATGAGGCATTACAGCTATAAACCTCCTTTCCTGGAAGAGAACCGCTTCTCAGTTCAAAATAGAGATAAAAAAAAGGCAGGGCTGTGGAGTTGGTACAAAAATCATTCGACTCCTCAGTTTAGGAAACCTTTGACTCCTACTCCAACTCTGACTCCAGGTACCCAAAATGGTTTAGACTCCTTGACTCTGACTCCTTACTCTGACTTATTAAGTCTAATTCTTACCAGGTTTGTGGATTTGGTACAAAAATCACCCGACTCCCGACTCGGACTCCTCCGTTTATAAAACCACCGACTCCAACTCTGACTCCAGGTACCCAAAATTGCTCCGACTCCTCGACTCCAACTCTGACTCCACAGCTCTGAAAAAAGGTCAATAGTTAATAAATGTTGGCTTAGAACTCTGACTGTGTGAAAGACTATCATTCAGTTTAGATTAGACAGTACAACATTAAACCTACTTTTTTAGCCGATACACAGAAAATATCTATGGAGTAGGACAGATGCAAATGTTTACCACCTCCATTTATTTTCAACTTCGGGTTTCCTTTAAACCTATTTTTTAGTTTTACATGTTAATTTTAGCTGATTGTTTGGGTGAACAGATCTGCGTATCTTTTACTCGTAGTGTCGTATCCTTTTTCCCTCCTTGAATATTCCTATGGTGCTAGCATAATCGTGCATCTACAGACGTCTTGGGCTGGTTCATGCAGGACGTAGATGTGTTCTATATTTGTATTAATTGGCTGTATGTTTCCACATCATTATCCTGGTTACAGTATGCACCCGGTTGTTTCTGTGACACGTGGGACAGCTGTGTTTCAGCCTGGGTTTCTCAGCTTTACATTGCTGTCTTTTGTGTTTTGAGGTGGCTATCTGAAACCTGAGCTGGTCCCTTGTGTGATTTGTTACATAGTTTTACCTCGTGCGGTTGTGTAAAAGGCTGTTAAAAGCTTATTTTTAATAGCAAGAACTGTAAACAAGGAGGCACCCAGGAAATTATAACCTTATTTAAAAGGGAGTGTATGTGTTGGTTTACCTCTGCAAGATGCCACTGTTAGTGGCCAATAATTTTATTAATAGCGCAATAGACAAGCCGTTTTTTGTGAGCAAGAGCCCATTTCTTCAGGTCATAAAAAGCGCCAAAAATAGCTGCTGGGAGGAGCACTGACATCTTTGAGGTAAACCCTAAAACACTTGCACTCCCTTGTTAAAAGGGTTTTTTATTATTATTTTACAGTATATGTCTTGGGCAACTCCTTGTTTCCTGTATGTATCTCTTTTTTGGGAGGATGTCATTTTAACTTTAAATATTTTTTTCTTTTTGTTTTCTGGCTTCTCTGATGTGCTACCATTACCAAGGGACTCACTAACCCAAGTGTAAAATGCCTTCTGCATTACTTTTAATCATGCATTCTTTATTATTGAAAATGAACAAGAGGGTTAGGGGTGAGTCTTCTAGATGTGCAGGAATGGAGCTGGGAAATATGGAAGGGGAAAGTTTTGTCACTGGGCTTAAAGCTCACATAATAAATATGTATTTACAGTAGTAAGAAAAAGTATGTGAACCCTTTGCAATTATATGGATTTCTGCACAAATTGGTCATAAAATGTGATCTGATCTTCATCTAAGTCACAACAATAGACAATCACAGGCTGCTTAAACTAATCCCATGTATCCATGTTTTTATTGAACACACCACGGAAACATTCACAGTGCAGGTGGAAAAACTCCAGAAGGCGTATTTTCTTCTGTTTAAGCCATTCTGTTGTTTTACTTCTATGCTTTGCGTCATTGTCCTGTTGCAACACCCATCTTCTGCTGAGCTTCAGCTAGTGGACAGATGACCTGAAGTTCTCCTGCAAAATGTCTTGATAAACTTTAGAATTCATTTTTTCTTCAATGATGGCAATCGGTCCAGGCCCTAACGCAGCAAAGCAGTCCCAAACCATGATGCCACCACCATACTTCACTGTTGGGAGGAGGTTTTGATGTTTGTGTGCTGTGCCTCTTTTTTTCTTCACACATAGTGTTGTGTGTTTCTTCGAAGCAACTCCACTTTTGGTTTCATCTGTCCACAGAGTTATTATTTATTTATAAAGTGCCAACATATTCTGTGGCGCTGAATAAAACAAACAAGGGATACAGAATGATACAGACAATCAAATATGGACACTGGTACAAATTACAGAACTGGTGATAACAATAACAGATGACTAAAATGTATAACAGAGTGCAAGCTATTAAATGAATAATGCTCCAAGACACAAAAGGGGGAGAACCCTACCCTTGCGAGCTTACAATGTAAAGGAATGGGGTGAAAACAAGAGGTGGGGTAAGTACACAGTCCATATACAGGCAGTGCGTGATTAACTATTACACTATCCAGTAGTGGCTGGAAGTGTAATGGTTAAGGGCTCTGCCTCTGACACAGGAGACCAGGGTTCAAATCTCGGCTCTGCCTGTTCAGTAAGCCAGCACCTATTTCAGTAAGGAGTTTCTTGGGCAAGTCTCCTTTACACTGCTACTGCCTACTGAGTGCGCTCTAGTGGCTGCCTCACAAGCGCTTTGAGTCCGACAGGAGAAAGGTGCTTTACAAATACTCCTTTTATTATTATTATTATTATTATTATTAGGATATTTAGTAAGGCGTAAAACTAGACACGAGGTTGAAGGTTGTATGGCCTAAGATAGAGCATATGCTTGTCGAAAACATTTTGCCAGTATGCTACGGTACATCCAGGTGCTCTTTTGCAAACTTTAAACGTGCAGCAATTGTTTTATTTTTTTTTGGACAGCAATGGCTTCCTCTGTGGTATCCTCCCATTAACTGCATTCCTGCTCAGTTTTTTATGTATCATAGATTTGCTAACCTGGATGTTGGCATATGCCAGAGACTTTTGTAAGTCTTTAGCTGACACTCTAGGATTCTTCTTCACCTCATTGAGCATTCTGCACTGTGCTCTTGCAGTCATCTTAACAGGACAGCCACTTCTAGGGAGAGTAGCAGCAGTGCTGAACTTTCTCCATTTATAGACCATTTGCCTTATCATAGACTGCTGAACTGCAAGGCTTTTGGAGATACTTTTATAACTCTTTCCAGCCTTATGCTAGTCAACAATTCTTAATCGTAGGTCTTCTGAGAGCTCTTTTGTGCGAGGCATCATTCACATCAGGCAATGCTTCTTGGGAAAAGCAGACCCAAAACTGGTGTGTGTGTGTGTGTGTGTTTTATAGGGCAGGGCAGCTGTAACCAAACACCCCCTATATCATCTCATTGATTGGACTCCAGCTGGCTGACCCCTCACTCCAATTAGCTCTTGGAGATATCATTAATCTAGTCATACTTTTTCCACCTGCACTGTGAATGTTTACTTGTTGTGTTCAATAAGAACATGGAAACATTTAATTATTTGTGTGGTATTAGTTTAAGCAGACTGTGATTGTCTATTGTTGTGACTTAGAGGAAGATCAGATCGCATTTATGACAGATTAGTGCAGAAATCCATATACAGTAATTACAAAGGATTCACATACTTTTTCTTGCAACTGTATATATATTTACACAGGCGGTCACCTACTTACAAACCGGTTACGTTCTGGGGGATTGTACGTTGAATTTGTATGCAATTTGAGTCCCGTGTTAAACCTGGTGAAACGTGGACAAGTGTTCCTTTCGGATATCTTTGGATTTGGACATAGGAGTGTAGACTATATTTTTTGTTTGCAATGTACTTTCAAAGGATACCTGAACTGAAAGGGATGTGGAGGCTGCCAATCCTTTTAAACAACACCAGTTAACTGCCTGTCCTTCTGATCTTTGGCTGCAGTAGTGTCTGAATCACACACCTGAAACAAGCATGTGGCTAAAGTAGTTTGGCTCCAGAAACACCTGATCTGCATACGCTTTGATCAATATTAGAGACTTCTGATCAGCAGGACTGCCAGACAACTTGCATTGTTTAAAAGGAACTAAATATGGCCGCCTCCATATCCTTCTGTGTCCATAAATAGTTTAACTGGTTCCGGATTTTGGTAATAGAAATCTATGCTGTTTGGGATCTGTTATCCCTGCCAGGGCAACGATTTCAATTACCGTGCCGCACGCCAGTGTTGCCAACTCATCCCTTTAATTACTGACACATCTAAGTTATACAGGTTCTGGGGCTATTTGCACAAAATCAGTGCCTTAACTGCATCTAACTAGCCACAAAACCTGTATAATTCATATGTGTCACTAATTAAAGGGCTGAGTTGGCAACACTGCCGCACGCTCCCGCAGTGACAGGAGAGCAGCGTGAACAGTAGAGCGATGGGTCCATGCGGCAGGATGCTGGGGAGCCCTGTTTTTATACCATAAAGTCTCTGGCCCTTAAGGGGGGGCCTGCTGGTACTTATACTGTAACAAGAGGAATATGGCGGCTGCCATATTGATTTCCTTTTGAACAATGTGAGTTGCCTGGCAGCCCGACTAATCTAATCTATTTGGCTGCAGTAGTGTCTGAATAACACCAGAAACAAGCATGCAGCTAATCTTACCAGATCTGACAATGTCAGAACCCTCTGAGCTGCCTATGCTTGTTCAGGGTTTAAAGTTAAAAGTATTAGAGGCAAAGGATCGACAGGACAGCCAGACAACTGGCATTGTTTAACCTCCTGCCGACCACTCAACGCCAAATGGAGTGAACGCGGCGGCGGCCCCAGGACCACTCCACGCCATGAATGGCCGGGAATGGGGTCGGCGCGCGCATCTGTGTTCTGATGACGGAGCTCCGCCCCTCCTTCAGTCTCCTAGCCGCCTAAGAACCCTGTACAGCGCTGCAATCTATGGCAGGGCTGTACTGGGGACAGCTGTGTGACACCGCTGTCCTCTCTGTAGGCTGGGAGGTGATTGGCTGTCATAGGCTGAAGCCTATGACAACCGATCACGCTGATTGGCTGGCAGGGGGTGGGAGGGAAGGTGGGATATAAAATTTTACAATAAATGCAAGCATTTTTTTTATTTAATCAGATAAAGATTTATAAAAAAAACAACTGGGGAGCGATCAGACCCCACCAACAGAGAGCTCTGTTGGTGGGGAGAAAAGGGGGGGGGGTCACTTGTGTGCTGAGTTGTGCGGCCCTGCAGCGAGCCCTTAAAGCTGCAGGGGCCAATATTAGTAATAAATGGCCTGGTCCTTAAGTGGTTAAAAGTAAATATGGCATCCTCCATATCCCTCTCATTTACCTGAACCATGTATACAATACTGAAACTTTTAACAATAAAAATATATATAATAGATAATTATACATTTTGTACATAAAGACAACTTTTTTTTTTTTTTTTTTTTGAAAAATTGTAGCTCAAATAGGTAGAGGACTGCCTGTATAAATCATATAGTAAATATGTGTTGCTAATGAATGCAGATTTACTAAGTTTTGTACGCCGCACATCAGTACTTTTTGCCATAAGTATAGAGGAAGTACCCCTCTGGCTCCTGTCAGTCAGCATCTAGTAGGTTTTTATTGTGGAAAATTTTCTGCCTGAAAGGATATCCCTGCATTTTCGTGCAGAAAGGAGAAGATCCCTGCACGTTTTGTGGCCTTATCTGCCACCACTTCTCAGTGTGTAAGACGTCATGTGACCTTTCTCACACTCCCTCATTATCTTTGTAAAAAGCCGTTTGTACATCTGCTGCTCTACTTGCAGTAAGAGACCATTTTTCACTACTCTTATTTAACTTTTCTTTTTATATAAACACAGTGGAGAGGGAAAGGTAAATATTACACAGTAAGCAGGGAAGGACTAGAAAGAAAATGAGACTCTGCAGAGGTGTAGTATTGGCTGCAAAGAATTATTTTCTCTCAGGTGAGATGAGCAGAGTTATAGAGCATGTAGAAAAGTCATGGTGAATTAGAATTACTAGGGTTTTGTAAGTACCTTATAGTCATTGGGAGTCTTTATTAAAAAAAAAATAATAATAATAAACCAGGTACTTACCTAGGAGAGGGAAGGCTCTGGGTCCTAATGAGCATTCCCTCTCCTCTCCCGGTGTCCTTGTTGCGGCAGCAGCTCCTCCATTCAAATCCCCTGCCGCTTGGGACCTCAGAATTCTTCGGGAGCCAAGTTCTCCCAGAGACAGGTGGCTCCATATTGCGCACGCACGAGTGTGTGTGAGAGTGCGCTCGCGCATGTGCAGTATGGAGTGCACTAGGGCTCCAGAAGACTTCCGAAGCCTCCCTTTGGCGGCAGAGAGAGCAGCATTTGACCAAATTGGTTGAATGCAGCTACGGGGGATCCTGCACTGGATCGGGCTCCAGGAGAGGAGAGGGAAGGCTCATTAGGACCCAGAGCCTTACCTCTCCTTCAGGAAGTATCTGGCTTTTTTTTATTTAATACAGTTCCCAATGATTAAAGCACCTAAACTCCCCTTTACTAAAAAGGCTATGCTAAAGTAGGAACAACCATGCTGCATCACTTGTTTTTCTCAGTGAGTAAATATATACAAATCATTCATTTATATTTCTGAATTGCCACAAACACAGCTTCATTAGTTCAAGGCATGGAATCATATGAGCGAGTCTTCTTTACAACATTGTTTTCAGTTGTTTTCAGTTCATTCAGGTGTGTGGGAATCAATTTACGCAAACCTCTTGAGGTCCTGCCTGAGCCTTTTTTGACTTTGGCGGGCCATTGCAGCACCTTGATTAATTTCTTTTTCTTTACCTTTTCAATCATTCTGTTGTAGATTTGTTGGAGTGCTTGGGATCTTTGTCCTGTCACATGACCCAATTTCGAACAAGCTTTTTCTGTTGGAATACATGGCTTTACATTTGACTTTACAATACTTGGGTATACAAGGGAGTCCATGCTAGTGATTAGTATGGACTGAGAAATGAAGACCTGTGTTCTACTTGAACCACACCTTTCCTGATTCAGTCCTATCGATTAATTTGAGCTGTGCCAAAACTGGTGGTGTGTGAGGACTTTGGCTCTTGAGGGCTGGAGTTTGACATCCCTGGTCTAACGGCCTGTTTCCACTACACTCAGATTGGATGCAGAATGGATGCTGAAAAACTGACTCCAATGAATGCCTATGGGAAAATCTGCATCAGAAAAATTGCCTTTAGTGGAAACAGGTTCATAGGCATTCATTGGAGTCTGTTTTTCTGCATCCAATCTGCGTGTAGTGGAAACAGGTTTGAAACTTTGCAAACCTGCTATAAGCTGTGCTGCCATGAGCTTTAAGATTTAGCATGCGAAGAGCTATAGAATTTGAGATATAGCTCTAAAGTTTTTTTGCTATTCCTGTAAGCATTGCATGGTCCGAACCTTGACATAGTGTTTTTGTTAAAGAGAATCTGTATTGTTAAAATCGCACAAAAGTAAACATACCAGTGCGTTAGGGGACATCTCCTATTACCCTCTGCCACAATTTCGCCGCTCCCCGCCGCATTAAAAGTGGTTAAAAACAGTTTTTAAAAGTTTGTTTATAAACAAACAAAATGGCCACCAAAACAGGAAGTAGGTTGATGTACAGTATGTCCATACATAGAAAATACATTCATACACAAGCAGGCTGTATACAGCTTTCCTTTTTAATCTCAAGAGATAATTTGTGGGTTTCTTTCCTCCTGCATCTCTCATGCACTGAAGTTTCAGGCTGCTCTTTTCTTCCTGCAAACAGCTTTGCCCTTGTCTGTAATTCCTCAGTATGTGAAAGCCCAGCCAGCTCAGAGGACGATTTATCCAGCTTGTAAAAGATAAGAGAGAAGCTGCACTAATCTAAATAATACACAGGCACTGTGCATAGAGGGGCCTGGAAGGGGGAGTTCATAGCAGAACCACAACACTGAAGAACTTGGCAGCCTTCCAGACACAGGCCGACAAGTCTGACAGGGGAAAGATACATTGATTTATTACAGAGATGGTGATAGCAGAAAGTGCTGCAGTAAGCCAGAACACATTAGAATAGCTTTTGGAACTTGTAGGATGATAAAAAACAGGATGCAGTTTTTGTTACGGAGTCTCTTTAAAGTGAATGGGAACCGCATTTTTTAAAAAATGAAGCAAATACTTACCTAAGGAGAGGGAAGGCTCTGGGTCATATAGAGCCTTCCATCTCCTCTCTCGGTGCCCTCTATCCTGTACTGGCTCCCCCCTGTTTCAATCCCCCGCCGAAAGGGTATTTGGAAGTCTTCGGGAGCCGTGTCCTCCCGAAGACGTGCGGCTCCATACTGCACATGCGTGAGTGTGCTTGGGCAGGCGCAGTACAGGGCGGCCCTTCTTCTGGAGCACTCGGGCTCCCTGAAGACTTCTGAAGCCTCCTTTGGCCAGGTAAAGCAGTATTTGACTAATTTAGTCAAATACTGCTACCAGGCGAGCCAGCACTGGAACCAGGGGACCAGGAGAGGAGCGGGAAGGCTCTATAGGACCCAGAGCCTTCCCTCTCTTTGGGTAAGTATCTGTCTCCTTTTATTAAATTCGGTTACCATTCACTTTAAATAGTGACATGATGTAATATTCCATGTGTTGGTATTTATTTGAGGTTTTATGTACCTATGGTACTTTTAAGACTTTCCAAGGACCAAATAGTTTTTCTTATTACGCCCTGATTTGCAAAATGTTACAACTGAAAGAAGATGTACTTTCTTTGCCCCATGTACCCTTCTCTGCCTTCAGCTTCTGTGACCCCACTTAATTCCTGTATTCTCTCTACATTTTCAGCCAGTGTAAACTGACAGACGGCTGTCTTTTTCCTGTAAAAATATGATTTCAGAATGAAAGTAGTTTTTTTTTTTTCTTTTCTTTTTTCCCCCCACAACCTTTTGATGACCCCCAGTTGTACGCTTCTGTTTACTGAGACTGTGCCAGCTTACAAGGGAGGTGAAATGCCGTTTGCATGGAGGCATATGTGCCATCTAAAGATCATCAGCTAAAATAACACGCAAGATGCCAGTGAATATTTCCTCAAGTGCCAGAAATGAAAAAGCCTGCTCTGCTCTTCTGTAGGAAAGATGCCAAGCATACTGGAAGAATGTGAATGTAATACAAAATGATTATGCTGTAGAGGTCTTTCCCATTTGTCCTAAGGGAAGAAACAGAGCGGCATAGTGCTTGGCAGCCTCACGTTGTACCTTTTGGGTCCTCATCCCACCAAGGACGCCATCTGCACAAAGTATGTTCCCTGGCCTTGAAGCCTGAAATCAGACTGGTAGAATTTTATTACAACTGGCTTGGTGTATGGAAGGATATGAGATTATAAAACGTCCTCCAGTCATACAGTAGGTGATTAGCTCTGTATTTAGGGATCAATGGCCCATTCTGTGTGTTTTATAAACAATCTACGGCCCTTGGCTTTGGGTAATGTTGTATGCACAAATTGTGATAAATGGTGAAGAGGGTCTCTTGGGAGTTACCGTAGATGTCAGCAAATCCACACACATCCAAATGAAGAAAATTGCAGACCAGTAACATCTCATTACCCAAGAAAGTTTTCGCCCACTTAAAGGACAACCGAGGTGACATGTGACATTATGAGATAGACATGTGTATGTATAGTGCCAAGAACACAGATAACTAGGCTGTGTTCTTTTTTCTTTTTTTTCTTTCTCTGCCTGAAAGAGTTAAAATCAGATAAGCAAGTAAAAGTTTCTGCCCGGGTCGGACTGGGTCAGACTATAGCATAACCCTCACTGATTAGTAATAATAGCTGTAAAATAATTTCCTGTCAGTAAATGGCTTCTGAGAGCAGGAAAGAGATAAAAATGGTCAATAGTTCATAGATTTGAGCTCTGGCATACTTCAATGAAGGTGTCATTGAGCAGAGACAATAAAACAGTAAAAACTAGATTTAAATATAAAATAAAATTGTGGGATATCTAAAAAAATTCATTTATAGAAGGAGGATGGATACAATTGTTTTTCTCCTCAGTTCACTTTCACCTCGGATGTCCTTTAAGACATTTGTCTTGCATGAAGATTTCTGGGATTTTTTTTTTTAAAAGCCCCTGGTACAACCTGCCCCCCGCCCCCACCACCACCATAACCGCCACAAAAAGAATTAAAAAAAAATACGTCCAAAACTGCAGCGACTGAAGTTGGCTTAGAGTACAGTATTCAGAAAAGTGTACAGCTTTTAAGAATGATATATAAACTTTCAAAGGTGTGTATGTATAACTTGATGAGTCTGATCCATTTGAAGGATCTGCTGCTGCCTTAGTTTAGAGTGCTACATTGAACTGACTGTAGAGTGTGCACAGCGGCCAAATCAGTGTGATGTAAAATCTGCTTAAGTCCCTAACAAAAAGAAATATAGCTGGCCCCCAGTATCTGGCACAGGCGGGCATTGCCTGAGGCTGGATACATGTGCTTGCTGGTAGCTGGAACTGGCATTAATAGCACCAGGGTGCAGCAACAACCCACGGTACAACCCACCCCTTGGACAAATTAGCATTGGGCACCCTTCTGGGATTCAAACCACCTTGGTGGCTGGTAATACACAAACTGACCTTTTTTCCCATAGCAACACCATCTCTCCACATGGCACGGTTGCACAAGAGAGCAGTGTACCGTAATATTTACCTGCTCCAGCAATGTGTAGTGTCTCTTCTGTTTTTCCTGGCAGCTGCATGCTCTGTGCTTGCATATCTCCAGCTCCCGATCACGTGACATGCATTCAGAGCCAAGGGTATACAGCATATGGCTGTCAGGAGACCTGAAGTAGCACTGTAACAGATACATCTTAACCTCCTGGGCGATAATCCCGAGCTGAGCTCGGGGTATGTCACGCAGGAGGATTTCTCAGGCCCTGGTGGGCCGATTTGCATATTTTTTTTTTTGTTACACGCAGCTAGCACTTTGCTAGCTGCGTGTAACTTCCGATTGCCGCCGATCCGCCGTGCCGCTCAGCCCCCCCCCCCGACCCCTTGCGCAGCCTGGCCAATCAGTGCCAGGCAGCGCTGAGGGGTGGATCGGGACTCCCTCTGACGTCACGACGTCGGTGACGTCATCGCCAACGGGATCTCCTGCTTGTGCTGAGGGCCGGAGGCGATCGGAGGGGGTGGGGGGATGCCGCTGCACAGCGGCTATCATGTAGCTAGCGTTAGGCTAGCTACATGATTTAAAAAAAAAAAATTAAAAAACCAGTGCTGCGCCCCCTCCTGGGCGATGTAATTGTATCGCCCAGGGGGTTAAACTGCTGCACTATGTTACTCTACATTTTTTGTGTCTGGAAGAGGTAAGTTTTAGTTACTTTTATCCTTTTGGCGCCTCTGTTCATTTCCACATAATTGAATGTATGTACCAGGCATAGGTTTAAAGCACAATCTACACGATACGATTCTTTGTGCGATTCGATTACGATTCTATTTATGATTCGATTAAATCCGACATGTCCGATCAGGATTCAATTCGATTTGCCATTGCAAAACCATGCCAAATCGAATTGAATCAAATCCAGATCGGACATGTCGGATTTAATTGGATCGTAAATAGAATCGTAATCAAATTGCACAAAGCATCGTATCGTGTTGATGGGGCTTTCGATTTTGGCACCTCACCTAATTAAGTTCGACACCCGTGATCTATACCACAGTTATCTCATGTCAGCTCAGGTTTGCTTTAAAGAGACTCTGTAACAAAACTTTCATTCTGTTTTCTACCATCCTACGAGTTCCTAAACCTATTCTAATGTGCTCTGGCTTACTGCAGGTCTTTCTACTATCACCGTCTCTGTAATAAATCAATGCATCTTTCCCCTGTCGGACTTGTCGCCCTGTGTCTGGAAGGCTGCCAACTCTTCTGTGCTGATCTGTTATGCACACCCCTCGCCAGGCCCCTCTATGCACACTCCAGTGTGTGTTATTTACATAAGCTAGCAGCATCTCTGCTCTCTTATCAGTGACAGAAGAGAGCTGGATAAAAATCCTCCTCTGTTAGGCTGTGAAAGGAGCTGGCTGACACATACTGAGGAATTACAGTCACAGGCAGAGCTGTCTGCTGGAAGCCTGTCACTATTCAGTGGATGAGAGCTGCAGGGGGACAGAAGGTAAACACACAAATGATATTTTGAGATTCAAAAGGAAGGCTGTATACAGCCTGCTTGTGTATTGATGTATTTTCTGTGTGTGGACATGCTGTACATCAACCTACTTCCTGTTTTTGGTGGCCATTTTGTTTGTTTATAAGCAAACTTTTTAAAACTGTTTTTCACTACTTTTAATGCGGTGGGGAGCGGCGACATTGTGACAGAGGGGAATAGGAGATGTCCCCTAACGCACTGGTATGTTTACTTTTGTGCGATTTTAACAATACAGATTCTCTTTAAGAAATAGGCTTGCTTGGTTCTGTAGGATGGCTGAACTTGGAATAAAAAGCTGAACCCCCTCCCAGGTAGCATCTTTGTAATTTTAACTCGAGTGTCCCTTTTTTTTTTTTTAATTTTATTTTTTTTACTTTTGAAAGAAAATGAAAAAGAAAAACCATGTGGGTTTTTTGGCTGACAGGGCCTGACCCTTAACCAGTGCACCTCCAGTTTAATGGAAGGAAAAAGAACTAGATTTTTAAGCAAGTAACTCTGACACTGCATTTTCTCCTCTCTCTCCCCCCAGGGGCACGATGAGGAAGCTGTGATTGATCTGGGGAAAACGAGCTCTTCTGTCAACACCAACTTCGAAAAAGAAGAGCTAGAAAGTGAGTATATTGTGCACAGCTGTCTGTCCTGCGCACAAACTGCACAGGCTTTAATCTGTCTGTTTGATGTGTGCAGATGATACAAAAGCAGTGTGAGAACTGGAGCGCTGTTTCATAAAGCAGCTTACTAACAAGTGTAATGTGAAGTGCCCTCTGTCATGATGCCATACCCTTGGAGAGTGTCTACTCTCACTGTCCTCTCCAGCACACACACGTTAAGAGGTAGTGGAATTAGGATTATGCTATGGTCATTGGTTGCAGCTGTGTTCAAGATCTGAGTTACGTTTTCACATTAACAAAAACATTTGAGCCTGTTTCTTTATTAGATCCAGACGGCCGTTCTTTTAAAGACTCCTTTCCAATGTGCTGCGTTACACAACCCCTCGCTTACGTCAGTCATTTTCACTTACAACCTCCATTTCCCAGCCACCGACTGCTCTGTGCCCTCCTTGCATCATTTTTATTTTTTTTGTAAGTCAGCAAAATCTGTGCTGAGATAATTGCACTGTGAAGTAAGTATAAAAAAGTCCATTAAAGATCACAACTGTGAATCAATTTTCCTTGTTTTGCTCATTTGTAGTGCACAGGATGCTGCATTATTTACACTGAATTTACATCACAAAAAAATCTTAAGTTACTGTAGATATTATATGCCCCTAGTTAGTTATGAAGCTTTGGTAGTAAAACAAAAAGATGACTAATCTATCCTTGGGACAAACAAACTTTGAACCGCTTTTAGGGAAAAAATGTGGCAAGTTGAAGTATTCTGCTGGTAGAGGGATATTGCCCTGCGACTTAAAGAGACTCTGTAACAAATAAGACCCCCTCTAGGGGATACTTCCCTCGGGAGGGGGAAGCCTCCAGGTCCCAATGAGGCTTCCCCGTCCTCTGTAGCTTTCGGGGAATCCAGCGCTAGCTCCCCCGAAACCTCCTCAACAAGCGTGCAATATTTACCTACCGCGATCCTGCGCAGACGCAGGAGGCATTCGGGCTAAGGCAGAAATAGCCGAGCGTGATCGCATCCGCTCTACTGCACAGGCGTGAGAAACGCTTATCCTCACTCAAATTATTTAGCCTTCTTGTGGTTTTTTTAAATGCATTGCACTCTTAAAAACATTTTTAGTAAAGGTTCTACTGAACTAAAGTATAAAAAAAATTCTCCCCAGCAAGCTGTGCAATGAGGGAGTAAGGATAATATTGGGAGGAAAGGCACCCCCCAAAAAATAGGTTGTAGATGATGGCAACAATTGTTTTTACCTCATACTAGTTTTATTCATTTGAGGTAAGCTAATTTTATTATTATTAAACACTAACCAGATAATGCGTTTCGCAGGTCTCTGCCCACTTCCTCAGAAAACTATACAGTGTCTTAGGAAGAACTGTTCTGGAGCCGGGAGCACAAAGGGTGCCTTGTATTCCACTGTTCTAACATTGTAGCCAGAGAAGCCACTGAACCAAATTGCACAAGTGGCTGGTCTGATAGAATGCCAAGTGGTAAAACAATAAATCGCCGCTTTAAATGGCACATTTTCCTGCTTTATGACTGCTCCAAATGTTTTTCTGTATGGAGTGTCTGCTTCAAAAAGCTATTAGTAGAGAAATTGCAGGCCATTACTTCCTTGTTTACAGGAGAATATCCGGATATGAGTGATTTAGCTGCGCTTTATTGCTGGTGTTTAATTGCTTCTTTCTGAGGAAGGGGAGCAGAGAACATACCATTTATAAACTCTTCAAAGAATTGAGGAATATCTGAAAAGTGTATTCAAACTCCATTCAGTCCAGAGTAATCGCTTTTTGGTGTGATCCAGTGTTCAGAAGTTTCGTGCCAGAGAAAGGTGTATTTTAGTAGAAACCACATTGTATAGCATTCATACTGCTTTAACCCTTTTATGCCTAGTACACACCATACAGTTTTCTGTTTGATCAGAAAATCTAACAAAAAAAAATCTATCATTTTCTGTAAAGTACTGGTAGAGACTGGTCATTATCTCTGGTGCATTGTATTCTGGTTATCTCCTGCTGAGTAGAACAATACCTAATTGCTAGGCAAATAGAGGGTTAGATAGATAATTTCCAACATGTTGGAAATTATCTATCTGGCAGTTAAATCATAAGGGGCCCATACACCTAACGGTTTTCCCGCCGATATACAGCAGATTCGATCACTGTGATCGAATCTGCTGTGAAATCGTTGCGCAAACGCTGACCGAACGATTGATTTCCATCCAAAATCGATCGTTCCCACCGATCTGTCCGTGCGGAAGATTTCACTCGACTGGAGATGGGTTTCCTCACGACTGGAGATGGGTTTCCTCACTAAAACCACCATGGGTAAAGGGCTGTGTAGACATTCCATAGCTCTCCTTCCCAGGGAGTCTTGCCTGAAAACTGCCTTTTTTTAAATCTCAGAAATGATATTTTTTATCAATTAGCAAACAGTTTCTCTCAATAACTATTTCATGCTAAACTCCAGGCAGCCTATAGGCTTTATCAAACTAAAAATGGTGTAGCGTTTGGGGGGTCACTGGACCCCAGGAGTGAAAATACTGCTACAAGTGATCATTCCCAGAACTTATATCAGAAAAAAAAACACTACCCACACCAACCAACCTAACAGGTTTAGTAAAGTTGAAGGCCGCGAACAAGGAGCATGGTGTGCAAGTTTAAAATTTATTTAGAGCTACCAAACCCTTAGGGCTGGAAACCACAAGAGCGCTTTTCAGAGCATTTAGGGAGCGCTTGAAAAACGCTAGCGATTTCCAAAAATGCTCAGCTAATGTTAACGGATGTGCCAACTTCCACTGGAGCGTTTGCGATTCCCAAAATCGCAAGCGCAGGACATGCAGCATTTTGTTAGCGTTAGCGCTTCAATGTAAAGTATATAATCACTGGCGTAATCGCTCATCAAAACTTGCACGGAGCGATTTTGCTAGCGTTTTAAAATTAATGTACACTGTAACAAAATTAAAAATGCAAGGACCAATCAGACTTTAAAACGCTAATCGCTACACAACTGCTGGCAAATTGTTTACACTTTCTAAAATCGTTACCCAAAACGCTCATGAAATCGCTTACAAACTGCTCATACAAAACGCTTGCAATTAGCGATCGCGTTTTGTAGTGGGTTCCAGGCCTAAGTCAGCACTAAGCTGCTGTTCGTAAAATAGATCAGCTGTTCTTTGACAAATTAGCTGCTATCCTACCTGACACTAGACCTTTCTGTGGAGGCAATACAAAGTGGCTGCTAGTAGACAGCCTAATACACAAATACAGATTATTGTTATGAAAAAAAAAAACAATATCTACACATTTCTGTTATTGCAGCTGTATCTGGAATTCAGCCTTACCAATACTGAGGAGGAAAGATCAGCAGCTGGCTTTTACTTAATTATGTCTTCAATCATTGCTACCACAGTGACCACCTGATAAATAAATGTCTTTCCTGCCTCCTTTTATCTCCCTCCAGCTCTTCTTAGAAGAATGTATTATGTAATCAGCTATGCTTCTACTTTCCTGTTACGGTAAAAATTTCAAAGCACAAATCACAGACAAGGGCCCTAAAACAAAAACACACAGATGTTACAGTGACCTAATCCTCAAGCTCTGTTCCGTGTCAAAGATCTCCCATGTACAAATAAAGAAACTTGATCCTTCGGATCTTTGCTGCACAGACACTGCTCTGTAAGAATTGGGTGCCTTTGTCTGGAATCAGATTCTCAACCATCAGGCTAAAATAAAGTGTAAAGCTGTATAGAGGTAGTAGACTTTTGTTGCCTGAAGAAACTGCTGGTGATTATTTCAGGTGACAATAGATCATGTATTCAGCTGGCCATGCACTGGTTGATGTTGCCAACAGATAGATTCCCCTCAGATCATTATCTGATCAAATCCCTCCACACTGTACACAGATATTCAACCATATTCAGTATGAAATCGGTTGAAAATCTGTGCGCACTACCTGCTGTGTCTCCACTACCGCCCTTCCCCCTTTGCAGGCCGTACAGCTTGCAGGGGCAACAAATACTCATCTGTCCACTGTAATGGCTCTTATGTTATCTAATGCCATAGCTTCTTCCAGTCTCTTCAATCCCAGGGAGCTGTGTGTACCTAGACTGACGCTGGAAACCAAACACTAGGAGAACCGTGTCACGTACAGTAGAGTCCTCTAGTGTTTGACCACTAGCATCACGTGACAGCTTCCTGTTAGTGAATAGACTGGGAGATGTCCTGGAGATTGAGAGAAGACACAGGAGGAAGCGCCACCGGACAGGTGAGGGTAAGCTCTGCTACCGTATCTCTCCCGACCCGCCGCCAATCAAGTGAAATCTTACATCTACATTACATCATTAATCTTATAATAATTAAAAAAACAAACAAAAACCTTGTGTATGGCCATCTTACAGGCGTAACCAAAATGTTGCCCATACAATGCTGGAAACCTCTTGGCCAAATGCTAATGTACCAGTTTCCATTGAAGTAAGCAGACAACTTGCAGGAAGGAGGAGAGCTAAAGCTTGCTCTGAAAGCGGATTTTTGCTAGGATGACAGAGGCCTAGGCAGCCTGGGCTAGGAACCAGGGACTACTTCTAGAACATAGTTGTGTTTGCCTTTTAATAGGCTTATGTGGGAATAAAAGTGCTTTTAATCACTTATCACAGGATTTGCCATCATATTGTGATCATCACTTATCATAACAGCATATTTATGTGACAAGTTCTTCTCATCACATACAATAACCTGCCAAGACTGAAAACCACCTGCTCAATATTGTGCCGATTCCTCTTGTGGGCCAAAACAGCTGACACAACGAGGACATGGACTACACAAGTCCTCTGCTTATTTTCTGGTGCTGGATGCCACAGAACTTCAGAGGATCTTTAAAAGCCATAGGCACACAGTTTAGTTCTTGTTATTCAAGAGAATCTTTCATACACCGCTGTTTCTTTAATACACTTCTTACTTTGCTACAAATCTTTCACAGCCACCATTACATCTTACAACCTGTGCTACAATAGCTATTCTGTGGGAGCAGACTAGACAGACTAGCCTTTACTCTCCATACCGATCAATACGCCTTGGGCAGCCACGACCCTGTCAACAGGTCACAGATTGAACTCACTGTATACTTTTTTCATGTTTTTTCACTACGCCCATAACAAACTTTCTGGGTTTATTTCATGACTACATATAATTTGCTTTAAGCAGAAAAAGGAGGAGATGGTGATAACACGTTCAACCAGGGAAGGGAGGCTGAATAAGTCATCACAAGAGATCGGGAATGCTGCAATGGATGTGAAGCGTGACTGCATGGAAAGAACTATGGAAGTAGTTACTTTTAGAAATATTGAGTGGGGGGTCTGTTGGGTTCAATAAGTAACATGGGAAATTTTCAGGATATACCGTAATTGTTTTGCAATGTTGAAGTGCTGTGCTTTAACTGTGATGGGAATCGTGTAGTATTTCCATCTAAAAATTGACATGTTACATTTAGGGCCATGGAGTCTAGGAGTCGGAGCAATTTTTGGTACCTCGAGTCAGTGGTTTCATAAAACTGAGGAGTCGGAGTCGAGGAGTCAGAGGTTTCATGGACTTGGGAATCGGAGTCGGATGGTTTTTGTACTGCCCCCACCCCAAAAAAAAGTTTGTTGGAAAAACAAAAATACGCACATATTGCACGTATCAGACTTTCTGCAGCGTGACAGATCTATTAACAGACAAACACACTTTTTTTTTTTTTTTTTTTTTTTTTTTTTTGTGTGGCATTTACTGGGACCAGGAAACAAAATGCAGAGTACTTATAGATAGTAATAAAAAAAATTGTCACTCTTAAAAGGTTACAGGCATTCAGTAACAAAGCCACCCTGCCTTTTGCAACAAGTATGGTAGTATTTCCTCTCTGGGAACTGAACAAACATCAGGGGAGGAACAAAGAACAATTCACACCTCTGCTCCATAGGCTTATCTCACGCGCTGGTTTAATACACCCTAGTGGCACCTCTGAAGCTTAACCATGTAATAGGAAAACTGGTCCAGCTCAACGCATGGAAAAACTACTGTATTTTTCAGTACATGCTTAGTCAGTTATGGTTGGATAAGCAATTTTCACAAAAATAAAGGCAGTTTATAGAAGTGTTATTTTCTGGTTCCCAGGCACCAACGTCCTTCAATAGGCTGCAAAATAGGTTTTTAAGGCAGCATTGAAAAATGAGGGCTCTAAACTTTTTCCAAATTTAGAACTTTAGTTGCTGCGATTACCAGAAGCGATTAGCTGAGCAAAAGCCTACCGCCAAATATAATTACAGCCCCAGGCAGGGTCCCGAGAAGTCACCCAAGCAATCTATAGCACCGTCTCATGCAAACATTCAACAGCTGAAATAAAAACAATAGGCAATATGGAGAAGATTGTCAGTAGGATGGTGGAATAAGTAGAGGTTTTTGAGGACATGCTCATTGGGATAGAAATCTGCTAGGAACAGATTTCCAATAGATTTCAGTATGAAATCTATAGAAAATCGATCTGATGGCATTTTTTTGCCATCAGATTTCCATTACTTCCAATGCAAAATGATAAGCAATCTCAACAGATCTTCCTAAATTTTCCAACATGTCAGATCGATTGAAATCGGCTGCAACTCGATCGATTGGTCAATCGACTTGCGATCGATATCGATCGGACGATAATCGGCTGAGTGTATGGGCCCCTTTAGTCTTAACCATGCTACCCAAAACACATTTGTTTAATTCCTTACTGCACCAGTGTGGGAGATCAGTATTGGTGACGTCTCCTAACTGGAACAAGAGTGAGAAAAGGCCTCGATGTTTCCGTCACAGACATCAGAAAATTACACAAGTTTCAATGTAAACGGCAAAAAAGTGCAAACGTTACTAGGCCTGGTTTGCTCTAAACCTGAAACTGTCCTGCTGCCTTCAGAGTATATGTTCTTAATCCTGATGAAGTGGTGGATTCATTAGGACACTGCTGTAATTTTGCCACCCTTACTGGGCTTTTTTTGTTTTTCCTCTCACTGTAATCCCCTGTTTCTTAAAGGACCACTGTCACAAAAATCATAACATTTAAAATGTATACCTATAAGAAGTATGTCTCTTCCAGAGTAAAATGAGCCATAAATTACTTTTCTCCTATGTTGCTGTCACTTAAAGTAAGAAGTAGAGATCTGACAGAACCGACAGGTTTTGGACTAGCCCATCTCCTCATGGGGGGGGGGGGGGAGGTTCTCAGTGTTTTCTTTAATTTCAAAAGCACTTAGCGAATGACAGTTGCTCCTTCCAACTGCCAAAAAGTGTACAGTGAGCTGGGAGGCTGGTCAGCATCTATGTATAAATCTTTTTCAGGCAGAGGTTCTTTACAAAGCATAAAGGCCATGCGGAGAATCACCTATGGAGAGATGGACTTGCCCAAAACCTGTCGGTAATGTCAGATTTCTACTCCTTACTGTAAGTGACAGCAACATAGGAGAAAAATAATCTATGGCTCATTTTACTCAGGAAGAAACCTACTTCTTATTTGTATGTGTTTACATATATTTTAAATGTTAAAATGTTCTCGACAGTGGTCCTTTAACTACTTGCCGACTGCTCCACGCCAAATGGCGTGAGCAGTGCAGCAGCCCCAGGACCGCTCCATGCCAATTGGCGTGAACTGCCGTCTATGGGGCTAGCAGGAGATCATGCGCAGGCTGCGCGCTCATCTCCTGAGCCCCGCCTTCCGTCTCCCAGCGCCGAAAACCGCTTGGAGACTGTTAGATGGCGAAACCGCCGCCTATTAGGTTAGTACAGTGCTGCGATCTAATGCAGTGCTGTACTGTGGACAGCCGTGTGACACTGCTGTCCCCCTGGGACACAGGAGAGCGATCAGCTCTCATAGGCAGAAGCGTATGACAGCCGATCGCCATGATTTGCTGGCTGCGGGGAGGGGAAAAAATAATTACCGGTAAAGAAATATTATTTTGGTTTTTTTTAATAAAAAAAATACTATTTGTATAAGAAAATAATAAACATGGGGGAGCAATCAGACCCCTCCAACAGAAAGGGGGCGAGGGGAGGTTGAATCACTGTGCTGAGTTGTGCGGCCCTGCAGCTTGGCCTTAAAGCTGCAGTGGCCTATTTAACAAAAAAGGCCTGGTCTTTAGGGGGGAGGGGGGGGGGGGGGGAACACTGGTCCTTTTTTTTTTTTTTTTTGTTACAGTACATGGATTTTGCACAGCACTGAATTGCTATGGGCTTGTTTTGAATAGATGCATAAATTGCATCTAGAAAAAAACTGATGAGCTATTGCTAATTTGTGGAGGTTACAAGCTGTACAACGCGTGTGGTTTCATGTGCATTTTTGCATGTGCAATCCATAATAACAAAAGATTTCCTTTCTGGATCTTCTTTTAAACTGCACCATTAGATGGATGGATAGATATTTTTTTTTTTTTGCGACTTCACATTACAAAATTGCATATACTGTATGCATATGCGAACTACACGTGCGAATTTCGCATCCTAAAATTCACATGTAATTTGCATGTTTCTAAAAGAAAACCTGGCCTAACCTTTCTGCTCTCATTCTCTGTTCCTCCGCGTTTCTCTCGGTTTTTCTCTTATTCACCTTGAACATGCAGAAACAAGCACACAGAGTACATATTCATTGGAGGCCAAAGGTATTAGGGATCTGGCATCTGCGCTGTAAAAATGAGTTAAAGTGAACTGGAACTGATTAAAAGGCAAAAAAGTCTACATAGCGGAGTACATAAGCATATTACATACAGTAATCGCTTTACCTGTGATGTGCCGGTTTATTAAAAGCCCATACCCTTGCAGAATCAAAACCATGGCAGGGATCACTTCTTTTTTTTGCACATTGTGTGTGATTTCCATTGCTGACAGTCAGTTCTGTCAGCTGACTGTCGGGCAAAACGTGTGGAAAAAAAACGCTTGTTAGCCTGCAGAGCTTCATCCACAAAGCTATCAGAAACTGCCATTGGCTGTTTTTGTTTATGGGGCGTGGCTTTAGGTTGACTTGGGCATGGGCATAGGCAGACAATCTGAATAATCTGATTGAAAATGTGATTGTTCATGAATGGTTTTGTTAGTGGGCACTTTGTCCTTAGTCCACACTCAAATCCAACACTCCTCTGACCTGGTCATCATGGAACATGATGCATCAGTCACATGACCATTGGGGTCAAAATAGAGGGCAAGGTGGCATCATAGATTGTTATGCTACGTGGATCTCAATTCTGTGCTTCTTTCTTTCCACCCTTTTGGGCAGAAAGATGGCATTGCCAGCTCAAATCCAGCAAGTGCCCAGCTATGAATTTACTTTCACACCCTGGAAATAGGGATTCTTGAAGGATTTGCTGAAGCTAATGAACAGTTCATACACTGTGGAGAGGGAAGCATGGTTGCTAGAAATGAAGCCTGTTATCTGGAAATAGTTTTTAATTGGTTGAGGTTTGCTTCAAGCTAGAGGAGTGAATTGGAAATGTCTGGTTTCAAGATAGTATTGAAGGAATGAGGTAATGGCATTGAAAACACTGATAGAGCCCTGGTAACACGACTGCTCCTCCCAAACAAGCACCATAGCAACAGTGATATTTCAGTCTTCACACGTGTTTCCATTTCTGTATTGCTAGGCTAATACAGGGAATGCACTGTGTATTTGCCTCAGTACGCCCATGTGGATAAATACTGATTGTTTTATTGGACACCTGCAGTTACTTTGCAACTGCCGGCTTGTTACTCCTGTAATACATGTGCACTGGTACAGATTACAGGGTTGGTGTAACGTAAACGCTTATATATGCAATAATGAAGAAAGAGGTCAGTATTCTAGGTATCCTGTATTACCAAAATAGAAAATGATTACCCCTACTGCCTGGAATATTCCTCCACCTCATTAGTTAAAAACATCAGGCACACAGACCTCAATAAAAACATGCCAGTATAGCCACAACAGCGACTATAAGGCCACGTTTACACTTAATCAGTTGCTCTCAATTATAACTGAAAGAACAACTGATTTTCAAAGTAATGCCCATGTTTTCCTATGGCACCTTTCACACTAAAGTGTTTTAACTGAAATCTTTTTCTCAATGCACTGCTATGGAGAATAAAAAAAGCGTACCATCTGATTAAGTGTAAACAGGGCCTAAGGTACTGATATTTTGTTTGCCACAGTAACAAAATAAAAAAAAAATTGTATGTGTGTCTGTGTTTAAAGTGGACCTGTGCTCAGAACTTCCTCTCTGCTCTAAAAGATAAGTAACATTTTGTGAGCTTTCGGGTCCTTGGCATCATTAAAAATAAATCTGATTGGCTGTTTGTGGCTCTACCCCCTTTTCTGAATTTGAAGCCCAGTGACCCAATGAGCAACTGTACCAGGTTTGAGGCTTGTGCCATTAACCGTGCAAGAATGGCAGCAGTTTTAATATTCCCCTTAAAAAGCAATAGGTGAATTTTGATTGGCTGTTGTAGGCTCCACCCCACTTTCCTGAATCTTAATCCAAGTCACCCAGTGACCAATTGTGGCAAGTTTGAGAACCGTGCAATTAACAGTCTAAAAAATGGCTGCAGTTTACATTTTCCCATTAAAAAAACAGGTGAATAGGGATTGGCTTTCCTAGGCTCTACCCACTTTTCTTAATATTAATCCCAGTCACTCCGTAACCAACTGTGCAAAGTTTGAGAAACCGCGAAGAAGGTCTGCAGTTAACATTTTCCCAGGGAAATCTGTTTTTGACTCCACCCAGTTTTTGTAACCTTAACACGCAGTCGCTCAATGATCAAGTTTGTGAGCTTTCAGGTTCCTGTCATCAAAAATGTGTGAATGGAAGCAGTTTATCCAGCAAAGAAATCTGATAGGCTGTTTGTGGCCCTGCCCCTTTAGTGAATTTTGACACCAGTCACCCAATGACCAACTGTAGCAGGTTTGAAGCCTCTGCCATAAACAGTGTAGGAATGGCAGCAGTTTAAATATTCCCCTTGAAAATCAATAGGTGGATTTTGATTGGCTTTCCTGAATCTAACATGCATATATACACACATATATCCGAATATATATATATATATATATATATATATATATATATATATATATATATATATATATATATATACACACACACACACACACACACACACACACACACACACACACACACACACACACACACACACACACACACACACACACACACACACACACACACACACACACACACACACACACACACACACACACACACACACACACACACACACACACACACACACACACACACACACACACACACACACCCTGCAATAAATATGCAGGGTTAACATCATATGTTTACAAATAGCTGCTCTGCCAAAACAGCCAGCTGATACAGCTGAGAGATCAAATACCGTTTGTGATTACTCACAGGGTGCATTTTTCTTCTGCCCTGAACTGTACAGGAGTTCAGGTTCGCTTTTACAAGGCACTGTAGTGACATATAGTAGAATGCAGTAAATTGAGGATACTCACTATTATGGTACATTTCCTGGTTTCAGCATCAGAAATACTTTTATGTATATATTGCTTAAATTGGTATGTAGCCCCACCCTCCTACATATGTTTAGGGATGATCACAGATATGCAAATTCTTCCGAGTTCATGCAAATTTATGCAGCTTGAAAATGGACCAATCCGTTTAAAAAAGGACCAATGAATTTAAACCTGGGTTTAAATTCATTGGTCCATTTTCAAACTGCAAACAGTTGCATAAAAAAGTTCATCAATTCGGAAGCATCTCATAGATCATCCCTACAGATTAGCCTAGGTAGATTAGCTATGCAGAATTCTCCTCACCTGACGACCCCTGTGATAAGTATCAGAATGTAAATCCGGGAGAGAAGGGTTTCACAATGAGCAAACCCTGACTAAATGATCTACAAAATAAAGCAATTGAGAAGATTGACAAGGCTGTTTAGGTTACACCGCAGGCCTGATGTGGACGGTACAGAAGATCTTATGTACAATCTGTTGTAACCATCCCAATATTTTCCAGTAGTCCCTAATGCTGGAAATACACTGCTCAATTCTGAGCCATTTACATGGCTCGATAGATAATTTCCGACATGTCCGATCTCCGGCCAGATCATTTCGCTGCTCGATTCCACATTGAAGACAATGCAAAAAGATAACAAAAACAAGCGGAAAAGCAGAGAATCGCTTGCGGAATTGAGCAGGAGAATCGAGCGGCAAAATCGAGCAGTTTATGCCCAGCATAAGTGTCTGTTGCAATGTGCTCTCTATGACATGACAGACGTTCATCTAGTGGATGGGACGTTGCACTGGACACACCAGAACATGTCTGACTGGATCCTAAACTTGACATAGGATCCATTGACACCTGTTTGTCCGCTGTGTTCCGTTTCCGGGAAATGGTAGTTATCCCTCTCTAGTGTGAACCTGGCCAGCAATGCCGCAATGACTTCATCCTAATGATGCTGGGAACCAAACATTTGACAAACTACAGCCTATTTTGTAGAAACCACAACCTTTTTCAATGTAGTTTTCATATCTTTCTGTCAGTCATGTAAGAAGGCATTTTACAAGGGCTAGCTATAGCCCTCAGAAATCCTTTTTTATAATAAAAGTGCAATTGTGAGTTAAACTTTCGTTCATCTGAGATCATTTGATTCTTTAGTAAAGCGATCCTTGTTAGCCACCTACGTCAGCAGGAAAACTGATGTGTGGAGCTGGAATTTTAAATATGCTTTGCTTTCCATTGAATAAGATTTCCATGTGGCAATGTTTCCATATTGACACTAATGAAGCAGCATGAACGGCGGAGGAGAGTGAAGGGAAAAGCAAAGGCAGTATTCCCTTTAATAGCAATAACTGTGAGCACACAAACATTGATTTCTCCATGTAGAGTCATGTAGGTCCATGCACTTCTTGATACGTTATGCTAATTTCTGCATTCCTATGTGTGTGTGTGTTTTTTTTTTTTTTTCAGTTCTCAGCTGGCTGTCGGCCAAGAGTGAAATTTTTCCACGTTTTTCCGCGGCCACAAATGTGTTACTATCCTTGCTGAAATCCAGAGCTGCACAGTCTGTACACTTTTAGTGACATACCTTCTCTTTCTTCATATCCACACAGAGTACCAATGGGCAGGGAGATGTTTAGAGGACTGAGCTGTGTTATAGTCACCGGGCTGTGTGTAGAGCTGGAACATGCACCTGGGTCAGGAGAAGGGCCAGAGTGTCAGCTGGGAGCCCAGTGCTGTTTTCAAATGACCAGTGTGCACATTGAGAGAGGCCAGTGGAAACTATTTGTAATCTGCTATCTGGCTGGTTAAGGCTGGTGTAGGGATCACTATAGTTGCCATAGTGGCTGCTATGGGGCCCGTATCCAATGCAGGGCCTGGTGGGCTTGAACCACCGGGAAACTCTACCCATGCGGAAGATGATGGTGCTATATAAATGCTAAATAATGATGCCACCAACCCAATAGTTTTAGGAAAGTTCCGTGAGCGGAGGCAGCAGCCGAAGCGAGCGCTGTGCCCGAAGCCCATCAGGCGAGGGTCCTGGTGGGCACTGAACTGCCATCCGTGAAATATATCAGCTGTCCGTTTTGTGACAAATCAATCGCTATCCTAGCTGACAGTAGATGATCAGTAGCTGCAGTCTTTGATTTTGCTTCCAGTGCTAATGTGACCAGTATCTCCCATAATGCAATGGAAGCTTTCCATGCTCTTCTCCCTGCATGAGTTGCTCTATTAGATAGCATGATGTAGCTAATGGTGCCCATACATGGTACAATTTTTTTTTTCATCTAATCTTACCATTTCTATGTAGTATAAGGGTAAATTAAAGGAATACTATTAAAGTATCTAAATTTCTGGAAGCAGCATTAATCAATAGGGCAATATGAGTCAGAACGAGCACAGCATATGTTTCTGCTGTGCAGTGTGTCTTTTTTTAGTATACCTTGAAGACAGCGTCCCCTGAACAAACTGACAGCGACTGGTTTTTGGGGCAGACCATTATGCTGTGAGTCGAGTGATCCGACTCATCACACTGAACCGAATCAGTTCAGTGGATGAGAAAGGATTCCTTTCTCATCCACTGGACTGATTCGGTTCAGTGTGATGAGTCGGATCACTCGACTCACAGGAAAGAACTGGCTCAAATGAGCCAATCCCTCATGAACCGGGCTTCACTAGTGTGAAGGGAAACTTCTGACGATTACCTTCACACGCAAACAGAAGGGGACAAGTAAGCATGATGTTATTGGCCGGGCAGACTTGGAGTGAGAGGGAGGGAGAGCTGTTGTCTCTCCCTCCTCATAGTAACATGCTGCATAACTTGCACTGAAGTTGGGGAGCATAAAACCTTATAATCCACAGCTGCACTTGGCAAGAGGCATCACCTCTAGCATAATGGTCTGCCCCAAAAACCCGTCGCCGTCAGTTTGTTCAGGGGACGCTGTCTGCAAGGTATATTAAAAAAAATACACACTGCACAGCAGAAACATATTCTGTGTTCGTTTTGACTCATATTGCCTTATTGATTAATGCTGCTTCCAGAAATTGAGATACTTTGATAGTATTCCTTTAAGTGAATATACTCAAAGGATAATTTAGGCAGTTCCCTTATACAACATAGAAATGGTAACATTGGATGAAAAAAATTGTACCATGTGTGGGCACCATTAGAAGGTAATACAGATGGTTCTAAAGAACTGCCTTCCGTTTTCTTAGAAAGTAAGTCAGAATTGATTTAAAATAACACAGACAGCCTCTCATGTTAGAGCACATCCTGCTCCTGAGTTAGGGTGAAATGTCACACTGTGTTGATGGGTGTGCTTCCTTCTTTTCTTGCTTAAAAGAGGAAGTTTAATAATGTATTATAATAAATGGCTTCACTCCCATTGTGTAATGCATTTTATGTAGCTTATGCTGTAATTACTGCCTTGCGTAATCTGAACGCATATTAGCTTTTCTATGCCCTGATTTATCAGCTTCCACATGCGTGGCACTTCCTGCCCCTCTGGCCATTTCTCACTCCTAATCTTCTTTGGAACTGCGTTATGGTGAACACCCTAACTTCACTTTTCCTATAATTGTTTGCTTGAGATGTGGGAGTGCTTGTATGATGTCTGTATGCAGTCCACTCTGCATACATAATAAAGGCTTATTTATAGGCATCGTGTAGACTTGCATGCCCTAAAATCCTTTTTGTTCTCTTTTTCAGGTCACAGAGCTGTTTACATCGGAGTACACGTACCCCATGGCAGGCAGGGCCGCAGAAGACACCGACATCGCGGTCACAGGCATCATCGGAAAAGAAGAGAGCGAGAAAATGACAAAGACGATGGTCGGGAATCCCCAAACTATGGTAGGCTTGAGTTCACCCCATGGCAATTTCAAGCGGTGTTCAAGCCCACAATTTAAAGTGTACTTAAAGGGGAAAATGGTGCTCCAAATGGGTACTTAGGCTTCCCCCTTCAGCTGCTCCCCTCCGCTGATCTGTTACAGGAGCCCCTGAACCTCCTTGACAAGGGCTTATGTGATGTGTCTGTGAACAAGCATGGCTGCACTGGTGCAGGATGCTGGCGCAGTAGCAAGGCTCAGCTTTTTCTGCTGAACCTGACCAACTCCATCCTACTGCGCAGACACAAGGCTGCCGGAAACTTCCAGAGGGTCCCAGTGCTGGATTGAGAGTCGGGAGGAGGTAGTGGGAAGTCTCTGAGAAGGCTAACTGTGATAACTAACTTTTGTTGTGTTTTTACTTTGTTTAAATTACAGGCTTACTTTTAAAGAGGTTTTGAACATATTGCACCCACAGCACTGTAAATAGCTTACAACGATACTACCTACCTAAACATCACCTGCTGTTGAACTTTTCTGATAAGTGGGTTGCCATGTCACATTCAGTCAATAGCCATCCAGCCAAATACCAACATTGCCATCTAGAAAACACAACTGCAAAAATGCATGCAATTTTGTCCAAGAGCACTTGTGATCTTGGAACCTGGGATGCGGCGGCGGCGGTTAGAAGATTTTTTTTTGGGTGGGGGTGCATCAGATAAGGTACTGTTCCAAGATCCATTACTAACCAGGAACTTGTGCCTATAGGAAGTATCAGTGTTGACCACTTTCGCAACTGTGGCAGGGACGCCATTTGTTGTTTTGACTACCTTATCTAATGATGTAACAGGAGTGAAAAGAAAATATGTTAAAGGGGAAGATTGGCTATATAATATGTGTAAGGAGGTCATTAGTAATCACCCCACATTTTATCTCGTATACACTTTAATTGAAGTATATATCTGTAGTCTGTATTGCTGTATATTGCTTTTGAAGACACCATTTCATTACAGTCTGGGGTCTGTTAGATGTCTGTACTAGGTAACAGGTGAGACACTAACACCCATCTATAACGACTGCTGAATTTGCGACAGTGGCGTCTGCTTGCTGCTGTCACATTGTAAAGCATGATTAGAGCAGAGTAGAGAGTTGTGGCTTGTTCCCTTTATGAGTCAGAGTGCCACTGTGTGGTATTCATCAACTTGGAAATTCCCTGCACTATTCCACGCCTGAATCAGATGCAGGGCCTGCCTGTTGGCTGCACACAACCTCCCTTCTAAATGGCATTATCTGGATGAGGAGGAGGGCTGGTTCATACTGCAAGAGCTTTTTCTAAGCACGTGTCATTTTAAAAGCTCTTGCTAATGTAATGCTATGTGTGTGCTCTCACTTGAGTAGTAGGGGTTTGTCAGCCTACCTTCTGTAGGCTAAAGTTCCAAGTCTGCCCAGCTTCACAGCGCTACATTAGTTTATTAATAGCTGTAGTGTGTGATGTCAACTCCCTCTTGGAACTCCTGGACTGACATTCTTGTGTACTCTAGCTTATAGGAGTTTGACTTGTAACTCAGAAAATGACAACCAATTGTTACAAGATAGTCAATTGTTCTTGAAAGATCTTGAAGCACAAGTCACATTCAGTCACATGATTGTGACCAGCCAATCAGACGTACAGACTGTTGATATTGATCGCATACTTTTTAAATAGAATTTTACTTGGGAAGAAAACATGTAAAAATCCTATTAACTTTCAGACCTAAAATGCTTGTCTAATCTCAGTGTAGTTTACAAATTAACTAGGAAAAATCTATGTACTGTATGTTGAAAACCTATATTTCAGTTGGGGTTATTTGGTGGAAAATAGTTTTGGAACACATAATATAAATAGTTTGAAAAACAAATCTACATGCCAAAATAAAATACTGAACGATTGGACACCGTAGACTCTACTGGACAGGGTCATTTGAGTGTATAATACCAGCTTAGCATGAACGAAAGTTATTCCTATCAGTAATGTGACCTCTGTCTATGGTGTCCCAGCGTAGCTATTGGTAGACTGTAACCTGCCACTTGCTCTTGTGACATGTGACCTAAGATATGTGATGTTTACTTTCTGTCTAGTAGTAAATTAGTAATATGTCAGTACTGGAGGTGGATGGGTGTGTGAGAGAGATCTGATGTAGCAGACATTGAAGAAAGACCATTCATATGAATGTCCAAAAAGTATACAATTCAGGTGGTTAGTATTGTAGTATACAGTGCAGTCACTCTTGTACACAGAAGGGGTTGTAGAGATGGGCAATATTAGACTTAAATGTTGACTACTTGTTAGGGAGAACTAACTCCGGGCAGAAGAACAGTTGTCCTCATAAGTATAATTGTGCTCATAAGTTTACATACCCTGGCAAAATTTGATTTCTTAACCATTTTTCACAGAATGTGAATGATAAAGCACAAAAAAATTATTTCACTCATGGGTAGTGGTTGGCTGAAGTTATTTATTGTCCAATCGTGTTTACGCTTCTTAAAGATACGCTGAAGCGAAAAAAAATTAAAAGGGTTTGTATGTGTAGTACAGCGAAGAAATAATATTATGTCTCTGCTCCTAATGTTTTGTGTCCAGTACAGGAAGAGTTAAGAAACTCCAGTTGTTATCTATGCAAAAGAGCCATTGAGCTCCACGACTTTCAGAGTCCCAGAGAGCTCTGTCTTCTGAAGCTTGTTATCTCAAGTGTCTGGCACTGTAGTGTTTTTTTTTTGTTTTGTTTTGTTTTTTTTCCGCTAGCCTGCTCTGTAAAATAATTTAGAATGCTGAGTAGTGTGTAAACTGCAAATATTAGAGAATGATGCAATGTTATAAAAAACAACAACCTATATACCGTATATTCCGGCGTATAAAACGACTGGGCGTATAAGACGACCTCCCAACTTTTCCAGTTAAAATATAGAGTTTAGCATATACTCGCCGTATAAGACTACCCCTCTTCCAACGCACACCAAATAAAAAAAAAAAACAAGAATAAATCATGTACTGGTGCTGTGTATGAACAGATACTGGTGCTGTACTGTATGTGTTACCCAGTATATAACAGTATATGGTCAATTGACTTGTTGCATTGGTCAACTCTCCTTAAGTAGACTGGTCAGCCCTCCTTGTCTACCTGTTTATCAGAGCAGTATGGAAGAATAGATTGCACTCCTTCAGCAGGGAGATCTGAGAGGCGGGAACAGGATAGGGCGTATCACCCGGCATCAATGACATCCGGCGTATAAGACGACCCCCAACTTTTCAGAAGATTTTCAAGGGTTAAAAAGTAGTCTTATACGCAGGAATATACAGTAACTGAAAATATCTTTGCTACTACTGTTCTAGTAATTATCCGTACTACACATACAATTCATTATATCATAATTTTTTTTCCGCTTCCGTGTCTCTTTAAATCATAATCCCTACACAAACTGCCCAAACAAACCGTTCTTAATACCGTGTCCCCTTTAACATCAATGACAGCTTGAAATCTTTTGTAGCAGTTAGAGGGTAAATCTGCCGAATTATTTTTATTTTTTATGTTTTTATTATTCTTATTTTTCCTGGCAAAAAGACTCCAGGTTCCCATAAATTCTTGGGTTGTCTTGCATGAACTGCAGGTTTAAGGTCTTCCCAGAGAGGCTCAATGATATTGAGGTCAGGAACTGAGATGGCCACTGCAGAACCTTTCCTTATGTTGCTGTAGCCAATGACAGGTCAACTTGGCCTTGTGTTTTAAATCATCGTCATGTTGGAATATCCAAGTACATCCTATGCTCTGGTTCCTGGCTGATGAGTGCAAATTTTTCTCCAGTATTTTTTGATAACATACTACACTCTTTGCCATCAATTCTGACCACATTTTCTGTACCTTTGGAGCTCACACATCCTCAGAACATCAGCAATCCACCACCATTTTTCACAGTAGGAATATAGACCTTCTTGACTCCTCTCCATATGTAGCGCTTATGGTTGTAGCCAAAAAGTTTAATTTTAGTCTCATCACTCCAAATTACTTTGTGCCAGAAGGTTTGAAGCTTCTCTGTGCTGTTTGGCATATTCTAAGCGTTCTACTTTGTGGCATTTGCATAGTAACAGATTTTTTTCTTGCAACTCAACCATGCAGACCATTTTTCTTTGAGTGCCTCCTTATTGTGCATCTTGAAACTGCCACACATTGTTTTGAGTCCTGTATTTCACCTGAAGTTATTTGTTGGGTTTTCCTTGCATTCCAAACCATTTTTCTGGCAGTTGTAGCTGGAATACTAGTTGGTCTACCCTGTCTGTGGTTTGGTTTCAACGGAACCCAGTATTTTCCACTTCTTAATTTAGAGTTTAGACATTGCTGATTGGCATTCTTAATTCCTTGGATATTTTCTTATACCCCTTTACTATTTTATAGAGTTCAACTACCTTTTCCCACAGATCCTTTGGCTCTTCTTTTGCTTTCCCCATGACTTAGAATCCAAAAAACATAAGCGCAGCACTGGATGGACGGGTCTGTCAGGAGTCCAAAAAATAATTGACCTTTTTATACACAACCACTAATTACAAGCTAACAGATCACAGGTGAAGATTGTTACCTTTCATAGCCATTAAGACCCTGTTCACACTTTCGTTACTGTGGCAAATGGATCCGCCCCAAAGTAGCGCTTCAGCTTCCATTTCCATTCCGCTGGACTCGGCGGTCCGGAAAAATTGGTGCAGCAGTAAACTTGCATTCCGTTCAGTGGAACGGATCATTTTGAACGGACAGATGTGAACGGATCCATAGGTTAACGTTGGATCCATTCACATCCGTTAGAATCCGCTTCATTCCGATCCGCGAAGGGAACGTTTTTAAAGCGAGTGTGAACTGGGCCTAAAACCCGTTTGTTTCAAGTTGTGTGCATGTTATCAGGCCAAATCACCAGGGTATGTTAACGTTTTGATCAGGGTCATTTGGGTAGTTTAAGCTTTTTAACTCTTAATCACTGCACAAACACAGTTGTTTGACAATAAATGGATTGAGCCAACCACTAACCCTGAAAGAAGTTTTTGTGTTTATTATTCACACCCTCTGATAATTTTTTATGTATGTGTGTGTAATAAAAATAAAAATATCTATCGATCTCTCTTCAGGTCTACTTTAATATTGGTAAGACATGATAGGCACAAACAATGTGTCAGTACATAGAGTGTGCCAAGCACCTTTCCTTCAGTCTTGGCTCTTCTTTCTGGTATCCCTTTCTGTCATCCCTGGATTGATAAACGTGAAGTAACCTAGCACATTGCTTTATTCTTGGTGCAGATACCCCATCACAACGTGTGCAGTTTATTCTGGGCACTGAGGATGATGATGAAGAGCATATACCTCATGACCTTTTCACAGAGATGGATGAGCTGTGCTTTCGGGATGGAGAGGAATGTGAATGGAAGGAGACTGCAAGGTGAGCTAAGTCCGTCACTATGTTCTCATTGCTGATTTTGCTTACTCTGTGCAATGAGCATTGTGCCTGAGCTGTGTTTAGCTTGGAAACTTCAGACCACCATGGGAAACCTTTGAGAGGAGGGTCCCATTCCCTTTATGGAATTCTCCTTTTTAGCAGCTTTCTAGTTAGTGCGCTATAGCCACTATTTTACTCCTAACACCCCTCTTCCAATGGAAGCTGAAGGTGGTGAATTCACTGCCTGTGAGCTGTTTCCATGCACCCGGCACTGTAAAGGCTATAGAGTCGCGTTGTGCTCAGATGTGACAATTTGTGCGTTTTTTGCAGCTGGGTAACACTACCTCCTGTCAAAGGGGGACATTTGTGGTGTAATGATTGCTGCCATGCAGCTGCATGAAATTGCCAATAGATGTCGGGAGGCTGAACTGACCAGCAATTGCGTAGTTCAGCTGTCTGTGGAAAAGGGGCCTAAAGGTGGCCATACACTGGTCGATTAGCCATCAGATTCGACCAACAGATAGATCCCTCTCTGATCAAATCTGATCAGAGAGGGATCGTATGGCTGCCTTACTGCAGATTGTGAACTGATTTCAGCCTGAAACCATTCACAATCTGTGGTGGTGGTGGTGCTGTCGCCCAACACCCCCCCCCCCCCCCCCCCCACATACATTACCTGCTCCGCCAGCGCGAGTCCCCTCGTCTCTGCTGTCTTCTCCGCTCTGGTCTGGTCTGGTCTCCAGCATGCTTCACTTCTTTCTGCCCGGCAGGAAGTTTAAACAGTAGAGCGCCCTCTACTGTTTAAACTTCCTGCCGGGCAGGAAGAAGTGAAGCATGCCGGACACCAGAGCGGAGAAGACAGGTAATGTATACCTGCTGTATTACGTCGGTCGTCGGGCATTCGAACGCCGCTATCGACGCACTCCCGACCCGCCGGCGATCGAGAAAAATCTTACGCACGGACGGATTGACGGGAACGAGTGTGCACTGCAATTTCACAGCCGATTCGATCACTGTGATCGAATCCGCCGTATATTGGCGGGAAAATCGTTAGGTGTATGGGCCCCTTAAGAGTATTTATATGTTCAACCTTGTACAACCTCAGTTATATAAGGATTAATCAGACCTGATCTCTCAAACTTGTAGCATCCTGACACACCCACTATTTCAGGAATATTGGTGGAATTTGTCATACAAGACACAGGTCGGCAACAGCCAGAATCTATATTCAGGAACACTAGGCAGACATTAGGTCACAGGGGAAACGCACACACCATACAACATGCAATACTACAGCACTGGTGACAGTGCCGAGACATTTTCAAGCAAAATCCCAAAAATCGCAAGATTTCTTTTCACTGTAGTTTGGCATACAATAGGCAATATGAGAATTTTCATTTTCAACTTAGGTTTGCCCTTTTGTGTTTGTTTTATGTTTAGATGCTTCCGGACCGTGCTAGTTGAAATCTAGGCCCTCTTTAGGAGCTGTTATACCTGCAGGGCATAGATTTCAATTTCCCCGCTAAATTGAACTGTTCTCCCACTGCTGCTGCCGTCACTATGATGGCAGAGCCCTGTCGTCACTATGATGGCAGAGTCAGGAGCTTTCATTGGCTCCTGACCCTGTGATCACCGTGAGCCAATCTCATTGGTTCACATTGATCACAGGGTCAGGAGCCAATGAAATCTTCTCCTGACTTACTCACAGAGCTCTGCCATCATAGGGACAGCAGGGCAAGTAAACTTCAGTGACGGGAGAGGGGTGTAATCGGCGGGAGTGGTGAATCTGTGTGGTGTGACGCTGCTAGGCCCCTTTTCTTCATACTGGCGGTCTCTGGCCCTTTATGGGCCAGAGACTGCTGGTACCAAAGTGGTCAATGTGGCACTGTACACTTCCTCCTTAATGGAGAAATATGCAGGAGTCTTTTGACCTTTTCCTCCCCACTGACTACAGTATAAATAGATCCTTTTATATCAGGGCTGTGGAGTCAGTACAGAAATCTTTCGACTCCTCAGTTTATGAAACTCCGACTTCGGGTACCCAAAATGGCCCTGACTCCTCGACTCCGACTCCTTAGTCTAATACTTAACAGGGCTATGGATTTTGTACAAAAATCTTCCGACTCCTCAGTTTATGAAACCCCGACTCAGACTCCGGATGCCCAAAATTGCCTCGACTCCAACTCCACAGCCCTGTTTTATATGAATATGATCCTCTGTTTCACCTCTCGTGTAATGGGACTTTATTGACTGAGAGTAACGTAAGAAGACTAGCGAGTCAAAGTGGGACTAGAAAAGCTAATCATTGTGTTTTGGTAATAAAGGCATGCCTAGGCCTGGAAATAAACACATGCTAATAATACTTTAGAAGGTGAAAGTTCTGGAGAGCAGCTAATGCCGAGTCATGCGCTGGAACAAACTTTGAAACTGGACCCCTCATCTAATTTACAGCGCTGTAGAGCAGCTTCACCTCACGTTCTCCAGCTAGATGGAATGCACCAGTTGGCAGGAAAAAAATCTGCATGTGGAAGTGGAGAAGGCAACCCGAAAGCCCCATCGGTTTACTCTAAACAGTTATTATCTGTTTTAATGAGTATTATTTTAGGCAGGGTGGCTATTGGAATAAGATGCATCGGTAACCTTTAGAACAAGGGCTACGGGCGGCTAACTTCTTTTCCATTGTGAGCTGCCAGCTACTTTCCACTCACAGTAGCTGTTTTGATTTAAGATACTGTGATGATTCTAACTGTATTTTATGCCATGTCTCATTGTGCTCACTGCATAGCGTAGACAGTGGTTGTCACAGGTTGAGCTTTTACTGCTGTTATAGGCCTATTGTTGCTTTGAGGGCAGAGCCATATGTCATTTAAAGATGTACAGTGGTATAATTAGGTTTAAGGTGCCCATTAATGATACAATTTTTTTCACCAAACGCGATCTTTTGATGCTATTTTTATGATCAAATTGTATAGAAAATTTGCAGTTTATGAATGCAATCAATAGTGAACGATTCTTTGGTTGATTACTAAATAGGATAAAATTGATCCGAAAGTTGGATTTTATGATCGGATTTGAAGAAAGAATTGTTCATTAAATCAAAAATCGATAATTGCCTTCATTACTTACATTCATTCGAATTGCATTGAAAAATCGCATTTAGTAAAAAAAATTGTACCATTAATGGGCACTTTAACAGTGTCTTCGGCATAGAACCAGTATTAAGATACCAGCACAGGTTCTTTTAAACTGGTTGACCAGTTCTTGTTGAGGCCGCCTCTTCCAAGAAACCAGCATGTGTACAGTGGCCTCCATTCACCTTGATGCGTTGGTGAGCGAACTGCCTGGCGGATTGTCTCAGCCGAGGGCATTGTTTTCATGCTCCCGCGTCCTCCTCCCCTCTCCATGGCAACAGAAAGCATTGCTAGCCTGGAGGCAGCGATGTGTCCATACAGCAATCGGCCCAAGTTGTTGCCCGAGGAATTGAGTTATGATCCTGCAAGGTAATAGAAAATTCGTGTGCATAAGAAACTTCAAACAGTGGGTCAGAAAGTCCCACTCATCTGATAGCCTCTGCTTTTGTTTGCCTAGCCTCTTGAGCAGATGGATAAACCTCATACACCTGGTAGACTGAACCCAGATGGGCAGCCACAGCCAATATACAAGTGTCCCATGAGGTCACTCAGACCTGACACATTGTTTTCCGCTTTACCCCTTCTGACAGAAGCTGCTACAACATGTCAGTACAGTGCTTGCTGCCAGCAGTGTTGCGTTAAGAATGGAGTGTCTATGCGCCTTAAAGGACATGGTGCAAGGAGTAAAAACTTGCCAGGTCGACATCTTCTGCACCTGAGCGAGCGTGCCGATCGCACTCGCGTGGCCTGGAGTGTTCTGTGCAGGCGCATAACGCTCCAGGCCACGTGAGCGTGATCGTGAGGATTATATTGAGCCTGCCATATTTATTTCCTTTTAAGCAATACCAGTTGCCTGCCTGCCTGCCTGCCTGCCTGCCTGTCCTGTTGAAACTCTGCCTCTAATATTTCTAGCCATAGCCTAAACAAGCATATGCAGATCAGGTGTTTCTGACATTAGTGTCAGATCTGACAAGATAAGATGCGTGCTTCTTTCTGGTGTGTGGTTCAGACACTACTGAAGGAAAAAAAGATCAGCAGGGGCTGCCAGGCAACTGGTATTGTTTAAAGAAAATAAATATGGCAGACTTCGTATTCTTCTCACTTCAGTTGTCCTTTAAGTTTGAGCTGGCATTATTGCACTTCAGTCACTCTGGTACACTTCAAAGGACACCTGAAATGAGTGATATGGAGGCTGCTATATTTATTTTCTTTTAACCCTCCTGGCTGTCAATTAAAACCGCCAGGGGGCAGCGCAGCACTATTTAATTTTTTTTTTAAATCATGTAGCTAGCCTAGCGCTAGCTACATGACAGCCGCTGTGCAGCGGCATCCCCCCACCCTCTTCGATCGCCTCCGGCGATCAAGCCCGTCCGGAAATCCGGTTCTGAACGGGATTTCCATGAGGGCTTCCCCCGTCGCCATTAGGGCTTCCCCCATCGTGACGTCAAAGGGAGTCCCGATCCACACTTCAGCGCTGCCTGGCACTGATTGTCCAGGCAGCGCATGGGCTCTGGGGGGGGGGGGGGGGGGGTCTATATAGACCCGTTGCTAGCCTTCTGTTCTTTTGCTATGGATAGGGGAGGGCAAGGCACATGACAAAACTGGCGTTGAGCAGGAAAGCCATGCCCTCAGCTGAGATGATTTGCCATGCCTTCCCTCCCTATGAGGACCAAGGGATCCCTCGCCGTCTCCCCGGCCGTTCAGTTGTCTCATGGTCGCCTCCAGTATCTTCTTCAGTTGGAGCCAGTTATGGTGTTCTGCGCATGCCTGACTGCACTTGCACACACCCCCTCAAGTTCCCTGCGCATGCAGGACCCTCGAGTGGAAAAATAGAGGACAACAGAGCAGCCGGTGAGGGAGCCCACAGGCCGCATGGGGCTGGAGGGAGCCCCAGGCTAACGCACAGTGTATCCTCTCAGGTACAAGTCCGCACCCTGCTATTGTAGTTGCTGACAAATCTGGTGCCTTCAGATATTGGGAGCATTTTCCTGAGTCGTTGTTTTTTTTTTTTTTTAAAGCAGTTATAAACCAATATGCATCACAAAGGAATTTCTCCCACAAATGTTGGCCAAAAAATCCATCATTGTGAGGTTATGCATGGATCTTCTTCCTAAGGATCCACATAACACGTTTACAGTTTAGTTTACATCTTTTCTTAACTCCTGTAGTTTATGCACATATTCTAAGTATAATTTTGTTGTTTTGCTTGTAATAATAGAATTGCTTTCTTTTTGTTTTTAGATGGCTTAAATTTGAGGAAGATGTAGAGGATGGTGGAGACCGGTGGAGTAAGCCCTATGTGGCCACCCTCTCCCTACACAGCTTGTTTGAATTGAGGAGCTGCATACTGAATGGAACGGTCATGTTGGACATGAGAGCCAATACCATTGAAGATATTGCAGGTAAATGTGGCAGTGCTTTTCAACCAACTATGGTTTAGTTTAAGAGCGATGGCACTAGCACGGATGTCTAACTCCAATAATTGAGAGCTGTATCCAAATAGGTTGTCTCCAAGGCTGGCACCCTAGTTCACCCTCAAACATTTGTCATTGTTAGAAAGGTTGAACTGAGGATATGACTAACTCCCCATACTGCTAGAAATTAACTTGGTGGCTGTAAGTGCAGCCTTTATACTTTGCCGAGCTGCAGTGCTGGCCACAAAGAGTTATTCTTGTAATATTCAGCGAAGATGTGGCCGACTGCTTCATGTAAGGTGTGATGGAATGTTGCAGGTAGTTTCAACAGCTCTTTCTACAGTAGAATGACACTATTCTCTCAATAGGAAATATACAGGACCCAGCCAGTCAGCGAATTTTAATATTAGTGCAGAAGGTGCAGACATGCAATATGCAAAACACTGTGCATTGCTTGTTGATGCAAATGTACTATCCTACACATTAAAAGGTGTCAATGGTATTACTTCCAGAAGTCTCATCTTGGTCTATTGATTGCTGGTAACTCTTTGCATAGCTTTTACTTCATTCATAATATATATAATAAGATGTGAGCCTCACGGCCATTTCGTGGCAAGGTGCTTCTACAGAGGCGTAGAAGAAGCGTCTTGCCACAAAACTGCCATCAGGCTCACATCTTCTCCCTGCACCCACCAGCTGTCTGCACACCTCATGGTATGTGACCCATCTGTATGTACATTGATGTGTTTGGTCAGGATGCTGAATTGTAAATAAAGCACTTGTCTAGCATTGCCGGCCACCTCCTTCTTTTACTGCTGTTTAGTATTTCCATTATAGCACTTTCCTGTTACAGTGTAATTGGCTTATAAGTCAAATAGGAGTTCCCTTTAGCCTGCTTGTGGCTTTCACAAAAAGGGACATCCCCTCAGTCTTGCTCTGGTAGGGGCTGTTATTTATATATGTATGGAATCTGAGGGGGTACTTAACGTGTTTACTTACCTTTTTTTAAAATTTTCTACCAGTGTCCTCACAACCCTGTGTATATTATTTGCACTAAATATTGGATGTTTGTGCACATTGCCAGGTCTACTTACAGTATATCCATGGGGTAGTAGAAGTTGCCATTGCCCAACTTTGACTAGTTATGGGCTCCATCTACATTTTGCTATGGAGAACTCATGATTTCTAGTTATGCTACTGTTCAGATTATTTTGTTTTGTAATACTATACATTCATAGTTAACAAAGTTCCCCATGCAGCCCTTGACACACATACATTTATTAGTAGTGTGGTGTGGAAATGAGCAAAGGAGGCTAGTACTGCATCCAGTGGTGCTTATAAGTAAAGTGTTTCACCTACATCAGCAGGTGAGTATGTGGTACATAATATCCAGCAAGAGGACGCTGGAGCAGCAGGACTGCCAATGCTGCCATTTTTTTCACTACTCATGGTTCCACAAAGAATTGGTCAGGTTCGGAGGTCTGCCCAACGTATGTGTCGTATGACTCCAATAAAATGCACACTTTTCCTATTGCACAGTTCCCACTGTATGCGCTTAACTGAAATCTTTTTCACAATGCATTGTTATAGAAAAAACGCATACTAACGCATACCAACGCATTAAGTGTATAAGGGCCTTAGGGTCCTGTTACGCCCAATGCTTTGGTTTGCGTTGGTGTGCGTTTTTTCCATAGCCAGGCATTGCGAAAAAAATTTCAATTAAAACATGTATGGTGGGAACTAAGCCATAGGGATATATGGGCATTACTTTGAAAAACCGGTTTTCTTTTAGTTTTAACTGAGAGCAACTGATTAAGGGTAAAAGGGTGGCTAGCTCTGGGGCATAAGAGCATACTGTCAGAATTTCCCAGGCTTTTGACATCCATGTGAATCCCTTGTGAAGTGTTAGTGCACAGCATGAATTATTAACAGTCAAGCAAACAATTACACATTTGCTATGGGCATGTCATGTGTTCTGCAAGATCATATACTTGTTTGAAAGATCCCCTGAAGTGTATAAAGCAGTCAAAATACAACTGGTGAAAAATAAACCGTAATGTAGCCCTTATTATATATCCTTAAATTACCCCAACCTCTCTTTAAAATAGCATACTATTAATGTTTTTATTTATTAGCTATGCTGTGACATGAGGCACAGCACTTTCCTCCTCCTTTAGCGCTGACCTTGTCCCCCATTCTGCTCAGTCAAAATCTTCAAGTTGAGCAGAACGTCGATGATGGGCAGGGAGGAAGTGTCAGTCTTTGCCCGTCATCAGGAACGCCCCCTCCACTCGCCGCTAATAGCTCCTATCTGCACAGCGCGCTGGGGAGCTGCGATATATGCAGTCTTGAGGTAATTTCGCTCAGAACGATAGTGTACTAATAGCTGTATTAGTACACTTTCGTTCTGAGCTGAATTACCTTAAAGAGTAACTCCAGTGAAAAAATTTAATAAAAAAGTGCTTCATTTTAACAATAATTATGTATAAATAATTTAGTCCGTGTTTGCCCATTGTAAAATCTTTCCTCTCCCTGATGTACATTCTGACATTTATCACATGGTGACATTTTTACTGCTGGCAGGGGATGTCACTGGAAGGAGATGCTGCTTGCATTTTTGGCGGTTGGTAACCGCTGTTATTTCCCACAATGCAACAAGGCTCCGACAGTGTGATGTCAGTACCTCAGTGCTTTGAGGCGCTGACATCACACTGTGGGAGGGGTTTCACCACAAAATCAGCCATACAGAGCCCCCTGATGATCCGTTTGAGAAAAGTAAATGATTTCTCATGGGAAAGGAGGTACCAGCTACTGATTGGGATGAAGTTCAGTTTTTGGTCACGGTTCTGCTTTAATATCACACACAGCGCAGATGTGCAGCGTGCTGTGCAGATAGGAATTAATAGAATCGAGTGCAGGGGACGTGCCTGATGACTGGCAGAGAGGAGGAAGTACTGACCCTTCCTCCCCACCCATCAGTGAGTTCTGCATCATGGCTGAGCAGAGTGTGTGTGTGTGTGGAGGGGGGGTTTTAAAGGGGGAGGAAAGTGATGTGACTCTTATGTCACAGCACAGCTAATTTAAAGAAGAAAAAAGTAGTTTTCAATATTTTTTATTGGAATTTCATTAAAAAAAAAGTAAAACATTAAAATCATTCTATTTATGAACGAGGTCAGGGGTACTTAAACCAATCCTCAGGGACCAGAGACTCTCAAAAACAGGGCTAACCAATGTCACGCCACACGGACTTGCTGTTCGCACTGCAATGTGATTGGCTCGCAGTGCTTACAGGTAGTTGTGCTCATCCAATATTCAGGTATCTGAACTACCCAGATAATCCGAACTTTTGAGAGAGAGACACCTTCGAAAGGGGTTTTTGCCATTTGAAGAGACTTTTTGGAAGCATTTCAAGCCATTTTCGGGTCACTTCCGGTTTTCTGTCCGGATATCCGAATCCGGGCGGATATCCAGGATATTGGGTTCGGATATCGGATACCAAAAAGTTCGGATCCGGATATCTGGGTATCCGGATCTGGATTAATTCGGATTTTAAAAAGGGCACCCCTGCTTACAGGGTCAGGAGCCAATGAAATAAACTCCTGGCTGGCTCACGGAGCTCTGCTGTCATAGCGACAGCAGAGCGAATGGGCTGCAGCAGTGGGAGAGCAGTGCGATTGTCTGTAGCGGCAGAAGCGTGTGATACAGTAATTTGGGTATTCAGAATCTATGCCCCGGCAGGGGTAACCGATCCCAAACGGGGAGTGGATTTCGATCCCCAATGTCCAAAAGCGATTAATGTGCTAATGATGTTGGCTTGCTGACTAGGTTTTAAAAGGAATAGCTGTTATGTGGTCTAGCGCATCACTACATGTGGGCCACAGCAAAGCAGTGGTTTTCACTGCCTGGTGATCGGGTGCAGTGAGGAGCAAAAAATTCTCCTAAAAGGACAACTGAAAATAGAGGGATATGGAGGCTGCCATGTTTGTTTTCTTATAAACCATACTTGTTGCCTGGCTGCCCTGCTGATCTTGCATGCATCAGTAGTGTCTGAATTACACACCTGAAACAAGCATATGACAAATCCAGTCAAACTTTAGTCAAACATCTGACCTGAATTCTTGTTAAGGGGCTGTGGCTAAAAGTATTTTAGGCACAAGAACAGCAGGACAGCCAGGCAATGTGCATTGAGCATAAATCCATATCCCTCTCACTTCAGGTTCAGGAAGGGCATTAAAACTATTCAATGAAAGACTCTAGCGGCTGATAAATTACCCAGCTGCCAGCTAATTTGGTCTGCAGATTCTGAGTGCGATTGTTGTAACGAAAAGATTAAGATTGAAGATTATTGATATGATGCTAATTTTTCTGACTTGATGCAAAATTTGTATGCGGCTCAGAATTGGGCCTGTCTAAACCCCCAACAACTGTGTTAGTTGGTCCAATTTCAAGCTGTATCGAATTTGTATAGAATTTTAAAAATCTGCATCCTGTTGATACTGGGCCCAAGAAAGAGGGTAGAGGTGAACAAGGGGACAGGAATTTAGAGATGTGCTCTTGACACACTTTTAGCCTTTGCACACTTAAATGGCCCCAAGGTATCTGTGCCGTAAAACATAAATCAGTGTTGATAGTTCAGAGAGTGGGTCTGTTTGCATCAAATGACTCTATGGGCCTGATTCACAAAGCGGTGCAAAGTGTTTGCACGCCAATGAAAAGCCCTTTATCACGCCTAAACTCAGTTTAGGCATGATAAGAAGAAACTCGTGCGAAGTTTCCGTGCACCGCGCTTCGCGCGCAGCGCCTATTAAGCCCTATGGGACTAAAACTTTGCGCGCGGGAATTTGCGCGCGATAATCGGCACAAAGCGGTGCTAACTCAGCGGTGCAAAGGTTATCACGCCTAAAGTCTTTCAGGCGTGATAACTGAGTTATCACCGCTTTGTGAATCAGGCCCTATGTATGCACAAGTATGTTACTATATTACAGGTAGTCCCCGACTTACGAACAACCCACCGATACGAACGGCATGAATTCTCTGCTTCCATGGGAACAAGCGACCCCCCCCCCAATTATTTTTTTTCAAATTGGACCTGTCGTTTATGAGAAAATTGATCTTTAAAAAATCAAAGAAAAAAATGGCTTTTAAACTTGTATAAACAGGTACAAAGGGCAGAGGGGGACACTGGAGGCACAGAGGAGGTACAGGGGACAGATGGCACAATGTTCAGACTTAAGAACAGATTTAGGTTAAGAACGAACCTACAGTCCCTATCTTGTTCGTTAACCGAGGACTACCTGTACTTAGTTATGCAGCAGAGAAATTACATCATACACCCTCTTCAACCTACTTCCTTCAACAGATATTTGAAGTTGAAACAGGCTTGTTAGGTTGACTATGCAAAAAAAAAAATGTACAGTGTACTTGTTTGCTGATTTGCCGTGACTAATCAAAGCTGTCATAGGAGTTCACTAAAGGTGTTCAGTCTTAAGCTTTCCACCTGTCACTTTGCTGATACAGAATTATCAGCTTCCTGGATTCCTTGTGCACATTACTGTTTATTGAGACTTGCTATGCTACCATTCGCCTATAACGAGTACATTACATGGTTTAGATTGTACTCCTGGTTCAAAGTTTCTACTGGTATGATAATAACCCTTTTAAAGTGGACCTGAACTCTTCTTACACAGGACAGAAAGTAAACATGGAGAAATGCACCCTGTATGTATTTAGAGTTTAGGGTTTAGCTTGTCTATTTCCCCATCACCCGTGTCTAAGCACAAGTTGTAATTTGATCCCTCGGCTGTGTCAGCTGACTTCCACAGCAGAGAGGTAATTGGTAGACACAGGATATTAACAATGTGCTTCAGTGAAAGCAGGAAGTAGAAACATTACAGATTTATTGCAGGATTTGTATCCGCTATAACAAAGAAATGTTCTTTTTTTTTTAAAAAAAAGGTTATTATGCTATTGCGTATCTTTTAGAGCAGAGAGGTAGTTCTGAGTTCAAGTCCGCTTTAAAAGGAAATAAATATGGCAGCCTCCATATTCCTCTCACTTCAGCTTCCCTTTAAGAATTACATTTGTACAGTGCTGGCAAAACTACCATCCTTGAATAGAAATGTATTGATTAGCTCTCTTCTGTTACTTTACAAGGAAACCTATTTTTCAACAGCTGCTCACAAATTTGGCAGAACTAAAGGGCCATAATCCATAAATATCAGTAAGGCTGCCGTGTGTAGGGTGCCATTAGCGCTGTCCACATTACTTGGGTAAGAAGCGTAGCACACTGTACCCCAGCAATGCTCACGATACCTTTGTAACATGGGTTGTGCTATGGTTCTCCATAATTGCAAAGATGATCATATTTTACTTCTTTTTAACCATAACCGTATTATGCTATGTGTGCCCATTGGTGTTATGAGTACCTTCAGATATTCCCCTCTTCCTGCATGAGTAACTGAAGGCTTAGTTCTGTTTCTGAAAGCCTGGAATTGATTAACCTCCTTGCCGGTTATCCCGAGCTCAGCTCGGGGTAACCTGCGCAGGAGGATTTCTCAGGATTTCTCAAGCGGATCTGTTCACTAACATTGCTGAGTGCTTCACAGCGCAAGGCACAGAAATGCATGAAACGCCACGTTTCTCAAATGGACAGTAATGTAGCGCATAGATGTGAACGTGGTACATTAGAATAAATGGAAAAAGCTGTATCTAGCAATGCACTGTGAAACGTGTATAGCAACGTCCCTAGTGTGAACAAGGCCTAAGGGTGACCCAGAACCACAACCTTCAGATAAGTCTACAGGTAGTCCCCGACTTACAAACGCCCGACTTACGAACGACCCGCCGATACGAACGGCATGGATTCTGTGTTTCCATGGGAACACGTAAAAAAAATGTTCAAATTGGACTTGTAGTTTTTGAGAAAATCGACTTCAAATTCAAAGAAAAAATGGTTTTTAAACTTGTATAAGCAGGCACAGAGGGCAGATGTGACAGAGGGGGACACTGGAGGCACAGGGGGGCACAGAAGAGGTAACGGGAACAGAGAGAACAGATTTAGGTTAAGAATGAACCTACAGTCCCTATCTCGTTCGTTAAATGGGGACTACCTGTAGTTTAAAGAACAACTTTACAGAAAGATAGTGTAGGGGGAAAAAAATAAATCGATACATTGCAACGTGAAAAGTGTAAAAATGGAAACGAGATAAAGAAAAGATTGATCATGCAATTAATTTATGTTGTTATATCAACCGTGAGCCTACGGGTAGTAATCTTTACTACTGACAGACATGGCAGCACCAACTGTCTTTATCTATAAACACACCCACTAACAAGGTGTTTTTTTTTGTTTTTTTGTTTTTTTTATATATACTTCTGTATGCACAGAGGGAGATGCTGCTTTCTTGGCAGTTGAAAACAGCTGTTATTTCCATTAAAGGTTAACATCCAAGCTATTGGAAAAAAAAAAAAAAAGATCTACTTACCTGAGGCTTCCTCCAGCCTATGGCAGCCATCCTGTGCCCTCGCCGCAGCTCCGGTTGCTCCCGGGCATCTCCGCCTGCGCAGTACCGTCCTGATGACGTCGGAGGGACCACATGGTGGTGGAGCGCAGCAGAAGCCGACCCGGAACCCGACCTGGCGATGTCTGCTGCGCCAGCGGAGAATGCCGGGAGCCACCGGAGCTGTGGCGAGGGCACAGGACGGCAACAAAGTTCATGGCCCTGACATCACACTGTGGGAGGTCTGTCCATATCAGCCACACAAAACCACTGATTTATGTTTTAAAAAGTTAAGATTTCTTGTGGGAAAGGGGGTATCGGCTACTGATTGGGATGATGTTCTATCTTGGGTTAAAGTTTATCTTTAAAAGGAACCTGTGGTGTGAGACCTATGGCAGCTGCCATATTTATTTCCTTTTAATTAATACCAGTTGCCTGGCAGTGCTGCTGAGCTTTCTGGTCAGTAGGGTCTAAATCACACACCTCAAACAAGCATACAGGTAATCTTGTCATATTTGTCATAGACCTATGATCTGCATGCTTGTTCAGGGTCTTTTAGCTTAAAGTATTAGAGGCAGAGGCAATGTGCATTATTTATAAGGAAACAAACCGATCAGCCTCCATATCCCTTTCACCCCGGGTTCCCTTTAAGTACCAATGAAGTATAACTTTGGAAGTAGGGCTGTGATGTCCATTACTTGGTAAAGGGGTTTAATCTGTGATTTATTGGACTCTCATTCTCCAAACTAATTCTTTGGTGTTCGGTTTACTACAGACATGGTGTTGGACAACATGATTGGCTCAGGGCAGCTGGATGAGTCTATGAGGGAGCCTGTTCGGGAAGCTCTCTTGAAAAGGCATCATCATCAGAACGAGAAGAAGCTGAGCAGCCGAATCCCTCTTGTGCGCTCCTTCGCTGACATAGGCAAGAAACATTCTGATCCTCACTTGCTTGAAAGAAACGGTGAGATAAGTTGTCACAAGCAGCTTATTCTAACCTCTTTCGCTATTGTACTTTGTGTAAAGCAGCAGCCCGCTCCCCTTTGACTTCTGAAACTTACCTACAAATCATGATTTTTATCTACAGCTTGGATAATTAACACAGTTCCATCTGTCCACATCTGCTGCATACTTCATTCTTTCATTTGCAAAGCAAGCTTCCATTTAGCTCCTGCTTTCTGCTGAAGTAATTGTATTTGGCATTGCGCTGTGTGCAGTTTAGCGCACCTTATATTGGTATCAAGGAAGGTTTTTGTATTAATCATTAATCATCCTTAAGTTGCTTCCATCTTTGGCTGCTGCTTTATCCTTATTTTGATTTGCCTGTTTCATGTCTTTTTGCAGTCATATTATTCTGTTATTGTGTATGCTGCATTTGTGATCTCCTTGAATTGAATTTGTTCATTGTGCGTGAAATGTTATGCTGTGAGTGTCAGTTAGCAGAACACATTTCTTCAGGGCAGTGACGAGATAAATGGGACTCGTCAGACTCGATTAGCTGGAGTGAGTGTCGCATACGAATGATTGACTTCATATACATGTTATACAATCGTGTCACGCATATATTTGCACATCAAAGAGCCCATTAATGTGAAACGTACTTCGGCTTAGAACTGTTAAGGGGTGTGTACTATTAATACATTATAATTTTGCAAAATAAACACACCAGCAGATCTTAAAAAAACAAACAAAAAAACCCACCCATAATGTTGGCCATTTCCCAGGGAACGGGTGATTTAGATTGAATCTCTGAAGCTACGTAAGGGTCCTGTATGGAGAACATCAATTGCATTTACAGTGGCTTGCAAATTATTCGACCCTCTTGAAGTTTTCCACATTTTGTCACATTACTGCCACAAACATGAATCAATTTTATTGGAATTCCACGTGAAAGACCAATACAAAATTATGTACACGTGAGAAGTGGAACGAAAATCATAAATGATTCCAAACATGTTTTACAAATCAATAACTGCAAAGTGGTGTGCGTAATTATTCAGCCCCCTGAGTCAATACTTTGTAGAACCACCTTTTGCTGCATTTACAGCTGCCAGTCTTTTAGGGTATGTCTCTACCAGCTTTGCACATCTAGAGACTGAAATCCTTGCCCATTCTTCCTTGCAAAACAGCTCTAGCTCAGTCAGATTAGATGGACAGCATTTGAAAACAGCAGTTTTCAGATCTTGCCACAGATTCTCGATTGGATTGATATCTGGACTTTGACTAGGCCTTTCTAACACATAGATATGTTTTGTTTTAACCATTCCATTGTCGCCCTGGCTTTATCTTTAGGGTCGTTGTCCTGCTGGAAGGTGAACCTCCACCCAGTCTCAAGTCTTTTGCAGACTCCAAGAGGTTTTCTTCCAAGATTGCCCTGTATTTGGCTCCATCCATCTTCCCATTAACTTTGACCAGCTTCCCTGTCCCTGCTGAAGAGAAGCAACCCCAGAGCATGATGCTGCCACCACCATATTTGACAGTGTGGGTAGTGTGTTCAGAGTGATTTGCAGGGTTAGTTTTCTGCCACACATAGCTCCATTTTGGTCTCATCCGACCAGAGCACCTTCTTCCACATGTTTGCTGTTTCCCCCACATGGCTTGTGGCAAACTGCAAACGGGACTTCTTATGCTTTTCTGTTAACAATGGCTTTCTTCTTGTCACTTCTCCATAAGAGCAAACTTTGTGCAGTGCACGACTAATAGTTGTCCTATGGATAGATTCCCCCACCTGAGCAGTAGATCTCTGCAGCTCGTCCAGAGTCACCATGCGCCTCTTGACTGCATTTCTGATCAGCGCTCTCCTTGTTCGGCCTGTGAGTTTAGGTGGACGGCCTTGTCTTGGTAGGTTTACAGTTGTGCCATACTCCTTCCATTTCTGAATGATCGCTTGAACAGTGCTTCGTGGGATGTTCAAGGCTTTGGAAATCTTTTTGTAGCCTAAGCCTGCTTTAAATTTCTCAATAACTTTATCCTTGACCTGTCTGGTGTGTTCTTTGGACTTCATGGTGTTGTTGCTCCCAATATTCTCTTAGACAACCTCTGAGACCATCACAGAGCATCTGTATTTGTACTGACATGAGATTACACACAGGTGCACTTTTAGTCAATAGCACTCATCAGGCAATGTCTATGGGCAACTGACTGCACTCAGACCTAAGGGGGCTGAATAATTATGCACACTCCACTTTGCAGTTATTGATTTGTAAAAAATGTTTGGAATCATGTATGATTTTCGTTCTTTTTCTCACGTGTACACCACTTTGTCTTTCACGTGTAATTCCAATAAAATTGATTCATGTTTGTGGCAGTAATGTGACAAAATGTGGAAAACTTCAAGGGGGCCGAATACTTTTGCAAGCCACTGTATTTATATGTCCAATTACACTGGAGGTAGTCTTCAAAGCGGGATTATCAGCCACAAAATGAAATTCCATTTACCCACTGCTTTATGTCAGCACAACGTCACAATGGACTTTTACATTTGAAAAATTTCAGTTTTGAAGGTCATTCTTATCTCATTTACATTAATTACTTGTAATTTACACTAATCTACACTAAGCAACAGAACAGCTTTTAGATTTTTTTTTTCCTGTGCTACCCTTAGATTATTTGGGATTTAAACAGGTTTAGAAAATACATTAATTGGAGCATTCTTACCAAGATAACTGCATGGGAATATACCATCTGGAATTTCAGTCCCAGACACCAAACCCCCTCCCACTAGTACTGGGGCCACTCAAATTATCAAATTTAATAATCGGTAGATGCACATGTGGAATGAAGTTGGTCAGTTAGTGGCAAATAATTCCCAGTGGTGCAAGATATGGAAATATATGCTGCTTGAAAATGAACCAATCGAATACCGCTGAGGTGGAATGTGATTGGTCCATATTCAAGCTATGTATATTTGTATACTTTGAGCATCCATCACACATTCTTTTTCACATTGTAGGACTTGACACTGTGATTACAAGTTAATAAAACTAAAAAAAAAAGATGATTTACAAGGTTTTTCTTTGTGATTCTGGGAGCCTTTATATTTGTTGTCCCAGCGTGCAACATGATCCTGCCAGATCTCTTGCCTTGACACGATGTTGTGGGGGGTTAAAGAGACTTCATCTTGCAAGTAGTTAAATTAATGTTTATAATACAAAAAATTTAATTTTAAAATGTAATATTGTGCAATGTTTGGTCAGTTTTAGTTCAGGTCACCAACATGGGGGGAGATGGTCAACAAGAATTTATAGAAGGCCCTACAGCTCACAGTTCATGCATTACCATTACCAGCTAAACAAACAGAGGGTACACAAATAGCAGCAAGTTTATTCAAAACGAACCTAAAAAGAGCATGCAAGTCAAATATTAAATACAAGTATTCAGAAAATGTAGAAATTCTGTTTGTCTCCTTCTGTGTTGACACAAGAGAACACAATGTGGAACAGATGATTCTCTGTGACTGCAGAAGAGAAGAGGGCCAGAAATGTCTTCAGTGCTGATAAGGGCTTACCTTTCCTGGGAGAGTAAAGTACATGCATGAAGAGTCCTATTCTGCTTTATCCTTAGAGTAGCGGTTAATTCATCTACATGGGCTTGGGGGAAATCCCTAGACATCGATTTTCCCTGTATTAAAATATAAATTGGCATCCTTGTTTCAAATTAAAATCAACGAGTATGGAAGTAAAACAGCAGCTTGCATGTCTCATTGCTGTCTATGCTGTCTTGGTAGACCCAGTCCAGTATTGGCTGGCAAACCATGCCAGCCTACAGATTTTGTGCAAAGTAGTCGTACTGAGACAAATAGATTGATTTATGTGCATTAACCTGGTGCCAGCTCAGTACATTGCTGGAGGGCAAGTACAGATTGCATATAGATGAGTACATGTTACTCCATCTTGAATAGCCTTCTTGACAAATACTAAAGTTGCCATATGTACTTGGCAAAAAATATATGAGCTGTTTAATACCCAAAGGAAAATTAGTATCTTATGTTAGATAAGAATGGAAGCCCATGCCTGCCCTCACATGTTTGAAAAGGTTTTCCTCCCTCTTATATACTTAAACAATAGAAAAAAAATGCCTAGGAGCTGTAGGACAGCTGCTGCTCCACAGACTCCCCCCAATGATGATTTAGCCTTGTCTGGAGTCCCAAAAGGCCCAAACTATCCGTACTCCTTCAATGCAACTGCTGAGCCCTATGGTAGAGTGCCACGCCTCCTTATACATGCAAATAATAATCTGCATGTAATGGATATGCTTCCCAACAAAGTGAAACAGTCTATCTACCCTTTCAGTAACTTAAAGAGGAACTCCAGTGAAAAAATAAAGTGCTTTATTTTTACAATAATTATGTATAAATGATTTCGTCAGTGTTTACCCATTGTAAAATCTTTCCTCTCCCTGATTTACTTTCTGACATTTACCACATGGTGACATTTTTACTGCTGGCAGGTGATGTCAGTGGAAGGAGATGCTGCTTGCTTTTTGGCAGTTGGACTCAGCTGTAAACAGCTGTTATTTCCCACAATGCAATGAGGTTTACAGACAGGAAACTCTGTGGGAGGGGTTTCACCACAATATCAGCCGTACAGAGCTACCTGATGTTCCGTTTGAGAAGAGGAAAAGATTTCTCATGGGAAAGGTGGTATCTGCTACTGATTAGGGTGAAGTTCAATTCTTGGTTACGGTTTCTCTTTAAAATAATACTGTCTTGACAGGTGTTGATATTTTAGCTGTGTCAGCTCAGGAATCTCCTCTGCCACAGCAGAGCAGCTAATTTGTAAAAAACAGGATTTTAACAATATGTCAGCCTCCATGAATGCAGGAAGTACACACTGCAGATTTATTGCAGGATTTGCATCAGCAGTAACAGACATTTTTGTTCTATCTTTGGTTAACTAGAGTTGATGTATTATCAGTTTGAGACTTTAAAGAAACTTATTTTATCAGGTTCAAAGAGTACTCCTGCTGCAATGTCCGGCTTCTCCTACAGTAGCATAGGAGAAATCTGTGTCCATCAGTTCAGTGTAAGCAGAGAGGAAGCCTTGTTCATACCTACTGTGATTTGAAGCTCACCAGGAATTGTCTGCAGATGCAAGCAAGGCTGGACTTTTACTCCACTAGGTCTGGTTTTCATGAGGCTTCCCTTTCATGCGCAGCTCCTCTTCGTTACTCAGCAACTAGACCTTGTGTATGTAGCAAGCCTCCTCCTTATTCCAGGTGCAGCCCCCTCTCTTTGATGTGTAAAATCCTTTTACATCAATGTTCTTTCCTGTACAGCTACCGTAGACAGCAGATCTCCTCAGCCATGTATCTTATATAGAAACCTCCTCTTACATGTATATCCACCAGTCCAGTTGGGCAGCAGAAACCCAGCTCTGCTTACAAGTACCTCTACTATTTGCAGACAAACCACTAGACATTGCAGAGACGTTGACCAGAAGAGTGCTGATGCAGCTGTGACTGACTGACTGAATCCATCTCAGGGGATGTCTAAAAAAAAAAAAAAAAAAAAAAAAAAGCAGCTTCAATTAAACACTTTATTATTTGAATACATTGTAAATTCTTCAGTTGTAGTGAGTCAAGGAGATGTGGTGGCAGGTTCAATGAATGATGAAATACCATCTACAGCTCTAAATTGGGGTATTGCATGCGTTCGGATATTGCATGCCCTATATAAATGACCTTTGCAGAAATATATAGGAAAGATCTTTAGTTGAGATGGCATATCTTTCTTGCAGCAGAAGGTGAGCTGAAACGCCTTATATTGGTTGTTTAGAGTGATGTCTGGCCATATACAGCAGAGAGGCGCAGCCCCATCTGCAGCTGACTCTTCTGTAAATTAGCCAGAATTAAAGGAGTACTGTAGGGTGGGAAAAGAGTTGAATCTACCCGGGGCTTCTAAAGGTCCCCCGCAGACATCCTGTGTCTGCGCAGCCGGTTCACTTCTGGAATTCTAGGCTATACCTTGATGTCTAGGCTATGGCTATGCCTGGCTGTCTAGGCTATGGCTATGCCTGGCTGTCTAGGCTATGGCTGGCTGTCTAGGCTATGGCTATGCCTGGCTGTCTAGGCTATGGCTGGCTGTCTAGGCTATGGCTATGCCTGGCTGTCTAGGCTATGGCTATGCCTGGCTGTCTAGGCTATGGCTGGCTGTCTAGGCTATGGCTATGCCTGGCTGTCTAGGCTATGGCTGGCTGTCTAGGCTATGGCTATGCCTGGCTGTCTAGGCTATGGCTATGCATTCAATAGCTATGCCTTGATGTCTAGGCTATGGCTCTGCCTGGCGGTCTAGGCTATGGCTATGCATGCTATAGCTATGCCTGGCTGGCTAGGCTATGGATGTCTTGTCTAGCCCTGTTACCTGCATTGGAATCCCAAGACTTCAAGAATAACTGAGAATTTTTCAGATGCCGATTACATTATTATTTATCATCATTATTATTATTATTTTATATATATATATTTTATTATTTATTTATTTTTTGTACTTGGTGCACAGATTTGACTGATGTAATGTTATTTGGCTAGTTGTCAGTCAGGTGAGATCCCCAGCATCCGTTTGGTTTGTCTCCCTTCTGCTGGTGGCATCCTGACCTAGGTTGCAGTGTCAGTTCAGTGACTGTGCAGAGATGGATCTAGACTAATGGACTACTAGCCTGGAGCATAAATGAGCTTTACACGTTCAGGTTCACATAACGCTTTTCATTTCTCTGACATAACACTGCATCAGTTTCCCCATGAATGCCACACAGATTACCAATGCTAAATCATTTAGATGCAGTTTTAAACACTGTTCCCAGATCCGATTTAGTTCAACAATTAAAACCTGTACCAAATATAAACTCGTAAAATATGTAATATGAAACATGTATCATACAGACTAAATGTTTGTGATATGTTGTATGAGCAATATCAATACCAAATGTTATAAGTGCATACATATGTATGACAGAGGAACAGCTATGAAAACTAAAGCACATGCTAGAATTGTTGGTTAAAGGACACCTAAAGTGTGAGGGATATGGAAGCTACCATATTTATTTGCATTTATATAATACCAGCTGCTTGGCAGTTCTGCTTATCTCTTTGGCTGCAGTAGCATTTGGATCACATACCCGAAACGAGCACATGACAAATCCAGTCAAACTTCAGTCTGATCATCATCTGATCAGCATGCTTGTTCAGGCAATGTGCATTGTTAAAAAAGAAATAAACATGACAGCCTCCATATACTTCTCACTTCAGGTGTCCTTCAAGTTTCCTTCATTCTGCATGCTTTTTTATGGATATAAAGCACGCTGGTAAACTTTATAATGAAAAGTGTGTCAACATGTGAAAGAAGGGACTTATTTCTGAAAGACCGAGCAAAAAACATTTTCTGTTTTATCTTCTCTTGTTTTACTTCAGGGGAGGGCCTTTCAGCCTCCCGCAATTCATTGCGAGCTGAATCCCGCCTGTCCCTTCTCCTCAATTACCTTCTTCCTCCCTCGAGAGGTGGAACCCCAGCCAGCTCCAGGCAAACAACACCTGTGCCGACTCCCCAAAACACACCGCCTGGCAGCCCTAGGCGCAGACGGCTGCAGTCTTCAAGTTCTCAGCAGAGTGGCGAGCAGTGGGTCCCTGAGGTACCACCATATACTGAGGATGATATCCCTACTGTAATCATTCACCCACCTGAGGACGATGAGGAAAATCTGGAGCTTGCGGAAACAAAGATGGAAGACATTGGTGACCTTGATCCAGGCAACTATTGCTCCTTTATCTGTGTGGTGCACCGTGCAGTTCAGTCATTCACAACGGAATGCTTCTGAGCACATTGATTGCTTGAGCATAAGTAACTCCTCATTTATCACAACTTACAGAGTTGCTATCTGCATGCATTTTTACAATTTGCAGTGACGTTGTTAAGAGTGTTGCGGTGCTACTACTAGGGAACTCCTTGCATTCTATATCGTGTGCATGTTGCCTATAGGGAATGGAGCTAACCATTGTGTAAGGCAAGCCACAAAATAGATCAGTACTGGGAGGGATGCTTGGCCTTTAGAAACAGCAGTATGTTCTCCTTTAGAAGCAGCATATTTCACATTAAGATGTAATTGTTCTCAGAATATTAAAAAAGTATGCTAGATGCCAGGAATGACATTCCGTTATATATATTGAAGATATTAGCAAGTTTATATATATCATGAATATTTCCTATTTTCATCGAGAGAGGTAAGCCAACCACTTCCTTTCATTTTAATCCATTTTTAAGTGTTGTATTCTTATTGTGGCGCCTCCTACGCACCAGTTATGTGCCTACAATTAGCACTTCACAACCAATAGGTATCAGGCGGACTCTTGGTGGTGTGTGTTGGAACTGTGGAATGCACACCACTAATCATTCAAACATCGGGGAAAGAAGAGTCTACAAGATCTAAAAAAAACTTTCCCTTCATTTTCCTGAGGGTTATTGTAGCAGATTCACCTCACTTTGCCTTTTACCTTTGACCTTATGCTCGTATATATTGCATACATTGGGGTATGCAATGAATGCAGCCCATAGGCCATATATAGAACTTTGAAAATCCACCCGAGTGATATTCTTTGTCTATTAATAGCACAGTCTGCTTTTAGGTCTTCGTGTAATAGTGATCCTGGAATGCGAGTGATGCTTTGCTTGTTTTGCTACCTGCATTGAGTTTGTGTGACATCACCGGGCTGCCATCACAGGTCACAAAATAGTAATGTATTCACAATGTGCACCTCTCAGGTAATGCCGGAGGCTTTTGCAACTCTTGCACATACACTCTTTGCACATACTGCATTGCTTTCTATTATTATTGAAGGACGCTATGCAATCTATGTACCCTGTGTATGTCTGGTACTTTTATTATCCAGACAAATGCTTGCCATGTTATCAACTGTTGCTAGAGGTGTATCTATTTCTCGTTGTTCTAATGGGAAGCCTATACCATTACACAATCCCAATAATGTCCTGAGAGAATCGCTGGACTGCCTGTGAAGGTGAAATGCATGTTTGGAGTGGTGATCTTTGTTCTGCAGTCAGTCAGAGCTTGCTACCTACTTGCTAACTTTTGTAGTTTTATCAAAATACTGTATATTCTGATACTTTAACTATCTAAATATGAATATTGTTTAAGTTTAGGCTCAGTTCATATCAGAACACAGAATTATTATTATTTTTTTAGTTTTTCCAGATTAAAAACGGGCAGTTATTAATAGGATCCATTAACACTTGTCAGTCCACAATGGATTTGTTTGATCCGTTGGAGTCAGTGGAACACAATTTTTCTGGATGAGTTTCCCATAGAGGCATATGGTGGAAACACTCAAGCGGAACCACGACATGCTATCGAAGCGGACGGTGTACTGTCCACTTCGGTTGGCCTTTGGAGATCTGACTGTGATGTGAATTGAGCCTTTACTTAAAGTGCAAATTTCTGTTTAATATCCTGCCGTATTTTGTAGGCTTATTCTGTAGGCATTTGTAGGGTTATTCTGTAAGGCACAGTGCTGCAACTGATAGCCCCCATTCAGAATTCATGAGACTCAGAGTAGGATTTCAAGTGTATTGAAGTCTACAAGACTTAACATGGTATGCTAGATCATGTAAGGAAGACCAATTCAGGAGTCTAATGCTATTTCTAACAAGTATTTATCAGCAAAGATCTGTCATATATTTGAAAACTACTAGTCTAAAATACTCAAAGGGAGGCATTTTTTAATCTTGAAAACAGCTGAGTGCTTTGAATGGAGGTTCCAGGTGCCCCAACTGAATTTGAGCAGACTATAGGGTTAATAATTGCGATACCAAAGTACAGAAAAATACAAACGAGAAATAGAAATAAAAAAATAGGGTAGAAAGGGAGTATTAGCCAAAATATTAAAACCACCTGCCTAATATTATGTAGGTCCCCCCCTGGTGTCAGCTAAATAGCTGTGACCTATTTGGAGCTTAAAGGATACCCCAACTGAAATGTGACATAATGAGATAGACATGTGTATGTACAGTGCCTAGCACACAGATAACTATGCTGTGTTCCTTTTTTTCTTTCTCTGCCTGAAAGAGTTTAATATCAGGTATGCAAGTGGCTGACTCAGTCCTGACTCAGACAGGAAGTGACTACAGTGTGACCCTCACTGATAAGAAATTCCCCTTTTTTACCTCTTTCTTGCTCTCAGAAGCCATTTTCTGCTAGGAAAGTGTTTTATAGTTGAAATTTCTTATCAGTGAGAGTCACACTGTAGTCACTTCCTGTCTGAGTCAGGACTGAGTCAGCCACTTACATACCTGATATTTAACTCTTTCAGGCAGAGAAAGAAAAAAAAGGAACACAGCATAGTTATCTGTGTGCTAGGCACTGTACATACACATGTCTATCTCATTATGTCACATTTCAGTTGTGGTATCCTTTAAGTGGAGTCCTGGTATCTGGCAAAAAGACCTTAGCAGCAGTAAGTTGTGAGGTAGATCCTCATTGCTGTTTTTAGCATATCCCGCAGATGCGGATGGGAGTTCTGATGAATTTGGCGGTGGAAGGAAACTTTATTCCATAGACCAGACCACTTTCTTCAATTTCTCCACGGTACAGTTTTATCTCTCACACACCCATTGGAGGGTGCTCTCTGTGGTGGACAGTGGTCCACCCAAACACTGTGCCCTATAGCTATGCACTCTCACAAGCAGTAAGCCAAAACATATTATGTGCTCCAACCACTTTCTCATGGTCTTCATCAAGAGCAACGTTTACTCTCCCAGATTTTTAATTGCTGATAAAGGCAAGTAGGGGATTATATACCTCCATTATTACTCTTTTATTACAATTTGCATATTTTGCAGCTGTTCTGGAGAAATAGCCTAAAGCTGTCGAGTAATTCAGTGATCCCTCTAAAAGGTATAGAACTGTCAGTAGAGTGATTCTCCTCAGAGCAGTTCTGTCTCTCTCTGTGCTCTTCCTATGCTGCTGACAGATTGACTCTTGGAGGCAGACAATGCAGCTCAGCAGATTCTTACAATGAGTCTAGTCACAAGGAGTTTCTCTCAGCAGAGGGAGAAAGTGGGTGAGATCAGGTGATTTATATTTACAGGGACAGACTGCCTCCTCCCATCTCCTATGTTCTTCTTTTTGCCCTCTTTTGGGAAGTACTAGCAACTGCATACCCCACAAGACCTTCTGTTTTCAGAGGCACTCTGAAACGGTTGTCTCAGCATCATTACTTGGCTCTTGTCAATAGATGTGCAGATGCTTACACTTCCCCATGTTTTCCTGCTTCCTATTCAACACCTTTAAGAACTAAGTGTTTACTTGCGTCCCAATATACCCAATCCCTTCACAGGTGACATTTTTAACAAGTTAATCAATATTCTGTACAGCACCTATCAGTGATTTAGTGATTTTAAAGTTGCGGCTTATTGGTGTAATTTTTATTTATTTATTTTTATTTTTTTTTTATTTATTTGGAAAATACAATTGCCTGTATAACGGTCTTTACTTTGTAAGAACGCAAAATACTGCCAGTCTAACAATGTCACAGCATTTTGCCACATATATATCTGTCACTAATGATTGCATTTATCAGCAATGCGCACATTCTGCAAAGCTGAGTGCTTTCCTGAACCCAACGTTCATGCCAATCTTACACCTAGAACACATCTGATTGTATTTGCTTATTTGCAGGACTGCTAACATCTCCACAGTCAACACCAGCAAACCTAGACACTAGCAAATCATCAGAGCTGAAGCGGAATGGAACTGGAGGCGGAAGCCAGGAGAACAGCACAGTGGACTTTAGTAAGGTATGTGGATCTACCATAGTACTATATGTAGATGCACCAACAATCTGATCTAACTTGCTTATCCGTCATCCGTTTATAGAAGCTATATGCAAAGTCAACTATTAAAGTGGACCCAAATTAAAAATACAAGATTTCAGAAAATCTATTTTCTAAATTATAATAATAAATATCAGCCTTTTTTCAGCTGCATGATGACAAATATAAAATATTTTACATTTATTGGAGGAACCCCTCCCTTCCTTTCAAATTCCCGGGATAAAATCCGGCAAACTGGTGGAGTAGGTGGTGTGTGGCAATGGAGAAATTGCTAATGGCTGCCCCCAGTATAACCCTAGTGATGAAAAGAGAAGGGTGAAAAGCATGCACTGAAATGCTCATAGGTTTGAAGGAGTGTTTATTTATCTTTGTATGTGTTATGCTGGGGATACACGGGTCGACCGGTGGCTCGATTAGCCGCCGGATTGACCCCAGCCGCATCCCCGCTCGTCCGCGCGGATCGATTGCCGCTTGTCCCCGCCGGTGCTTCCTTATCAGTGCTCGATTCCCTGCCATTGTCCGCCGGCGGGGATCGAGTGGGCGAGGGTCGAGTGGCTTGATCGGGCCAGCTGAATATTATCAGATGGCCGAAATCAGCTGGCTGATACACGGTACAGAAACGTACCGTGTATCCCCAGCATTAGAGTGGTGCAACTTAATATTTTTAATAAAAAAAAAATGTTTGGTTTGGGTCCACTTTAACAAATCATCAATGGAGCAATAGTAAACATACTTGTTAGTGAACAGCCACATTTCATTACAGTAGAGTCCCGGTTATCCAGAACTCAAATAACCAGCAGTCTCATCCAACCAGCACAAATAGCCGGTAGTACACAGGGGTGGAGGCCAACTTCTTAGGCTGTTTGTGGGCTCTGCTGTGCTTAAAGGACCTCTGTCGCGAAAATCTTAAAATTTAAAATACATGTAAACATATACAAATAAGAAGTACATTTCTTCCGGAGTTAAATGAGCCACAAATTACTTTTCTCCTATGTTGCTGTAACTTACAGTGAGTAGTAGAAATCTGATGTTACCGACAGATTTTGGACTAGCCCATCTTCTCATAGGGGGTTCTTAGGGTTGCCTTTATTTTTAAAAGCACTTAGTGAATGGCAGTTGCTCCATCCAACTGCCAAAAAAGTCTACAGTGAGCAGGGAGGCTGGCCAGCATTATTGTATAAATCTTTTTCAGGGAATGTCTTTATAAAGAATAAAAGCCATGCTGAGAATCCCCTATGGAGGGATGGACTAGCCCAAAATGTGTCGGTAATGTCAGATATCTACTAAGTGACAGCAACATAGGAGAAAAGTCATTGATGGCTCATTTTACTCTGGAAGAAATGTACTTCTTATTTGTATGTGTTTTAAACTGTAAGATTTTTCACGATAGTTCCTCTTTAAAGGCTGGGTTCCCTGGCTCCCCCAATGCTACTGTATTTTAACATTTAATTCCGAGTTCATGATATGCATATAGAGTGGGGTATAGTACTATATTAGCTAGGCTTATTTTTAACATCAAGCCTCAAAAAAACAGAAAGCACACTTATCCAGCATCAACCAATCCCCATTGGTGACGGATAACTGAGAATCTACTTTATGTATTTATTTATATATATATCTCATAAGAACATCTGTATTCTCCTAGATTTCCTCATAAGTAGTATATGTTAAGGTCTGTACACACACTCAACCAAAAAACCTGATGATAACAGGTGGTTTTCCTAATCCATCCGGCAGATCAACTCACACGACTGTTGGGCTGATATCGTGCAGTTGGCTATATGTGTACAATGTAATTTCAATAATGTACTTTTTAAATGCGGCGATGCCATGCAGCCCTTTCGGTTTACTTGCGCATGCAGTATCTACATACAGTAAGTTGGCCGTTCAGTTGGTTGGTGCGCAGAAAATAGTTGTGTTAACGGTTTGTCATGGTGTCTATCATGTCGTGGGTGTTGGCTGTGCACTTTTTTGGACATGTGTACGTAGCTTTAATGATAGTTTTTGTATTTTCACATCATAAAAACTGAACTTGCCATTGGTTTCAGAGAGCTTAAATAGGAAACGGACTGTATAACTTCAAACTGTCACTGTTTTCAATGTTTGTAATTGGACATTGCAGTCATGTGGTTAAGGTACCTAAAGTGGACCTGAACTCTTGCACAAGATAGAAGGTGAACCGAGAAAAATCCACCCTTCATGTATTTATAAAGTTTAGCCTGTCAGAATTCGCCCAAACCTGTGACTAATTACAAGTGTAATTTGATCTTGCAATGTTTTAGCTCAGGAGTCCCAGCATCCTAGCCAGAGCAGCTAATTTGTAAACACAGGATGTTAATCCTATGTCTGCTTCCATGAAAGCAGGAAGTAGACACTGCAGATTTTTGCAGGATTTGTATCAAATGTAACAAAGAAATATTTTCCTTTAAGGTTATTATGTTGTTACTCATCTTTTAGAGCAGAGAGTAAGTTCTGAGTTCAGGTCTGCTTTAAAGTGAATGGGAACCGCATTTAAAAAAATGAAGCAAATACTTACCTAAGGAGAGGGAAGGCTCTGGGTCGTATAGAGCCTTCCGTCTCCTCTCTCGGTGCTCTCTATCCTGTGCTGGCTTCCCCCCGTTTCAATCCCCCGTCTAAAGGGTATTTGGAAGTCTTCGGGAGCATCCTGAAGACGTACGACTCCATACTGCACAGGCGTGAGCGTGCAAGAGAGCGTGCTTGCGCAGGTGCAGTACAGGGCCGCCCTTCTTCAGGAGCACTCGGGCTCCCTGAAGACTTCTGAAGCCTCCTTCGGCCGGGTAAAGCAGTATTTGACTAATTTAGTTAAATACTGCTACCGGGCGAGCCAGCACTGGAACGAGGGGACCAGGAGAGGAGCGGGAAGGCTCTTTAGGACCCAGAGCCTTCCCTCTCCTTGGGTAAGTATCTGTATCATTTTTTTAACTGTGGTTCCCATTCACTTTAAAGCACGGAAATGGTTAAATATAGTAACAAGACTGTCTACGATAGTCGCCTCCCCACTACAATCTGTCCAAGGGATGAAAAACTTGATGGCTGTTCAGATCCTTTTATTCTCAATTATTGTGCTTCACTACTTCAAAAGAGCTTTTCCACCCACGGCAGATGTCTGGTCCTGAACAGCCATCCATCTCTTTATTTCTTGCAGGCTTCATTGTGAGAGTGGTGACTAAACAAGGCAGTCTTCACAAGGGATTTAACCCTTTCACTACATGAAGTTCCCTATGGGTGTCTCAACTCCTTAGGCCTACTTCACAGTGGGACATTAAAGTCACATGTTATAAATAATTATAACGCAGAGCAATACAAAGTCTGTGCGACATTCACAGTGCACACGTTGCGTTGTGTGTAACGTGTAGCAATATTTAGAAAGTACTGCATGCTGTGCGTTTAGCAATACGTTTGCTGCGTTATGTGTGTTGCACAGGCTCAGTAATGTTTGTTTTTGTTTTTTAAATATAACGCATGAGCCGTTTTCGTTCCATCAGTATGCAATGAAAACGGCGCACCAAGAGACATACAGTATAACGCAGTGCAAAATAATTTCCAATTTCTTAACCTACATACGCTGCGTTAGGGGCACATTGTATGACTTTAACGTCGCATCAACGCAACGTCCCACTGTGAAAGGCCTAAAACCATGAAATCTTTCCTGCAATCCCCACAGTCCTTGTATGTGACCCGTGAGAATACTGGCAACCTGATGTAACACATGTCCATTAGTATGATCCATTTTAGGCCCAAGCACAGACATCAGGCCTGCTGCTTTCCAGAGCATGGTTCCAGTGTGTAACTATTTGTGTCTTATAGGGACTTTAAACAGCAAAGCCATTCTCTTACATTTCCCAATCATGTTTGTTTTTCCATTGAGTTTCGATTATGGAGAATACAATATAAATATTGTGGATCTTGCCCATGAAGAAGGAGGGAACAGCCTCCAGGTTAAAAAGCCAAACCTATAATCGGTGAGCTCTTGCCACTCAAGTCTGAACTCCTAATTAAATTCCTGCTCTGAAAACATTAAAACAGCAAAAAATGAACAGAATACATAAAAAGACTGATCTAAAGCCACTTGAAGGGCATATTTATACTTCCATGTAACTAATTGATTAGATTGCCAGTTGCAGGACAGGATCAGATTGTAAGTTAATGCTGTACAGACAAGTTAAGAAAGTTCTTTGTTTTTCCCCCTAGATACATCAGAGGATTTTCTGGATTGTTTACATAGCTTAGTATAATTGAACACAATCTCTTAATTTTACTATGACAGTATACCAACAGCTATCTTATTAATTAGCTGATGAGTGAAGTAGAAGTTTGAGTATTAACCATTTTAGCTACTTAAAAACTTCAGAACCATTTATATAACTTTTCCTATTAGTTTAATGTTGTGCTTAATACCTTAAGGGGCCCATACACTGGTTGATTTCAGCCAAAGATCGATTAATCGATTCAATAGAATTGATCGATCAGAAATCGATTCTTTCAAATCCCCAAATCGATCGATTTGCAGCCGATTTCGATCGTTCTGACAGGATGGAAAATCTAGGTCGATCTGCTGCTAAAAGCAGATTGATGACCCATAGAGTTGCATTGGATCTAATGGTCCAATAATGCATTTAGATCGATTTCCAATAGATTTCATTCTGAAATCTGTTGGAAATCTGTTTCTAGTGTGTGGCACACATCAGATAGATTCCTGTCAGATTGGACTTGACAGGCATATGACAGAAATCTATCTGATGGTCAAATCTGCTGCATATCTATAAGTGTATAACCACCTTTAGACCATTGCTCTCCAACTTCATGTGCATGGAGGGCCACATTTCTTTGACTACATGTTAAGCAGACTTCAATTCAATAAATGGGGTTCCCGCTAGTCAACTCCCCCTCCTCCACCCCCAGTGTCTGTCTTGGTAATGTACCGGTACTCACATGTGAGATGACTCCTCCAACGTTGATCTTCAGTCAGCCGTTCCTGCCTCACACTGAGCCCACTAGTAATGAGTTCCAGGTGATGTGGTTGATGTGTGTATTACTTTGCATCATTTCAGCATCAATTCCTCCTGGCCCAGTGTGGACTAAGATCGCTATGCTGCCGCTCTGCCTTCCGGGACCTTAGAGGGGGAAAGGACACCCAGGGGACAGTGCCAGCGGCATGGCAGGCCACAGCAGAAGTCCTGGCAGGACAGATGCAGTCCATGGGCTGCCAATTTCACATCACTGCTTTTGACCATAGATTGAATGAGTTTTATTCTACTTTAAGTTACATGAACACACTGGCATTTCATCACCCCGAGCAATGGTTCATGATTGTTTCAACCAGGGCTGTGTGGCGTTGGTACAAAAATCCTCCAACTCCTCAGTTTATTAAACTACCAACTCCGACTCCAGGTACCCAAAATTGCTTAGACTCCTCGACTCCACAGCCCTGGTTTCAACTAAAGTTGAAGTGGTTTTGGTGGCTTTATTTTCAGTTATCTGTTCAGTTGGCATCTGACGTCTTATGTAGTCCTGGCTGCAAGCTACAGTGGAACATCTCCTGCCTCTTCTCCACCCCTTTCCACAGCACAAAATATTAGGATAGAGGATAAAATGTCAGCAAATATGATCAAGAAAGTTAGGGGGGGAACTATTATCCCCTGTATGTGGCTTTACATATATTAAGTCAGGATGTGTGTATCCAAAAAGTGTCTATAACTGAAACATCATATCAGGGAGAACTTTAAACCAAGATGGATAGAAAACCTGAATTTAGAGGAACACAGTTGAAGTGTAACTTAATTGGTCTAATTAAACATGTAACACAGAGCTTATTAAACTGCCTTACTGTTATATCAGTAAGTATTATAGTTTTGCCAGGAGACCACTGTAAAAATTCCCATTAGACTCATCTTTCAGGCAGAAAAAGAGCTACAATGAGTCGGGCAGGGAGCTGTGGCATTGGATGATTGTAAATGGGAGGGGTTAGGATTGGCTTCCAGGGCAAAGTCAAGTTTCTGGGTCGGTGGCCAGGTTGGGATTTTTAAAGTTGGTTCCTGACAAAATCTTACTGCTTACTATGATAATTATGTAAATTCTGTATGTAGACTTTATGGAGCTTGAAAATGGACCCTTTAAATACATCAAAGTGGAATTTGATTGGTCTGTTTACAAAGTGCATAAATTTGTATACAGAATGTGCATTATTCTGCATCAACCGTTATTTATTAGCATTTATTGGAGAATGCATAAATTAACGGGGTAAGCAAAGTCCTTTTCATATTCCTCTTGTTTAGTCCAGAGTTTTAACCCCTTCCCCTAATGGTTTTGATTTGAAGGATAACTGAAGCAATAGGGATATGGAGGCTTGCCATATTTATTTATTTTTATACAATACCAGTTGTCTGGCCGCTCTGCTGATCTATGCTCCAGTAGTGTCTGAATCACACTTCTGAAAGAAATATGTGGCTGATCCAGTCAGACTTCAGTCGGAAACACCTGATCTGCATGCTTGTTCAGGGTCTGTGGCTACAAGTATTAGAGGAAGGGCTGGTTCACACGGACGGCGGGCGGCATTGGGGCGACCGGGAAGCAGCGTTATCCTGTGACGTCTCGATTGGGGGCAGTGGTGCGGCGAACGTCTGCTTCGCGTCATGGTAGGCGTTTCTCGTCCCCGCAAGGGGACATGGAGCCGCGGCGGCTAGCCGACCCTTGACGTCGCATGTGGCTTCTAGGGCTGGCCGAAACGACGCGTTAATTCGGGATTGGAACGCTGCGTTTGCGTAATCGCTGGTAACCGCGCAATGCTAAAAGCTCCCATTCACTTGAATAGGAGCGTTTAGCGGAGGAGTCCTGAACGCTTGGCGGTAAACGCCACCAAGCGTCCGTGTGAACCAGCCCAAAGATGGTATGCAGGACAACCAGGCAATGTGCATCGTTTTTAAAGGAAAATAAATACAGTATGTCAGCTTTCATATCCCTCTCACTTAAAGTGTTCTTGACAGGATACCTGACCTGAGGCAAAGCTATATAGGCTAAGCACAGTTCTTGCTGGATCCACATACCTCTGCATGGTGCGTTCCTCCATTCATTTCCCTGACCCCAATAACCACACCTTTGAAAATATGACTTCAGCCAAAAGTCAGATTCTTTTATCAGGAAGAAGCAGGCTTGCAGTATTGTGTCCCCTCCTATCACCCACCCTCCCATTTCCTCCTCTTAAGAGGCAATGGGGCAGGAAATAGAAGGCCATAAAAGGGCAATGGGAGGTGACATTTCAGCAAGACTGCCTTTTCCCTTCAGAAAAGTGCTTTGTTTACAGGGCCCAGAGTGATTGAGGAGAACAGACACCACATGAAAGTACAGTATGGATATTTGCCTCAGGTCAGGTGTGCTTCTAATGTTCAGTTTGTCTAATAAAGATATATTGAAAAAGAAAAAAAAAACACCTAGCTTCTGCTGCTAGAATTAAAGTGGGGCTGCCTGTAGTCAGTTTATGTAAATATCACAGCATGCATATGGCACACTCTAATATGCATAGTTAAAATATCAGGCACATTTTTTTCTTTATTCAATATACAAAAATGACAAAAAGATTTAATAACTACTAATGCTGCTGTTTACTGATGCATGTGTGGTTGAGTTCCTGGGTATAGGCCCACTTTAATTTGGAGCGCTGAATTGTCCTTGAAATGTGGAAATTCCTTTATGACAGTGTGTGTCATTGTTTTTGTTTGGCCATGTGTCCGCCCTGGATGAGCAGAATTATGACTCCTGGCACTGTAATTGTGGCACGTTTGTAATGGGACGCAAGAGGTCTGCTGTAAGTTCCTGCAGATAACCATATCAATGGTTCTCTACAGTACAGATCACAACACATTGTTTGCTGGACTCATTTGTGCTGTAGCCCCTGTTATTATACACATATGGCCAAAACATTCATTGGACCCATGTTATTTTCAACAAACTTTATGCCTACGTTGCGTTTCATTTATAGACCTCCCTCATTGGCGAAAGCTTCAAAACCAACATGCATATCGTGTATAATATCATGTTTTATGTTCAATGTGTTTTATCCCTTTGATTTTGACACTTGTAATTGAATTAGTCAATGTATAGTTAATGTATTTCCATATGTGTAAGGATGTCTGTCAGTGTAAGGCATTTCTAAATAACTGAAATTTATACGGTCTTAAAAAAAAAAAAGTAATCTGCAGACAGTAGTTTTCTCTTTTGTCAATTCCATAAAATAAATTGAACAATTATTTTATCCTAGTTTGAGTTAAAGAGGAACTGTAGCAAAAAAAAAACAAAAAAACCCATAATGAATAAAATAACGTTTTTTTTTTTGTTTTTTTTTTTAATACAATACTACTATTATTTAATCCGTGTTTTGTGTATTGTAAATGTTTTCCTCGCCCGGATTTATACTCTGAAATTTATCACAGGTGATAACTGCTTTAGTACTGGCAGGTGATCTCTGCGGAATATTTGTTTCTAAGAATTGTGAAGCCAGTACAAAATATACCTGGTCTCCCAGAATTCTGTGGGAATGAGAATTCTGCATAGCTTGTCAGCCTAGACTAAGTATCACTGGGAGGCCTGGGCTACATACAATATTCAGCAATATATAGCTATAGGAAATGCTTATGATGTTGAAACCAGGAAAATGATCATAGAAGTGGGTATCCTGAATGGAATACTGCATTCTACTACAGTTATATCAACTGCAGTGCCTCTTTAATCCTTTCTGAATCGGAGTGCAACTCTGCATAATGCATACCTTGCATCTGAATAGCTGAAGAAAGTTTTACAGCTGACAGACTTCTTGGTGAAACCAATTTTTCCAACTCAAATCCATGTTCCATATTTCCATATAATGATGGACCTCAACCTGTTTTACCTTAGGTAATGAACTTGCAATGTGCAATCTCTGCATGGAAATAATTGTATTTACTGCCTTAGGTTGACATGAACTTCATGCGAAAAATCCCCCCTGGAGCTGAGGCATCAAATGTCTTAGTGGGAGAAGTAGAATTGTTGGATCGGCCAATCATAGCCTTTGTGAGGTTGTCTCCTGCTGCTCTTCTGTCTGGACTCACAGAAGTACCCATCCCAACTAGGTAAACGTAGCCTGGTAGCTCTAAACTTAAACATGTCTTGGTGTTACAATAAAGTTCCACATTTGTTAAAAAGTTGCTATAAAGATATAGCAATGTTGTAGTGGTATTTTTGTAATTGTACATATTTTGATTTACTAAGGTTAGAGAGCAGTGGAGCACATAAGCTATCTAGGTTTGTCAAGGAACAATAAAAGGCTGATCTTTCCAAAGCGGCATCTACACGATACGTGCGATCGATCGAATTCGATTGGATCGATTAAATCCAACATGTCCGATTGGGATTTGATCGATAGTGAGGTCGATTTTGCATTGCTAACTAACCAAAATCGATCACACTATCGATCGGATATGTCGGATTTAATCGACTCGATCGATCGCATGTGGAATTGTATCGTGTAGATGGGGTTGAAGATGCTGTACATGTGCAAAAGATTAGTATCTGTAAAATGCATTCATGGTCTGATATCTGCAGATATCATACACACCTTGTTTAATGGACATTCATCTGCAGATCACATCCCCAGTATGGATCTGAAGATGGATCTGATCTGCAGATGATTGTCCATTTAAACAAGGTATGTATGAGATCTCCAGATATAAGACTATGAAAGCAATTTGCTGGAACTGATCTGTTGCAGACACAGATCTTTTGCATGTGTACAGAATCTTTAGAAAGCAGTAGGGTATTGTACCGTGTTAGCCATCAGTAAAAGCAAGAAGTTGTAAATCAGCATGATACCATTTATTGACTAACTAAAAATGAATAAAAATAAGCAAGCTTTCGGCCTTGCAGCCTTCGTCGGGCTTATATAAGCCCGACGAAGGCTGCAAGGCCGAAAGCTTGCTTATTTTTATTCACTCTTAGTTAGCCAATAAATGAGATCATCCTGATTTAAAACTTCTTATCTTTAGAAAGATAAGTCTTTCAATCCTTCCTGACAAACCTGTGTGACAGATAAATTCCTCAGTTTGCAAAGATATTTATCTGATGGGGCGTACTCAGTTTACTAGAATAGACGTTGTGGGTGATAAAATTGGTCTGTGATCTTTCATTTTTCAAATACTTTTATCTCATGTGTGTACTTAGCTCTAGTTAGCAATGTTGAAAGGTTAGTAAATTAGTGTTGGTTTGATTACCAATCCAGGTTTGTTGACCTGCTTGAGTAAAAAAAAAAAAAAATTGGGTTTGACTTACCTGTGGCGTCATCCTGTGCCCTCTCCATGATTCCGCGACTCTCCGGTCAGCCACAGCGCCGTTCTGAAAGCTTGGCAGTCGCAGCCAGTCTTGGGCTACTGCCCATGCACAGGTGCATGTTTCTGGATCGCGGTCTTGCAATTTTTACATACTGCACAGGCATAAAATGCAATGAGATGTGCAGCCGAGGGCCAGGCATACAGCGCATTGAAGGATGCTGCAGCTGTCCAGAGCATCGCGGAAAGACTGCAGAGGTCTGGAAGAATCTCTCAGGTAAGATGAACTTTTTTTTTTTTTTTTTTTTAACACGGTTCTTTTAATTTTTTTTTCTACTGTTTCACATTTGTATTAAATTAAAACATATACTGAAGAGAACCTAAACCACTTAAAAAGGGGCCTGGTTAGTAATTTAACTTGCATTAGTGATTTGGTGGATATCACTCTTACCTCACAGCAAATCCTGCGTTTACAACTCGACCAGGACCAGGGTGGAATTCTTATGTTCTTTCTCACTGCTCTCCAGTTATTCCTCTCTCAGTACAGAACTATGAGCTAGTGATGAATCATATTTGTAATCTTATGAACAATAGGAATGGCATGCTTTTATTTTAAACCAGACTTAAAATAAATCTTGTAAATACATTGCAGTATTGTCTGGGGTACATTCTTAGATGTCTTTAAGCACAAAAAATGATGATATGATTTGTATGTGTAGTATAGCTAAGAAATAAAGCATTAGGAGCAGAGACATAAGTCTAATGTTTTCAGTACAGGAAGAGTTCACCTCCTGAGCGGTATGCCCGACACTGTGTTGGGCATGCCGCTCTAGAGGATTTAATAGCCTCAGAGTGCCCCAATACAAAACTCTTAGAGTAAATGGGATCCGTACATATTGGCTAGCACTAGGCTAGCTAGAATAGGTGGACTCCGCAGCCTCCCGCACAGCTCCGGTCTTCTTTATGGGCAGGATCGGGTCTGCTCATGACGTCGATGACGTCATGTACACTCCTCCCCATAGAGAAGAGCGGAGCTGGCGGAGGAGGCTGCAGCGATCGCTGGAGCCAGGCTGGGTAATGTATAAGTGGACTGATCGGGGGATTCTGAGCAATTGGGGGGTGGGGGTTAATGGCTACCTATTCTAGCTAGCCTAGTGCTAGCTAATATGTACGGATTACATTAAGAGTTTTACACTGGGGCATTCCGAAGCTACAAAACCTGAGCGGCGTAACGCTCAGGATGTTAAAAAACTCCAGTTGTTACCTATGCAAAAGAGCCATTGAGCTCCATAGACTTTCATTTTACCTTTCACACCCGACGCTGCGTTTCGGTACGTTGCGGTTTCGGTACACCCGGGAGCTTTTAATTGTCGGGAGCCAGCGTTTTCCCGGTGAATTAATAGCTACCGCCGCTGACTTGCGTCACGCCGCAGGCGTTGTCAGATGTGAAAGAGCCCTGAGTAGTGTGTAAATTGCAAATATTAGAGAATGATGCAATGTTAAAAAAAAACTTTATAACTGAAAATAGAAATATGAGAATATTTTCTTTGCTACTAATGTTCTAGTAATTATCCGTACTACACAACCAATTCATTATATATTTTTTTTTTTTTCCGCTTCAGTGTCTCTTTAAGTACTAAAAGTTATATTACTGTCCCAAAAATTGCCTTCCAATTTGAGTTCTCTGCCTGCTATAAATTTTCAGAATGGACTATAGTCTCAAATTGCAGTTGTGTTTTTTGTAATTTTTGCAAGCACATAATTTCTAGATGTACACAGTCTTAAGTAAATAGCCCTGCAGGAACTATGATAGTTGTCAGCTGAGCATTTACAAACTACATGCAGGCCGTGTCCTGAGTGAACCAGGAACTTGCTGCAAGGCAAGAGTCTTAACCACATTGCCTCTAATCATGCTGGTTATGTGATTAGCTAGAGAACATTTTCAGACTTCATGACTGACTATCAATGACACACACAGAAAAATGGAGCAAACATAGACAACAAATGTGTTCATCTGCTAAATGAAACAATGGTTTCTAATTGGTTGTTCCTCCTCTCCACGCCCCCCTCCCCCTTTGTTACTTTGTATTATTATTTGTGGTTGGAAACTACAATTGGAATTCAGATTTAAAGGACTTTAAGGCGTAAAGTTAAAATAAATGGGAGTTGTTATCTATGCAATAAAAGCCTGTCGAACAGCTTGTCAAATTCAGTCTAGTTTCCTGAAAAGTAAATTGAATCCAAAAGCCTGTCATCTGTCAGGAAAAAGACAGATAAGATTTTAGTGATTAATTTCTTCTGCTTCTTTTTTAGCTTAAAAGACAGAGTGTGGATTCTAAACTGCAGTCTGATACAATTTTAAAAATTAAGCTATAAAATTGAAAAAAACTATTTTCTACACTACAAATGTTCTATTCATCATGCATACTACACATACAGTTTAATATCTTAAAGTTTATTTTAACTTATCTTTAATTTTAAAGATCACAGCTTTAGCTTGCAGGAAGTTGGCCTTCTCTTAATTACTGAAATAAATTAACATGTGACACAAATTGGCATTCTACGACCAGCTTGTAAACTATAGAAATGAGACTGGCCCCTCTTGGCTCAAGTTGTGGAAGACCACAGGCAGTATGTTGACTGTTAGAGTACAGCTAGGTAATTACTGCCATGTGAAATAAAGTTTGCCTTCCACATCATGTATATAAATATTCTATTGCATTGAGCTCCCTGTCACATTACACACAAACATACCAACACCCATAGTTTGTAGATGTGAGTGGCTTAAGTTTCATTGTCGCCATAGAAAACCTTCCAGCTTTCATAGTGTTGGAAAGGAGTGAGCCACTTCCACTTCAGCGCAGAAGGAATGAATGTGATGTAAAATCAATTGAGCATTCCACGTTTCTATGATGTGCCTCCCCAGCCCAGTGAACTGTTATCAGCAGTTGCAATTCATAAATCAATAGTCCAATCTTTATGTATACAAAGTGTTGAAACAATGAACTAATTAAATTACGTATGCATGTGTTGTGCTGTCATTCTCTAGAGTGTTCTTCCCAGTGATAAATTTATGCATGGTGCATCTGCATTTTTGCTGCCATTCACACACGCATGTTAATGGTGACAGCAAAGCATACTTTTCAAGATTGTTTGCTTGAAAAGTGCACTAGGATGCCGAAAGTCCCCTGTGATTAAATGGGCCAGTCTCCCGACAGTGCATCCGCTTCAGTGCCTGGTTTACAGTCCATGTCAGCAGGTTGTCTTATAGGTAATACACCACCACCTCATCCAGCAGAAGGGGCACTCACCCTTAAGTAGCGACCCTTTGTCAGATTGGGTCTACAGCGCTTCTGGGGTCATTAAGGCCTCCCCCTGACTGCCAAGGGCTTGCTCTCCTCACCAGGTCTTACAGTTGCCAGTAACCTCAACATAAAAATTACAGCTTCCGTAGCGTAAAACCATACTAACATTTTAATATAAATAAAAGGTTTGCACTCAGATGTTAAAATTTGTATCATAAGCTCAGTTTTATAGGCTCCACCCCGATCTTGGCTACCATTTGTTAAGCACTGCAGTACTACAAGCCGCCACGCCATCCTACTTCCACGTTCCACGTCTGTGCTTCCAGCCCTACCGGTTTCGTCTCTTATAGTGACTCATCAAGATCATACTTTTTGTTGACTCTATGTGACACAATGAGCGGTTAACGTGTGGCGCCACTTTCCCAATCCATTGCATTGCTTTCCTGCTGTTACAGGGAACACAACATAACAGGCACTGTGAACCTAGCCGAAGTCTTTCTTGACTATAGGGGAGGACAAGGTAGATGACGACCCCTTGGCTACCTGCTGATTTACCGGTATCCCCATGTGCATTAGCAGACAGAATGGTAGAGGGTCTTTGCTGTGCTGTGTAGCTGCACTGTAGGTAGGATATGCTGGCTGTTCTGTGTTTTTGGGCTATCCAAGTTACAGGACTGATTGCACAAAATAAAAAAATATGTTGGTTGGTTTGAAATGTTGCCTATACAGGTAGTCCCTAACTTACAAACACCCAACTTAAGATATGCATGCTCTTTGGGGATCACCTGAGATGATTTAGTAAATCAGGTTCTCTGTGGTGTAACAACACGTGTGGGAAATATCCACCATGCACTTTAGTAACAGAGACCCTGTGACCTTTAGCTTAAAGGAGAACCCATTTGCATTAAACAAGCGGTATGAATAACCTTTAGAAGTTTACACTTGCCACCTGACTCGGAAAAGAAGCACAAGAGCAGATTGTTTGCCTGGCAGAAGAGGTTGAACACTAACACATCAGAGGGTGGAAAAAAGCCCCACAAAGGACATTAAAAACTCATATTTATCTATAATATTTTTTTTACTTCTAGTTTACTTAAAAATCCTGACGTTTTCTAATAGTGACAAATACTGTAGGGAACAGGTAATCTGAGATTTTAGTGATAATCCTTCTTGCTTGTCTTCGACTGCAGCCATTAATAGAATGGCTGAATAACGTGTTATGTAAAACCTTATAATGTGCGTTGAGTGCCTATGTTTAACTATATGAACCCATTAAATTCAACAGGTTTTTGTTTGTATTACTGGGTCCAACTGGAAAAGCTGCACAGTATCATGAAATTGGAAGATCGATCGCTACCCTAATGACCGATGAGGCAAGTTCTTAAAAATAAAAAAAAAAACATTATTCTTTAATAATGGATGTTAACATCCTCCCTAGTCCATACAAAATGATAGAGCTAAATGGTCCTTTGATGAATTTGATGCATTTCCACAATTCACTAGCCGGAGTTCTGATTCGTACAGAAGTATTACGTAGGTCTTTTGAATGATTTACCCGTTCTTCAGAATGATTTGCTCAGGCTCTTACGCAAACACACAAGCACTATTTGTACATTTTCATATCAGGAAATCTTCATATTATACTTACAAATGATGTGGACTGGGAAAGGATTTTTGTGACCCTTGTTCATTATCACTATGCCCTCCCCTGAGTAGAGAACACATAATGTGACATGCATAAGTAATGACAGGATGAGGCATTTATGACCAGTGCGTTGGATGCTGCTTTATTTTACCAGGCTTTTAGGTCTCATGAAAAACATGTATTGACTTTTTTAGCAGTTAACATTATCTGACTCATTTAAAATGTTTCAAAAATCAGAATTCTGCTAGCAGACCTCATTCCTCTCAGGAAACGTAATTAGTGATGGGTATGAGACATGATTCACCCCACTGGCCTCATGTAAAGCATCACTGGTTTGACCTTCTGTGGCTTTGAGCAACACTAGTTCACCAGCAGTTACTTCATCATTTTTTCGTAGGAATGAAGATAGGTCCTGGTGGAAGGTTGTGTTTAGTTTTTTGTTATTTTGGCTAGAAGATATTTCCAGGAATTGAACTAAAGTTTGTTTTGTAGATATTGTTGCCTGGTTCAAGGGAACCTGAAGTGAGAGGAATAAGGAGGTTGCCATCTTTATTCTCTAATAAACAATCCCATTTGCCCAACTTCTGTGCTGACACTTTTCCTCAAATACTTTAAGTCAATTGCCCAGAACGAGTATACAGGTGTGTGACTCAAGAACTACTGAAGCCAAAAGCTCAGCATGACAGCCAGGCAACTAGCATTTTTAACAAGGGAATGAACATGGCAGCTTCCATATTCCTCTGTTTTCAGGCTACCTTTTAACATGAGCCTTGCAAACGTTTTTTAAGGAATATGGGATTTAAAAGAGCAAGCCAATTTTATGTTTTTTTTTTTTTTTTCTTTAAATGTTTTGAAGATACAATAATAAGGATCATTGATGGTGATTATGTGCTATTTTATCAGATATTTCATGATGTTGCCTACAAGGCCAAAGACCGAAATGATCTTCTTGCGGGAATAGATGAATTCTTAGATCAAGTGACGGTCCTACCTCCTGGAGAGTGGGATCCATCCATACGTATTGAGCCACCAAAAAGTGTTCCTTCTCAGGTCAGTTTTAATATTATTCCAATGAACCTTTCCTTGTGAATGTTGGCAGGTGCTGGTGGGACAAAATGTATGCAGTATGTATTTTGTGCATTTTATTATAGTGGACCTCTGGGCAAAAGTGTAAGACCCCCTTACTTCTGTAAAGTATAATATTGCTGAACTCTGCTATTCTGTTACATTTTTTATTTTTCTGCGTTTATGCCTCTTGGCTCACTGCTTTTACACATCAGCCTACGTTGGTCAGCCATTTGTACTTATGAATTGTGGTTGAAATTTTAGGTAAGCAGTGGTAGGCATGCACCCAAACATCCAGATGTGATGTGCTTTGGTCATTGTCCCTAGAGAGGGTTTGTCGGCTTGAGAAAGAGAGGAGGCTCCTCTTGAAACGTTGCATTGACTTGCCCTTTAAAATAAAGAGCTTGAATACATTTGAAGACGGTGCTGGGTCTCTTCTCTTGGAAATTCTACTTGCAATTGAAATTTATGATGAGAACGAGTATGGATTGTGGTTGAAGTGGATCCGAGATGAAAAACTAACTATATCAAGTAACTGGTCTATATATCTTATCTAAAGTTTAGATGGTTTACACAGCAAATCTAGCTGTAAACCGCTTCATGATTATTTCTTCCTGTGATCAAATGAGAGCAGCCATATTATGTTTGTCATTACACAGGCAAGCTGCTCTGCATCTCCTCCCCTCAGTCTGTGAAAACTCCATTCCCCTCTCCTCCCCTCTCTGCCCCCAGCTCCTGGCTGGTAACGCCGCCTCCTCCTTCGGGAAAAGCCTCCTCCCTAGACTGAGCTCCCATGAGCACTTGCTACATGGGACTCAGAATGCCTAGGCGCTGGAGGAGCTGTGGGCACGACTTGTTTAGTTTATAGGGAATTAAGGCATTAAAACAAAAACAAAAAAGTATTTAGCTTGAGGAATGGCCTATAAATTATATGTAAGGGGCACAATTATGAAAAGTTTATCTCGGATCCACTTTAAGGGTGAAGTACGTTTTGGTTTTTTTTGTTTGTTTGTTTGTTTTTTTAAATGATGGGTTTCCTGTTAAAGCATACCTAAAGCGAAAATTAGATTTTATTTATTTTAATTTTTTCAAAAAAGATATTTACCTCAGTCATGGGTAACATCTGGATGGTCCAGAGGCTTCCCCGATCCTCCTACACCCCACTGTTTTAGCACTGGGTCTCTCTAAACTTATTCAACAAGAGCCTGTTGAATAAGCTTCTCAAGTCCACGCTCCCAGAGTGTATGAGCTTATTCATAATGGGCATGTGCGAGTAAGGTCCATGCATGCACACTAGAATGAACATGTTTAATTCATCCATGCATGAGCGTTTCATTCTACTGGGCATGCCTAGACAGGAGCACAGCCACAGGAAAAGGGACCTGGGTAGCAGGGATGGGCTCACGGAGGATCTGGGAAGCCTCTGGACTATGCACGAACTTCCCACTTCTAAGGTAATTATTCCGATTTTTAACCCTTTCTTCCTTACAGGTTTGCTTCAAGTTTGTTAATTTACTGAATGTCCAGCTAACCTACTTCTCAACATCTACAGGAGAAGCGGAAAATCCCAACTATCCCAAATGGTTCAACACCAACAGGTGAGACGTTAAAGGAGGAGCAACACCATACTGGGCCAGAGCTTCAGAGAACTGGAAGGTTTGTATCTCTTTACTACTTTTTGGGGCTAATTTGAAAAATGAAAAAGTATGACCTATTTTAATACCTTTTAAACCATACCAGTTGCCTGGCAGCCCTGCTGATCTATTTGGCTACAGTAGTGTCTGAATAAGACCAGAAACAAGAATGTGGCTAATGTCAGAAACACCTGGGGCTCGATTCACAAAGCGGTGCTAACCCAGTTAGAGACTTTAGGCATGATAACCATTGCACCACGCTGGTGAAAAGCCAGTTTAGGTGTGATAAGTTTAGGTGTGATAAGTTTAAGCATGATAAGTTTAGATACGTTTTGATTGCTTGCAAAGTCCCGCACGCAAAGCAGCGCCATTAAACTTTATACGAAGTGCACCAGACTTTGCTAGTGTAAAACTTTTGATCAGCTGTGCACTGCAGTGCTAACCCAGTTGGCGCTTAAACTTATCATGCCTAAACTTATCACACCTAAACTTATCATGCCTAAACTTATCACACCTAAACTTATCACGCCTAAACTTATCACGCCTAAACTTATCACACCTAAACTTATCACACCTAAACTTATCACACCTAAACTTATCACACCTAAACTTATCATGCCTAAACTGAGTTTAGGCATGATAAAGGGCTTTTCACCAGCGTGCTAACTGTTAGCACCGCTTTGTGAATCAGGCCCCTGATCTGCTGCAAGCTTGTTCAGGGTCTATGGCTAACAGTATTGGGAGGCAGAGGACCAGCAGAATAACCAGGCAACTTTTATTGCTTAAAAATAAATAAATACATATGGCAGCCTCCATACCCCCCTTGCTTCAGTTGTTCTTTTAAGTTCTCTCTGGCTTTTACAACTTACAAACCTTTATATTCTTAGCATTGGGTGTATATATTTCATTATGAACTGACCCAAACAAAACCCAAGGGTCAATTTAATCTTAACTTTTGAAAAAATAAAACAAAATAACGTGTATGGCTTTGAAAGTAAAAAAAAAATGTTTATTGCAGCTATTTTCGATCTATGCTATGTATTTCTATGAATTTTCTGATTATCAGTGAAATGCTAAATATATAGTAGAAAATTGTATTATTGATTTTCCTTTAAAATGTACAGTTCGTTAAATGTTAGCATTATTAGATGAGTTGTTATTTTTAACTTGGTTTGATTTAGCAAGTCATGACCACAGGTTCAGTTTTGAAGTTTAAATATTTGCTTAAACTTCCTCAGATTTTTCAAAAGCTGCTTTGTCATAATTGACCTCATTCAAAGTGCCCTTTTTTGTCCCTGTAACGTGTTTAGCCCTTCTGCTCATTACAGGGTTACATCTTTATATTGTTGCTAATGGGAAATTGTCATGCTTTTTCAAGTTTAATGTTTGAAAAAAGAAAACACTATAAATAAGATTCAGCTATCTTGACTAGGTAGGGATCAGTGACCACAAACAGTCTTGTAGTACAATTTAAATACTCAAAGGCTTCCGGATAGCACTCCCCTACCAAATATGGTGTCAAGGAGTATACTTGGTCATACACTATGCGCTAGCTGCCCAATTGGAGACTGTCGATAGGTCGCTGTGTGGAATTTGTTGAGGAAACAGTGTTGGTCTTTCTACTGTGTACCCCTCTATTTTGACCAGATTTCTTCAGAACCTTGAAAGTTAATCAAACCACAGTTAGGTTTGTGGTGTATTTGGCAGCACAAAGCTATGTGGTTGTCAATTTCCCACAGCCCTTCCTCTTGGGCAAGTAATAAAAATGATCACTTTCCCCAATCCAATGTCAATTGATAATCCACAAAGCCTTACTGCATTTGGTAAAGCAGAAAACCGATGACTTTACGCAACATTTTGTGAAACTTTAATTCACGAAAAGCTGCTACTGTATGGAGAATTGGAATACCTCAATAAATGTCAGGTCACAAAGATTAGAGCATGCGGTACAAACCAAGTGAGATGTTTGGTATTTTACCTCCAACTGGGGCTGTCTGTAACTAACAAACAGCCATTGCATAAGGTGGCAGGAGGGACCAAACCTAGCAGAGAAAAAAGTGAAAACCAATTTAACTATTCAGGAAAAGAAGAAAATTAATATTAAAAACAGATTTCCCCAACTTCACAATATTATTATGCTGTAATTAAAGGGATACTGTAGGGGGGGGTCGGGGGAAAATGAGTTGAAGTTACCCAGGGCTTCTAATGGTCCCCCACTGACATCCTGTGCCCACGCAGCCACTTACCGATGCTCTGGCCCCACCTCTGGTTCACTTCTGGAATTTCAGACTTTAAAGTCTGAAAACCACTGCGCCTGCATTGCCGTGTCCTCGCTTCCCCTGATGCCATCAGGAGCGCACGGCGCGGGCACAGACCATACTGGGCCTGCACAGTACACTCCTGGTGCCATCAGCGGGAGTGAGGACACGGCAACACAGGCACAGTGGTTTTCAGACTTTAAAGTCTGAAATTCCAGAAGTGAACCAGAGGCGGGGCCGGAGCATCGGTGAGTGGCTGCGTGGGCACAGGATGTCTGTGGGGGACCATTAGAAGCCCTCGGTAACTTCAACTCATTTTCCCCCGACCCCCTACAGTATCCCTTTAAAAAGGATTAATAAAATACTAATTGTTTTGAGTTGATACAAATTGTATGTTAATTTTTTTTGCAGCTTGGACTTGCATTTTACTTGTTACAGTATAATAAAAAAGTAATCTGTATCAAATCTTTTATCAATTTTCCCCGCACGACAATAATCCATCAAATACCGAATGAAACTCTGCATGATTGTTTTAAAATACCACATAAAATACTGTATGAGGTAAAATCTTACTGAATTGTCATGCATTTTTTTCTGTAAATTACCGGTACCAAACTATTATCACATGTGTGAATTTGGAAAAATGTATAAAATACTGCATGAGGTACATGACCAAACATTACGTTTTTTTGTGCCATAGTAAATTGAAGCCCATATACTGTATAGCTGCATTGGGTAGTAAATACTTCGCACAGCTGTAGTTTGAAATATTAATTATGTTAAAACCCCCGTACAGTAAAGAGGATTGGGGCTGGTGATGGCCAGAAGGATTGACCCTCCCACATTTGTACTTGTATAGATGGTTTACACACAGTTAACTTATGATTCATATAACAGCTTTAACCTAGTGTATGTTTTCATTTTATATTAATTCATAAAAAAGCATGACTCCTTCCCACTTACATGATAGTTCATTGCATCTAGCATCCATTTGTAAGTTCTGAATTTTTGTTCACAATTTTCATGATATTACTTTTTAACACATATTGTGTATTGAATGTTTATATGTTTCAGCTTTTTCTTGTTTGGCAGTTAGTATAGCACAGGAAAGAAAAAACAATGGAAATAGCTACTTTTTAAAAAGAAAATCCAGGAATGACACAAATATGGTCAGAGTTAAAGAAAAAAAATAAACATGGGCAAATAATCTGTTCCCCACAGATACTTTGAATTGAAGAGGCCTTTGTGATCTGCTTAGGAACAGAGGGGATTTGATGTCCAGGATGCATTCATTTCTCATAGATAAAAGCCCCATTCTGTTTTTCCATTCAGTGGTCCATACATGCAAAAAATTGTGCACAAAAGTTTCAGTAACCTCTGGCAACCAACTACAGTTCCGCTTTCTTTGGACTCCTCGTCTTGTTTAGTCACTGTAGGTCACTACTGAAAACTGATGTTGCATTTTCTTTAAATAACTCTGTTATCAGCACTGGTGGTATTCAAGAAATTAATGGACCAATACCAAAAATGCCGGTGCTTGAAAAGTGATGGAGAGGTGGAGGTCCTGAGCATCACATTTCCTCTGTTTTGGGAGGAGGAGGGAATTTGGGATGTAGATTAGTAGCTCCTTTTTTTAAGTAAATAAGAATAAGAAAGTAGTTAGTCTCCTGCAGTGTACAGATTGACGAGTTTCATCTCACCTATTTAGGCTATTTGGTGGTTTGATGCATGACATCAAAAGGAAAGCACCTTTTTTCTTGAGTGACTTCAAGGATGCATTAAGCCTGCAGTGCCTGGCCTCCGTTCTTTTCCTATACTGTGCCTGTATGTCTCCTGTTATCACTTTTGGAGGTCTCCTGGGAGAAGCCACACAAAACAGAATAGTGAGTACAAAAAGAAAGATTGGTAGTGCCCAGGCTTTTATTAGACCTTCCCAGGAAGGTGTCCATGTGCATTTGTCTCATATGTTCATGCTTGATCCAAAGAGTCTACCCCACAGTATTTGACCACCCCCAGCTCACAGCTCTGACACAGTTTGGGGAGACCAAGTGAACAGAAGATGCAGAGTTTGAGGTAAAAACAGTTTTTTCCTCGACATCAGGAAGTCTAACAAGACATGGGCCCTCAGCGATCTCCAGAGTACTACATCAGGCAACTTTTTTATTCCTTTATCTTATTGTATTTAGGTTTATTTCTTACTGCAAAAAAAGGTAAAATGCTTTGTTGTAGCTATGTTATTTGTTTACTAACTTATGAGGTAAACAACCAAGTTTTTTTCTGCAGCATCCATCTTTCATGTATGTGCATAGTCTATATAATAATCTATACACAAATTGAATCAGCCATCTTTTTGGGCTGAGCTACTGCTTAACAGATCACTAGCAGCTGCTTATAAATTTGAAGTAGTAGTAATCTGGTATTTCAGATACTTCCAAGCCCAACCTTTTTCTACCCATACAGTGTTTAGTATGCCCATATTTTGTCAAGACACTCAAGTTTTTTTGTTTGTTTTTTTTAAAGTCCAGTCCTTTGAAATGTGAGTCCACTCATTCTTTTTAACATTTGGGTAGAGTGAAGTCTGTGGAACCCCTGGACATTTTTATTGCTGTCTGTTTCCTCTTGCAGAGATTTCTTCTTCCTTCATGTCCGTTTTCCCAGAACGTATGATCCATATAAAATTTTGGTATGGTTGGGGCTAGTGCCATGAGGGTTAATTTATTCAAACTGGGACATCAGTTGAACAACAAATATGGACTGGGCTTCTTGTTAAAGCAGTCTGTTAGGTGGTAAAGTTTGCAGCCCTGATTATTACAAGACATAGTGAAGCCTTAACAAATAGAAGCAAATTGGAATTTGCCCAATTGCAGTCACATTCCTCCCAAATTTAGGAGGCATGCAAAGACTTGACACCTGCCACTCCTTTAGCCACACACCAATTTTGGATACAATGTGCCCCCAATTTACAGTACCCTGGTGTCTAGCCCCCCCCCCAAATAGCTTCCATGGTGCCTAATGCTTCCCCCCCTCCCCCATATAACTTCCCTGATGGTGTTAGTGCGCCCCCCCCCCCCCCCATATTGTTTCACTGATGGCATTGGTGGTCCCCCTCCGCCCTCGATATAGCTTCCCTGGTGTTTAGTTTCCCCCGTCCCTATTAAGGCTTTTAGTGATGGTGTCAGTGGTCCCCCATCCCTCACCCATATAGCTTCCCTGGTGGTGTTAGTGGTGCCCCCCCCCCAACCATTGGGGAACACAGACCGCTTTAAAAACATGACCAGTTCTGGCTCATCCTGAATATATGCAGAACTAAAAGAAAAATTACTGAAGATTACCTTTATGATCTGTAAAACTGAAAAATGTGCCCATTCTGTAATGAAGACCCAGCAAATGGACACCACATATCCCATGATTACCTTTTCAAAATGGCTGCATCCAGATCGTGTATAGTAGCAATGCACTTACTCTTATAGCTATGAAGCTAATTATTGATGATTGTCCTTCTCTTAAAACTCTTAATACATGAAACATTGTATGTATTCTGTTTATATAGTCTTAACAGCTCATTAACAATTATATTCCATGAGAGTTATTGGGATACTTTTTGTCATACTAGCCAATATTTTAGTTAATGAAAAAAAAAAATCTTGTGCTTTGACTTACAAGAAGAGTAGCAAAACCATTATGTTGCAGTCAAGATCACGTATGAACTTGGCATAATCCCAAAGAGAAACCTGGATAAAGAGATGCCTAGATAACTCATGGTGACCCACTAAGAAAGTATATAAAGAGGCTTAACGAGACAGAAAAGCACTCTTATTAAAAAAACACTGAATATAATTTTGCCATCTTAAAGTACCACTGAACCGTTTTTTACTAAACATACTTTTAATACCGTTTTATTTGTGACGCTGTGACCTATGTCACGGCACCATAATCCCCCTCCAGCTCCCCCTGTGTCCCCCGCTTTGCTCAGCCGTAATCTTTGACTGAGCAGAACGTTAATTATGGGAGGGGAGGAAGTGGTGGTTCTTCCTCCTCTTTGCCTGTCCTTAGGAACTCCACACACCGCTTATGGTTCCCAATATTCTGCTCAGTCAAAGATTATGGTGGAGCGGGGGACATAGGAAGTGCCGGAGGGTTGAGGAGGGTTGGTGCTATGACATACGTCACAGTACCACAAATAAACCGGTATTAAAAGTATGTTTGATAAAAAACAGTTTGGGGGTACTGTAAAACAGAAGTTATTTGCAACAATTCAGCTTTATGTGAGCAACTGTGTTTTCCCATGATGCATCACTCCCGAATATGCAAATCATCTCAGCCCCTGAAAGCTAGACCTGAATGTGTGCCTGGCTTTCAGGGGCGTAAAGAGTTGATTTGCATATTCCAGAGTGAGGTATCATGGGAAAATGCAGTACATTACAAATTCCTTCTAGATAATCGGGGGTCTCACTTGAGCAGTCAGAGCTGATGACAAACTGTATTTGTTTTTGATTCTAGACAAACATATTTTTTTCAGATTATTATCCATATTAAAAAATAATTAGTATGTGCTATTTTGTGCCTATATCTTTATATTGTAAATATTATTTATTACTGTGACCCATTCACAGGTAGACTCACAAAACAAGAATGTATAGTTATGTTTACAGGTTATGCCCTGTCTCTTATGTTCTGTGGATTCTTGGTTAATATGATTTATTTGCATACCTTTTGTCTGTGTTTGTACTTTCTATGTGTATATCTCGATTTCCGAACAAAAGTTGCAACCAATTCATTTCTTTTCTTCCACACAGAGTGCAATAGAGTCTCTCTTTGGAGCATCTCTGACAGGGATTGCCTATTCTCTATTTGCTGGACAACCTCTCACCATATTGGGGAGCACGGGACCCGTCCTCGTTTTCGAAAAAATACTTTTTAAATTCTGCAAGTGAGTGTGATTCAGCAATTTGGACTTACTGCTCACCAAACCAGTTTGCATGGTTTTTCTTTACTTGCGTCTTTCTTTCTTTTTTTTCTTAAGAGCTTTTGCTTGGCTCAATGTGACTAAAGTACTCTTGCATATCCGGTTACAAAATTCCGCATCTCTAGAAATTAACATGGGAGTTGTGCAATCTACACTATTATTTGCTCTCATGCCACCATATACTGTAAATCTTGAAATATCCGCTACTTTATTCATATCCACATTTATCATAAAATACATTACAAAATACATCACCCACATTACAAGACAGACCTAGAACATTTATATCACGCTTTTCTCCTGGCGGACTCAAAGCACCAGAGCAGCAGCCACTAGGGCACGCTCTATAGGCAGTAGCAGCGTTAGGGAGTCTTGCCTAAGGTCTCCTCAATGAATACCGGTACATGCTAGCCCCCTTAAATATCCACAATATTGCATGTACCACCTATTGGCCATATGGACATACCATCTATTAGGAGTGTTAAGTTATTCATTATTTTGATCATCCTTTTCTTAATATTGTATATCCGTTTAATATGAATAAGTGACCAGAATAGTATCTCCTTTTTAAATTAAAGGACCACTATCACTAAAATTTTTAATATTTAAAATGCATGTAAATGCATACCATTAAGAAGTATGTTTCTTTCAGAGTAAAATGAACCATACATTAATGTTGTCCTATGTTACTGTCACTTACAGTAGGTAGTAGAAATCTGACATCACCTATTGGGGGATTTTAAGTATTTTGTTTATTTTGTACAAAAGCAAACCCTAGAATGAATCTATACAAAAATGCAGCCCCCACTTGTTTGCACAATATTTTGGCAGGTGGACTAAGAAACTGCCATTCACTAAGTCATTTTGAAATAAAGAAAACCCTGAGAACCCCCATGAGGAGATGGGCTAGTCCAAAACCTGTCGGTAATGTCAGATTTCTACAACCTATTGTAAGTGACAGCAACATAGGAGAGAAGTAACTTCTAGAAGGGAATGTACTGTATCGTGCGTGGTTTGCATGCCTAGCACTGTATTTAAAGGGAACCTGAACTGCGTAAAATTATCTAAAATAAACACGAGATAACTTAAAATGAACATTACATAGTTGCCTTTCTATCAGTTCCTCTCAGAAGCTCACCATTTTCTTCTGACAACAATCCCTTCCAGTTCTGACAATATTTTGTCAGTACTGAAATATATCAGTTGCTGTCAGTTATAGCTGAGAGGACAACTGATGTGCCAGGTAATGTCCATGTTTGTCTATGGCTCAAGTGAGCAATAATACAGTTTAACAATGTGCTGACCAGAAAGCTGTTATGAGGTAATGGCCGTTTTCAAAATGGAGGATGGAGAATTCCATTGATCACAGTGAACAAACGGGACACAGAAGAGGAGAAAGAGATTTGATTAGTAGACTACATGGAAGGTAAGTACGACCCGTGTATGTTTATTTTTACTTTTAATTTTCAGTTCAGGTTTTCTTTAAGTATTGTTTGCCTGGTTAGGTGGTTTCTGTTGTATTAAGACTCTCTCGGGAGGTTTGTGGGGCCCAGGATGTAGGGATAACAATTTGCATTCTATTATCATGTTATTATTAACCAGGAGTTCAATGCATGTGTATTTTTATTTTTTTATTTTTTTTTTAGAGATTATCACTTGTCCTACCTGTCTCTGCGCACCAGTATTGGCTTGTGGACGGCATTGCTGTGTTTGATACTGGTGGCCACAGATGCCAGCAGCTTAGTCTGTTATATTACCCGGTTTACAGAAGAAGCCTTTGCTGCTCTCATTTGTATCATCTTTATTTATGAAGCCTTGGAGAAGCTGTACCACTTGGCAGAAAAATACTCTTTCAATATGCACAATGATCTGGAGATGCTGACAAAATACTCGTAAGTCTGAAAGTCAATTACTGTCACTCTTCATTAGACTTCATACTTTCTGTTTTGCTAAATTAAGTCAGTCCTTTTGCTGCATTTGTTTTCTTTGAAGAGGACCTGCCTTGCAGCCTCTTCCCAATTGATATCAGCTCCACATTTCCATTTTGTCCACCATACTTTCATAAAGGCTTTCCTATAGCCAATAAAAATCCTTTGTCTATAGATGTTAAACACATCCAGTCTGGTGCTTTTTCCTGGCCACACTCCATCCTGTTAAAGTGGATCCGAGATTAACTTTTAGGGCTGGTTCACATTGGGGTGATTCTTCAGCGCTTTGCTTATCACCGGCGATCAGCAAAGCGCTGCTACAATGTATCCCTATGGATATATTCACACTGCAGCAGTTGCAATTTCGAGCAATCGCAAACGCGCTGCATGCAGCGTTTTGGTGGTGATTCCTCAAGCCAAATACTTTTTTTTTTTTTTTTTTTAATTCGGAACTGAAGAATGTAATAAAACAAAGTGTTTCACTTGCCTGGGGCTCCTGCTAGTCCCATGCAGCCTTCCTGTCCCGCGCTGGTCCTCCACAATCCTCCATTCTCCGCCGCCAGCTAGTTTCATTACCATCCATTTGTAAGTTAAAGGCAACTGCGCCTGCACGCCCTGAATCATGCATAGCTTTTTTTCTGCGTTCCAGCCTGCTATTAGCATCCTGTGCTAATAGCGAGTTGTTTTATTTTACGTTCTGTTTTGTTACGTTTTTCAGTTCTACTTTAATGCCGTAGTTCCTTATAAACTAAACACGCCACTCCCACAGCTCCTCCAGCATCTAGGTATTTTGAGTCCCATGTAGCAAGTGCTCATGGGATGTGCTTTTCCAAAAGAAGGAGGAGGAGACGTTACCAGTCGGGAGCTGCTGAAATTTCAGAGGTAAGGGGGCGGAGAGAGAGCAGGAGAGGCGAGTGGAGTTTTCACAGGCTAAAGGGTGGAGATACAGAGCAGCTTGCCTGTGTAATGATGAAAAGCAGAATATGGCTGCTCTCATCTGATCACAGGAAGAAATAATCATATACTGTTGAAGCTGTTTGCAGCTAGATTTACTGTGTAAATTATCTAAACTTTAAATTATCTAAACTTTATATATACATATATATATATATATATAATCTCAAACATGAAAACAAAATGAGAATTGGCTCTTGGGTGCATGAAAAGGATAGAAAACTTTATTCATATAAATCACATATGTCAAACACATATCATAAACATAAATATCCCATAAAACCCAAAATAACCCAGTAAAAGTACTCCTCACAGAACACTCCAACACCATAGGGGCTGCAGTCCCCTAGATAGAAACCAGAACCTGCACCGTAAGAGGCTAAGAAGATGATGGATGTGGTACCACTATTATTGATGAAGTTAAAGGGCCATGCAGTTCAACCCAAACATGTAGTGGGCGATGGAAAGCATACGGGTGCAAACAAAGCACATTAATGATTTTCCTGGAGCATGAAATGGACACAAGAAGGCGAATCCATGTGTGATACTAGCATCAATAAGCAAAGCTTGAAACAGGTGAATGGCATATAAGCAAGCTGATGGCATGCAAGTATGGTGCATGAAACAAGCTGATGGCATGCAAAATGCATATATAGGCATGCAGTCCGTCAATCGCAGGGTGTTGGCTGATGTAGGACAGATGGTCTTCACAGAATGTGGGCACATGTAACAGATGGTATAAACAGTCCCCCAATCGCAGGGCATGTGCAACTGATCAAAGCAAATAGATACATGGAGCAATGTCCCTTTATATTTACCAGGCTTGAAATGGAGAAATCCAAAAGGCAATGTAGGTATGAGCTTGCAGATCCCTTATGCTGCCAAAAGGCTGACCCAAATAGTCCAAATATTATGAGTGAAAGTTGGTCCAGATTGGTGCAGGTTCCAGAAGGTGTGGAGGAGAGGAGACGCTGTCAGGAAGAGCCTGACATGTTTCGCCGCACCTGGCGGCCTTCTCAAAGGCAGACAGCGTTGGTATGTATATGGATGCCATAACGGGCGGCTGCGCGGCCCATCCCACCCCGCCCCCAGTCACACGCATCACCACCTCACGCCCACAAAGCAGTGGGCGTGCGGGCGGCCGGCAGCTGGAGCGCAACTGCGCTCCACCAACAGGCATTACAGAACGGCGTCGAATGGCGCCGGCGGATGACGTCGGGGAAGTGGCCGCCCAATGGGGATAATGGAGGAGTGGAGCGACGGGTAGATACGGACAGCGCAGCCGCACACAGCATGCAATGCGTATAAATAAACAATAAATACACATGACAATAAAGGCAACATAACCTCCCCCATCGCCTGAAATCGTAAATGACAGGACATGGGGAGCAAAAAAGAAGAATATAAATTACTAAAATAAAGTAGTATAATATATAGATTCGCGCTATAGGCATGGAAACACCATGACTTCAGGGGCGCCATGTCCAGGAACGCGGGTCCTAACTATCCCCATAAATGTACATATACATAAGAGAGGCGGAGAGAGACCAGCCTATATGATAGTAGTGTATTAACACCTGCGTGGGAGTAATCAGACTCACCCACACATATATAAAAGGCCAAAAAATTACAAATTTTGCCACTCATAGGAAGACAGCAACCCAACAGGAGAGGATCACGGGGCCACGTAACCGGGGACCCTTCATGATGTCACTCAACGTGCACAGGAGCAAAGAAACCAGGAGGAGGAAGGACAGAAAAATAGTGGGGGGAGGGAAAAAGAGAGGAAAAGGAAAACAGGAACAAGAGGAGGGAAAAGAAGGGGGAGGGGGGGGAAGACGAAGAAAGAGAGAGGGGGAGACAGAAAAGAAAGGAGGGAAAAGAAAAAAGACAGAATAGTGGAACAAGAACAGAGTCGCACAAAACAGCTCCAGGAACTCAAAAAATGATCTTAGAGAACTAACTGGGCAAAAACACCCGATAATTGATACTATCGTTTAAACCCTTAGGTTCAGTGGCCTTGAGATCAAAAATCCAACGGGACTCTAATTGTAAGAGGGCTTTATCGATGTCGCCACCTCTAGGGTGAGCATGGACCCTATCCAAGCCTATGAATCTAATGAAGCTAGGGTCCCCTCTATGCTCCAGATGAACATGTCTGGAAATTGGGGATTTAAAGTTGCAGTTGGCAACATCCCCCACATGATTTTTGATCCTTTCCTTAAAAGCTCTTGATGTTTTTCCAACGTAAATATAACGTATATATACAGATATAGACAGGTTACTTGCTATAGTTAGTTTTTCATCTTGGATCCACTTTAAATCAATTGTCAGCTTTGTAAATCTTAACAAAACCAGTTTTTCCACAAATGCTTTCCTGAGGTCAATGAGCTTTTTCTCTACTTTGTAGTGGTGTAGCCCACAAATTGTTCCCCCTGCTTCTGCAGCTGTGGTAAATTGGTACCTGCAGTGTACTACTAATAAAGAGGATGGTCCACTAATCTGAGGAAAAGGATTGCAGAGCAAGTGTTTTTTCTATAAATGTTTTATACACTTTAACAGACCATTATAATATATTGTGCTGAGAGCATAATCCATGTCTGCAGAGGTACCAGGGCAGCAGCTATAAAGTTACCTGCTGACAAGCCAGCTAACCACATGTAAACAATTTGTATTGGCTGAGAAATCAGCTGACTACGTGTAAACAAAAGTATCTGTGATTGAAGTATCATCAGTATTATGCAATGCCAAGATTTTAGAATTGCTACTTGCCTTGGGACAAAAAAAGGATCGCAGTGGTGAGGTTTTATCGCAGTCTACCACTGCAATGCGACCCGTACAGTGTAGCATATACTGTAGTATATAGGCTTCATGCTTGCACCTTGTGCGTTGCCCAGTAATGCATTGCATGCTGTGTTATCCTGCCAGAAACTGCCACATAGTACCACAAAGGTAAAAGTGTGAAAGCCCCTATTAAAATAGAATTGCATCGTGTTTAGATGTGATTATACTGTCTGTTCAGTTAGTGGCTGGACGGTCAGTACCTATGCATTAAGGTGTTCAAGGCAAGTCTCCCTAACACTGCAGGGGGGCCTCTTGTGCAGCTCCCAGTGGCTGCAGCTCTAGAGCGCATTGAGTCTGCAGGAGAAAAGCGCTGTACAAATGTTCGGATTACTATTATTAAAATGTGTCCACACTGAAAGCTGATAAATAGCATTGACGCATGTCTTTGGATGTTGAATAGGTGTGTTTGTGCGGAGCCAGTCAGTCCCAGTAATTCGACTCTTGCCTTCTGGAGCACACAGAACATCACTGCCAGTGAATTAACGTGGAACAACTTCACAGTCTCAGTAAGTTACTGTGCTGCATTCTGTTCAGTTTTTTGCTTGTCCTTTTCATATTAAAACCTAATATCTGTGCATCTTATCAAATTTATTTATGAACTATTTTTTTTTTTGGTAGAAAGCACCTATTTTGCAGCTTCTGAAAAACAAAAATCGGGGGTGGGGGGGGGGGGCTTGTTAGGGGAGGGTGTTTTGGAAGATAATTATGTTGGGAAGGAGGATGCGTTTCCCATAAGAGCCCCTTTTAGCATTTCCCCATAGGTGGCTGCATATTTATCCAACACACAGGTGTGTGACATGCTGCATTTTGATAAATTTTAGTCAATGAAAGCACATTAAAAAATCCATGAACGCGCCCAAAATCTCTGTGCATTTTCCCGATATCTCTTCCATAGAAGCTGTAACAACGTGCATGTGGTTTGTCACAAATACCAAATGCATGCAAATGCATTATATATATTCTATATAATATATATGATGGAGCTGGGCAAATGTGAATTGCCACAGATGATAATTTAATTCCTTCTTTGCTTGCCTTAGACAGTATTTAAAATGTTGTGTATTTAACACATTTCAAGGAGCTCCGAAGTAATTCCAAAGTAAAGATCCAGAATGCCACTTACTAACTGTATTATGGCATCTCTGTTTCTTCTCTGGCTCTCAGGTGGTGGCCCAGTGAACACCTTAGCTGGTTAATGAAAGTGGTAAATGGGTTCAGTCAAATAGATTAAAACAAATTAGGCTTGTGAAATCAAAACAGGAAAATAACCCAAGATCTCCTTAGGTGTGCATATTTCCTAACAATAGAGCTAAAACGCTTAGGGCCCGTTTTCACTAGAGCAAATCTGCATGTATTTTCTGCATGCAGATTCGCATAACCAATACAAGTGGATGGGACGGTTTCCACTTGTCAGGATTTCTGAGCGGTTTTCCGTGCAGAAAAAATCTGCACGGCAGAGCCATCAGAATTCGCACACGCGTACAATGTAATTAATAGGAAAAACGCATGCGTTTTTGCCATGCGTTTTTCTATGCGTTTCCGCATGAGTTTTTGTGCAAAAACAATATAAAAAGCACACCAGCATTGACATGGTTAAAACGCTTGGCCACAAAATGCATGCGAAATCGCATGGAAAAACGCATCCACGTGCAAAATCGCACATGCTTTTTCCGCACAGGAATCGCAACGCACAAATGGAAACGGGCCCTTACTGCACAGGGAAAGAAAATTCTAGTGTAACAAGCAAAGAAATGAAGAAATGAAAACCCTATTAGCATTTAGTTAGAAAATATGGACTATTTTGCACTAATACATCCGTTTTGTTAAGAACAGTTACATGAATAATGGTTTAATAACCAGATGGGGTGACCAGTTTGCATTTCTCTCAGTGGTAATAATTATTATGGCCAATGGTGTCTAACCAGATCTATTTCTTTCCATCTTCAGGAGTGTATTGCTAACCATGGGGCGTTTGAAGGTTCTGCTTGTGGTCACCATAGTCCCTATGTTCCAGATGTCTTCTTCTGGTCCGTCATCTTATTTTTCACTACGTTCTTTCTCTCATCTTTTCTGAAACAGTTCAAAACCAAGAATTATTTTCCCACCAAGGTAAAACATTTGTATACACCTATGGTAACCGTTCATGTCTGAACATTTCTTATTTGAATTTACTTATCCCACTGTAAAGTGGATGCTATCGGATTTAAGATCATTCTGAAGAATGTGAATTTTAGTCCAGAATCACATATGGCGAGGTGCGATTGTCCTGCACCATGAGAGCCCCTGCAGGGCAGGACAATTGTACCGCACCATTTCCCCTTGCACATTACATTGCGGCAGAGTGCGCCAACAGGGTAATATGCATATCTCCGTCCCTAAACAGTGATGTACTTCCTGCTGGACAGGAAGTATATCACTGTTTTTTGGCCGATCAGCGCATACACGCGGCACCGCCACTGCAATAATGTAGATTATTGCAGTGCCGATGACTCCAGTGCAAATGCCTGCTGCGTGGCACTGCTAGGCAACTCAGTTCAGAGTCTGCACCACCTCTGTGTCATCTGAGCCACTTCTGCTGCATCGCACCGCACTGCAGGTAGTGTGGCCAGTCTCATAGAGACTAATAACCACTGCAACAGGGAATCGTAATGCGAAATAGGGCCGTAATGCGTATTGTGTGAAAGGGGCCTAAATAACTGAAAGAGTTTTCGCTAAAGTAGACCACACCCATGCAACACTAACTTTTCCATTATGTAAATGTTTATGCAAATATATGCAGCTTGAAACCAATCGATTTAAGCCTGGGTAGGACTGGATTGGTCCATTTTCAAGCTGCATATACTTGCAAATATTTCCGTGTTCATGCAGGATTAGGTAAATTTTTATGCATCTCATTGATCATCCCTTATTGTAATTCAGAGATGAGTTGGTGATGGTATTCTTCCAGGTCAGCCGCAGATGTAAGTGGTAGAAGTATTTTGGCAGTGCTACAAATAAGCTGCTCTTCAGCTAGAAGTGTGGATGGTCCTGACCTGACTTTGCTGACTGTTTAGATGCTGGAAATTTCCTGCACAGCATAGATAGAGAATTACATAAGCTGCCTATGGGTTTGGCATACTTCATTCTAATGTGCCTTTATTCCCCCAGGTGCGTTCTACAATCAGTGATTTTGCAGTCTTCCTCACTATAGTCATAATGGTAGTCATTGACTATTTTGTGGGGGTTGATTCTCCAAAGCTGCATGTTCCTGAAAAATTTGAGGTACGTTGGCAACCTATTTGACGTTTTTTTTGTTTGTTTTTTTTTGTATATGATCATTACTCAAAAACTGCTCGATTAAGAATCATTTCTGTCAGTAAAACTCTTTTAAAAGTGATAAAGAACATTCTTTCTTATTATGTGAAAATTAGTGTCAATGTGAGATTTATTTGATCTTTTTCTTTGTTTTTAACAGCCAACACTGCCAGACCGAGGGTGGTTCATCGATCCATTGGGTAACAATCCTTGGTGGACGTTACTGGCTGCTGCCATCCCAGCCTTGCTTTGTACCATTTTAATCTTCATGGATCAACAAATCACAGCTGTTATCATTAACCGAAAAGAACACAAACTAAAGGTGAAATCACTGTCCTGGTTAACTGTATAAGTGTATTATTAGGTCTTTAACAGGCATCAAGTAAGCCTCAAATTCCTCCGTTGCTGATCTGTGAAGCCTCACAAAAGACAGAAGGCTATAATTACGTTCCTAGGCTGCAGCACAGAGGGACAGTAACATTAGGCAGACAATTGTTGATAATATTTAAATACACTTCCTGTTACAGATTTGTGCTGCTATGGAATCCAAACACTTGTCTGCGTACCCTTTTTATTTATTTATTTCCACATTGCAAGGCTTAATAAACCAGTGCTTTTCTAATACCTCTTCTGAAATGTAATTTCAAACACTCTTAATAGCAGTATAGTCGTGAAAAAGAGCATTATTTTTCCATGTTGGAGCTGAGTGAAACAGATTTGATGTCACACTGACATGGCTGCTATTTACAGTTCACACATAGAATTACTGTCCTGAGATTAAAAATAAGAATATGAGACCCCAGGAAAGTTCTATTTACCATTATTGTTACACATAAAAATAAACTTATGAGATTTGTGTTTTAGGTTTGCTTTAAATAAAGAACAGCTCAACAAAATGGGAAACTGGTCAAATGGGAGTAAAATACAACTATAATCTAATGATAATGATATTATTCTCATGCATCATGCCAACAAATAATTAGATAAGTGCAAAAAAAAAGGGAGAATTGGCTCTTGGGTGCATGAGAAAATACAAAAAATACTTTATTAATATACAAAATCCCATGAGATAATCCACCAAGACATATAAATATGAATACAAAAAAAGAAAATCCCTCTAAAACCAAATGCTCATACTCCCCAGGCAGCAGTGAATGAGAGGATTGAGGCTGCAGTCCTCATACTCTAAAACAAGAGTCTTACTTTGGAGACAATAGATCGTATGTTCTTCAATGTAGTTCACTGTAATGTGTCTGGATTGGTTGCAAAATAAGCCAATGTAATTATAGGCACTAGATAGTTCCAGAGGCTGTATTATCAACAGGTGCCAGGCATGAACAGAAAGACATAGATGCTTGTTAGTGCAGAAAGTATGATGATATGTTGTAAGCACGTTTAACACAGATAACAGCACGGAAAGCCAAGCTCAACGCTTCAAGGAGCGGATGATGTAAACCTGTATATTGGCTGTACAGGCTGTAGCAAATCCCAAGAATGGTAAGTGAAGCTGAAGCCAGACAGTGGATTGCAGCACAGCAACAGTTCATATAAGCCAGCCAAATGATTGATAGCAAGCAGACAGAAGTCCTTGCATGAATCTCTAGATGTCCCCCAATCGCAGGGAAAGTAATGATAGGCTGATGTGAATAAGCATGAAGTGGCTAATAATCACAGTCCGGTTGAGCACATGCCCTAGTGTGGGCTATGGTTACCGATCCAGTAAGCGTGTGGATCGGTAACTATAGCCCACACTAGGGCATGTGCTCAACCGGACTGTGCTGTTATCTGTGTTAAACGTTCTTACAACATATCATCATACTTTCTGCACTAACCAGCATCTATGTGGCTTTAACTTCCGTCTTTCTGTTCATGCCTGGCACCTGTTGATAACAATACAACCTCTGGAACTATCCAGTGCCTATAATTACATTGGCTTATTTTGCAACCGATCCAGACAAATTACAGTGAACTAAATTGAAGATCATACGATCTATTGTCTCCAGAGCAAGACTCTAGAAGCTCCTCTGAGCACTAAACACAATGACATGCTGCTCGTGCACGGATAGGCTGAGAGAAGGATGACAGAAGCCGGAGCATGGGCAGACCACATGATCCAACTTCCTCTTCCGGGGTCACAGCGTAACTTTGCTGAGAGTCGCCGGGCCCATTGCAATTTACACCGGCCGGACCGGGGGGGGGGTTAGAAAGCTGTACATCACGGGTGGTAAGTTAGGGGTATTACCAAGTATTCGTGGGTATCCTGAAGGAGTACGGGAGGAATTGGTGCAGGAGACTCTTACTTTCCAGAATAGAGTAATAAACCTTCCTCTTTTCTGTACCCTTGGTTTCCCCTTCTATGTCCTTAAAGTGAAACCGAGATGCAAAACTAACTATAACCAGTAACTTGTCTATATATACTTGTCTATATATCTTATCTAAAGTTGAGATAGTTTACTCAGCAAATCTAGCTGCAAACCGCTTCAACAGTTTATGATTTTTTATTCCTGTGATACAATGAGGGCAGCCATGTTCTGTTTGTCACACTACACACAGGCAAGCTGATCTGTATCTCTCACTCCCCTCTCCTCCTCCCTCCTCCCCTCTGCCTCTGAAATCTCTGGCTAGTAACCTCATCCTCCTGCCCAGACTGAGCTCCCATAAGCCCTTGCTACTAAGGCTGAGAGTACCAAGTCTCTCTGGAGAAGCTGTGGGCGAGACTTGTTTAGTTTATAGGGAATTAGAGTATTAAAACAAAACCAAAAGAATTTGGCTTGAGGACTGTCCTATAAACTATATGAAAGGAACACAATTATGCAATTAGTAAAAGTTTATCACGGATCCACTTTAAGTCCTTCTGTCACATTCTAAATGGCTGTTTGTTATCTTACCGACAGCTCCAGGCTGAAGATAAAATAACAAACATCTTACTTGTTTTACCGCATGTTATCCTTTGTTAATTTATATGCATGAGGTATTTACCTCGCAAGTTTTATACTTTACCTCACTAATCACTAATTTTAGTTTTCAATATGGCAACAGCTTTTGCCAATTGACATTTGGTAAAATCGGTTATTTCTGCCTTACCTCATGCGGTAATGCTTTTGTGAATTGGACCCTAAATGCATAAAATTGGCTACACCTGGAGAAGTTTGAGTTCCATGTAAGCAGATAACTGACTAACAATGAATTCAGATTTGTTATATACGTATAATATTGGGCAACACAGTGGTATAGTGGTTAGCGTTCTTGCCTTGCAGCACTTGCCTTGCAGCGCTGGGTCCCTGGTTCGAATCCCAGCCAGGCCAACATCTGCAAGGAGTTTGTATATTCTCCCTGTGTCTGTGTGGGTTTCCTCCGGGTACTCTGGTTTCCTCCCACATCCCAAAAACATACAGATAAGTTAATTGGCTTCCCCCCAAATTGGCCTTAGACTACGATACATGCACTACACAATACATACATAGACATAGGACTATGGTAGGGATTAGATTGTGAGCTCCTCTGAGGGACAGTTAGTGACAAGACAGTATATTCTGTACAGCGCTGCGTAATATGTCGGTGCTATATAAATACTTAGAATAATAATAATATAGCAAATCAGTGCATCATTATTTATTTTGCTTTTTGATAGAAAGTATAGATGCTTTGCCTAGCAGACACCTGAAAGAGAGTGTAAACAGCCCAACTTCTGCTGACAGGGCTTCCTCTTCTGCTCAAGAAACCCTCACTCGACCCCTCGCTACCCTCCAACTACCGTCCTATCTCCCTCCTCCCCTTTGCCTCAAAACTCCTTGAGCGTCTGGTTCACAAACGCCTGACCCAGTACCTCAATGCCAACTCACTGCTAGACCCACTCCAATCTGGATTTCGGCCTGCCCACTCAACCGAAACTGCTCTCACCAAAGTGGTCAACGACCTTGCCTTAGCTAAAGCTGAAGGTAAATACTCCATTCTCCTCCTCCTTGACCTGTCAGCAGCTTTTGACACAGTAGATCATCCCCTACTCCTCCAGACCCTCCAGTCCTTGGGCATTCACGATCTCGCCCTGTCCTGGCTTTCATCCTACCTCTCCAACCGCTCCTTCACGACCGCCTTCAATGAGTCCTCCTACACCCCCAACCACCTCTCGGTGGGAGTCCCCCAAGGTTCGGTCCTTGGCCCCCTACTGTTCACCCTATACACATCCTCCATTGGCAAGGTTATCTCCTCCATGGGTTTTAACTATCATCTGTATGCAGATGACACCCAGATCTACCTCCACACCCCTGACATATCCACCACTACCATAGACAAGGTCTCCTCCTGCCTATCAGCCATCTCCTCCTGGATGTCCGCTAGGTTCCTGAAACTAAATCTAGACAAAACAGAATTTATGATCTTCCCACCCCGGCCATCCACGAACCTCCCAGATGTGCATGTCACTGTTAACCACACTACCATTCGCCCTACCTCTCAAGCCCGCTGTCTGGGTGTCACCCTGGACTCCGCACTCTCCTTCACTTCCCACATCCAAAACCTCACAAAGTCCTGCAACTTCCACCTTCATAACATCTGTAAGATTCGCCCTTTCCTGACCTCTGCCACCACCAAACTCCTCATCCATGCCCTCATAATTTCCCGCCTTGACTACTGCAATGCCCTGCTGTTTGGTCTCCCTATGACCCGAACAGCCCCACTGCAGTCCATCATGAATGCGGCAGCCAGAATTATCCACTGCTCCCATCGCTCCACCACGGCAGATCCCCCTCCTAGAATCCCTCCACTGGCTTCCTATCCAGTCCAGAATCAGATTCAAGATACTGTGTCTGACCTACAAATCTGTCCACAAAACCTGTCCATCCTACATTTTCGATCTTACTCAGAGGTACACACTTAGCCGCTCACTCCGCCCTTCCAATGAACTTCGCCTAACCGCCCCCCGCATCTCCCAGTCCCATGCACGCCTCCAGGACTTCGTAAGAGCTGTTCAAATCACTATGGAACTCCCTTCCTCCACCCATTAGGGCAGCCCCCTCCTTCAACATCTTCAAGAAAGCCCTCAAAACTCCCCTTTTCACTCTGGCCTACTACCCCTCACAAGTGCTCTAAACCTACAGCTGAACTCTGGTCCCCTACCATTCGTGTCCTTACCTCTCCCTCTAGATTGTAAGCCTTTGGGTAGGGTCCTCCTCCTTTTGTGTCCTACCTGATCTTGCACCTCCATTACTGTGCACCCATGCTATGCATCTGAGTGAACCTAACTTGCCTAATCTCTATGCTCCATCCAGTGACTGACTAAGCATTACCTGGTACTCATACTATGGTGTGTGATCTGTTTTTCTTGTATCCTGTATTGTCATATTGCTGTATGTCACCCCTAAATATTGTCTGTAACCTAAATTAATGTTCAGCGCTGCGTAATATGTTGGCGCTTTATAAATACAATAAATAAATAATAAATAAATAAGTCGCCAGATTTATGGAGCCGCCAGCAGAACCACGGAGGGGACCCATAGGACACCGAAGGTCCTCGTGGGTTATGGGGGGGTGGAGAAAGCCCCAGCTAAGTCCAGATTTCCTTATTTTGCCACTGCTCTGGATCCCTTTAACACAGACATATGATTGGTTAATGATTTAACAAGGAGTCGCACAAGTACCTTCTCAAAGAGGACGCTGGCAGATTTCTCATACACATCCACCCCCCTCCCTTTTCAATAGAGCAGACACTGATCAGCAGTGGGGGCGTAGTGGTTCGAATCCCAGCCAGGGCAGTATCTGCATGGAGTTTGTATGTTCTCCCCAGGCACTCAGGGATCCTCCCACATCCCAAAAACTTACAGATAAGTTACTTGGCTTCCTCCTAAATTGGCCATACACTACAGGCTACATACATAGACATATGGCTGTGGTAGGAATTAGATTGTGGACTTCTCTGAGAAACAGGTGATAAGACAATATACTCTGTACAGCGCTGTGGAAGGTGTCAGCTCTATGTAAATACTTAACAATAATATCTAATTTTGCACATGAAAAGTCCAGCAGTGAAATGATCATGTCTGGTATTGTAAATGTGTATGGAGCTCAGCTCAGAGAAGCCTATAACAGTTGATGTTGGAATGAACAGTAATACTCTAATGATGTGGTATTTGCTTTGTTTTGCAGAAAGGGGGTGGCTACCATCTTGACTTATTCATGGTTGCCATCATGCTGGGAGTCTGCTCCCTCATGGGACTGCCGTGGTTTGTTGCTGCAACTGTTCTGTCCATCAGCCATGTTAACAGCTTGAAAGTGGAATCCGAGTGCTCGGCTCCAGGAGAGCAGCCAAAATTCCTGGGCATCCGAGAGCAGAGAGTGACGGGACTCCTGATCTTTGTTCTGATGGGGCTCTCTGTATTTATGACCTCTGTTTTAAAGGTAAGATGGTATGTGCTGATCTATTCATTGTGGAATTTAGGCATCTGAATGCTTTGGGTGTCTTTCTGTCACTAGAGATACCCATGATGCAATGGCTGTTGCCACATGGTGCGTTTGCAAGGGTAAAAAGAACAGGTTATTTAAAGTGCTTGTGACTTTTCAACGCAATACATACTAGTCTTTATTTTAAATAATTTAACTGACACTGGTAAAACCTAATATGTAAAGGTAAAGCACATAAAGCCCAACTTTAGTTTTTTCCAGTTTTACTTGGAATGAGTCTTCTGCATTTAAATATCTGGCGTTAAATATTTTGTCACATAACCTAATGCGGACCCCCTGAAGAAGTTGGCGCTCTTTCAGACTGGCAGCTGACAGGCTGTGAATTCACCCCATTCAGCTGTCCTCCTGCACCGGCCAGATTAACAATCAGATGGATCTCTCTCTGATCCAATCTGATCAGAGAGGAATAGTTTGCTGGGCCACACACAGCATACAATACACATACTTTAGGGGGAGGGGGGGGGACCAGCGGGAGGTCCAGCGGTCATCAGGAAATCCAGTGCGGTTACTGCCGAACACCTGATTGAGCTCTTGTGACCAAGATTTACCAGCATGAATGATCAATCCTGTTGACTGATTTGGAAACCTCTTGATTGATTTGGAAACCAATTGGGACAATTGATTGGTTGGCCATGTTGCGGTATTATCTGCCAGATATGAATGCTGAAAATGAAGTAATGTATGAGTACCCTTAGGGGCCATGCTTTAATAGAGGCAGTGCAATACCGTAAAATGTATATAAACACTGCATGTGGTCCAAAACTGCTAAAACTATGCGCATCTCATTTCAGTTTATTCCAATGCCGGTTCTTTATGGAGTGTTTCTATACATGGGAGCGTCTTCATTAAAGGGTATTCAGGTAAGCTCTTTTTGGGGTTTTGTTTTGTTTGTATGTTTTATTTTGTTTTTTAAAGAGAAAATACACCTGCTTTCTTTTCTTTTTTTTCTTAATTTAAAGTACACATATTATTATTATTTATTTATTTATAAAGCGCCAACATATTCCGTGGCGCTGTACAATGTAAGAAAACAAACAAGGGATACATAATGATACAGACAATGATATACATCAAATATGAACACTGATACAAGATACAGCATTGCTGATTACAATTTGATTTAACATGATGACTAAAATGTATAAATGTCTAACAGTGTGCAAGCAATTAAATTAATAACAGTCCATGACACAAAAGGGTGAGAGCCCTGCCCTTGCGAGCTTACAATCTCAAGGAATGGGGTGGAAACAAGAGGTGGGGATGTATACAGTATATGTACAGGCAGTGCGCAATTAGGTTATTTAGTGGGTGCATGGCCTAAGCTAGAGAATATGCTTGTCGGAAAAGGTGGGTTTTGAGGGAGCGTTTAAAGATTTCAAAGGTGGGAGAGTGGCGGATGTGTTGTGGAAGGGCATTCCAGAGGAGGGGTGAGGCACGTGAGAAGTCTTGTACACGTGAATGTGAGGAGGTAATTGTAGAAGAGGCTAGAAGAAGCTTGTGTGCAGATCTGAGATTGTGGTTGGGTTGGTATCTGGAGACTAGTGAGGAGATGTACAGGGGAGAGAGATTGTGGAGAGCTTTGTAGGTTAGGGTTAAGAGTTTGAACTGAATCCTCTCATTAATTGGTAGCCAGTGAAGAGCTTGACAGAGAGGGTCAGCAGAGGAAGAGCGAGAGGAGAGATGAATGAGTCGAGCAGCAGAGTTCAGTACAGAATTGAGCGGTGTTAGTCGGTTAGTTGGAAGTCCACCAAGCAATATATTGCAATAGTCCAATCGAGATATAATAAGAGCATGTGCTAACATTTTGGTTGTGTCATGGGAGAGAAAAGGTCGGATACGTGCTATGTTTTTCAGTTGGAAATGGCAGGAGCTGGTTAGTGAGTTAATGTGAGGAGTAAATGAGAGAGAAGAATCAAATATTACCCCCAAGCACCATGCTTTGGGAACTGATGTTATAGACGTGTTGTTAACATTTATTGTAATATCAGGCAAAGGGGTGGACAGGGATGGTGGAAAGACTATTAGTTCAGTTTTATTCATATTAAGTTTTAAGAAGCGAGAGGACATGAAAGAGGAAATAGCGGACAGGCAGTCGGGAACCCGTGTGAGGAGGGAGTTGAGGTCTGGGGCCGAGAGGTACAGTTGTGTATCGTCTGCATATAGGTGGTATTGGAAACCAAATGAGCTGATTAAGTTACCAAGACCGTGCATGTAGATGGAGAAGAGGAGGGGACCGAGGACAGAGCCTTGAGGTACCCCTACAGACAGAGGATGTGAAGAGGAGGCCTGATCTGAGTAAGAAACAGTGAAAGACCTTCCAGAGAGGTAGGAAGATATCCAGGAGGGAGAGAGGTCCTTTATTCCTATAGATGAAAGGATCTGTAGGAGTAGAGTGTGGTCGACAGTGTCGAATGCTGATGACAGATCTAGAAGGATGAGTATGGAATAATAGCCTTTGCATTTAGCTGTGAGGAGATCATTAGCTACTTTGGTGAGGGCTGTTTCTGTGGAGTGGTTTGACCGGAAGCCAGATTGGAACTGATCAAGCAAGGAATTTGCAGATAAATACTGACTTAGTTCAGCATGAATGTGGCGTTCAAGTAATTTAGATGCAAATGGAAGAAGTGACACTGGGCGGTAGTTAGCAAGTTCGGTGGGGTCTAGAGATGTTTTTTTAAGTAGTGGTGTTACAACTGCCCTCTTGAGTGAGGATGGAAAAATTCCGGTGGAGAGGGATAGGTTAAACAGCGATGTTAGGGCAGGGATGAGGGATGTGGATAGCTGTGGAATGAGATGTGATGGGATATAGAGTGACCAGAGTTTTGTGGGTCCAACCTGGGAGGGGGGGGGGGGGGGCGTCGCGCAGCGCGCCGCGGCGAAAAGCGGGGAGGACTGAGGAGCGGGCAGCGACGAAGACTGGGGGAGAGGGTTGCCGCTGTGAAAATGGGCGTGGCCATGACGTATGGGCGGAGCTAACATAATGATGCAACAGCGAGGCATAAGAAAGCAGTGTTTACGCCATGATGTGGACAAACGAGACTTTGCATCATGGGTGTGCAGAAACTGTGTGATGCTAATAGTATACCGTAACCACAAAGCAGCAAACATAGCCATCTATGACCATTAAATAATAAATGCAGTAACAGTTACCCCGGACACCAGAAAATAAACGCAGTAGGCAACATGGCAGCACAAAATAACCGCATTGCGGGCAACATGTCAGTATAAAATAAATGCAATGCGGGCAAACATGTCAGTACAAAATAAACGCAATGCGGGCAAACATGTCAGTACAAAATAAATGCAATGCGGGCAAACATGTCAGTACAAAATAAACCCAATGCGGGCAACATGTCAGTACAAAATAAATGCAAAACATTTCACCAGAAAATAAACGCAAGGCGGGCAAACATTTCACCAGACAATAAACGCAATGCGGGCAACATGTCAGTACAAAATAAACGCAATGCGGGTAAACATTTCACCAGAAAAGAAACACAATGCGGGCAAGCATTTCACCAGAAAAGAAACGCACTGCGGGCAAACCTTTCACCAGAAAAGAAACGCAATGCGGGCAAACATTTCACCAGAAAAGAAACACACTGCGGGCAAACCTTTCACCAGAAAAGAAACGCACTGCGGGCAAACATTTCACCAGAAAAGAAACGTAATCTGGGCAAACCTTTCACCAGACAAGAAACGCAATGCGGGCAAACATTTCACCAGAAAAGAAACGCAATGCGGGCAAACATTTCACCAGACAAGAAACGCAATGCGGGCAAAGTTCACCTGGAAAAAAAGTATTTACTCACCTGGCAGAAGTCTCCGGCCTCTGGCGCGCTCCTCCCGGGACCACCTTCCCCCTACATATCTCCCGCGCTGACAGGGCTACGGCAAGATGGCGCCCGAAGCCCTGTACTGGAGACACAAATAGTCTCCACTACAGGGCTTCGGCAGCCATCTTGCCGTAGCCCTGCTCGCCTGCCGGTGTCGGAACAGACACCGGAAGAGGAGGCTGGAGCGAGGCTGCGGGCAATGAACTGGCACAGCGTCTATAGACGCCGCTGCCAGTTCATGAAGAGAGAGTGGCCAGAGTCCCGAGGCCGGGACGTCCCGCTATTGAAAGCGGGACGTTTCCCGGGACCTCATTAAGCCTGGGACAGCGGACCCCGAACCCGGGACGCGTCCCGGGCGATCTGGGACGTCTGGTCACTCTATGGGATAGGATCCAACGAACATGTGGTTAGATGGGATTTGGAGATAAGGGAAGAGAGCGAATTTTCGGAGAGTGGAGAGAAACTGGAAAGAGAGCAGTCAACAAGAGGAGTGGAGGTGGAGTTTGATGTCTACGTGGAAAACGCACTACGGATTTTTGCAATTTTATCTGTAAAGTATGTTGCAAATTCTTCAGCTGATAAGCATGAAGGAGGAGGAGGGGGTGGAAGGAGAAGGGAGTTGAAAGTACTGAACAGGCGCTTTGGATTGTGCAAGTGGGAGGATATGAGGGAGGAGAAGTATGATTGTTTTGCAGAAGAGAGAGTGGTTTTAAACTTGTTCAACTCTTTTTTTGTAAGTAATGAAATCCTCATTAGTATTAGTTTTTCTCCAACGGCGTTCAGCTACCCTAGAGCACCCCTTTAGCTGTTTAGTAGCTTTGGTCAGCCAGGGTTGGCGACTGACACGGTGTGGGCGGACATTGGTGAGGGGTGCGATTGCATCCATGACTTGCGTGATTGAGCAGTGATAGTGTGCAGCTGCTGAGTCAGGATCAGTGAATGGTTGTGTGAGGAGAGGTGCCAAGGCATCAGAGACAGATTGCATGTCTATGTTTCGGTAGTTCCTGCGTTTATATGAGCGTGCTTGAGGCAGGGTGGTAGGAAGAGAGGAGGAGAGAGAGAAGTTTAGTAAGTTATGATCAGAGAGCGGGAGAGGAGTATTAGTGAAATCAGTGATAGACCAGAGACGAGTGAATATGAGGTCAAGTGTATGACCATTAGAGTGAGTTGGAGCAGTGGACCACTGAGACAGGCCGTAGGAGGAAGTAAGTGACAGAAGTTTAGTGGCGGCAGAATTGTTGGTGTCAACATGAATGTTAAAGTCGCCCATAATGAGGAGCCATGCAGAGAAGTGATCTAGGAAGAAGGAAGCAGGGCCAGGAGGGCGGTAGATTATTGCGATCTGGAGGTTAGAGGGAGAGTATAGACATAAAGGAAATAGTTTATATATTCCAAAATCTATACAGCTCCAATACCTTGTGCCCCCATAATGGTAATCCTGTGACTTGTGGTCCATTCCAGACGAGTGTGTACAGCTGCACAGGCAGTGCTTTATTGTAGAGGCTTACAACAGCCAGCTGTGGGAGGTTGCCTATGTGGGTGTTTTTGTGTGGGTGAGTTTAGGATAGATGAAGAAAACCTTTCACAAGGGGAATATGTACATGGAATTGGATGAAATAATAAGAAGAGGTCTTCCGACCTGCTCATTTTAAACCTATATAAGAAACAGAAAGCATGAAATATAATATGTGTACTGTAGATTTAGGACAATACATGCAGGATCTAATGCAAACCATTATAAGTTGCTGCATTTTAGCCTGGCTAAACTGAGAGCTGTAGTGTCCTATTTTTATGCTTCAAAATTATAAGTAATACATGGAGAACATTACTTATGCTGTCGCTAAACTTTCTGTTACTGGGTTTCTGTAGTTTTTCGATCGGATCAAGCTCTTTGGAATGCCAGCCAAGCATCAGCCGGACCTCATCTACCTGCGCTATGTACCCCTCTGGAAAGTACATGTCTTCACCGTCATCCAGCTAACTTGCCTTGTTCTCTTGTGGGTCATCAAAGCCTCGGCCGCTGCCGTTGTGTTTCCCATGATGGTAAGGCACAGTTTACATTGCTAATCATAGCACAAGCTATATACTACAAGCCACCACTTTTATTTCCATTATGCTTTTAAGACTAATGCTGTACATTCTTGTATACTATTGGTATTGTTTGTCTCCAAGTGCTTACAAGGACGGGCGGCTCTGTATTGTACAAGCTGAGTGCGCTTGCGCATGCACAGTATGGAGCCACCCATCTTCAGAAGCACTTGGGGACACTAGTGCTTCCGAAGTAGCCTGAGGTGGAAAATTGAATGGAGTGATGGTGCTGGAACAATCGGATCCAGAGCCTTCCCTGTCTATAGGCAAGTATCTAACTTTTTAGGGGCTTTACACTCACTTTTAATAATTTTATAATGTTAGTGCTTTAAGCCTTGCATATAGCTACTTATCGGCGCAGGAGACTTGAGCGCAGTCGGCGCCACCGTAGGCCATAATAGGAATTACGGCTACAGCAGCGCACAGGGAGTATCTTCGGCTCCGTCAGAAGATGGAGCTGAAGTTACATTTAAAACACAATAATGATTTAATTCCCCACCATCCATGGCGGCCTGGAGGGGCAATAGTATTTAACATGGCCAGGAACTTGTGCAACAGCAGGATCAGCCATATATACCGACTGTATCCTGCGCCCAAGTCTCCCGCACCGATACCTCTAGTAATCGCTTCTTATTAAAATGATCTCCTAGTAGAGAACTTAGAACAAGTGAATTGGATCAGGTCCCATTGTCTTAGTCTTTTATCTTATCAAATGGAACTTGTGGAGTGGTGGACCAGAAGGGTGTAAGCCCCGGCAGCCAGGTGATACGATCCCTAGCAGGAGGTTGGAGAGAGTCACCTATTACGTTTGTCTTTTATCTTAGCCCATTCTTCCCACTGACTGTGAGTTCTGCAGCACAATTGAATTGCAGTTTCCATGTATTCCTGATGGCAGGTGGGCAACTTGTCCTTTCTGTCGTACATAGAAAACCTGGTCATGAGCACACTTCTCTTGGCAGGCAATGGTGGTGGCCATAAACCGGAGCTCTCACGTGGTAGTGCTGCGTTCGCTCACCCCTTCTTACGCTACATACATGAAACGCCGGTGGAGCCAGACGTGCTATGTGAAGTTCCCGCATTCATGTCAGACACAAGGCCTTTGGACTGTGTTCACCTTTTCCATTTACTCTCTGTACAAATTGAAGTTGAGCTCTTATAGTCAAGGATTTGTTTAATCAGACTTGGGCCGTATTTTTTTAGGAACTATATGTTCTACATTCTGATAATGAAGGAGGTGTAGGTCACAGTTGATTCCAAGGACCTTCCAGAGGAGACAAAAACGTAACAGGGACACCTGATAAGTCTTGACCAGTGCTGATGGTTGTATATCTTGTGCCTTTTTCTTGGTTATACATGCTGTCCACTGTGTGTACCATGATTGGCATGCTACTGAGGTACCTCCTCTTTGCAGTTTGATTCTCTGTGGGTAGTCCCTCTGCAATATAATCCCACTTCTTTGCATACTATATGTATTTGGATGCAGCTTGATAAATGAGCTGTTGCTCTACATCTATTCTTACACTTTAGTAAAGAGCTATTTTTACTGCATTGAAGGTGCTGACTGACACTACTCTCTTGTGATGGATCTTGTAGTGCTGATAGCCAGAGCACATCTCGCTCAATGCTTGTGCCCATTCTCTCCTCTACCAGTTTTTTTTTTTCCTTTTTCTGTAAAGGTTATCTGAAGGGGTACAGTTAAGTGACAAAATCATTTACAACCGTTCCCTTTTGTTTTAGGTTCTTGCTTTGGTCTTTATTCGGAAATTGTTGGACTTCTGTTTCACCAAGCGGGAGCTGAGCTGGTTGGATGATCTCATTCCTGAAAGTAAGAAGAAGAAAGAGGATGATAAGAAGAAAAAAGAGAAAGAGGTAATTGGGTTAGCGCTAATACTGCACTCACTGGGGCTAATTGTTTTATAAAGACTGAGGCATAATTGGAGCACTTGTTCACAGCAACCGATTAGAATTATTGGTTTTATAAACCGCCGAGGACTGCTGTGTGCAGGTGCTTTTATTCTGATTGGTTTGCTTTGAACCGGCCTTTTTAAATGAACCTGATTTTGTGAAGCTTTATAGTTATTACAAATGATGTTGAGCTCAGGTAGTGTATACAGTAGGAAGCCAGAGCTCAGTTTTAAAAACTGTACTTACATCCTCCCCGGTACTGAACAATCTGGAACTTTCTGTTCTAGTCACCTATATCTTATATCTGCACAACACTATCTCAGGCTACCAGGCTCTGTGTTCCCACCCTACGCTAAGCACCAATTCAGGTGGTTGATGTGGTATCGTGTGTAGAGGAAAGGGCATTGAAGAGCAAAGTTACATGGGAAAGAATGGGGTATTGGCATTCCTAAGTCTTGAGCACAGGTGTCAAACTCCAGTCCTCAAGGGCCAGATCCGTGCCACTGTTTAGGATGGGCTGAGAAATGTGTTCTGTTTGGTGAGTGAGCTGTGCCAAAAATGTGTGAGGCCCTTGGGGACTAGAGTTTGACATCACATAGGGAACAGCAACAGTGGAAAATTGTCATATATTAGGCAAGTATGCTTTTTGTCCCCTCCTTGATGTTACCTGTAAATAGAGAGAGGTATATGGAGGCTGCCATATTTATTTTTAAACCATACCAGTTGTTCGGCTGCCCTGCTGACTTCTTTGGCTGCAGTGGTATCTGGATCTCACACACCTGAAGCAAGCATGCAGCTTGTTGGACTTCAGTCTGAAATCTCTGATCTGCATGCTTGTTCAGGGCCTATGGCAGAGGTTCAGTAGGACAACCGGCAACTTTTGGACAGTTATGCATTCCATGCACTCTGTTGGCAGAAGATAGAACTGTGGGACTAATCTAGAAAGACAGGATGAAGTGAGGAAAACAGCACTTTTCCTTATATATTAGCTTTGAGTACAAATATACCTGTGTACACAGTATTTAAGGGAGATTTTCACCAAGCCATAGACTGCAATATACCATTTTGTATTACTTTTACCTCATGTTTAGGACTGGTTAAAAAAGCCAGTTTTGCTGCAGCCACTTAGGTTAGTAGAGAACATAGAGGGATTGCAATGATAATAAACTGTATTTTGCAGATTATTTTATCCTAAGAACAGTATGTAATTAGTATGAAAAAGTACCTATACCACTCTTTTTTTCACTTCAGACAATGTTTTGCCTTTTGTACCTACAGTATTTGTGTTCTCCACTGTAGTGGAGAGACCCTTTCTTTGATAGAATAAGACATGAAGAAGAAAGGTCCGCACCTGTCCAGGGTTCCAAATCTTTATTTAGGACATATACAATATAACAACATGGGTACAAGCATCAAATCGCTGACATGTTTCGAGTTATACTAGCTCTTAATCAAAGCTAGTATAGCTAGCATAGCTATGATTAAGAGCTAGTATAGCTCGAAACAGGTTAGCGATTTGATGCTTGTACCCATGTTGTTATATTGGATACGTCCTAAATAAAGATTTGGAACCCTGGACAGATGCGGATCTTTCTTCTTTGTATCTTTGTGGGACTTGCTGACCTGGTCGTGCACTGTCGCAGGGACCGGTGGGTTGTTGTGATGTTCACACAATCTCTGCAATAGAATAAGACACCTGCCAATACTGTGTATAGGCAGGCTTGTGGGTGTGCATTTTATGAAGAGTTGTATATTTTACAGTTAATTTAGACATCTCATAAAACCAATATTTTTGTTATTACTTCCTTAAATCTACACACTACATACTTTTAGATAGGCTCAACTCTTATCAGGCTCGGTTCTATCAATTGTAGTCAAATTAAGATGTAGATTTGGGTTTGTTGGCAATAGTGTGCATTGCATATAATTTATTGATGCATAGAAGTAGAGTTTTGCAAAGGAGTGAATTGGCTTTTGACCATCCTCTTCCTCTCTCCTTTACAAAACGAGAAGACTGAAGATGACTCATCTGAGGTAGGTCAATGGAAGCCACGTAAGCTACTTTGCTGACTCTCCTGATTGGGTCCATAAACTGCTTTAATATTATTGTCATGGAAGATATTTTATACTGCAGTAAAATGCCTGTTTGCTATGATTTGATAAATGTGTTATACTGTTTCAGATTTTCGCACATTTTAAAGTTGATTATGCTTTTATGCCTGTCAGTTTAATCTTAAATTTGAGCTTGCTACTTGAGCACCTTGTCTATACGTAACGCTTTTTTTTTTGTTTGTTTGATTTTGTATCATCCAACCATAGTCAAAGTTTCAGAAGCAGGGAATGTGTAATATTTCAGAATCCACACAATTTGATTTCTTTACAAGGCTTCTGCATACCTGGTTATCGTTTCGGTAAAAAAAACAAAACCTGTATGTTAAAGAACAAGCGACACCCATGCTAACCTAGAAATAAAAAACACATATATATAAGTAGATAAATACTATTTCTACTTACATAACAGATGTATTGTGCTATCCACATAATGATTCCTGTGAATTTTACAAAGGAAAAGCAGCAAATCCTAGTCTAAGCAGAGGGCATCTTGCTAAGGTAATGCTGACATCATATCCTCCCTGACTTTTTTTTTTTTTTTTTCCCCTCCTTTCTCTTGCTCATTGTGTATTCATTAGCTGCCCTCCTCCCAGAGTCTTTTTTTTTATTTACACATCCAATCACTGAGTCACCTCAGCCTTGCTTGTAAACACAAGTGATCAGCTAGGCAGGGAAATAAAAGGAAGAGGAGGAATATATTATAGATAAAAAGAACTCTCAGCATTCAAAAGCACTCCCAGCATTCAACTTTTTGGCACTGTTTGGCACTAGGGCCAGTGCTCCTAAAGTATGTGATAACTCCAAACCATAACAGCAAAGAGTTTTGAATGCATGATTGGCATCTTTATCACTTAATACACCAGTTGCTGTTGAAATTTGATTTTTATGGTGACCACACCGCTTTACATTTTGTTTAGTGTTTTTTTTTTTTTTTTTAAGAAACCTGCTGGAAACCAAGGCAACAGCATATAGCTTGGTGTTAATGTAAACCTGATATGAAAAATAAAAATATACATAACTGGGGCTTCCTCCAGCCCCCTTCAGGCTCATCAGTTTCCCCTGTCCTCCCAGGCAGCCTGGATCCTCTGCTAGGCAGCCCGGCAATTCATCCGGTCGGGGGCCTTGCGAATGCGTGGCTTGGCCGTGTGTGCCCCATCGCGCTCCCGGGAGCATTCTATGCCTGGGCAGTGGTACGATAGAATAACAGCCAACTGGCCAAATTAGCAGGCGGCCTGGGAAGATGGCGAGGGACTGATAAGGCTGGAGGAAGCCCCAGTTATGTATATATATTTTTCATCTCAGGTACACTTTAAAGATGCTCAGAACTCTCTCTGTCTCATTGATTCATAAGCCTGCGCAGAGCAGGAAGTAATGCTTTTTACATCAGTCTGCAGCCCATGTACTTCACTGGGCTTACTGCAATGACATCCATTCCACGGGGAAGAGGGACACATCTGCAGGGAATGCTGGTCATGTAAGCACTGCTGGAAAATGTACATTTAAAAGGAGGAACTCCAGGAACCAACAAGAGAAAAGAAACCAAAAGTGCCAATACAGTGTCATATTCCAGATAATGGGAGAGCTATCTTGCAAGAAGGCTGGCACCACCATTTAAAATAAGCCCTTTTAATAGATTAACCGGTGAAAGAAATGCTACTTACAAAACTGTATTGCTGAAAGGCAACCACAATAACAGGTGTGTGGAGAATTCAGTCTCCATGTGGATATATATGAATCTTCTTCGCAATATGGTGAGGTGCGCTCTGGGAAAAAACAAACCTAACCTGCGGGATCTAATATCACAGGGGAGGATCTAATATCACAGGGGAGGATCTAATATCACCAGGGGAGGATCTAATATCACCAGGGGAGGATCTAATATCACCAGGCGAGGATCTAATATCACCAGGGGACGATGTGTTTTGCAGGCCTTACCCGCTTCTTCAGGCAAAAAAACAACGGTGTCTTTTAACTTGAGCACCTTTGAGAAGTATTTTGTATAAAAGAGATGTGTGTTGATTGGGGTGCTAGGTAATGCCAGTTTAGCTAGCATATCTGAAATGTACGGTTCCGGTTTCTAGTGGCATTGTGACTAGTTTCCTTAGTGTCTTAGGTGCTGTTTCCTGTCAATCCCATATTACTAAACAAAGCCATTCTAATTCCTAACTGTAATTCCTAACCGTAACCCATTGTTATCCCTTACACTAATGTTCATTCTAAGCTGGCACCTAACCTTAACCTCCTCCATCCTAAATATTAACTCACACATCCTAACACCCCCTGCCCCCCCCCCCCCCCCCTCCTTAACGATAATCTCCCCCTACTCGCTCTTAAAACAAAACTTCCTAAAAGTGCTGCCAACCAGCAGAATAACGTCTGTAAGGCAGCTGGATGCCCTGTAAAATAGATATCTAGCACTCACCTATGCAATAGCTGAGCCACTACTGAAATATCAGTTGCTGTTAGCAGATGACCATTGGAACCGATAACTGGTGCTCAGCTGTGTAGTCTGTGTAGTGACAAAACACCAGAAAATCCCTGGTAGGATAGGGTGACACAGTTTTATGGTACCCAGACACTGTGCAATAAAAACATTTGATTTTCCCGTTTGTTCAACCAAAACAATTGAATCGAATATAATCTTTTTTTTCGATCAAGAAAAATGAACGATTATCCTGGTTTTTCAATACAAACCCGATCAGACATGTTAGAAAAATCTTTATATTCAATCTAACAGAATAATCGCACAAAATTATCTAATCGAAATTATTGTACCGTGTATGGGCACCGATAGAATACTTGAACTACATGCAGATGATTTGTTGAAGATTTTTTTTTTCTTTCTTTGGGACAGAGGAGATATGCTTTTACTTTTTAGCAGTTACTAAATATGAGTAATTATTTAGAATATGCATGAGATTTAGATAATGGTAATGGACATCCAAAGTGACCAAAGCCTATAAAGCTTTTCTTGCCTGGGGCTTCTCCCAGCACTAGAAGTCTCTCTGGTCCCACGCTGTAGTTCCATCCTCCTCCAGGGTCTAGCTGTTAGCCCTGCAAAGCCAGATAATCACCCATGTGCAGTAGAAGCCGACCCCAGCCAGGCAATCCTGTTGATTTCCGCCCCCCCCCCCCCCCCTCCATATACAGTAAATATTTGTGTTGCTAGTGGCATTGTGTTGCTAGTATTGGAGAAATAAAAGGTAACTGGAAAATGATCAGATGAGGTTGTATGTATTTAAGACTTCATAATTGCTTGAGTTCTTTTTTCAAGCTTGCCTGTTTCACTTCAAAGCATGTTTAGTGTCCTGTTCTGTGCTTGTAATGACTGTCCACTTTCTGGACGCAGCACTCTGCATATCTCACTAAAAGGATGATTTGTGCACTGTTTACAGGAAGCAGAGCACATGCTGCAGGTGGACGACAGTGACAATGTCCAGCTGGCGTACGAAGGCAGAAATCTCCTCCAGATTCCAGTGAAGAGCTTGAAGTACAGGTAGTGCGTGGGAGGCTATTGTAGGGGAATGCATACAAGGCTGTATTTAAAGGTGGCCATATTCTGTTCAATAAAGATTTGTTTCCATAGCAAATCAAGAAAAATGATCAGTTGCACCAAAAAATCAAAAGGTTTTTTTTTTCATTATTTTTTTATTTGATTGGATTTCCTATCTTTGTTTATACAAGTTGATAGGTAGTGGATGATTTGTATGATATTTTTTGAATGAATTTGGAATAGTGTAGGATAGATTGTTAACAAATCTGAGTTTATAGCTGCTGTATTAGATTGGGTCATTACCAATCTGCATAAATTAGCATCAGATTAGACTCCTTAGCATCTCGTCCATCATCCCTACATACAGTATAATGTTAGTACAGTACAGTAAATGGTAAACTTAGGATGCTGTGTTGGAAGCAGAGTGTCTATGGATGCCATCTACAGCTTGCAGAGAGGTACTGCATGTGTTACCTAATAAAATCTAGCAGATGTTCCAGCTTTCTGAACATTAACTTCATCACACAGAATTGTTGTCATTTCTTACCAACTTTCTCATAATATTCTGTTTCATAAGTAACTTCCAAAATATGTTGTACTAATTTACCCGAAAAAAGACATAAATAAAATAAGCACAAAAGGTTTTTCTGTGGGTATTTTTTCCCCAAATTATTTTATTTCATAGGCATTTCACTGGGGAGAATATATATATATATATATATATATATATATATATATATATATATATATATATATATATATATATATATATATATATATATATATATACAATTTTATTTTTTTTGTATCGGGGGGGGGGGGGGGGGGTGATGGTCCTAATTCTCACATAACAAAGGCCACTGCTATAAAACAGCTCAACATATACTGTATTCTTTAGCTCTTCCCTGTTAAAATTACCCCATACGCCATATTTTATCACTAGTTGGGCATGTGGTATACAACTATCCCCCACCTGCATGTCTGTAGTGTTAGGATGACAGTTCAGGGGCCCCTGATACTGTGCAGATACATTGATGGACAACAGCACATTTATGCTATGTGCAGCATTGGGGTACTGAACTGTCACCCTTACAATCAGGCTGCAGTCATTAATGGTGTGCACTCATCTTAAAGGGGCACTATAGCGAAAATTAGGTTTCTGGCATAACCTTGGTAACATGCACCTAACATTAGGAGCATCAGATACTAAGCAATTTTTTTTATGCCTGCTTGAAAGGTTATACTGAGCAGATACAGATATTCTGCCCCGTCACATCTTGGAGATTTGCGACGTGTAGCCTCTCTCTCTTGGGCTGAGTTGTAACAGCTAATTTCTCCTTTCTCTCTGGTAAACCTGTACGGGGACATGCAGGCTGTGTGCTGGGGGGGGGGGGGGGGGGGTCATAGCACTGGGAGCAGAAGGAGCCCAGCAAGTGTAAAACGGAGTGTAAAGTAATCGTAAAGTCATTTATCTTGCTTATTTATTCATCTAAGATCTTCCACATTCAGCTTCAGCAGGGAGAGAGCTGATGAAGTGGGGATGGGCTCTGCATTTGCTGTGTATAACCTTTCAAGCATTTAAAAAAGCAAAAAATACTTAGTATCTGATGCTCCTAATTTAGGTACATGCTACCAGGGTTATGCCAGCGTCCTATTTTTCACCATAGTGCCCCTTTAAGGACAAGTACAGGTGACACATGGGGTTCTTAGACTAGGTAGGTGTTAGCACTTTGACCCCCCCCCCCCCCCTTTTTTTCTTTAAGTTTTATGGACTGAATGTCTGCTACAGGCGCACGAGCGTTGGCATGTACGGGAGTGCACCCGATGGCTTTTATTCTTGGACGTTAAATTAACATTCAGGAACCTTAAAAGTGCCCATTAACAGTAGAATATTTTCCTCATTCTATGAGATTTTACAATTGAATTGTACAGAAAACCATGCAGTATGTGGAGAAAATTGAGGTGAAAGGATTCCTTGGTTGATTAGTCTACAGAACCTTGCCGATCAGAATGTTGGATTTTACAATCGTATCTGAAGAAAGAAAGTTTCGTTATCTGACCATTTATGGGATCAATCCATAATTACCTTCCAATTACTTGCCGTCCCGCAAATCTGTTCGCATCTGAGGGAAATATAGTACTGATAATGGGCACTTATTATATATACAGCTTATAATATACGTGTATATGGAAAAATGCACATGTAAGCATGCATAGTTTGAGCTAAGCACATAGAAATTAAAAAAAAAAACTGGACAATGAAGTGCACAAAGGTAGATGGGCCTATAATGTGTACATTTAATATCTATGAAGAGTCTTATTGAGGCAGGATTATGCTCTTCTAAACCAGCATGTGCTCTGACTATTCATGGTACATTCCTTCCACTGTGTTACTCAGCAATCATTTAATGACTGTGCGTCTTAGGAAGACCATCTAATGATATTAATGCTTTTGCAGTGTTAGCCACTAATATCAATTTATGTTTATTCTCTAGCCTTGATCCATCAGTTGTAAACATATCCGATGAGATGGCGAAAACAGCCCAGTGGAAGGCTCTTTCCATGAATCCTGAAAATGCCAAAGTACCCAGGGCTGCTCAGAGGTAGCTATCTCACTTTAATATTCTCATTACCTAACCGTGCTTTAGATAACATGCAGATGTTGTGCTGATATGCCAGTTCATTACCCAGCTCTATCTCATTTTTCAAAAGTATGTGCCAGACCCAAATCTGTAACTTTTTACATGGAATTTTGAGAGAACTCCAGGCATACTTTCTCCTAGTTTTGTGTGAACACTTATTTGTAGAGCTTGTTTATGTTTGTGTATCCTTGATATTCTGGTCAGGAGATCAGACACTGCTCACCTCCTGTGATAGGGATTATCACAGCTGTAGGCTGCAGTCCTTCTCTGAGAGATTCAGTCCATGCCTGACCCTTTTCAGGTTGCACCGCAGGATGATATAATCCAAGCATCAGCAGCAATTCTGCCTGAAACTCTTTCAACCCAGATGATTTTGATTGTGATCAAATATTTAACCCTTTCCAAGGTTGTGTTGGACTATGTCCCACATTTTCATTTTCCAGTTCAGCACAAATCTCGGACGTAGTCCTACACTGGAAAACATGGCAGCCGCTAGGGGCGCAGTTGCCAGATCTAGTCTGGCACAGCATTGGCCCCTTTAGATCAAACTGGCGGACTAAGTCTGACACTTTGATCACTGTGGGTCCCATGCTCCTCCTTGTAATATCGATATTATGTGGACGCATTTGGGTTCGCCAGCACAGCGTCAGACTATTTCCGACACTCCCTTCGGAACCAGCCTGCACCACTTAATAGTGGAAGTACGCTGGTGCATGTGCAATGGGGAGAGGAGCTACAGCGTTCAAGCTGTCTCCGGACGCCAATATGCCTAATGCACTAGAGGAGGTAGAGACCTTGCCACATCCTTGCCGTTCTTCAACCAGATCAGACGGCCTCTGTTGTGGATACCATTACACAGATGAATTTCCACAGAAGTCGGTGATCCACAGATTGACAACTTTCTAAATCTGGGTATACATTTGTAAAATGTGGGAAGATGTGATATTAAAAAGAGACTGAGGTGGGCTCATAAAATTTAAAAAAAAATTATGCTACCTGAACTGGGGAGCTAGGCGGATCAGGTAGCTGCCATCCATGCCACTCCTGTGGGTGCACCGCACTGGCCCACTTTCACTTTCGTGACCTCTGGGTCCATGATGCTGAAAGGATAGATTGGCTGGGAATAGCAGGGGGCATGGCCAGGGAGAGAGCGAGCTGCCCAATGGCAGCTGGGGATATCCTGCAGGAACGCCCCTAGTGGGCATTTTGAGCAGGGAATCCCTCTCCTCTATTTACCCCCCGAGATTGCGACAAATATTGATGCTAATTTTGTGGCCTAAAGCGTGGGGGGGGGGGGGGGCAAAGAGGGCCCCCCTCCCCCCTAATAACAATGCACAGACTGGGTGAACTCTTGACATTTATAAAAAAAAATGTAATATCTCAAACTATAAAAATTACTGTATAATGACCTTTTTGAAGCATGCAGTAAATGCGGTATTGACCAACCATACCAGTTTCGTGTCCATAACCTTTTGTAGGGGGCCTGGCATCGTGTAAAAAAAAAACTGCTAGTATCTGCTAGTAAAATAAAAACTTCACAAATCTTACTTTTTGCAACACATATGGGCACTAACAAAATATCATGGCTTTTTTTGTGCATATTCTATGGGGTTGTCAAGCTTTACAAAGCCAAATCTGATGGTTCCATGCTTGCTGCCAGAGTGTCTTGAACACAGCTGAAGCCAGGACAAAAGCACAACAGTGAAGCATCTGATTTTTTTTTTTTTTAATAGGGAATGTGTCTTGATCTTTCATACATTATACTACGTGTATTGCATAAATGGCTTTTCTTTCTTAATTTGTGCATTTTTATTAAATATTTACCTTTTTAAATCTGTATTATAAATCACTAATGAACAATAATCAGTGTTTTACATTGTTACTCAAGCTTTGCACCTAAACTGGATCATGCTTTATATACATGTGTGTCTAGTTTGTAGCGTCCAATTGCTAGAGCTACTGATTCTGCATAAATACATTTTCTTTGTGCATTGTATATCTTGACATTTCAGCAAGCCAATCAGTGCATAACATTGGTGAATGCTTTGGCTAATTGCATATTCTCTGCCTACTAATGAGCTCTGAACTTCTCTGAGTTAAGCATTTTTCAAGTTCATTTGTAGTTTTAAAACATCAGAATCATCTCAATGCTGTTAAACATCTTATATATCTTTATTATACATGAAACTGGTCAGTATGGATGTACAAGGATAATGCTGTAGCGTGCATCCCAACAATAAGGGTAACACCAGGTTGTCTCTAACAGGTTGTAAAAGTCTTTAATTCCTTGCTGTAAAGTCAGGGTAAGTTAATGAGTTTACCGGAACCCAAGGGGACATGTATAAACGTGGCTTATTTACTACAATAACACACATTAATAAAGTTCTGGGGTTTTTATTATTGTAATTTGAACAGATATAAATAGAATTGTTTAAAGGGAACCTTAACTGTAGGGGGAAAAAAAAGTTTTCACTTACCTTGGGCTTCTACCAGCCCCCTGCAGCCGCCCTGTGACCACCCTGTCACTAAGCGTCCCTCCAGTAGACACACAGCGATCCTCTTCCGGACGGCCAACTGGCAAGTAGACTGACCACTGCGCATGCATCTCGATCATAGATTGAGATTTTTTCATACTGCTCATGCACAGAGCGCTTCTGTCCTTGGACGCAATAAGGAGGTGTGCGGACCAGGGCTGTGCATCAGGATTGGGCACAGAACGGCAGCAGGGGGCTGGTAGAGGCCCCAGGTAAGTTAACTGTATTAAAAAAAAGGTTAAGGTTCACTTTAAAACTTTACTAATTAATCAGGAAATGCATTGTCACACCTTCTACATGTCCTCTGGTTTCATAACCAATACACAGATGCACAGTGCATGTCAGGAATGCATTGCATTGTCTTTGGATAGGCATGCACTTCTGTTTTTGAGTGTGCAGTGATGTAAAATGTACTATTTTCATGACTTTGAACTGTCCCATTGGAAAGTGGCTGTTAAGTGGTGAGCGTGTGGTGCTGTTTCTTTAGGCCACGGCACAATCCCAGGCAAAAGGAATGCCAGTGCCATTATTTAACAATGGCAATGCTGTATTTGCACAATATCAAAACGACACAGCGCTCACCACCTCTTAAGAGTTTTGTCCAGTATGCAGCTAACTACCACACAGAGTCAAACTTAGCAGTTCTCCTCACAAGCTTGTAAACAATTCACAGCAGCGCCTCTGGAATAAGAATCTGTGCAGCGTTAAACCTGTATCAAGATAAAAATACGCACATAGCGGGTAACCTCCAAAACACTTGTACACCCTGTGCATTAATCAACACACAATGTGCTCGGGGTAACAGCCACCGCATGCAGGACAAGGGGTCACGCTCCCGCCTTCAATCCCCTGCTCACCAGATCACTGCTTGATAATCAGGCACATAGACAAATGCTGCAGCAGACAACTAGAAAAAAGATAAGAATTCGCCTTGCATAGCATAAAATCTTTTTAATATGGGTCTAGCCCCTAATAAAATTAAGCGTACCAAATATAAGATCAATAAAAGCGTATCTCACATAGCCGGCTCAACCGGCATAAGCACCCTCCAGGTTTCCCCGTCTCAGCGCTGGAGAAGACCTTCTTCCGTGTTCCGTGTTGGAATAGTAACAGCGTGCGTATCCAGGCTCCGCCCTACGCGTTTCGTCACTAAGGGCGTGACTCATCAGGGGCACTGGATACGCTACGCACGCTATGAGCTAATGTATGCGAGTGCCCGCCCATGCCGCCTCCCACACCACTGCGTAGCCTGACTAGGGTGTAAGTCAATAGGTCTACCAGCGAGAAGGGGTGGAAACCTGCAGGTTCACATAGTCGCATCAAAAGTGATGCCAAATAAAAATAAATAATCAAATACTCATAACAGATCTTTTTCCCCAATAGCGCTTATCAGCAGGCGTAAGCGGAGATTCTTCCCTCTCATTCTATAATTTACGCCATGGCATCTTATCTATTATGAGAACAACACTTCGTCATTGCAGGAATGCGTAGACCCACCCCCTGTCAAGTAAAAAGCAAGCCTCCTGGCAACCCCAGAGCCCCTATAGACATACTACTATCCATCCCTCCATAACAAATAGTACACATTAAAACTACAAAGTATTCAACCCAACCCACCCTCCTACATATATGCCCGTATAAACACTTGATGACATGTATACCTTCTAAACAGAAGTCATGAAACAACATTAACCATAAGATTAGTCATTCGAGATAAAACAGTTGATATCAATCTCAATATTTAATCCCCCTGGGGTCAGACTCCCCAGTCTGTGGATCCATCTAGTTTCCAATCTGGACAGTTCCCTTAACCGATTACATGCTGTATTTGGCCTTGTAAAAGTGTTGCCTGTTGGTGAACTAGTCATGTAACATAGGATGTCACATCCACGGAAGAGCAATACCAGGGTCCAGCAGGGATAAAATGTGCAGGAGAGACACCCAACCAGGTACAGTGCATACATCCTCCATTAGGGGGGATTAGGCATGGAAGTTATGTAAAGATACTCTTTTTAATATTGAAGGGTTCTCTGCTCCACCATTTACTATTAGTAATAGAATATGCATATTCAGTTCTTTGCTATAGACCTGTGATTATTTTTTGGGGTGATAAAAGGGGACCCTACCATGTTAACACAAAGGGTTCTATAACTAATACACACACAGTTTAGGCACAGCTCGTGTAATATTTTTAACTTTTGCCATATTTATGAGTGAGGAACAGTGGTAGGACTGATCAAATTAGATACAATAATGTGGAGTAATACTATGGGCTTGATTCACTAAGACAAATAACAGGCCTTATCAGAGTAGCATAGTGAGCGCTACAAACTTATGCCTGCTAATTGGCAATGATCGGAGCTCCACTCGTCCTGCCCAAGCCCTTGCAGGTCCAATCACTTTAAAGGACATTCTCCTCATACTTTGATTGGCACAATAGGCTCCCTGTCGCTTGACAGGCAGCCTATTGGGCCAATCAAAGTGCAGGGATAATGTCCTTTAAAGTGATTAGACCCGCAGGGGCTCACTGCAGGACAAGTGGCGCTCTCGTCATTGCCAATTAGCAGACATACTTTCCTAGCGCTCGCTATGCTACTCTGATAAGGCACGCTATTGGTCTTAGGCAGTTTTAATGCTTGCTGATTATTTTTCTTAATTTTCTATGGAGCTATACAGCTAAAACAAGGCATTATAGATCAAACAGTTTTATGGTATATTTTGCATGAAGAACACATAAATGGGTTGGTCAGCAAATGCAGCAATACCAAGATAAAATAGGAGATGGGGCCCTGCCCACATAGACTAACAGGCTAAAGCTCAGCAGACACAGGTCCATTACAGCAGAGCTTCCAATCCCTGTCCTCAAGTACCACCAACAATGCATGTTGTGCAGAAAAGCAAACATTCACAGGTGAGGTAATTAGTGTCTCAGCAGAGCTGATTACCTAATGCTACGTACACACATGCGACAACGATCGTTCGTTAAGAACGACGAACGAACTTTTATTTGATGAAAGAACGACCTAAGTAAAGGTAGTTTTAAAATGTGTGTAACGATCTGATCGTTAGAACGAACATTACATCACAGAAAGCAACTATTGCGCCTGCGCATAAAAATGAGAAGTTCCATGGAGAAATAGTGAAATGCGCATGTCAAGCCTAGTACGAACGATGTACTACTTTTGCAAACGATCGTCGTTGGTTAAAATCCGCCGAGACAGAACTTTCTTTTGTAGCGATTTGGCTCGTTCGTCGTTTGCCTTAATAGTCGGTGGTTCGTTTTTTGTAACGATCGTCGTTGGTAAAGATCGGGGAACGATCGTTACAAACGACTATAGTCACATGTGTGTACGCACCTTTACTCTGTGGCTTTCCACAAAACATGCACTGTTGGTGGTACTTGAGGACAGGGTTGAGAAGCCCTGCATTATGGTCTTATTGGCCAAGCCAACTGATCTTTCCATGATTAGAAATACATTAGATAGTAATGGATTCCTGCAGCACACGACACCCTCAGTTTCAGCAGAAATGTGTCAATCAAACCTCATGCTTTGTACCAATTAGTGCAGTGCTAATCTCCCACCAGCTTATGCAGAGACTCTCAAGCACATTGTCATATTTTTGATCAATAACGGCCTGAAATGAATTTAGAGTTAAATCTATCAGATAGTTGGGGACAATTTGCTCGCCAAGCAAAATGGTGCATTCCTTTGTAGTAATGAATATGTTCTAATACATTAAATAGAAGATGAAAAAATTGCTTTGCATTCCTTTTTGAAAGATGTTTAAAATGATTTAAGAGGAATTAAGTAGGAGGATAGACCATTTAATACTTTGAGGGGGTGCAGAAAGTATGGATACTGCAATTTTACAACATCGAAATTCCTTTCTGTAAGGAATACATTAAAATACAGTGTAATACTTTATATACTGTTTTTAGTATTACAGTGCTAATTGTTCCTGCATGTTGATTTTGTGTGTGCATATACCGTACTAACAAAGTTCCTAGTGCCTTGCTTGATTCTTCCCTTACTAAAGCTGTTTTATGCGACTGTGCTTTCTCTCTTGGAATGCCTTTGATTATCCTGTATCATTGATTATTTTATTTTATTTTTTTAACGGTTATCAAAGCTGAACTAACTAGGAGAAACGGGGGGAACAGGCATGTACTGCAAGGTGTCCTGATGCCCACCGCCCCCCTGTTCTCCTGTGTCCCCCTTTCCTTTCCTACCTAAATCCCCCCCCAGCAGTCTCTTTAGTGCTGGCCGGGAACGCACTGCGCATGTGCATGATGTCACAAGTATGTCCAGCACAGAGCTCTCCTGGGCGTGCAGTGGGTGGGCATTAGGACAGCTTGCAATATTTGCCTGCTTCCCCCACCCCTTTTCTCCTAGTTAGTGCAGCTCTGGTATGCTTTAACTTTTAGATTTGTGAATAGTTTTATTGCATTTTTCATTTCTGATACACTGTTAATAGGAATCTGTTTGCTTTTCTTTCACAGCCCAGACAAGCCAGTAAGCGTGAAAATCAGCATCGGAGGCGATTCTTTCCGCAAATACGTGGATGCAGAGACCTCCGTATAGAACCAAGTCAAGAAGAGAGCGCGTGTTTTGTGCGTATGTCCGTCAGAGTGGATGTGTGTCGTTCAAGTGACTATTAGACCATCAAAGTGTGAAAACCTTTCCAAAATACTGTGTGTGCTCCTCATAAATTATTAGCAATGTAAATACTGTATAGAATTCGAAAAATGGGCCGTCTCCAGCTGTAATAATATACCACAGAGTGATCTCTCGACCATTATTTATTCAATAGGAATTTTTATAGATTTTTTTTTTTACTGATTTTATTATATATTTAAATGCCTGTTGTTTAGCAATACTGTTTGAATACCTGACATCTATCCACTTGTCATTCCCATGGCTTCCTTAGAAATATGGATGTATATTTTTTTTAATGCTCATTTCTTATTTTTATTGTGCGTTTTTAAGTTGCTGGGATATCATAAATCATACCTTTTAAACGGTTAAATCACTCTGCAATAAAATTACGCCAGCATAATGATGAAAAGAACATTAGCTTTGAACATTTTCAGCCATTACCCTTCATAATAATAATAAGGAAAAAAATCAGTACATAACCTATCCCATTCTTCAAGGAGAACCTGTCCGTGTTCTTACCCTTTAGAAATTGATGCTGCTTTTGTACACACATATTACAGGGCACCTGCAAGTTAATTGGTTATACTTTAAAAAAAATTTAGTGCACTCAGGGAGCCTTCACCTTTCTTTCTGTACACTGAGCCCCCACCTAAAAGTACCACCAAATTATATCGGCTATTGCAGTTTTATAAATTTTTCTCGTGCCTATACTCTGTCTTAAAACATTGCTAGAAACCACTTAATTTTTTTTTTTAAAGTCCTGTAAAGGCAGTGTAATATCTTTAATTGAAATTAACTTTGAGATGGGGTTTTATGCCTCTGGACATGCTAACAATGACAATTTGTTTATTCATGGCTGAACCCAGCTATTCTACTGTCTAATTCAGAAACCAGTGACAGTACTTTATCTGTCAATTATGTTGCCGTAATTGGTTTCTGAGAATCAGAAGGCAGTGGGTGGACTAGCATGCTAGAGAAGTGAGGTCTCCCATTTAATAAGAGCCAAGCATACATCCTGAAGATACATGAAAGCATTTGGACCATCACAGGTACTTGTTCACACCTTTTAGTACCTACACTTTAGCAATCTAAATTTGCTTGTCCAGTACCTTGACAAGATTGCTTTAACAAATTTACAAAATTAGGTTTTCTATTAATAAGGAAGATAAAGAATTTGATATTATGCCAGTCACCCAACAGAGTCCACAGATGTTAGGTTATTTCAGATATGGTCAGTGAGCTTATGTACCAGATGCATAACTCAAGCATTGTCCTGTTCTGCCACACGTACTTGGATCTTCTGCTCTCTACAGGCAACTTTTAAGGGAATTTATTAGATCCAAATTATGATCAAATGAGCACTGACTGAATCTAGGAATCTTGGAACCATTTGTGCAGAAGAACTTGTTATATTACTCAAATTAGTAGATACCTCTGCCTCTCGGGAATCTTCAAACTTCTATTGCTCAGTGAGACTGTCGCCTAGATAGGATAGGGAATCGATCCCTCAAACAGTGCAGGGCTGTACGGATGCTTCGCTACACTCTTCTATGGAAGAGAAGGGGCCTAAACCTGGCGAGATGAGTAAGAACAGCACCATCAACCAAAACAATTCACCAGACAGACTGCTCACTGAAGGGTGGGGCCTTGCTGTACACATGCTAAATTTTCGGTAGAGGCGACCCAGCCCAGCCGCTTTGGCCAAAAACCATCTAGCATGTATATAAGGCTTAAAACCTTTTGTATTGCATGCGATTGGGATACAGGATTTCTCTGGGTGCACTGAAAACTTTTTTAAAAAATAACAATACTTGCCGCTGCCTACACTTTACTAGGATTGTCATGTTTGTCACTTTTTGTGACTGAACAAGTAATTTTGAACAGGGATGCAAACGAATCCTTGTGAGAACGCCTGCATTTACTCAATAATGTACTGTATAGCATAACTGCAAATCTCAAGATGTATTAATTATCCCACTCTAAGCATCTTGGACACGTGTGTGTGTGTGTGTGCGCGTGCGTGCGTGCGTGCGTGCGTATATGTTGCTGCTATGAACCAATGGCTATGTATTTGTGATTTGCTTCTTGAGCTTGTGGTCACATTGCATCGCTATATTAATTCATCAGAATTTACTCTGTATTTTGTACAAGGTATGGCTGCTGAATAGACAAGACAAAGCAGTGATGACTTATATTGCTATCTTCTAAATTTGATCCAAGTCCTGGGCTCATCTCGGTGACTTAACTCAGGTGTTTTGTGCAATATGCCGCATCAGTGCTTAGCAGGTTCCAACGCAGGACCTTTTTAATCATTTCTTGCCAAATTTGCTGCAAAAAAAAAAAAAAAGACGTGGCAATTGAATTTGTTGCATTTGTGTGAAATTCTTTTATTACAGGTTGCATAGCAGGTACTGTAAATTAATTAGGGCCCTGTCAATTTAGCAATGACTGTTAGAAGTATTTTTGTACGTCAATAATGATATTTTCTAGGTTTGACTTTAAAGGGACTGCTCACCGAACTTGAAACACTTCCTTTGATGTTTGAACCTGAACAAAAGTCATGTTTTATGGTTCTTGTGCTGTAAATTCCTCCATTCTGTAAATAACATAGGGGTTACTATGTTAATAAATTTTGGTTGAAATGTTGGCAAGCGCAAATCTTTTTTGCTGAGATAGGTTTGAAGGGACAATGTGGATTGCAGTGTTGTGTCTCTTTATATTAACCTTTTCCTATCCAATTTTTAGATCACACATGACCCCCCTCAGCACTTACTTTTACATCTGTTGTGTGGAGGGAAACATGGGTGATCTGCCTGTGCTGCTGCAGAGGGTGCCGGTGGGTTAGGCGTGGAGATGACCCTCCCATCAGTGGGGGAGGGGGCTGCTCACATGCAGGACCTTCACCCCACACTGAATGCACGCCCCCGGTGTACCTTTACCACCACAGAGTTCAAATAAAAACCTTTGGAGCCAGAGCTTTGTCATGTTGCCCCTACCTTATAGAATGCCCTGTCAAACTTAATTAAGACAGCTCCAACTCTGGACACTTGTACACCCTGTACTCATCAATATGTACTGATCTGAGACAAGCTTATGCGCTTTGGGTCATATGGGAGAAAAGCACTTGCCACATGTTTTGATGTTGTTGTAATGCATAATTATGCAGCTCAGCTTGGTGCCTAAAGGGATTAAAGTGTCAGCTTTAGTATGACACCTAGATCGTGTGGCGGTGCAGGCAGCCCAAATGCGCCAACATTATATTTACATTATGTGGTTTAGTGTGGGGCTGGCCGGGATCAAAGTGTTGGACTTAGTCCGATTATTTCCAGCAACCGCACCCCTAGCAGCAGCCATTTTGCTCCTTGTCGGACTATATGCGATATCGGAGCAAGCATGTCCTCCCTTGGAATAAAAGGTACATGTATTGCTAATATAAGTTATGATGTACATACAATTTATATATACTGTATATTTGGAGAAGATATGTAAAGAGTATCATCCTTATTTGCTTTGTATTTACTCACATACAGAGTCAGTCACAAGTTCCTGGAAGTAAAATCCATCTCCATTCTTTCAGTCCATTGTTCTGTCATGTATTATGTAATTATTATTATATCATCATGGACAGGGCTGGTCTACCAGTACACTTCATACATTAACTTGTGTTTCTGAAAAAGACCATCTGCAATCCAAGATTATTTTCAGCTACTTTGAGGTCAGATAGCTGAGACAGCGAATTTAGGTGCTGCCATATGCCGTAATTACAGCTCTCTGACTAGTTTGGGTGGCTGCAATAGCTGGAGCACAAATTATGGTAAAATGTGGGGCCCAGCAATAGCCCGAGCTTGAATTACGTAGGGGAATAGTTTAGAATGGGGGCAGGAATATAGCTAGATCGGGGTGAGCTATCTTTCGGCCTCACAGTGTGCCCAAATTTCCCATTGCTGTTTTAATATGTATGCAGATAAGCACCAAATAGCTGGTTGCTTCTGCCCAACTTCTGTAAGTATTTAGAGAAACATGCTACGCTTGAGTTACGTCACTTTGGTCAAAGCAATTTTTTCCTGTCATGGTACTAAGAAATCACAATGACCTTTTATATTTCTTTAATAATTCAGTCGCTACTTGTTCTCTGCTAAATGACTACAAAATAAAGTTCAGAAGCATTCTGTGTGGGTGACAGATGCAGTCTCTTTGGTAGTTGTCATTCTCCACAGATTACTGTCTGAAAGGAATTCGACCCATCCTTTGACATGTATGCAGATTCTGGGTCGTTCAGTGTATGGAATTGTGCCACTGGGTAGCCACCTCCTGCTGTAATCACCAAATTCAGTCATGTCTACTGACGTCTGAAGTGCAGATAGCTTTCTGGTAAAAACTGATCAGCTATGTCCTTCAGCAAAATAAAGGGAGGTGTACACCTGCGTTTTATCACATACTATGAATGTTCTGCTGATTTATTTTACAAATGACTAATCAGCCTTTGATTTTGAGGTAAAGGTTCTGCACTCTTCCACCCTCAGTGTTTCCACTGGATGCTTAGCTGTTCACGTGCCTCTTCTCGGAGCTGCAGCTGACAGCATTTTTTTCCCACAGCAGACTCTGCTGACAGGTTTAACACTATGGCATTTACTGAAAGCATGGATGGCTCGAAGTAAGAAATCTTGAACAGTGTTACTGAATTAATCTTAGTTATGTGAATAAATTGCCTGGTAAATCTTATGTCATTATATAACGTTAAAGGGAACCTGAGGTGAGAGTTATATGGAGGCTACCATATTTATTAAACAATGCAAATTGCCTGGCTGTCTTCCTGATCTTGTTTCTCTAATACTTTTAGACTGAGGCTAGGGCCACACTAGCTCCGGGTGCGGGACGCATCCGCGGTCCGGGCTCCGATTTTCAAAAACCGGACTGCAAACTGATCCGTGCTGCCTTTTTTGCAGCACACGTTCTGGATCCGTTTGCGTGGTTTTTTTTGTTGTTGTTGTTTTTTTTTTTTTGCTAGAGGGGGTAGCAGCCAGGACGGGGGGCCGCGGGGAAAGCGGCGGCCAGGGGGGGGTCACATCCCCCCCCCCCTCTCACCTGGGTGCCCCCCATCCCAGCTCCCCTCCAGCTCGCACATAATGTAATAAATTGTACCTAAGGAGGAAGTTCGGCGAGCCGGGCACTTCCGCCCACACCGCTCGAGTCACTTCCTGCAATGCCGCCCTCTGTATTTCAGTGGGCGGCATCGCAGGAAGTGACTCGAGCGGTGTGGGCGGAAGTGCCCGGCTCGCCGATCTTCCTCCTTAGGTACAATTTATTACATTATGGGCAAGGGGGAGCGGGGACGGGGGGCACCCGGGTGAGCAGGGGGGGGGTGTGACCCCCCTGGCCGCCGCTTTCCCCGCGGCCCCTCGTCCTGGCTGCTACCCCCTCCAGCATGGCGGCCCCATCCTTCACCAAGGGACACTGGAAACTGATCCGTTTCCAGTGTCCCAAAATGTCAGTGGAGAGGGAGGCCCGTTTCTCCATTGATTTTCACTACCCGTACGTGTATACGGGTCCGTGAAAAATGCTGCAAGTCTGGACTCTGCGTTCCGGGTTTAAAAACGTATTCCGCGGATACGTTTTTAACTTGAGTGTGTACTGTTCCTATTTTTAACATTGGTATCCGTGGCTCAGTTTTTTGTCCGGGACAAAAAACGTAGCTACGGATACGTTTTTAAAGCCAGTGTGAACTAGCCCTTAGACCTTGCACAAGCATGCATATCAGGGGCTCTGTCTCAAGTCTGACTGGATTAGCCACATGCTTGTTTCAGGCTTGTCACTCAGACACTACTAATACCAGAGGATCAACAGGACTGCCAGGCAACTGGCATTGGATAAAAGTAAATACATTTGTCAACTACCACTGCCTGTACAACTGTATGGGCATGTTCACATCTCTGCATTTTATTGGATCATTTCACCCTAACCCACTTGCTACAGTGCATTTCTGGATAACGTGTGTGAAATGCACACATTATACAGTATATTGACCGAGCTGTGAGACAACACGTACACTTTAAACACGCAGAGAGTGGGTTGCATAATGCCATTAGGGCAGGCATTGTGCAACACACCTAGGGTGTACTTAGCCACACTGTTAACACAAACAGAAGGTGCTTTGTTGCACATTTATTAATTGCTTTAATTAGGAATATAAAGTGTTGGTCTGATTAGTTGTTGGGACATGTTGCCACAAACGCGTACAAAGCACAGTACACCACTGCTGGCCTTGCTGGTGCACTGTGCAACACAGCCCCATTCAGTTCAAACATATTGAGAGCATTCATCCACTGAGTCAAAATGAGGCTAGCAGAATAGTTTTTTGAAGAGAGGGCAGTGCATGAACACCATGCTGTGTGTGAACAGGTTTTTTTTAAGAATGCCTGAAGTAAAATGAGCAATACAATTGCAATGAGGCAGGGTTTAAAGATTATATCAGGTGATGATGAGGTTTAAATTAATTGTATTGCCCATTATTGCATTTCAGTATTGCACTTCAGGTCAACTTTTTAAAAGGAACCCGAGGTGAGAGGAATATGGAAGCTGCCATATTTATTTCCTTTTAAAGAGAACCCGAGGTGGGTTTGAAGAATATTATCTGCATATAGAGGCTGGATCTGCCTATACAGCCCAGCCTCTGTTGCTATCCCTAAGGTCCTGCACTCTGCAATCCCCCATAAATCACAGCCATGCTGCTGACAAACAGCTTGTCAGAGCTGGCTGTGTTTATCTCTATAGTGTCAGTCTGCTGCTCTACCCGCCTCCTGCAGAACTCCAGTCCCCGCCTGCATCCCTTCCCTCCCTGCTGATTGGAGGGAAGGGGCAGGGACCGGAGCTATGCAGGAGGCGGGGGAGCAGCTGAGATTGACACTACAGATGCAAACACAGCCTCACAGCACGGCTGTGATTTATGAGGGATTGCAGAGTGCAGGGGGACCTTAGTGGGGTTTGGGATGGCAACAGAGGCTGGGCTGTATAGGCAGATCCAGCCTCTGTATGCAGATAACATTCTTTAAACACACCTCGGGTTCTCTTTAAACAATACCAGCTGCCTGGCAGTCCTGCTAATCCTGTGTCTCTCATAATTTAAGTCATAGATCCCGAACAAGCATGCAGCAGATCAGGTACTCTTGACTTATGCTTGTTCCAGGGTTTTGACTCCGCCACTAATTATGCTAGAAGATCAAAAGGGCTGCAAGTCAATAGGCATTGTTTACAAGGAAATAAATATGGCAGCCTTCATATCACTCTCACCTTGGGTTTCATTTAATGTCCCCAACTCCATTATGTTTTTAATCAGATTTCTCCTACTACAACTAGCCAAATGACTTATTGAAATCAACACCTGTCATCCACTGGTGAGCTTTGCAGCATTCTATTTTGTAGAATATTTATCTTCTATTTTATAATTGTCTTACCTGGGCATCACCTGATAGGAATGATCATGAAGCTGTGTGAGCCATTTTATCAACACATTTCTAGCTGTTTACATCACTGCAGTTCCGTGAGTCAGTTTAGCCTGAAGCTGGTGAGGATAATTTAAAACTGAGGGAATATACTGTAGAAGTATTCTTTCCAATATAGTTTGCCATAAATAAACTGTGTGAAGACACATTATGTACGATTGTGTACAAGGATGACTCATCTATGTGGACTTATTAAATATCAGCTGATGATTCAGCGCTTCACAAAGAAAAGTGTGTAAACTAACCTTTTATGGAATGATCACTAATAATATTTTGTTTACAAGTCTCAAGTCCCCCCAGTCTACACAATCATATGACTTTTGTACATGTTTAGAATGCATATTGAGTGGATTTTGCATTTGTAAATTTGTAAAAAAAATAATAAAAAAAAAAATAAAATGGATGCATGTAGTGTACTATTCAAGGCCACCTGTAGTTAGAGGAATATGGATGTTGCCATTCCGTTTTAAAAAAAATGCAAATGGCCTGGTTGTCAAGATGATAATATGGCTTCAATAGTCTAAGTCCTCTTTTCCGCGGGTAGCTGAAGGCGGTAAATTCAACGCCTTTCAGCTGCTCCCATCCACCAGCTGGACGCTTGCTAGAGTGCAACGAGTGGTGGATAGGCGGCCTCCTATGGAGTTGCCTATGAGCATGGGGGTTGCCATCCTGTGCAACACCAGACATTTTTTACCGCCTGGTTACACCACAGCATGTCACATGTGACATGTGCAATGTTACTAAACACTGCGTGTAATTGCAGTCGAATGGCTCTTGTGGCCGGCAGCTGAGTGGCTGAACTTCCCAACAAACTAGCAGCCCAACAAACAGCTCAGCCACCCATGGAAAAATGGCCTAAATCAGACACTTGGCATAAGCATGCAGCAAGTTGAGCCAGACTTCGGTCCGAACAACTGGTCTGCATACATGTTTTTTTGTCAGTCTAAAGAGTTGTTCTGTACACACGCTAGATGGTTTCATCTGAGGTGGCCAGTTGGGGCCACCTCTGCCAAGAATCTGGCATGTGTACAGCGGCGTCGGGTAACCTGCTGGCAAGCGACACCTTCACATTGGATCTGCTGTGATGCACATGTGGCACATCGTACCTAATTTCAAAATTAGTAACACGTCGCAATGTATGGTGCCTCATCACCATTCGTTTGTAACGCAGGCATAATGTGGCTGTGTCCTTTAAAACGCACAGCTCGGCTTGTGTTATTACGATGGAACCCAATGCACCTTGGAGGTAATGTGTCAGTGGCCCCATTGTGGGAGCACTTGTTTCTTTGTGTGAACCCCTGTGAGCAGCAGGTTGAGGTGTATAAGGCCTCTTTTCCATGAGTGTCTGAACTGCTCCTTTGTTGGACGGTTTAGCCTCCCGGCTGCTGGCCACAAGTCCCTTTCTGCTGCAATCACATGCATCCGAATGGCAGCGTTTGGTAACACCACAGATGCCCTCTTCCTGACATGGCATAAGACTTTTTTTCTTTTCTTTTTTACCGCCAGGTAGTTGTGCACTTGTCATATTGCATCTTGTGTTATGTCTAAACATGGCAACCACCGTACTCAGATGCAACTTCATGAGGCAGTCGCCTGTCCACTGCCCATGCCAAGCACAGCACTACTGTAGTAAGAGCTCGGCCAGTGGACAGGAGCAGCTGACAGGAGTGAATTCGCTGTTTTCAGCTGCTCATAGAAGAGAGCCTAACATAGGCTCAAAACTATCAGGGGCAGATCAGCATCCCAGTTAAAGTAGCCCTTGAAGTGATCGGCCTCCCTATTTCTGTCACTATAGGGTTTCGTTTAAAAATCGAACTACAATTGTCTGTCTGTCTATATAATAAAATGATGTACAGTTTTTTTCTACCTTTCCCATTTAGTATCTTGGATAAAATCGTGTTTTGTCTTCCATTGTTCGGTGATGGTACCAGAACATTCAGACTTTTAGTATTTATTATATCGAATACCTTTAAAAAAACACACACAAAAAAAAACGCACCAGGTTTTTTCTGCCTGTTTTTGTATTGAAAATAGTGTATTATGTTTTTTTTTTTTTTTTTCGTTTTTTTTTGTAACAGATCCAAAGCAAGTTCCAAATTCATAAATTTATATTTTGTTAGTTTTTATGAGAGATATGTAAGTATCTTGTTTTACCTGAGATGTGAAAACCCTGCCTTTATAATTTGTTGAAGAACTTAGGAAAATGCAAACTATATTTTATAATGTTAAAAAAAGATGATTAAAAGTAATAAAAGTCTACTGAAATCAAGCAAGTGTTGACTTATTTTTGTGTCTTGCACAGGATATATGTACTGTTTAAAGTGGACCTGAAGTCAACTGAAAGTCCTAATGTTTAGCTATGCCGAAATGCAACAACAAAAAATAAGTAAAAATAAAAAAAAGTTTTAGCTACTATTCTTGGAAAAAGTGCTGGGGAAACGCTGGCTGTAATATGTATTATGGCTTATATAGCATAGAGCTTTTCACAGTGGTTTGTAGATTATTTTGATCAGTTCATCACTCACTGCGCCTCAGAGGGTCTCACAATCCAGCATCCCTACCACGGACTACAAGCAAATTTGGAGATAGCCAGTTAATTTACAAGCTTTCTGGGCTGTGAGAGTACCTGTGAGAAACCTAAAGCCTGGTACACACATCCAATTTTGACTGGTCAGTTTTAACAGTTCCATGTAGTATGAGAACTTTCCTACACTGTTTATAGTGTTCAAAATCTGTTTTCCCACATGCTACATGGAGGTGGTAAAATTGGTGCCAGTCACTGACCAATCAAATGTGGATTTGTACCAGTCTTAAGGGAAACTAGAGCTGAGGAAAAAAAAAAGTTTTATACATACCTGGGGCTTCCTCCAGCTTGGATCGCTCCCACGCCGACGTCCTCGGTCTTCTATACTGGGTCCCTTAACTTCCAGTCGCGGCCAGTCTGATGCAAATGAAGTGTGCTATTTGCGTATCTGCCGGAGAGATAAGTAGTGGACCCACTGCTTTTGCGCAGAATGTCCGCGACTGGAGGAATTTATGGGACTGGGTACAGAAGACTGAGGATGGCGGCATGGGAACGATCCGAGTGCATGGGGCTGGAGGAAGCCCCAGGTATGTATAAAACAAGAATTTTTTTTTCTCATCTCTGGTGCACTTTAAAGCACATCTGAATTTAGGCCTACTTACCTGGGGCTTTCTCCACCAAAGTGCCCACACACACCCACCCAGACTTCCCCAGTGTGTCAGGTCCTTCAGCATATTCGCTCCGCCTCCAGGCACCCAAATTACTCCAGCTCCACTGATGGTTGGAAGTTCAAATTACACCTCGCATATCTCCTCATGCTCTCTTTACCTGCTTTGAAGAATACTGAGGGCTCCTTTGGCTACAGATATTGGTGGTCCTGTCTGACTAGCTATACTGGGGGGGCGGGGTGTAGCTATGTATAGCTGCCTAATCCTCAGGGCTCTTCTGGCAACCAATACTGGGGTTTCCATCTGGCTAACCAAATGGGGGTGGGGTGGGCTATATATAGATAATGGTATTGGATAGCTAGATCTATTCCCCCAGTATGGGTAGCTAGACAGAGGATAAGGTATAGAGGAGTGGTGCACAGGACCCGCTTCTATAGCCCACCAGAGTGCTCTTAGCTCAATAAGCAGAAATAGACAGTTCAATATTGTAGAGTGGAGCTAGGCACATCCAGTAGAAAAAAAATACCCAATTTATTGAAAAAAAACAGTGGTACAGACCATCAAGTAGGAGAGAGGGTTACAGCATGATCAGAGGTCAACAGCCATTTCGCACCCACCCCTGGGGCGCTTCAACAGGACACCGAGACCCCCTATGAATGACCCTTAAATAGTATACTCATGATAAATTTGGCATTTTTTTTATACTGGATGTGCCTAGCTCCGCTCTCTACAATACTGAACAGCCAGACAGAGGATAATACTGGGGGCTCTTCTGGCTACCTATACAAGGTGTTACAACTAATACTGGGGGGCACCTTTGGATACCACATCACAATAGTGTGCTTGAGTGTGGAGGTGGGGTAAAGCTTTTTATACCCTTGCCATGTGAACAATGTAGCCTAAAAACTGCCCGGCGCAATGTCTATATCTTCCTCCCTCTCTAGATTTACCTTGAGGAAAGAAAAAAGTGGGCGGCAGTTGCTGTCTCTAAAGGTGGCCATTAACGGTGCAATATTTACAGAAAGGTCTGCACACCTAAACAAAAGTTATAATCAAGATAGCATGAGTCCTGAATGGGTGCACAGTCTATTAATCAGGCTAGAATATAGCCCTATATGAACATGCAATATATACAAATGACTCGCACACCAGCATGCATAAGTTATTTGTATTGAAACACAAAGAATTACAGTATGTCCATAAAAATCAACAAGTCAGCAAAAGTAAGGCATTTCAGCAAAGTAACAATGCATCAGCACTCATATGGAGTCACTGTAAAACAATATCATCACATTAGTATACATCGCAAAGGCATTAGTGATCACAGGCAATGAGCAGCATAGCAAAGTATACACTTAACAGTACAGTGACTCCATAAGGAATATATACCCTGACAGCGCGCTGTTTCGGAAAAACAAAGATAGGCTCTTTCCAGCTGCTGCAACAGCTAGCGCGTATCGCTAGCTTAAATAACGCTGAAAAGTGTTCCGCCTGCTCTGGACACCAGGGCCAGCCCATTTGACGCACAGGCGATAGAGCGAGCCCTACCACACGGGGATAGAGCGAGTTTACTTATATTTTATGTTCTTTTCATTTATAGATCAACTTTGATCATGCAATGAGGAAGCCCAGCATCTGGACACCACTTCTCAACATAGGAACACCCGCTCTATGGACTCTTCTACATCGCTATGACCCTATGCTATCTTGCTCCTTGCTTTTTGTATATGTTACAGCCGAAGTGGCTGGCCAGAACGCGAAGTGGCCACACTTCGGGTTCTGGCCGTAACATATACAACAGATGTGTGCAGGCTCAGCGCCCCCATTCGCACATGCAGGGTGGCCATATTGGGGATGGTTGGCTGTACTCCCCTGTGGTCTGCCTCGCAGAGCGAAGGCTTATAGGACCATGAGTGATGCTAGGGCACTCGCGGTGGCCGCCCGCAAGACAAGACGTCGGTGCATCGAATGGGCTGGCCCTTGTGACCAGAGCGGGTGGGCCGCTTTTCAGCGTTATTTAAGCTAGCGATCGACGCTAGATCGATTTGATCTCACAGGCCTTTGAGGTTGGCATCATCTCTAATCAATTGCATGACTTTCTCTCCACTCCATTTCCTCTTACTCCTCTCTTCTATATTCTCCCGAAAATTCGCAAGTCACTGGTCCGCCCTCTTGGCAGAGCCATTGTGGCAGGCATGAAAACAATTGAAAATTTGATTGCAGATTATTGGCAGACAAATTGGCCATATATTGTGGTCAGGCCACATCCAGTGACACAAGATACAGATGTACCCCATTCAAAAGGCCAGAAGCATATTTTAAATCTAAAAATTGAAAAAGCATGGCAACCGTTAAACTGAATAAGGCAGAGGTCACACTTATTAGAATCGCATGCATTTTTCCGCAGCAAGGAAAATTCATACAGAAACATAATGTTGCTCTAGTCTAGAGGCCGCTCAAAAAAAAATTCAGTGCTCGTTTCCACTAGAGCGAATCTGCATGCGTTTCCTGCATGCAGATTCGCTCAACCAATACAAGTGGATGGCGCCGTTTCCACTTGTCAGGAATTCTGTGCGGCTCGCTATGCAGAAAAAAATCTGCACAGCAGAGCCGTCAGAATTCGCACGCCGCACACCCGCACGCGAATCGTAAGTCATGTAACTAAATGGGAAAACTGCAAGCACTTGAGTCTTGCAGTTTTCCCGGCGTTTCCGCGTGCGATTTCGTTTAAAAACCCATGTCAATGCTTGCCGGCATTGACATGGTTAAAATCACGTCATTAAAATCTCGAACGATTCCGCGTGAAAAACCGCATGGAAACGTCAACGAATCCGCAACCGTATGCGGATTCGTTGACGCGTTTTCTGCGAGCAAATCGCACCGCACAAGTGGAAACGTACCCTCAAAGATGTGAGGGTTTTTTTTTTTTTTTAGTTTTTAAGTGCAGGAATAAAACGCTCAGCAAGTTCATTCTTTCTGCATGCCCTATGAGAATCTTGTGCACTTCTCTTACAATGCTTTGCTATGTTAAAGCAAAAACTCATGCGATCCACATGATTTTTTTTAATTTTTTTTTAACGGGGGAAATATTTGAAAATGATTTTTTTTCACTTGACTAATATAAATATCTGTTAACTGCTTAAAGAGAACCCGAGGTGGGTTTTAAGAATGCTATCAGCACACAGAGGCTGGGTCTGCATATACTGCTCAGCCTCTGTTGCTATGCTGCTCCCCCGTGGGCCCCCCCCTGCGCTCAGCTTGCCACCCATAAATCAAACGCCGAGCTCTCGACACGCAGCGTGTGGCAGCCGGCTGTTAACCTCTGCATCTGTCAGTCTCTGCCGCTCCCCACCTCCTCCATAGCTCCGGTCCCCGCCCACGTCCCTTCCCTCCAATCAGCAGGGAGGGAAGGGACGCGGGCTGGGACCGGAGCGATGGAGGAGGCAGGGGAGCGGCAGAGACTGACAGTGTAACACCTCCAGAACGCTTTAACTGTAAAGAAATCCTCCAGACACCAATCAAGCTCTTTTTAAGAAATATTTGTATTAAATCATATGAATAAAATAGTTCAGTGACAAAACACATTCATAAACTTCTTCTTAGCAGATGAGTGTAGATAGGCCTCTTGTATACATCCGCCTGCTAGAATCAGGGCTGGTGCAGGAAACCTATATGTGGTACAGTTTATTCGCATTAACTTGCCAGAATTTTCTCACACAGCACTCCGCCGTCTGCCACTTCTACACCGCTGTCTTTTTAAAGTGGACCTGAATTCTTGCACAGGACAGAAGGAAAAGTAGAGAAATGTCTGGTGGTTACCTAGCAACATCCAGGATGAGACAAAATATGTGGAATTGATGATTGTGAATGATCACTAAGGCCTGGAACCCACTGCAAACCGCAAACGCTAAACGCAACCGCTAGCGTTTTGCCTGAGCGGTTTGCAAGCTGATTCATGCGAGTTTTCGGTCGCGTTTTGCAACAGTGTATTTTTTTCCCCAGCGGGTGCCTAGCGTTTTGCGTTTTGCGTTTTTATCCTGATTGGTCCTGTGAATTATTTTTCATTTTGTTACAGTGTGCTGAACCGCAAAACGCTAGCAGAACCGCTCAGTTTAGGTTTTGCTGAGCGTTTCTGCTAGCGTTTCAATACTTTACATTGAAGCGCTAACGCTCCCAAAATGCTGCATGTCCTGCGTTTGCGTTTCTGGGAAACGCAAACGCTCCTGTGGAAGTTGCCCCATCCATTAACATCAGCTGAGCGTTTTGGCAAAACGCTAGCGTATCGCAGCGCTGCCAAAACGCTGCCAAAAGCGCTCCTGTGGGTTCCAGCCCTTAAAGAGGATCTGTAACATGAAAAGATTCCTGGGGGGTACTCACCTCGGGTGGGGGAAGCCTCCGGATCCTAATGAGGCTTCCCACGCCGTCCTCCATCCGTCAGGGGTCTCGCTGCAGCCCTCCGTGGAGTCCGTGCAGCGGTGACGTCAATATTTACCTTCCTGGCTCCTGCGCAGGCGCTCTGACGGCTGTCGGCTCCGAACTACACGAAAATACCCGATCGCCGTCGGATCGGCTCTACTGCGCAGGCGCAAGTTTCCTGCGCTTGCGCAGTAGAGCGGACCCGAATGAGATCGGGTATTTCCGTGTAGTTCGGAACGGAAAGCCGCCACAGCGCCCCCGCTGGAGCCAGCAAAGGTAAATATTGAACTGACAGTCGGCACAGTCGCCGGCTGTTCGGAGGGCTGCGGCGAGACCCCCGTGGGACAGAGGATGGCGTGGGAAGCCTCATTAGGATCCGGAGGCTTCCCCCACCCGAGGTGAGTACCCCCCAGGGGATCTTTTTAATGTTACAGAGTCTCTTTAATGTATAAGAAGCACCGCTGTCTCCTCTGTATTTTGTCTGCCAGCTGTTGTCGCACAATCTCCCCAGACACTGCACTGCAGTCTTCACTCTTTTTCTGTAATCCTGTCACTTGTTTCTCTGTCTCACTCTTGTGTGCATTGCTGTCCTGCTGTCTCTGTGTCCATGTTATGTCTCTGCTGTTCTCTGTTATCTCTCTCTGTTACAGGTAAATTGTAATATCCTGGTCTTTTTCTTATTGCTTACGGTTTCTCCTCTGGCTTATCTTTACAGTATCGCTGCTCTTTATTGGCCTGTAGTTGTAAGTGGTCACTCTCCTCTCCTGTAACATTTGCAGTTCTCTTTCTCTTCCTTAGTTTAGTTTTCAGTAAGTGCCCACTTGTCTGTGGCTGCCTTACTCAGAATACCTCACCAATGCCTGGTCTCTTCTTCTGTCTCTGCTCACAAATCACACATATTTCTTGCTGCAGTAGAGTATTGAACCGTGACTCCAAACGTATTTCTTGCTGCATCATCAACTTAGTCCAGAGCCGGATTATCCACCAGGCAACAGAGGTAGTTGCTTTGATCTAGTGAAAGGTCAAGGGCCCCCTGCAGCCCCAATAAAGATTTATTGTCCCTGTTGATGTAACTCTTCATGGGCAGCACGGTGGCATAGTGGTTAGCGCTCTTGCCTTGCAGCGCTGGGTCCCTGGTTCAAGTCCCAGCCAGGTCAACATCTGCAAGGAGTTTGTATGTTCTCCCCGTGTCTGCGTGGGTTTCCTCCAGGCACTCCGGTTTCCTCCCACATTCCAAAAACATACAGATAGGTTAATTGGCTCCCCCCTAAAAAAAATTGCCCCTAGACTGCAACACATACACTACACAATATACAGTACACATAGGACTATGGTAGGAATTAGAATATGAGCTCCTCTGAGGGACAGTTATTAACAAGACTATATACTCTGTACAGCACTGCGGAAGATGTCAGCGCTATATAAATACTAAATAATAATTATGGTCCTTAAAAACAAAGTCTTCAGGAACGCTCTCTGTAACAGATAAGACACATACAGACAGTGTTTCCTCCTGGATCCCCCCTCCCTCCCCTCCTTAGTTTAGCTGTCAGACACAGGCTGGGGTCTGGAATGACTAATATTTGTGTGATCTCTGTCCAGCGTTCTCCACATAGTAATACTTTGACACACCGGGTCATAGTAATACTTTGACACACCGGGTCATTATCCGGCAGAAAAAAAGATGCAATTTGCAGAGTGTGAGTAGAGAGGAGCAAAGTATTACAGAGGGGAGATTGCCCCAGACCTTTAATTTGTGATGTAGGGCTGGTCAGTGTCTGGTGTATTCAGGTTTGTTGTTGTACGGCAACACTAGGCTAGCTGGATGTGTGGATAAGGTGTTAAACAAGTTGAAAAGTTTTTGACAGTCCCTAGACTCCAGGAGGGCTGCTTTCTGACTTGTGTAAGAGACTGGCAGGGACAGGAGTCCTATTACAGGCAAGTAGCCTCTGTGTGATGTGGGACTGCAATACAGATGAGCTCTCTGCTCCATCTCAGGCTATTCTCAATTTCTCCACTCCTCTCTCTGGGCTAGTGCACTCCAAAATCACAATAGCAATCGCTAGCAATTTGCGAGTGCGATTTTTTGAAGCGGTTTTCAGAGCGATTTTTGAATGAATTGACCCAAAAAATGCTACATGCAGCATGCTTGCGATTTTGAAAAAAATCAACGCTGCTGTGGGAACACCCTCATAGGGTAACATTAGCCAAGCGCTTTTCAAATCGCTCTGGGTTGGCACCAGCCCTCCCTCATTCACCTTTGTTTCCCTCTTCCCCTTCTGGGTGTTTGTGTCTTCTTGTCATACAGGAAAGGTAAATAAAAGTGCAATCCTAGTGAGGCAAATACCTTCTTCCTTCTCTTTCAGCTTTTCTCTCCTCACCGCTGTACATCCAGGGCACGAAGCTCTCATTCCATCACATCCCAAAGATGCTCTATTGGGTTGAGATCTGGTGACTGGGGGGGGGGGGCTATTTTAGTACAGTGAACTCATTGTCATGTTCAAGAAACCAATTTGAAATGATTCAAGTTTTGTGACATGGTGCATTATCCTGCTGGAAGTAGCCATCAGAGGATGGGTACATGGTGGTTATGAAGGGTACACATGGTCAGAAACAATGCTCAGGTAGCCCGTGCCATTTAAACGATGCCCAATTGGCACTAAGGGGCTTAAAGTGTGCCAAGAAAACATTCCCCACACCATTACACTACCACTACCAGCCTGCACAGTGGTAACAAGGCATGATGGATCCATGCTCTCATTCTGTTTATGCCAAATTCTGAGACTATTGAGACTCATCGGACCAGGCAACATTTTTCCAGTCTTCAACTGTCTAATTTTGGTGAGCTCATGCAAATTGTAGCCTCTTTTTCCTATTTGTATTGGATATGAGTGGTACCCGGTGGGGTCTTCTGCTGTTGTAGCCCATCCGCCTCAAGGTTGTGCGTGTTGTGGCTTTGCTGCATACCTCGGTTGTAACGAGTGGTTATTTCAGTCAACGTTGCTCTTCGATCAGCTTGAATCGGTCTGCACATTCTCCTCTAACCTTTAGCATTTTTGCCCACAGGACTGACGCATACTGGATGTTTTTCCCTTTTCACACCATTCTTTGTAAACCCTAGAAATGGTTGTGTGTGAAAATCCCAGTAACTGAGCAGATTGTGAAATACTTAGATGGCCCATCTGGCACCAACAACCATGCCACACTCAAAATTGCTTAAAGTGAACCTAAAGTCACTTAAAAAAAACGAGATTAACTCACCTGGGGCTTCCCTCAGCCCCCTGCAGACGATCGGTGCCCTCGCAGCTCCGCTCCGATGTCCCAGGACCCGCCGGCAAGCACTTCCGGTTTGGCCGTCACCGGCCGACAGGGATGGGAACGCGAGTGATTGTTCGCGTTCCCAGCCTGTATATCGCCCCCTATGCTGCTATTGCGGCCAGGAGGTCGCAATAGCAGCATAGGGGGCGATATACAGGCTGGGAACGCGAACAATCACTCGCGTTCCCATCCCTGTCGGCCGGTGACGGCCAAACCGGAAGTGCTCGCCGGCGGGTCCTGGGACATCGGAGCGGAGCTGCGAGGGCACCGATCGTCTGCAGGGGGCTGAGGGAAGCCCCAGGTGAGTTAATCTCGTTTTTTTTAAGTGACTTTAGGTTCACTTTAAATCACCTTTCTTTCCCATTCTGACATTCCGTTTGGAGTTCAGGAGATTGTCTGGACCAGAACCACACCCCTAAATGCATTGAAGCAACTGCCATGTGATTGGTTGATTAGATAATTGCATTAATGAGAATTTAAACAGGTGTTCCTAATAATCCTTTAGGTGAGTGTATAGTAGAAAATATTTTTGAAGAGACAACCATTGGACACAGCACACAAGCAAGGTGGACCAGGAAAGAGTGGTAGCAAGTGGTGACTAAGCTAACAATATATATGGAGTAACCACACCTACAATTCACTCCCAGAAAACAAGACACCTGTTAAATCGCAGAAAAGAGGCTTGGAACACATAGTGGAGCACATATATCATATCCTCTCTGAAAATCGCGTCATTTCCGCCTCCAAAAAACTGAAAACTGAAAATTGAACACGGAAATCTGAAAATAAACGCGGAAATCTGAGATTTAAAGAAAATCCGAAAACATTAGAGTCACCCAGAGTATTGTGTTATTGTTACCTCATAATAGTTCCCCTATTACTTTAGACATCGAGTCTTTATATACCTGCATCCCCCACATTGAAGGAATTCAGGCTATTAAAGATGCGATATTGGCAGACTCTACTGTAAATTCTTTACAATTGGATTTTATATTGACATTGCTTGAAATGGTCCTTGCACAGAATTATTTTCTCATTCAGGACTCTTTTTTTACCTACAAATGCGTGGTTCGGCCATGGGAAGCTACATGCTCTGGTGTATGCAAACGTCTTTGTGGAAGATTTTGAAGAGAAATGGGTATACCTTAACGAGTTATTTGGTCAGTATGCCCTTATTTGGCATCGTTATATTGACGACATCTTCATGATCTGGTCAGGTCCCATTGACTCATTTAATGAGTTATTTCAACAATTACAGTGTGCTTCGCCTTCTATGAGAATTACAGCTCATGTTGGAGGAAAAACAGTGCCTTTCCTTGATGTCAATGTGTCAGTTCATGGGCGGCCAGGGCCGGATTTAGAGCTGAAGAGCCTATAGTCACAGAAGATCTGGCGCCCTAAACCCGCCCCTCAGCACAGGCCGCACACCCCAAGTCACGCCCCTTTTTGTTGCAAAATAAAACTACGCAAGGGATTGAAATAGTGGCAGACTGTAAATTTGGGCGCCCCGATAAAAAGCAGTCTAGCGGTCCAGTACATTATATTTATTGGGTGATCAAATTACTCCTCAAAGCCACTATTTCAATGGGCCTAAGGCGGCGCCCGAAAAATTATGTTATATTCTTTTTCTGTGGCGATTGGTGACAAGGGCGTGGTAGGGTGTTTGTGCGAGAAGGGGGCGGTTAGGGTTAGGCGTCAGCTAGGTGTTTGTGCGGAATGGGTGGTTAGAGTTAGGTGTCAGTAAGGTGTCTGTGCAATGTGGGATGGTTAAGCGTCGGGGGAAAAGGTTCTGTGTGAGAGTAGGGGTAGGTTGAGCTATAGTAAAATATCGGTATTTCATACCGATATTTTACGATTCTTCTTTACACTTTAATAGTAAAATATTGGTAAATTTACCAATATTCTACTATCAGCTTGCCTGAGCGCCCACATTTCCAGGCACCCTTTGATTACCTACAACACACACAGATCACACAGACACACACAGATCACACACACACACAGATTACACTCACACACACACAGATCACACACACATACACACAGATCACATACACACGCAGATCTCACACACACAGATCACACAAACAGATAACGCACACACGTACACACCCAGATCACACACGTACACACAGATCACACACACGTGCACACAGATCACACACACACACACACACAGTGACACACAGAGATCACACACACACTTACACACAGAAAACATACTCCCACCATTCCATTTCTCATGCACACACATAAAACAAAACCCTCACTCCCCCTCCTCCATTCAATCAGCTAGCTAACTTTACAAGATGGGAAAGTACCATTCACCATCTTGAAGTTCTGTCACAGCCAGGTGACAGTCCTACTCCTTATCAGACTGGAGCCGAAGCAGCAGGAATCCATCTGGGGAGAAGGCAGCAGCAGCAGCTATGCATATCATGGCATGACCCCTTCTCCCTCGTGTCATAGCTGATATAGGGGAAAGATCAGATATAGCGTGCCCCTCAAGTCCCCAATAGTACACACAAAGGGGGCAGAGCTGTAGCCTACACAGGACAGGGCTTTCTCTTACAGGGCTGTTTTGTCTGCCCCCCTCCCAGCCTGTCACTTGAATACATGCTGGCTGCTGTTGTAAACAGGACAGGAGTTGTGGGCAGAGTGGAGATTTTTGCCTACCTCCACTTGACTTGTCTCTGTCTCTCTCCCTCTCATTCGGGACTCTGGGCGCAGGCAGGATAATTTTACTGGTAAGCGCTGACCTCCCTAGCCGCCCACATACTTTCTCCCAGCCCAGCAGATAACGGCAACAGAGACTTAAGCTGGCCATACACTAGGCCGATTCCCCGCCGATCGACAGCAGATTCGATCACTGGGATCGAATCTGCTGTCAAATCGTTAACGTTAACGCTAAATTTCGATCCATTTCGTCCCGAAATAGATCGGTCCCGTCGATCGCTCCGTGCGGGAAATTACTGATGATCGCCCGCGGGTAGGGAGCGCGTCGCTAGCGGCGTTCGAGTGCCCGACGACCGACGCAATACAGCTGCAATACATTACCTGCTCCGCCGGCGTGACTCCCCAGTTCTCCGCTGTCTTCTTCTCCACGCTGGTCTCTGGGTCCGGCAGGCTTCACTTCTTCCTGTCCCGGCAGGAAGTTTAAACAGTAGAGGGCGCTCTACTGTTTAAACTTCCCCCAGAAGAACTTCCCCTGGGAAGAAGTAAAGCCTTCCGGACCCGGAGACCAGACCAGAGCGGAGAAGAAGACAGCGGAGACTGGGGGGAGTCGCGCCGGCCGGAGCAGGTAATGTATGCGAAGGGGGGAGAACCGGCAGCACCACCACCACAGATTGTGAACGGTTTCAGGCTGAAATCGATTCACAATCTGTTTGCAGTAAAGGCAGCCATACGATCCCTCTCTGATCAGATTCGATCAGAGAGGGATCTATCTGTTGGTCGAATCTGATGGCAAATCGACCAGTGTATGGCTACCTTTAGAAATGCGCCGCCCGCTCCCCATGATTGCCTATGCATGCAAGCTGCTGCTCACTTGCAAGTTGCAGCGCTGGTTGCAGGCATGAATACAGCGGTGGGTGGGAAGAGCGGGATGGAATGTGTGTGAGTGACTAGCCGCCCTCAGTCTGGCTGTCACTGTAGTTGCTCCGGATCATGACGCAAGTGGGCGGGGCGAGCGGCGCTGTAATGGGAGATCGCACTCCAAGGTTTTTAATTATGAAGGGGACAATTAAATCCCGCCCTTGCCCAATCAGGTGCCTGTAGACACGTGCCTACAGTGCCTTATGGTAAATCCGGCCCTGTGGGCGGCTACTCAGTCTCGACCTGTACACCAAGCCCACAGATAGGAACACTTTATTAAATTTTCATAGTTTTCATCCCAAAAGATTACATGAATCATTACCCAAGTCTCACTTGATGCGTGTCAAGAGGATTGTGAGTGACCCTGACGCCAGCTACTGTAGACTAGTGTTGGGCGAACAGTGTTCGCCACTGTTCGGGTTCTGCAGAACATCACCCTGTTCGGGTGATGTTCGAGTTCGGCCGAACACCTGACGGTGCTCGGCCAAACCGTTCGGCCATATGGCCGAACTAAGAGCGCATGGCCGAACGTTCCCCGAACGTTCGGCTAGCGCTGTGATTGGCCGAACGGGTCACGTGGTTCGGACCCGAACGCGCTCTGATTGGCCGAACGGTCACGTGGTTCGGGTAAATAAATACCCGAACCACGTCATATCTCCGCCATTTGTCTGTGGGTTTAGCTTTGGGTAGGCAGGCAGGGTAGTTCGCGCTCCAGCCACGCTAGCCAGGGTCCCCCCTGTCATTGTGTCACTGCTGGGAACAGTAGTACACCGCTTGCTCAGCCACACTATATAGCATTCTGTTTACTGCCACTCTGTGTACCTCGCTCAGCCACACTATATAGCATTCTGTTTACTGCCACTCTGTGTCTGCTGGGAATAGTAGTACACCGCTTGCTCAGCCACACTATATAGCATTCTGTTTACTGCCACTCTGTGTACCTCGCTCAGCCACACTATATAGCATTCTGTTTACTGCCACTCTGTGTCTGCTGGGAATAGTGGTACACCGCTCGCTCAGCCACACTATATAGCATTCTGTTCACTGTTCTGTGTCTGCTTGGAATAGTGGTACACCGCTCGCTCAGCCACACTATATAGCATTCTGTTTACTGTTCTGTGTCTGCTGGGAATAGTGGTACACCGCTCGCTCAGCCACACTATATAGCATTCTGTTTACTGTTCTGTGTCTGCTGGGAATAGTGGTACACCGCTCGCTCAGCCACACTATATAGCATTCTGTGCACTGTTCTGTGTCTGCTGGGAATAGTGGTACACCGCTCGCTCAGCCACACTATATAGCATTCTGTTTACTGTTCTGTGTCTGCTGGGAATAGTGGTACACCGCTCGCTCAGCCACACTATATAGCATTCTGTTTACTGTTCTGTGTCTGCTGGGAATAGTGGTACACCGCTCGCTCAGCCACACTATATAGCATTCTGTGCACTGTTCTGTGTCTGCTGGGAATAGTGGTACACCGCTCGCTCAGCCACACTATATAGCATTCTGTTCACTGTTCTGTGTCTGCTGGGAATAGTGGTACACCGCTCGCTCAGCCACACTATATAGCATTCTGTTTACTGTTCTGTGTCTGCTGGGAATAGTGGTACACCGCTCGCTCATCCACACTATATAGCATTCTGTTCACTGTTCTGTGTCTGCTGGGAATAGTGGTACACCGCCCGCTCAGCCACACTATATAGCATTCTGTTCACTGTTCTGTGTCTGCTGGGAATAGTGGTACACCGCTCGCTCAGCCACACTATATAGCATTCTGTTCACTGTTCTGTGTCTGCTGGGAACAGTAGTACACCGCTCGCTCAGCCAGAGTATATAGCATTGTGTTTACTGCCACTCTGTGTACACCGCTCAGCCAGACTATATACCATTGTTTACTGACACTCTGTGTACACCGCTCAGCCAGACTATATACCATTGTTTACTGACACTCTGTGTACACCGCTCAGCCAGACTATATACCATTGTTTACTGCCACTCTGATTCTGCTGGGAACAGTAGTACACCGCTCGCTCAGCCAGACTATATAGCATTGTGTTTACTGCCACTCTGTGTACACCGCTCAGCCAGACTATATACCATTGTTTACTGACACTCTGTGTACACCGCTCAGCCAGACTATATACCATTGTTTACTGAAACTCTGTGTACACCGCTCAGCCAGACTATATACCATTGTTTACTGCCACTCTGATTCTGCTGGGAACAGTAGTACACCGCTCGCTCAGCCAGACTATATACCATTGTTTACTGACACTATATAGCAGACTATATAGCATTGTGTGTACACCGCTCAGCCAGACTATATACCATTGTTTACTGACACTCTGTGTACACCGCTCAGCCAGACTATATACCATTGTTTACTGCCACTCTGATTCTGCTGGGAACAGTAGTACACCGCTCGCTCAGCCAGACTATATACCATTGTTTACTGACACTCTGTGTACACCGCTCAGCCAGACTATATACCATTGTTTACTGCCACTCTGATTCTGCTGGGAACAGTAGTACACCGCTCGCTCAGCCAGACTATATACCATTGTTTACTGACACTATATAGCAGACTATATAGCATTGTGTGTACACCGCTCAGCCAGACTATATACCATTGTTTACTGACACTCTGTGTACACCGCTCAGCCAGACTATATACCATTGTTTACTGCCACTCTGATTCTGCTGGGAACAGTAGTACACCGCTCGCTCAGCCAGACTATATACCATTGTTTACTGACACTCTGTGTACACCGCTCAGCCAGACTATATACCATTGTTTACTGCCACTCTGATTCTGCTGGGAACAGTAGTACACCGCTCGCTCAGCCAGACTATATAGCATTGTGTTTACTGCCACTCTGTGTACACCGCTCAGCCACACTATATAGCATTGCGTACTCTGCCAGTCAGTGTGTATATTGCTGGGATCAGTAATACTCCACTCACCGTCAACCACTATATGAGCTCAACATGAGTTCCCCAGAGACCTCCGCTGTGAGCAGCACTCCCAACAACAGCAACAGCCAACGCCCCACGCAAGCTATAACATCCACCCCAGCAGCCAGTGGTCAGCAGCAGCCCTCCCCGGAGGAGAACGTTGTGTCCATCAGTCCGTCGCCAGAGCGATTAATGAGGGCTGCCATTGAGGAGATGATGGGGCCTGATGTGGAGGAGGAGGTCTGGCTCAGGCCAGCATCCCAAGTTAATGTTGAGGACGATGAGGGGTCTGTGTCTGGGGATGTTGGGGTGGCAGAGGTGGTGGGTGGGTCAGACTCAGGAGAAGAGTTGTATGATGAGGATGATGATCGGGACCATCTGTATGTGCCTCAGAGTCCGACCCCGGAAAACATGTTGTATCGTGTGTTTAGGTACTAAAATCTGCGTTCCCTCCCAGTAGTGTTGGGCGAACAGTGTTTGCCACTGTTCGGGTTCTGCAGAACATCACCCTGTTCGGGGTGACTATATAGCAGACTATATAGCATTGTGTTTAATGCCACTCTGTGTACACGGCTCAGCCACACTATATAGCATTGTGTTTACTTCCACTCTGTGTCTGCTGGGAACAGTAGTACACCGCTCACCCGCCACTGTATAGCATTGTGCTCTGTGTCACTGCTGACAATAGTGGTACACCGCTCACCCACCACTGTATAGCATTTCTGTACTGCCACTGTACTGCTGCCAGTCAGCGTGTACTTTAAGGATAAGTGAAATGAGGAAGAAATCCGGTGAAAGAGGGAGGGGCAAGGGAAGAGGTGTTTCCCCTGACGGTTCACGTACAGGCCACAGGGGAGCACCCAAGAAAACCCACTCAATACTGCCCATGTTGTCCAGGACAACAACCCTCACAGATCCAAAAGAACAGGACCAGATAATTACTTGGATGACCTCTCAAGCGTCCAGCAGTGGGTTAAGCAGCACCAGCACATCACGCACGAGGTCCGAGTCCTCAGCCAGTTAAAGTCTGGGCTTTCTTTGAAGACTGCACTGAGGATGTTACCATGGCGATTTGCAAGGTGTGCAAGACCCGCCTGAGCAGGGGGAAAAGTATTAACAACCTCTCCACCACCAGCATGAGCCGCCACATTCTATCCAAACATCCCACTCTGTGGGCAAACGCGGCAGGACAGGGTACCACCAGCAACACTGCCTCCCTTGGGTTCACCAGACTCACCACCAGACCCGCCTCAGCAGCAGCAGTAGCCCAGCCATTGCGTGGTTCACAACATTCACAAACATCAGACGATGCTGACACTGTCACTTTCCGGACTAGTGCTCTTGAGGTCTCCCAGTGTTCATCAAACACAACAACCAACAGCCCTTCGGTGTGCAGCGCTACGGTTGAGTTGTCTGTCTCTGAGATGTTTGAGCACAAGAGGAAATTGCCAGCAAATGACCCCCGGGCCGTGGCAGTAACAGCCAGCCAGCATAGCCAAGCTTCTGGCCTGCGAAATGCTGCCATATCGAGTGGTGGAGACAAACAGCTTCAAGGGCATGATGTCAGTGGCCATCCCACGTTACGTTGTTCCCAGCCGCTACCACTTTGCGCGCTCTGCAGTGCCTGAGTTGCATGAGCACGTGGTCAGCTAAATAACCCGAAGCTTGAAGAATGCCGTTGCCTGCAAGGTTCACCTCACCACTGACACCTGGACGAGTGCGTTCGGCCAGGGTCGATACATCTCCCTTACCGCGCACTGGGTGAACCTTGTGGAGCCTGGCAGCGATTCCTCACCTGCTACGGCGCGGGTGTTGCCCACGCCGCAAACAGCTGGATAACAACAGCAGCACCTACCTCTCTGACTCCTTCTCCTCCAACGCATCTCAAAGCTGTACCTCATCCGGAAATGCTAACCCAGCACCAGCAGCAGTAGGATCGTGGAAGCAGTGCAGCACAGCTGTTGGCATGCGTCAGCAAGCGTTGCTGAAGCTGATCTGCCTTGGGGATAAGCAGCACACAGGGGAGGAAATTTGGAGGGGAATAAAGGAACAGACGGATTTGTGGCTGGCACCGCTGGACCTGAAACCGGGCATGAAGCTAGACACCTGGCACGAACTGGCAATGTACGCAATAGAGGTGCTGGCTTGCCCGGCAGCCAGCGTTATGTCGGAACGCTGTTTCAGTGCTGCCGGAGGCATCATCACAGATCGGCGTATCCGCCTCTCCACAGAAAATGCAGACCGTCTGACTCAAATTAAAATGAATCAATCCTGGATTGGAAACGACTACGCAACACTCCTGGACCCCAACCAAGTAACATGACCGATGAACATCTGGGATGGTTTAGCGTTTCCGGTCCCTGTTTATTGAACCTCTCATCTGTATTACATTTATGACTGCATGGCGGCAAAAAGCATTGCTGCTATATCCGCACGCTTTTTGTCCTCATGCAAGGCCTGGGTTGTTGTGTCTCACAAAGCGTGGCCTTCTCCTCCTGCGCCTCCTCCTGTTCCATCACGTGTGCTGCTGCTGCTGCTGCTGCTGCTGGGTTACCGTTGCCGGTCCCTGTTTATGGAACCTCTTATCTTTATTACATTTATGACTACATGGCGGTACAAAGCATGCTATCCGCACGCTTTTTGTCCTCATGCAAGGCCTGGGTTGTTGTGTCTCACAAAGCGTGGCCTTCTCCTCCTGCGCCTCCTCCTGTTCCATCACGTGTGCTGCTGCTGCTGCTGCTGCTGCTGGGTTACCGTTGCCGGTCCCTGTTTATGGAACCTCTTATCTTTATTACATTTATGACTACATGGCGGTACAAAGCATGCTATCCGCACGCTTTTTGTCCTCATGCAAGGCCTGGGTTGTTGTGTCTCACAAAGCGTGGCCTTCTCCTCCTGCGCCTCCTCCTGTTCCATCACGTGTGCTGCTGCTGCTGCTGCTGCTGGGTTAGCGTTGCCGCGTGGTCCCTGTTTATTGAACCTCTTATCTTTATTACATTTATGACTACATGGCGGTACAAAGCATGCTATCCGCACGCTTTTTGTCCTCATGCAAGGCCTGGGTTGTTGTGTCTCACAAAGCGTGGCCTTCTCCTCCTGCGCCTCCTCCTGTTCCATCACGTGTGCTGCTGCTGGGTTAGCGTTGCCGCGTGGTCCCTGTTTATTGAACCACTTATCTTTATTACATTTATGACTGCATGGTGGTACAAAGCATGCTATCCGCACGCTTCTTGTCCTCATGCAAGGCCTGGGTTGTTGTGTCTCAAAGCGTGGCCTTCTCCTCCTGCGCCACCCTCCTCCTGTTCCATCACGTGTGCTGCTGCTGGGTTAGCATTACCGGTCCCTTTTCCTGGAACCTCTTATATGTATTACATTTATGACTGCATGCCGACAAAAAGCATGTTACCTGTGCAAAGAAAACAGACATTTCCCGCATTTAAAAGACAGTTTTCCCTTTGAAACTTTAAAATCGATTTTCTCAAAAACTATAAGCTCTTTTTGCTAAATTTTTTTTTCCTCTTGTACCCACTCCCAAGGTGCACATACCCTGTAAATTTGGGGTATGTAGCATGTAAGGAGGCTTTACAAACCACAAAAGTTCGGGTCCCCATTGACTTCCATTATGTTCGGAGTTCGGGTCGAACACCCGAACATCGCGGCCATGTTCGGCCTGTTCGGCCCGAACCCGAACATCTAGATGTTCGCCCAACACTACTGTAGACTACAAACAATGTCTCAAAAGTTCCTCGATAGGGGTTACCCTGGGGGCTTGGTCTGCAGGTTGAGGGACGAGGTGTCAGCGATGAGTTGGAGTGACCTTTTGGCATCGAGAAATAGAAACAGCAGTTCAGAGCCAAATTCCAGAATGGTCTGTGTGACCATTTACAATACCCTATCCAATAAAATCTCTGTCACAATTAGAAAAAACTGGCATGTTTTGGCATCTTTAAGTACTGATATTCCAGCTTTTGCCAATTCCACTATGATGGCCTTTAAAGGTGCAAGATCTATTAAGGACCAATTGGTTAGGGCAGATATTAGCCCCTCTGGTGTCGATACCCTTGGACGTCTGGCCCTGATACATTGTGGTACTTTCCCTTGCCTACAGTGTGTAAATTGTAAATATATAATGAAAGGAAAACAGCGGAACAGTCTGCCCATGAAAGCCCTGATGGAACGCACAGCTGCCTGGGCTCTGGCCATAGCCGGTGATGGTGGCTCTGGGTCAGCATTAGCAGGCAGTGCAGAGGGCTGCTGAACCTCAAGCCTGAGGTTCATTTTGCGTCGCCTTTTAGAGCAGCGCAACATAGTTCACCAATGAGAATCTCACTAATGAATGAATTGCTCAAGAGCAAAATCAATCTCCTTCACTATTGCTAATGAAAGACAAAAGTGAGCCTCTCGGTGCTATCCACATGTTGGATTTGCAGGGTTTTATTTTGTTTCCGAAAGCATTTCTTAATATGGCAGTTGCTAAGTTTAACTGCCATAATAGTGTACAGGCAAGTATGGAGACTGGCTTATTTTTTGGTAAAATGAATCAGCGATTGGCCAATCATAATTGAAAGTGTGTACCGGGCTTTAGTGAATTGAAACCAATGTAGAGGTCGATATAAACCTTATCATGGAGTGTAAACAAGGGATAACTCACATAGGTTGCCGCCTCCCTTCTGATGAAGCTGCCACCTCCCATTATGCTGCTCTCTGGGTAGGAACACACTAGGCAGAAACGTTAGCGTTTCGTAAAATGCTAGTGTCAACGCATATAATGTAAGTCAATGGGCCGCATGAAAAAACACATTTGTTTGAGTTCTGCAATGTGCATTTCTGAAACGCACAACTTTTTGCATATTTTTTCAAAACGCATCTAACACCTTCACAAATTATGTCGATGGTGACGCAGAGGTATAGCGTTTTATTGCCTTTTTTATGCGTTTTTTTTTCTTTCAACCAAGTTTGATGATGGATTTCTGCTTCCTGTTGGCTTCCTAGTGATGGCGTTCCAATGAGTCAGTACCATCTTCAATAAATGAGCTCTTTTATTGGTATCAAAGTATCATAAAATCAAGAAGAGCAAGCAACCAGCGACCGCTCCGCTGTTTCGGGCAGTCTGCCCTTTCTCAAGCTGTTAAAGCATGTCCTCCACATCTAAAACTGGCATAGTGTCTATTTATATAACACATCAAAAGAGTCAGGTGACCATAATGCGACCAATCGCACGCATGAGGCCGCCGGTGGACCTGATGGGAAACTGTCAACCTAATATTTAAATTCTTTTCATCCCCGCCCCTCATGGTATCAGTATCTAAACCGCCACCCCCCGCCACATCTCAGCGAATCATAGCAGCGGCAAGTTACGCTGTCATCGGCGCTGTGGAAGGGTAGGCGCGGCGAGCCTCTCCGTCCCCCTGCTCCTCACAAACCAAAATAAACACACGTGACATATCACGTATACTATGACGTGACGCCGCCTACGCATCCTCCCAGCGGCAATCGCATCAATGCATCACTAGGCAACCGGACGCTCTGCACTCACAGGGGGCACAAACCCCGCCCACCTGCAGGGCTCCGGCTGCCGGATTATAGTAATGTAGATAGGGAGAGGAACATTGAGTCTCTCCCCACACTCACCCACCACATCACCAATAGACAGCGGCCCCAGGGATTAGGGAATTAAGCCAGAGATTCCACACGTCAGATCAGCGCATATGGTCACCTGTAATAACAAAAATAAAGATATATGTCAAAAACACAAAAATAATGGCAATACATCTAGATACACGGTAGCAGGTCGTATTCCTTATTTAGACCCCCTCTCCCCATAGTACCCAACTTTTTAATCCACATAGCCTCCTTCTTAAGTAACAATTTATGTCGGTCCCCCCTACGCAAGCGCAGAGGTGCATGGTCAATCACCTGCACCTTCAACTGAGAGACACCGTGTCTGCATTCTTTAAAGTAACATGCCACAGATTGATCCCTACTATCACCCCTAATAGTCAATTTATGTGAAGAAATTCTATCCCTAAGAGGTTGTGTGGTCTTCCCCACGTATCCCAACCCGCAAGGGCACTTAATTAAATATACCACATATGTGGAGTCACAAGAAAAGTGACCTTTAATTTGAAATCTACGCCCACTGGAGTGATGTGTAAAAGTGTCTCCCTTTGTTACACTATTGCACATGTGACAATGTAAACATGGATACTGATATATCTGCTACTTCGTTTCCTAGTTCTACTTTTGTAAATAACAGTCTTTTGTTGCAGTAACGCTATTTATTGTTTTTCCAAATTAAAGAAAGTATAACAAAGTAGAATCACAGTTACAAGTTAAGGTTGCTCCTCTAGTCCTATCTACTAATTGCGTATTAATGCAGGCACTCTATATCTTAATCAAAATGGCTGCTGCTTACATCAAAATGGAGGCTTGTTGTCTCTCTATGCTGCTGGTCTTAAGCTGCTGCTGCTCCTTCTGTTGCTGCTGTTGCTATTGCTCTTCTTCTGGGATGCTATAGTCATTCTCTCTTATGGCTTAAATAGCCAAGAACTCCATTCATCACACACACACACACCCACACGACCACCCCCAGCTCAGGTATCATTCCGCCTCCTTTTGGTCACCTCCTCAGTTACGTCTTGGACCACTAGATGGTGTTATCCCCTCACTCATGAAGTCCTGTGATGTTGGTTATCTGTCCACCAGGGGGCACCCTGGTCATACAGGTGTTTGGGGTCCGGACTGTGACCTTTGACTCATACTGAGATAGCTTTCATGCATCAAAGGACCGACCTCCTGCTGGGGTGTTATATTGTCCTTTCCGGCTTCTTGCTTATCTTGTCAACAGGAAACCTATTGTTTTAACAGAGATCATTGTTTATGGAGCCAGGTGGTGCTCGGGCTGCTGGCCCAGAGGGCATCCCTAACAGGAAGCCTATTGATTATGCTTTAAAGGGAAGGTCCAAGCAAAAAAAAAAAAATGAGATTCACTTACCTGGGGCTTCTACCAGCCCCATGCAGCCATCCTGTGCCCTCGTAGTCACTCACTGCTGCTCCAGTCCCCCGCTGGCAGCTTTCTGACCTCGGAGGTCAGGGCCAAATTGCGTACATTTTTACACATTCCCGCTAGTGCAGGATCATTAACGCATACATTTTTACGCGTTAGTGGTGAAACGCGTAAATTTTTGTTCCTGCACTAGCTGGAATGCGTAAAAATGTATGCAATGTGGCCCTGACCTCCGAGATCAGAAAGCTGCCAGCGGGGGACTGGAGCAGCAGTGAGTGACTACAAGGGCACAGGATGGCTACATGGGGCTGGTAGAAGCCCCAGGTAAGTGAATCTCATTTTTTTTTTTCCTTGAACCTTCCCTTTAAGGGTCCCATTCTTTGCACCAGTTCATCCTTAAGGCTAACATCACAGATCTGCCAGAGAGTCTCACTCTTTGATCTTGGTTTATCACAGATCTGCCAGAGAGTCTCACTCTTTGATCTTGGTTTCTGGTAAACACCACAAGCTGGTTTTATAGTTCATTCACCTGGTCCCTTGCATGTTCCATATTTCCCAACAAAATAATATCCAACATATGCCACTTTGTGCCTGAAAGGCACACAGTCCTTCATCCTTGTCCAGGTAGTATGCAGTACCTGGGTTCTCTTTCGCTCTTGGGGGCGAGAACTCTTCCTTTGCTTAGGGTAGTCCATTCGCACACTTTTCACTCAAATTCATTCACACTGACCATGCCAATGTATTATACCCACTATGATAGCCTGGACCTAGAGGAGCCACCCAATCATATACATTCACTATTATATACATTATAATCAAGAAAAATTACAATACAAAAATTATGCAAATAAAGTCATTACATCGGTTGCTACCATTTTTTCTGCCAATTTCGTCTCTATGTCATCCAACCGTTCTGAATATGTGTGGCACACAAGGGTGTGTCACTGGCATATTGGCTATGCTTCACTCTTCATATACCTATATTCATTCATCTGTCACTTTCCTATATCCCTTCATCATATTAGACTCCTCATAGATACATCTGTGTTTTTCGGTAAGGAATGAAGCAGTTCTCTATGCCGTGCCCTTCTCTGTGACAATTTTTACAGATCTGCTCTCGTTCCGGTTCTACCCCACACAGTAAAGTCTCTGCCTGGAAGGAGGAGACTGCACTGTTTGGCGGCGTTCCCCTCATCTTAGGAGGGAACTGCATCTTTTTATACAAGTACCTCATAAAAACACACATGCCTATCTGTCCTACTGATAGAGTTACGGTAACAATTAGTAACACTACAACTGGGTGCATCAAGTAGTTCAGTATAGTATTAGCTTTGTTAGAATAACCGAAGATATATTCCCACCAGTAGCCCTCTGAGTCTGTTTCTAACATACGTTCCACCTTCTTAAGTTCATTTTGATCATGGTGTACCATTATAGTTGCATTAGCACCTTCTTCTTGCAATTCCCTCAGCACATACTCATCTCTGTCCAACTTTTCCAACCAATCCTGTAACTCTTTTCCCATTCCCAAATTCATCATCTGGATATCAACAGGATTGTTATACTTAAAATCAATGACCCACCGTGCGACAGAAGGAATGCTATAGTTCCATTTAGTAGTTTGGATTTCAGAAACATTGCCAAGGGTACACCAAGAGCCTCTAGCCACAGATACTGTTACAGAGCATCCTTGGTCTAGGATTAATGTTACGTTAGTAGTATCCAGGACAAAAAAGCAAACCCTTTTATGTCCTAAATAGTACACTGGTGCCTTGTCCCTGCCAATGTTCTCTCCATCCAACACACAAATGGAAGCATCCTCCCAACATCTTTCATCTACCCTCCTGAATTGACCTGGGGAACACAATACATCATGGTTTCGCTGCAGACAGAGGGAAACATCAACCTGTTGCCATTTTCCCTTCTCCCTAATCACCTGTGGGAAGTTCAGCCTCGGGTGTAAGATTAAAGATTCTCCGGTTAGTATACCAATGGACTTAATATCATATATAATAACCGGGCGCGACTCTGAATACACTATAAGTGAAGTCGCATAGCATTTTTCAGAATCTGGATCAATACACCCCAACCACGAACTCGCCCACCATTTTGGACTAGTAAAAGTTATGTGTTTTGGGAGATGTTTACCAACTTAGGAAAGCAGCTCAAAAGGCCATTCACCTTCATGCAGTGACTGTATTATTAATTTGATGTTGGTTGACAGTTCTGTCTGTCCTTGCGTGCAGACCAACGCCCATGATGTATTCCTTCCTCTTCTCACTACGTTGTCGACCAGTGTCTTGAAGTTCTCAATGAAATCCCTAGCAACATTCACCTGTGTGTTTATGTGTTTTTGCTGAATGTTGTCAAGAATATCATTGATCTCTCTCTGTTTAACAAATCCTTGTTTGCTATCTAATGCTATGGCAGACAACTTATTCCTTATAATCTCAATATCGGCTTCATTTAGGATTCCCATTCCTGTACCAACTCCTCCGAGTACAGTGCCAAATACATCCCTTTTCTCTCGATTACTCCTCAAGAGTAGGCGCCCATTTCTGGTGCTTGCACGTCTACCCGTATTACTCTTGGGAGTAATCCAGTTGTACAAACCACGTACTTGATTGCGGGTGTATTTAGCACCAGGGCCGGCCTTTGACCTGAGCGACCGGAGCGATCGCTCAGGGCGCCGGCTTCCAGGGGGCGCTCCTGCCACCTGGCTGCATGTGGCTGCTGCGGCCCCGTCTGGGTCCGTTTCGCTCCGCCCCCTGGTGCCGCTGCTGGGGAGCAAACATGCGGCCGCCGTGATGGAGGGGGGAGCCGCGGGGAGGGCAGCCCGACCTCTCCCTCCCTTCCTCTCCGGGCCGCCCTCCGTGCTCCCCCCTCCGATGCAGACTCGGCAAGTTATGCACAGAGAACTCACCTTCCTGGTTCCGATCGCCGGCGCCTCTCACTTCCCGCTGTTCGCCTCTTCTACATTAGTTACTGATACACACTAAACTTCCTGCGAAGCAGGAAGTTTAGTGTGCATCAGCGGCTATGTAGAAGAGGCGAACAGCGGGAAGTGAGAGGCGCCAGTGATCGGAACCAGGAAGGTGAGTTCTCTGTGCATAACTTGCCGAGTCTGCATCGGAGGGGGGAGCACGGAGGGCGGCCCGGAGAGGAAGGGAGGGAGAGGTCGGGCTGCCCTCCCCGCGGCTCCCCCCTCCAGTATGAGGGGGGGGCACCTACCTACCTACCTACCTACTCTAATCTATACTGGGGGCAGCTAACTATCTAACCTATACTGGGGGGCAACTATCTAACCTATACTGGGGGGCAGCTACCTATCTAATCTATACTGGGGGCAGCTACCTATCTAACCTATACTTGGGGGGCAACTACCTATCTAACCTATACTGGGGGGGCAGCTACCTATCTATACTGGGGGGCAGCTACCTATCTAATCTATACTGGGGGGCAGCTACCTATCTAACCTATACTGGGGGGCACCTACCTACCTACCTACCTACTCTAATCTATACTGGGGGCAGCTAACTATCTAACCTATACTGGGGGAAGCTACCTATCTAACCTATACTGGGGGCAGCTACCTATCTAATCTATACTGGGGAGCAGCTACCTATCTAATCTATACTGGGGGGGCAGCTACCTATCTAACCTATACTGGGGGCAGCTACCTATCTAACCTATACTGGGGGCAGCTACCTATCCAACTTATACTGGGGGCATTTACCTATCTAACCTATACTGGGGGCAGCTACCTATCTAACCTATACTGGGGGCAGCTACCTATCCAACTTATACTGGGGGCATTTACCTATCTAACCTATACTGGGGGCAGCTACCTATCTAATCTATACTGGGGGCAGCTACTTATCTAATCTATACTGGGGGCAGCTACCTATCTAATCTATACTGGGGGCAGCTACCTATCTAACCTATACTGGGGGCAGATACCTATCTAACCTATACTGGGGGCAGCTACCTATCTAACCTATACTGGGGGGCAGCTACCTATCTAACCTTTATTGCGGGTACCTACCTATCTAACCTATACTGGGGGCAGCTACCTATCTAATCTATACTGGGGGCAGCTACCTATCTAGCCAATACTGGGGACACCTACCTACCTACCTAATCTATACTGGGGCAGCTACCTATCTAATCTATACTGGGGCAGCTACCTATCTAACCTATATTGCGGGTACCTACCTATCTAACCTATACTGGGGCAGTTACCTATCTAACCTATATTGCAGGTACCTACCTATCTAACCTATACACTGGGGGCACCTACCTATCTAACCTGTACTGGGGGCACCTACCTATCTAACCTATAGCTGGGACAAATGCCTACCTAACCTATACTGGGGCAAGTATACTGGCTACCTATACTGTGGGCACCTACCTGGCTAACCTACTGTATACTGGGGGGGGATCTATAGCTGGCTACCTTTACTGGGTAACCTATGCCTGGCTACCTATACTGGGGGGACTTATAGCTATATGTCAGAATCAGGATGGACGGAGGCGCGCTGAGCCTCAGGCTGCTGCAGAGAAGCGTGCAGCATGTCCTGAGTGACGACGAGTCCTCTCCTGCTCCCAGGATCCTGTCACCTACACTGACACTAAGTCTGCAGACTGCTCTGCAGACAGTAAGAAGAGAAGACTGACCAGCAAGAAGTAAGGCTCCCCAACCTCCCTACGCTAAAGGGGGGAATATGCTTATGCTGCTAGAGTAGATACACTAATGGGGGGGGGGGGGGTCGGGGAGGATCTGCTGCCTAAATACACTAAAAGGGATCTGCGACTGCAAGACTAGTAGCCTAAGCCTATATACACTAAAGGAGGGATCTGCCCCCCCCCCCTCCCCCCCATTATGTGTGTGTGTGCTCACACGCGAAGAGGATAAATGTGGGGGGGGGGGGGGCACCAAAATCTGGTTACGCTCAGGGCGCTGTGAAACCTAAGGCCGGCCCTGTTTAGCACATACCGGATAGTAGGTCTTTATTAACCACTGAGATATGTTAAAGTGCCAGGTGGACATGGCATATTGTACCTCAGTGATAAGTGTTCTTTTAGAATTTAGATTTACTTGGAGAGGTTGTCCTAACTCCAAGTACTCGTACTCCCTCGAGTCATTTGTCTTGCTCTCTGTGCAGATTTCCAAGTGCTCCGATGACCCATCGAGGATTTGTATCTCCCCCACTTCTATGTCTGCTGTTTCACATTTCCAATAGCCTACTGCCTCTCTGTATGACTTATAGGCTCTGGATATTGACCCGATTATGAAATTATCACCTCGTTCTTGTGTCATCGGAACCCTCTGGAATCCGCCCAGATTCTCATCCCTGTATGTGAGTGTAATTTCTTTGGGTGTGTTTGCTGGTTGCAGGTTTCTATACCAATATACACCACACATAAATACATATTCTCCTTCCTTTAAGTGTTCATGTATAATCCCATAGTGTACATCCTTGTGTTCTTGAACCTGCGTTCCTTTTTCACCCCCCAACCAATAACCCGTTTCGTTCATATATATTTTTACATTCACATATGACTGCAGAGATTCAAGTTTAAACTCAGGATTTCCGTGTACAAATGAAAGCCTATTGTCTCTGGAATTGGGATTAAACCTGCCAAATGAAAAAAACTTTCTATATTGATCTCCGTCCGGATTGCCCCATTGGTATGTTTCCAATGGCACACGGCGATCCATTGTCAATCTAGATTTTCTTCTCCTGTTATTGTTGTCCTCATGTTTTTGTTGCAAATATATCCATTGTTTTATCTGCTTTGTCATTATTGACTCTGGATTATGTAATTCCATATCTCCATCTCCATACCCAGAGTATTCCTCCTCAAGTTCCACTGTGTCACTACTACACAGCCTAATCAGCACCATGAAAAATAAAATTTTTATGTACATTGTCCAGATGCCTCCGTTCTGTTAATTTTCGCTCCACTGGGCTCTGGAAAAGAAGAAGACAAGTGCGGTATCAGTTCTTAACAGTCATATCTCTTACACTGATCTGCATGAACCCATTTCTCCACTTCCCTCCTTTTCATGCATTTGCCATTTTTAATGCCCAAACGCTTAATCTTGACCACTTGATCACTTAAGGCTATGGTGATCTCAAAGGGACCTGTCCAGTTTGCATCCCATGAGGATTTGGGTACAAAATTTTTCACCATCACCTTATCCCCAACTTTTAATGCAATCGGTGGTCTGTTAGGGTGTTCCCTTTGCTTTGGAGCCATATTACTGGCCGCAAAGTGCAGATACTTTTGCACTTGCTCCTGTAATTGACTCAGGAATTTTTCCTTTTCCGCACTCTCTTTCAGGGGTGTGCTGAGCATGGGATCAGCTGGGTGGCTGAGATTCATGATTCTCCCTGTCATCAATTGATATGGGGTCAGTACCGTGCCTCTGGCTGCTGACCCTCTTATGGCCATTAGAATGGTTGGTAAATGAGTCAACCAATCTTTACCCGATTGTAGGACCAACTTTTTAAGCCTCTCTTTTAGGGTTCTGTTCATTCTTTCCACCATGCCAGAGGACTGGGGATGATATGGTACATGAAATCTCTGTTCTACCCCAAGCAGATTACAAACTCCGGTCATGATTTTCCCTGTGAAATGGGTGCCTCTATCTGACTCGATTGTTTTTGGGAATCCCCACCGGGACAGGACCTCTGTCCATAAGGCCTTGGCGGTAGCTGCAGCTGAGTCTTTCCTCATAGGTAGGGCTTCTACCCATTTTGACAACACATCCACCACCACCAACAGATATCTGTACCCTCCCGGAGCACTTTGTAAAGGACCTATGAAATCAATTTGTAGATTTTCCCAGGGGCCTTCAGCTACAGGCACTCTAGCAAGCACAGGTCTCTGGCCTTTTGGCCTGGGGTTCATCTGAGCACAAATAAGACACTCCTGAACAATTTTCAGAACTGTGTCATTCATGTCTTCCCACCAATACTTTGTCTGAATGAATTTTAAGGTGCCTTGAACACCCATGTGACCTGTCAGTCGGTGATTTTCCTTTGCTATGTCCTTTTGATGCTGGGATGGCACAACAAAACATAATCCTTCAATGGTGTTTTTAAGGAGAAGGTTATCTCGCATTACAAAATCCTGAGAAACATCTGCCGCTTTGCCTCTAACTAGATTTTTAAGATGTTTTAAGGATTCATCTTTATCCTGCTCCTCGGCTAAACAAGGGGTAGGGGTCTTAAGTACAGGCAGTAGTTCAGCTATGTCTGCATCATTTTTCCAGCCTTCAAAATCTTTTTCCCAAGCCTGTTGTCCCTCTATGTCATAGGGAGCCCACTTAACCCCTATCAAAGCTGCCTTTTTTGCTAGCAACACAGCCGTGATTGCTACATCTGATGTGTACACTTGTATAGCAAATAGCAATTCCATGTTGGGATTACTTAATGCTGGGGCTTGCATTAAAGTGATTTTCAACAGTTTAAATCCCTGTTCCTGTTCTTCTGCCCACTCTAGCGGATCTGCTTCCCTTTTGTCACTTTTCAATAACTCATAAAGAGGTTTTGCCTTTTCTGCAAATCCTTCAATGAAGTCTCGGCAGAAACCGACAACACCCAAGAATTGTCGCAGTGCTGTTTTTGTATTGGGCCTTGGAAGTTTTTGGATAGTTTCACATTTGTTTGGGTCAGGAGTCCTCCCCCCCTTTGAAACTACAACTCCCAAAAAGGAAACAGAATCTTTCATTAACTGGGCCTTCATTGGGTTTAGCTTTAACCCTGCTTTCTCAATTAATGTTAGTAACTCATTAAGGAGAGCATAGTGCTGCTCCCTAGTGTCTGTCTGTATAAGCACATCATCCACGTATTGAATGATACATTCTGGCTCTGAAAAAGATTTTAAAACATCAATCATGCATTTATGAAAATAGGTTGAACTGGACTTGAACCCTTGTGGCAACCTGCAGAAAGTGTATTGCTTTCCTTGGAAACAAAATGCAAATTTGTATTGGCTATCTGGGTGAATGGGGATCGAAAAGTAGCCATTTGAGACGTCGATAGACGAATACACTGCTGCAGATGATTTGAGCGCTGTCATCATATCGGGCATTTTGGCAACAACATTGGTGACAGATGGGGTACATTTGTTTAGTGCACGGAAATCTAGACAGGGTCGCCAACCATTACCCTTTTTTACTGGCCATAGGGGTGCATTATTTGTTGATTGGCATTCTCTAATCACTTCTTGTGTCAACAAATTTTCAATGGTGCACTGTACAAATGGAATTGATTCAGGGGGAATCTTGTACTGTTTCTGTGGTAAGGGATCTGGGCCTTCTACTTTGACAATCATATTTGTCACCTTGCCACACTCATTTTTGTATGTCGCCCACACTTTGTCATGCTGCCACAAGATTTCAGCTAACCTTTGATCATTCGTTTTTAACAATGCTCTGGGATCCATCGTGTCACTGGGTTTCACTGATGCCACCCCATAATTGTCAGTGATCATGCAAACCTTCCCTTTGTACCTGGACCCTCTCCACAACATCCAATTACATAGATCGACCACCAAACCATGTGCTCTCATCACATCCGATCCAATGATGGTGCCCTCATGTGTAGGAGACAGGTACATACTGTGTTGTATGTCCATGTTTCCTATGTTTATGGGCACTGGCATTGATTGCAATGCAGGAACTACCTGACCTCCAAAACCTCTCAAAAAAATTGACTTGCCATTAGGGTCCGCTGTCAATGTCATATTTGTCAAACTGACAGCTGCTCCTGTATCCAGAAGTATATCAGCGCGGTGGCCCCCTACCGCTCCCTGGATATGTGGTCTATTGCCCTTGTCCCTTTCAAGTTGACATACTGGGGACAAGGGTGGGGCCTGTAATCCCTATGGTTTCACATAAGGATTGGATGGGGGTGGGGTCTTGTATTCCTCTGGAATTTCAGCGATTTTACTTTTAACCCTCTCTAGCTCTTTTAGGAGTGGACCATATAGGGTAACATCGGGATCTTGGACTTTTTCCCTCTGCACCCTGTCTGGTCCAGGCCTCTTCTGATCTTTCCTGTCAGAAAAACTTCTGTTACCCCCTACTCTCCTGTTCAATTTACAGTCTCTCATGAAATGTCCCATATGCCCACATTTATAACATTTGCCAGTGGATCTGACTCTTCCTTCACTCTTAGTTACCTCTGCAATTTTCCTTTGCACTTTATTGTCCTGATTTGTCTCCTGAATCCAGTCCTTTATTATGTTCAGAAATGTCTGGTATGAATTAGCATTTCTGAGTGCAATCTTTGTGTGATAATCCACAAAGGTACACTTGTTAGCCATCGAGTAAAGAAAACTACCGTCGTCAGGAGACATATCTGGGCAATTAAATGTGGATTTGTACAGTGACAAGTATTCACTGCAAAATAAAACAGGGTCTTCACCTTTTCTAAATCTGGCATTTTCTAGCGCATTGGTTCCTCTAGCATCTCTCCCTCCCATCACTCTCTGTAACTCTCCCATTCTGTCTGCTGCATTTCCCCAATTGGAATTCAGTTCTGCCAACAGACCAGTATGAGTCCCCACAGGAGGCAGTAATTTCTCACACAGCTGTGAAGGGAGCCATGCACGCAGTAGCGCACAGGCATCTCTGTTTCCCAAATTATATTGAGTGACTACAGCTTCCAGCTTATTGGAGAGGCTGACAGGTGAGGCTGAAGTGTCAAACTTCCCCAATATCTGGCACAGGTTTGTGCGATCCTGTATAGAGAGTGTTGTGGAGTGCACATTATGATTTGCATGACCTTGCCCTTGAGCATTTCTGTGTTGGTGATCAATCCTATCTGAGATAGGAGTAAAGAGTGTGGAATTTTGATTTAATGAAAGCTCAGGAGGAGATTGAGATTCATCTGCAGTACAAATCGGATGCTCCTCTCTGCCTCTTTGCTCCTTTCCCAGGGATCTGTAACTTGAGCTATTAGGCCTCGTTCACATCTGCTGCGCTGAAAAACGTGTTAAAGCGCATGGTAAAAAACGCATGCGCTTGTGCGCGCTTTAGTCCGCGTTTCTATGCGTTGCGCTGCGCTTCTTTAAAGCACGTTTTGCTTACTGTAGCAGCAGCAGTTGTCAATAAAACTTTGTTTTTGTATGTAAATGTATTTTTTTCTCCAATTAGGGGTAAAAAACGCATGCGCTTCTATGCGCTTGTACGCGCTTCTATGCGCTAAAAAAGCGGACCCATTCACTTGCATTGCTGTGCGCTTTACAGCTCAGCGCACAGAAATGCATGCAACACTACGTTTCTGTAACGCTGCTCAGCGCAGCGCATAGATGTGAACCAGCTACATTTAGTTACATGGAAAAATGAATACCTTGCTGATCGCACAGGGCAGTGCGCTGTGGAAAGCGCACAGAAACGGCCCTGATGTGAACGAGGCCTTACCCTGGTTGCATGCATTGTTACCTTGTGCTTTTAACAACTGCAAACATTGTTCCTTTTGAGCCAGCTGCTCTGTAAGCATTTGAATAACATTGTCTTTCTGTGACTCTCTTTGTTCCAAAGATGCTATCTGTAATTCCCTGAGTCTACATCTAGAATCACAATCATCTAAACACTCTTGTAAATCACCATTCTCTACAAAAAGTTTATCAACTTCCTCCTTCAATTCCTCACATTCACAAGCATTATTTTTAATATCCATGGCTAAGCAATTTTTTGTAATGCTATCAATTTCTTCTCTTAGCTGAGCTTTTTCAGTGTAAAACTGCAACTCCTTTTGTAACGCTAGCTCTTTCATCTTAATTAACATATCAATGAGATTGGCCATTCTCTGTTTTCTATTTTTTTTAGAAGAAACCTTGGTCTGTAATCTTTCATTCTGCATTTCACACTGCTTTTCTAAATCACTATACTGATGAGTCAAAGCCTCATCCACACATGAGCGATAATTTGCAGAGGAATATTTTTTAAGGAATTCTGAAACAACTTCCATTTTTACAATTTCCAAGTAACGGAGCTCAAAGTTAAAAAAAAAAAAACTTTGATTACAAAAACACACAAACAGTACTTCACTATCGTCTCACTAAGACAATTTGAGACCACTTAACACAACAATGCTAGCAAGTTTCAATGACTGACAACTTACACAATTCTCAACAATTAAATACACTAGCTTCAATACAAAACTAGACCAGTTTTAATACAAACAACACCAATTTCAATACCGATTATACTAGTTTCAATAACCAGTTACACCAATGTCAATACCAAGTTACACAAGTGTTATTAACAACTTATACATGTAATACGTATCCTATAGCTATCAATTCAGACATACAAGTCTGTTCCACAGGTATCGTGCATCCAATTACACAAATTGGTTCAATGCTCTACCTACTTCTAACTGACCGTATCCCACATACACAGACCAATTTCTTATTGATCTCAGATCCAGGCCAGAGAGGTTTCCTATTGGGCAGAAGGCTACTTCCCCTTCACGTGAACACTAGAACATATTCCAATTCACTTTCCCTCAAAAACGTCTGGTTTTATTCCTATAGATCCTATGGGTACTTCAGTTAGCACAGGGTGATCAATCCTGTCTCTGCCGGCAACCACTGAATAGCTAATACAGGCTTACTAACACAATTAAGAACTAACAAACAACATCAAAAAACAAGAGCAATACAGTACTATATATGCATATTAGTCATAGATAAGAAAGTGTTCATACTTCACCAGCTTTGCGCGTCCGCTCAGCGATGGAATACTTCACAGCACTTCAGGTAACGATTCAGGCGTCTCTGTCTTCACGACCAGCGCGAAACTCAGGTGATACCTTGGACCTGGATTCTTCAAAGGAGTCCTGGCGTCTGTAGTAACCGTCAGGTGGATTTCATCAATCGTCCAGGAAACCTGGATTGCAGCGATTGGATGTTCCGTCCACGATTCCGTTTTCTGTAGCAGTTACGATATTGTGGAGTTCTATGTGGATTTGACTATTCCACACGCTATCTGGGGTGCCAAATGATATATCTGCTACTTCGTTTCCTAGTTCTACTTTTGTAAATAACAGTCTTTTGTTGCAGTAACGCTATTTATTGTTTTTCCAAATTAAAGAAAGTATAACAAAGTAGAATCACAGTTACAAGTTAAGGTTGCTCCTCTAGTCCTATCTACTAATTGCGTATTAATGCAGGCACTCTATATCTTAATCAAAATGGCTGCTGCTTACATCAAAATGGAGGCTTGTTGTCTCTCTATGCTGCTGGTCTTAAGCTGCTGCTGCTCCTTCTGTTGCTGCTGTTGCTATTGCTCTTCTTCTGGGATGCTATAGTCATTCTCTCTTATGGCTTAAATAGCCAAGAACTCCATTCATCACACACACACACACCCACACGACCACCCCCAGCTCAGGTATCATTCCGCCTCCTTTTGGTCACCTCCTCAGTTACGTCTTGGACCACTAGATGGTGTTATCCCCTCACTCATGAAGTCCTGTGATGTTGGTTATCTGTCCACCAGGTGGCACCCTGGTCATACAGGTGTTTGGGGTCCGGACTGTGACCTTTGACTCATACTGAGATAGCTTTCATGCATCAAAGGACCGACCTCCTGCTGGGGTGTTATATTGTCCTTTCCGGCTTCTTGCTTATCTTGTCAACAGGAAACCTATTGTTTTAACAGAGATCATTGTTTATGGAGCCAGGTGGTGCTCGGGCTGCTGGCCCAGAGGGCATCCCTAACAGGAAGCCTATTGATTATGCTTTAAGGGTCCCATTCTTTGCACCAGTTCATCCTTAAGGCTAACATCACAGATCTGCCAGAGAGTCTCACTCTTTGATCTTGGTTTATCACAGATCTGCCAGAGAGTCTCACTCTTTGATCTTGGTTTCTGGTAAACACCACAAGCTGGTTTTATAGTTCATTCACCTGGTCCCTTGCATGTTCCATATTTCCCAACAAAATAATATCCAACAGATACGTTCCATTCCTACCAACCACTGTATTTTCCCCTCTATATGTATGGACATGGTATCTTGGATACCATGGTGTACAGGTCTGGGGAGCGTCTGCTCACAGACATATACACCAAGCCAACTGACCGTAACTCGATTTTGGAATTTAAGAGTTTCCACCCACAACATATTAAAGATAAAATCTCTTTTGGACAGATGGTGAGGGTGGAGAGAATAGTGGCAGATCCCCTAGTGTGCCAACAAAGGGTAGAACAGATGAGAACTAAATTTAAGAAAAGAGGGTACCCCGATAGACTCCTAGAGGGGAAGAGAAATAAGGGGAATAATATTAATAAGAAAATTAGTGGACCAAGGTTCCCGTTTGTAAGTACTTACAATAGCCAAAGCCAACAAATTTGCCAAATTATACGTAAACATTGGAGGATTCTCTCAGAATCCTTTCCTCAGGTACAGGAATTCAGATACCCGCCCCTCTTGTCCTTCCACAGGCCTCCGACTATCAGGGATAAAGTTGTCCATACATATAGAGGGGAAGATACAGTGGTTGGTAGGAATGGAACGTATCGATGTTTACATTGTCACATGTGCAATAGTGTAACAAAGGGAGACACTTTTACACATCCCTCCAGTGGGCGTAGATTTCAAATTAAAGGTCACTTTTCTTGTGACTCCACATATGTGGTATATTTAATTAAGTGCCCTTGCGGGTTGGGATACGTGGGGAAGACCACGCAACCTCTTAGGGATAGAATTTCTTCACATAAATCAACCATTAGGGGTGATAGTAGGGATCAATCTGTGGCCTGTCACTTTAAAGAATGCAGACACGGTGTCTCTCAGTTGAAGGTGCAGGTGATTGACCATGCACCTCTGCGCTTGCGTAGGGGAGACCGACATAAATTGTTACTTAAGAAGGAGGCTATGTGGATTAAAAAGTTGGGTACTATGGGGAGAGGGGGTCTAAATAAGGAATACGACCTGCTACCGTGTATCTAGATGTATTGCCGTTATTTTTGTGTTTTTGACATATATCTTTATTTTTGTTATTACAGGTGACCATATGCGCTGATCTGACGTGTGGGATCTCTGGCTTAATTCCCTAATCCCTGGGGCCGCTGTCTATTGGTGATGTGGTGGGTGAGTGTGGGGAGAGACTCAATGTTCCTCTCCCTATGTACATTACTATAATCCGGCAGCCGGAGCCCTGCAGGTGGGCGGGTTGCCTAGTGATGCATTGACGCGATTGCCGCTGGGAGGATGCGTAGGCGGCGTCGCGTCATAGTACACTTGATATGTCCTGTGTGTTTATTTTGGTTTGTGAGGAGGAGGGGGACGGAGAGGCTCGCCGCGCCTACCCTTCCACAGCGCCGATGACAGCGTAAGTTGCCACTGCTATGATTCGCTGAGATGCGGCGGGGGGTGGCGGTTTAGATACTGATACTACGAGAGGCGGGGATGAAAAGAATTTAAATATTAGATTGACAGTTTCCCATCAGGTCCGCCGGCGGCCTCATGCGTGCGATTGGTCGCATTATGGTCACCTGACTCTTTTGATGTGTTATATAAATGGACACTATGCCAGTTTTAGATGTGGAGGACATGCTTTAACAGCTTGAGAAAGGGCAGACTGCCCGAAACAGCGGAGCTGTCGCTGGTTGCTTGCTCTTCTTGATTTTATGATACTTTGATACCAATAAAAGAGCTCATTTATTGAAGATGGTGCTGATTCATTGGAACGCCTATTTGTGAAGATACCTGTAGTGCTCAGGTGACTGGAGTGGAAAGCACGTCTCACTTTTTTCTCGGTCCTCCATAGGTGCTTGCTACATACTGTTTCGATTGGCTTCCTAGTGATGAACCTCAGAGGACATCCAAAACTTGTTTTATACTGGCTTGTTTTTATACTGGCTATATTCAAAAAAAAATGTATAAAACGCATATCAAAAATGCAAACAAAACGCACAAAAACCACTTACGATTCATATGTGGGAAACGCAAATGCAGTAATACACAAGCAACATATATGCGCAAAACACATGGAAGAAGCGCAAACTAACTCAAAATGCACTGCATTATGACCAAAAAAACGCACAAACGCATATGCAGCAAAACGCAGCCTAGTGTGTTCCCAGCCAGCATCTCCAGACACTTCCACCTGTACAACAGAAGTGTGCCCCTGCAAACTCTGGGATGATTTCATTTTTCGTGAAATCGATTGAACCAGTCAGATTGGGCCAATCACATTGCATAATTAAATCAGATTGGACCAATCACATTGGCCTAAATGTGCCCATTAAAAGTACAATTTTTTTCATCAGATGCAATCTTTTGACACACTTTTATGACCACGAGTAATAGGAAGTTAATTATCGATTGTTCAATAAGAGTATTTTCTCTCGTCGGATACGATCGTAAAATCCAAATTTCAGATCGACTAAATTTTCTGTTCCAATCAACCAAAGATAGGTTTTACATCAATTTTCGCTACACACTGAGCAGTTTTCTGTACATTTTGATAAAAAATAAATGTGTTGAAAGATCGCATCTGATGAGAAAATTGTATGATTAGTACGCACCTTAAGATTAGACTAATCACATTGCATGATTGGACCAATCGGATTGCATGAATTGAACAGTCAGATTGGATCAATCACATTGCAAAGTTAGACCAATCAATTTAATCCAATCACATTGCATGGTTGCACCAATCAGATCAAGCCTATCAGATTGCACTGTTGGACCAATCAGATTGAACTTTTGGACCAATCAGATCAGACCAATCACATTGAACAATTGGACCAATCAGCTCAATTGTGGCCATTAATGATCCAATGTTTTTTGTCCAGTCTTACCAAATCTATGTGGACGAAGGGTAAAATGCGTGAATATATTGAATGGATACTTTAGGCAGTCCCTTACATTACATAGAAATGGTAAGATTGGATAAACAAGATTGGACCATTAGTTGCCACCATTAGACCAATTGGGCAATTTTATTGGTACAATTTGATTTCGTCCAATTGTGACCACAGTAACCCTGTGACCAACTGTGCCAGGTTTGAGGACCCTACCATTACCAATCTAAGAATGGCTTCAGTTTAAAATTTCCTATTTAAAATGAATGGCTAAAATTTGGTAAACAGTTTTAGGCTCCACCCACCTTTTCTGAATTTTAACCCCAGTCACCCAATAACCGACCGTGTCAAGTTTGGGGAGCCTGGTTTTAATACTGTGAGAAAGACAGCTTATTACATTTTCTCATTGAAGTCATTGAGAACATTTTAAATCGGCACTCATTTTTGATTTGCCTGCTGTACACTTACTGCTATAGATTCCTCAATATCAACCTATACAATTGGGATGCGTAATAACATATAATGATGTAGTACTTACCAGCTTCTTACGCTTTCTCTACATAAGGTTAAAGATCATACAATATCTGATATTCCGGCGTTGGGTCCCCAGCTACTCCCTCCTCCACATGACCGGAATCATCCAATACCAGATATTCCAGTGCTCCTGCAGTAGAAGGGGCAGGTCTACAGCAGCGGAACAGTCTGGCCAAGAAAGCCCTGATAGAACGCACAGCTGCCTGGGCTAGCTGGTGGTGGCTCTGGGGCAGCTGGCAAGCTGTGCAGAGGGCTGCTGAACCTAAAGCTGCAGTAGTGGCTGAATCACACACGTGAAACAAGCATGCGGCTAATTCAGTCTGACTTCAGTCAGAGCACCTGATCTGTATGCAGAGCCGGGACAAGGTCCTCCAGCACCCAAGGCTGAGACACCAAAGTGCGCCCCTCCATCCCTGCCACCCCATCACACACTGATTGCTATTAGACTAAGAGGCGCCACAGGGCCCACAACCTCCCCACACCTTAATCTCTAGTTATCTGGCTTGCAGTCACTGCCATGTATCCCCTTTTCTTATTTCTTTCTGCTTCAAACACAATTAGGATCGACAGCTGAATGAATTCTGCGCCCCCTCCTACACTGCGCCCTGAGGCTGGAGCCTCTCCAGCCTATGCCTCGGCCCGGCCCTGTCTTTATGCTTTTTGATGGCCTGTGGCTAAAAGTATTAGAGGCACAGGATCAGCCGGAGAGTCAGGCAACTGGTATTATTTTAAAAGAAAAAATCCATATCCTTCTCAGTTTAGGTTCCCTTTAAAAAAAATTTAAAGTGGCAGATCTCAATAAAATAAAAAAAGGCCGCCCCCCCCCCCCCCAATCCCAGTTAAGTTTTAACATCTACCTAGCCTTTTAACCCCTTGTTAACCCCTGCAATGCCTATAGCTGTTTAAACACTTTTAGGGCTTGTTCACACTATGAGCATTTGTGATTTTTTTTTAAGCTCTGGCGATTTTGTAAATCAGTCTTAAAGCACTTGTGCAATGATTCCCTATGATAATGTTCACATTTGAGCGTTGAGATTTGTTTCCAATCACAAACGCGATACATGTACCATTTTCTGAGCGTTTTGGCTCAATGGAAGGTATAGGGAAATCGCAAAGCGCTTGAAAAATTGCTTTGTATAACGATTTCCCGAGCGCTTTTATAAATAAATACATTGTATTTATTCATTTCCGGGTCAAAGAGTACACTTGCTGAATGATGCCAGGAAGTGTCTAAATCAATTGCTCACCAAAAGCGCTTAGAAAAGTGCTTACAAAAGCGCTTTTCTAAGCACAAAGCGCAGGGAAAAGCGTTTTGAAAAGCGCTCTATAAATCGCTCAGCACTTGCGATAGCGGTGACGATTTATAATGTGAAGAAGGCCTTAAAGAAAACCTGTACTCACCTCAGTAGGGGGAAGCATCTGGACCCTATTGAGGCTTCCCCCGTCCTCCTGTGTCCCGCAGCGGTCTCGCTGCAGCCCATGGAACGCACAGGGGACAATTGTCGGGCTGTGTAATATTTACCTTTTCTGGCTCCAGCAGGGGCGCTGTTGCGGCTCTTCCCATGGAGATAGGTGAAAATAGCCGATCTCCGTCGGGTCCGCTCTACTGCGCAGGCCAAGAGACTTGCGCCTGCGCAGTAGAGCGGCCTAACGGAGATCGGTTATTTTTGCCTATCTCCGTGCAGAGAGTGGATACTGCGCCTGCGCTGGAGCCAAGGAGGTAAATATTTACATCGCCGCAGCTTCAGGTGGATTTTCGCCCCCGCCGTGGGACCGAGGAGGATGGGGGAAGCCTCAATAGGATCTGGAGGCTTCCCCCACCCGAGGTGAGTACCCCCCCAGGGGAGGTTTTTTTATTACAGATTTTCTTTAATGACTGCTGCCTGTAGAGATTGGATGTGATCGCCTAGGGAAGTGATGGCGAACCTACGCGCGCCGCAAACACCCCCCCCCCCGCCCCGTGTTGAACCCAGAAAAATCTGGTCACTGTAGGTTTGAGGGCCTGGTATTTGTCATCTCTTCTGAGGGGAGGGGGGGGGGGGGTAGGGGCGTAACCCTAGACTTTTTGCCGCCTGAGGCAAATTTATAAAAAAAAATCGGCTGCTTCCTATTACAACTGAAGGGGAGCGCAGATCGGGGGACCTAGGCGAGGAAGGGGGGGGGGGGGTCCGACCCCCCTCCCCACCGCTAGGCCCAATACCCCCATCGGCTGCCCCCCCCCCGCACCCACGGACGGGTGGGTGCTGCCCCTAGAAGTTTGCCGCCTGAGGCAAACGTTTCACCCCGCCTCATGAGCGGGCCGGCCCTGGGGGGGGATCATTTTGTTCAAATTGGCGTGTTGGCACTTTACGAGAGACAAGAGACTTTTGAGTTGAAGTTTGGGCACTCAGTCTCGAAAAGGTTTGCCACCACTGGCCTAGGGCAATAGTTTGGGACCCCAATGCTCTGCAGATGCAAAAAGAACGCTCCTAGCAGAAAACTGATGGTTTTCTGCATTGACATGTGTGACCTAATACCTGGTACACACCAAGCAATTTACCGGCAGATTAATGATCACATTGATTATTTCCAAAAGGTTTGATCTGATTTCTGATCGTTGCATAGAAATCGATCATAAAATTTATGGGAAATCGGATTGGATTTGTTGGAAATGATCAATTCGACTGTCAATCTGACAGAAAATTGCATCGTGTGTATCAGGAATTAGCCTGAAAGGTAAAAGCCTAGGAACTCAAACCAGTAAAACGCATAACAGAAACGTGATAAAATGCACCGAAAAAAACACAAACACAGAAAAGCTCATGGCAGAAAACTTGTGTGACCCTACTATCCCTAAAAAACTGCATTGTAAAAAAATCGCTTTGCACTTTGTGCCTCATGTATTCAAACGTGGTATTTTTGCACTGAACATTGCATGATTGCATATGGGATGAAAAAAGTATGTTGATTAAAAAAAAAAAAAAAGGATAAAAAAAACCCTTTCACCAAATTGTGTACTTTTACAATTGACCATACAACTGTCCCACCACAAGTCTCAGCATGCACGCTGTCATGCACAGGTGTGCGGGGATATAGGTATATCACTATGGCGTAAGGCTAGGGTGTCCGCCTCACGGCCCCGCCCCCACCCCGTGTCACCAGGCAACTTTTTTTTGTTCTAGCTGTTACTGTTTACCCCGTTACCAGGGAGACGAGCAGGGAGGCAGCCAGGCCGTACAGTGGCCGCCGGATAGCAGCAGCGCAGTATGTGAGTAGAGGGGAGCGGGCGGGCGCATAACTGCATGTTATCATCTTTATATGATGGTCGCTCTGGGCACACATCATCAGCGCCCATCAGAGCTCCCCTCGTTATGTTAGGTGCAGCAGTGCAGGCGGATGCTGCCGCTAGCTGGTCACTGTGCGCACTGACAGCCTATGTGTCACCTGTCACACTGCATGTGGGGACTGCGACATGTACAGTCATCTGTGATGGAAACTGCAAAAATGCACATTAAATGCCTGTGGTACAGTGGTGATAGAAATAGTTTCCTTATTGTAACACTTTTTATTCACTTTTATTGCTCTGTCGTTTCTTATATTGTTCTATGTAATGTAGATATGCAGTCTTGCATTTTAATTATACACACAAAATATTCTTATTTTGCATTATTACTGGGGTGAAATGATGCTTTGCTTCAGTAGTCTGTTTATGTCACCTGGATTGAAAATAGGGCGTTGTTTGCGCCAGTGTTCTCTGAGGTCAGATAGGTTTGCTTCTTGCTTGGGATGTTTGCATGCCAGTGCATTACAACTATTCTTTTAGCTTTGAGTCTGCATCTCCCACATTTTTCAATGGAATGTATTCATCATGTTTTGGCTTACATGGCTGCCTGGTGTAGTGTTTGATTTCATCAGCAAAGAGAGTTGTGCTGGTCATAATGATATCTCCATTATTTGAGATAACTGTTTAAATAAGTGAACAATTTAACATAAACCAGTTTATAATAGCTGCGCCTGCGGCGAGTATATTTCTGTCCAAGTATAAGGGAGAAGGGTTGAATTCATGTAAAATAGTATCTAACCAATACAGAAATATTAGATTTAATGCAGTCACAATCATAACAAGATGAGGACCAGATCTGACTGTGGCCTCCATTCTGAGGATGTTTTTATTTTCAGTCCAGTAATGTCTGGGTGCCGCCATTTCTCTAAATAGCATTAACATGCTCCATCCAGCTAAGGGCACATTCACACTACACAACACATGCACACATGTGATTTTGTGCCTGTATTCCTGGCACACAGTACGCGAGTCGTGGAGCATCGAAGCGCAAACATCAGCGGCAGCTGCACAACAGAATCTGACCGGAAATGTTGTGCATTGTGCAATGAAATGTTTCCAGCTGTGTAACATCACAACTCGCAGGATCCCGCAGCTGTACTGTGTACTGTAACAGTTACCCTGCAAATCACACACCATGGGCTTGATTCACTAAACCGTGATAACTCAGAGCACGGCCGCGCTAGGGTTTTCACACACGTTTTAGCGTTTTCGTGCGCAATTGTGAATTTTTGTGCAAAAACGCTACAGAGGCCGTGCTATGAGTTATCACGGTTTAGTGAATCAAGCCCTATGTGCGGTGCATCATAACTGACAGCTCTGGACATAATATGAATGATCCCTGAGAAGTGAGGTATACAGAAATAATTTAGGCTACGTTCACAGCGGGAGCTGCGTTGCGTTCCCTGTAAAAACATGAGTGCAACGGAAAGGAAAAGTCACATGGAACATTATGCATATAGTGAAGCATACAGTTCATGAAAAGTATGCTTCACTGCCACTGTTAATGAATTCCTTATGCTGTGATGCACTGCATACTCTGCGTTGGCATACTGGGCTTTGTTGTTTCACATTGCACCAGATGTACTCTGAGGCTAGTTTTATATTTGAGGAAGGCGTTGCGGTGCCATGCACCTTCACCACCAGTCTGTCGGGATGCTGCAAGCACAGTCCCTGATGGCTGCTTGAAAGGCATTACGGTATGAAAATTGGTGACCATGCGCCTCAATTCACTAAGCAGTTTAGACTAGTCTACAGATGGTTTTTAGTCTACTGATGGTTTGGTGTAATGTTTTAGACCTGTTTTTAGACCTGGTCTAACATTCAGTAATTACACAATTCACAAAGGCAAACAAGGAGTAACCACGCCCACTTTTTCTGACAGAGATTAGACCAGATGATTTCTGTCGGTAAAGTAATTCTGTGAGATATTTTAGATGTGAGGATGGAACCTTTTGAATTAATTATGCAGGAGTTTAATAGTATGCAGAGGAAAGCTTATCAAAGGAGAAGGATGTCAGTCATAGTTACTAATTTGTGAATTGCATCTATTGATCATTTCCCCTGCTTTACCCACCTAATTACCAAATGGTTTAGACCAAGTCTAAAAACAGGTCCAAGACATTTGGTAATAATGAATTCCCCTTTGATGCAACTGACCAAACTGATGCAATAGACTAAACACCATCAGTAGACTAGTCTAAACTGTTTAGTGAATTGAGGCCCATGAAGGAGTTTCTTCATGTTTTCCAATAATGAATAGTCACTTGGAGCATGATCTGGACAATGGAGAGGATTTGGCAATACTATGAACCTCAGTGACTTTAGTTCTGCTTCAGCCTTGTGGCTAGTGTATGGCCGAGCAGTCATTTTACACATTCTACATAATTTTCATTAGTGACATTGTAGGGTTTTGCACTTCAGTTTTTATAGGGAATCACTATAATGGTTCCTGTTGATGGTCACCCCTCCCATATTGTAGCTGTTGCAGTGATAAAGGCAGAGCCGGGACAAGGTCCTCCAGCACCCAAGGCTGAGACACCAAAGTGCGCCCCTCCATCCCTCCCACCCCAGCCGTCACACACTGATTGCTATTAGACTAAGAGGCGCCACAGGGCCCACAACCTCCCCAACACCTAAATATCTAGTTATCTGGCTTGCAGTCACTGCCATGCATCCCCTTTTCTTATTTCTTTCTGCTTCAAACACAATTAGGAATGACAGCTGAATGAATTCTGCGCCCCCTCCTACACTGCGCCCTGAGGCTGGAGCCTCTCCAGCCTATGCCTCGGCCCGGCCCTGGATAAAGGCATATACTGTAGACAGCACTGTAGTAAGCCCAGTGTACGTTTGTCTCTTTGGCTCGCTTTGTGGGTAAACAAGCTTTGCTATACATCCTTTATTATTGCCAACTTTCATTCCCTTGCTACTTGCAGGGTTGAATACTTGTCTAAATCATTTATTTATGATATTTGGGTTTCTGTTTATATAAGAGCTGGTAGGAGTAACATTGGATTTCCGCTTGTAGATTGGAGGGCTGCTGACATCTATGGCTAATGGAAAGTGGAATTGAAAGCTAAACAGATTTTTATGATTTAAAGGGGCACTATGGCGAAAAATTGTAAAATTTAAAATATATGCAAACATAGACAAATAAGAAGTACGTTTTTTTCCAGCGTAACAAAAGACATAAATTACTTTTCTCTTATGTTGCTGTCACTTAGGCTTCTTGCACACCAAGACGTTGCATTAGGTGCCACGTTAAGGTCGCATAACGTGCACCTAACACAACGTATGGTGCTGCAAGAGCCGACGGTAGAGTGAGCCGCGTTAGGCGGCTCGAGTCCTATAATGTCTCCCAGAGTGGCGCTGATTGGCCAGCGGGACCACGTGATGCGGAGCGAGACACTCCGCATCACGTGGTCCCGCCGGCCAATCAGCGCCCGCCAGTGCAGTGAATATTAAGTAGCCATGTGCGCGGCTACTGTAGCTGGCTCTCCCCGCCTCCTCTCCGCCCCCCACTGCGCATGTGCAAACAGTCTAACGCGGCTATAGCCGCTCCAACGCCGTAGCATGCTGCACTTTGCACAGAACGTGCAGCGTTACATGTAACGCAACGTGGGCTGTGTGAACAGCCCACTTGTGTTACATTGCTATGCGTTGGGGGAGCGTTACAGGCGCACTAACGTGCGCCTGTAACGTCTTGGTGTGTAAGCAGCCTTACAGTAGGTAGTAGAAATCTGACAGAAGCGACAGGTTTTAGACTAGCCCATCTCTTCATGGGGGGATTCTCAGGGATTTATTTATTTTCAAAAGCACTTAGTGAATGTCAGTTGCTCTGTCCAACTGCCAAAAAGCTGTGTAGCGAGCAGGGAAGCTTCCCAGCATCTTGTTTAAATCCTTTTTTATGGAATATCTTTATAAAGAATAAAAGCCTTGCTGAGAATACCCTATGAAGAGATGGACTAGTTCAAAACCTGTCATTTCTACTACCTACTGTAAGTGACGGCGACATAGGAGAAAAGTAATTTATGGCTCATTTTACTCTGGAAAAAACGTACTTCTTATTTGTCTATGTTTGCACATATTTTACATTTTACAATTTTTCACCATAGTGCCCCTTTAATAAGGTGATGTTGTGAAGCATCTGATTTTAGCAGTTGTCATTCTCTGTTGGGTATCTTCTTGATCTTTATTTCTTATACTGGTTGCAGTTGATATCTAGACCTACACAGTAAAGCCTGGTACACGCCTTCAGTTTTCATTGGCCAATTTTACCACTTCCATGTAGTATAAAGGCCCATACACACTCTTGATTAAAGTTGTCTGAAGCGGACAATAATGATGGCCTCTGCCAATAATCTGGTGTGTGTACAACATAGCATGACTGCCGCCCAGGCAGTGATCCGCCAAGTGGATCAACTCAGCCGAGCAACGACCAATACCGTTATTCTTGCCTTCCCACCACGTGAAATCACATCTGTGCCTCTTCCTCGGCCCTCTGTCCCCTACATTGCAACAGAACGCATTGTCAGCCTCTAGGCTGACTACGGATCTGTACAGCTTTGGCCAGTGATGTCAGCCAAGGAATAAGGTCCCAATCCCCATCGGGTGACATCAATCCAGTGTGCGTATGGGCCTTAAGGGTCAACAGATTCTGAACCACTGATAAATTATTTTACCTTAAAAATTGCGTGTGTGTACCAGGTTTAAAGTGTACCAGAGATCAAAATAACTAAAGATTTAATACTTACCAGGGACTTCCTACAGCCCCATAAGCTCGTCTGTGTCCCACGCCATCCTCTTGCAGTCTGCCGTTCAGCCACAATCACCCCCTGGTAACAGCTCAGTCGTGTCCAGTCTGGGTCTTCTGCACATGCGCGGACCTTCTGCAAATACGCAGAAGACACAGACTGGACGCGACTGAGCTGTTACCGAGGCTGATCGAGGCTGAATGGCAGACCGCAGGTGGATGGTGTGGGACTCAGACGAGCTTACGGGGCTAGAGGAAGCCCAGGGTAAATATCAAATCTCTAGTACACTTTAAGTCACACATCCAATTTTGGCAAATCAATGCATAGAGGAAATGCCTAATGCTTTCCTATGAGTTATTTCACACATTTCCTTGTGGTGCTGTCTGTTGCAGTCTACTGTGGAAAAAATCCACCCTGCAAGATATTTCGGAACAATTAATTGATGAATAGCATATTTTCACCATGGAATGGTAGCATACCCTGGAGCAGTAAAGCATATCCATGTAATATGGAGTTACTTCTGCTCAGGCATAGTGTACACCCAGCCTTTGTGTAATTATCTATTTGGCATATACACCTCTCTTGAAACTCAATACATCTCAAGTGCAATTCCAATTTAAATGTACCACTTCTTAATATTATTAGGTTAAATAAAGCCAGGAAGAAGCAAATTTTAATAAACAGCATCAGACTCAGAGGTTTAATTTATTCATGCGTCAGGTCGCAGTGACACATTTATTGATCTGTACTTACAGGATGACCTGTGTATAGTATGGGAAATGAGGGTGTAGTGGAATTGGATATGACACCTGCCTGTAATGTGATTTCCATTGTTTCATGCAAGGGAATGTGGTTGATGTTACAGGCAGATGTGGTGTTGGTAGAAGTCTGGATAAAAATAGATCGCAGATGGGATGTGTTAAACAGGATGGATGGTGTAAAAATCCTGATAGGATGTGCTGGCAGGTTACAGGAGGGAATGTGACATAAGCACAAATAGAACTGACTGAAATAAAGAGACAGCAGAGAAAATATTTGATTGCTCTTATAACTAACATTTGTCCCTAATGACCTCTGGGGAAATAATTAAATCATAATTCATTACTCATTTTATCCCCTTAAAGGACCACTATAGCGGAAATCATAAAATTTAAAATTGTTGCGGTCACTTACAATAGGCAGTACAAATCACGTTTTGGACTAGCCCATCTCCTAATGGGGGTTTCTCAGAGTTTTCTTTCTTTGTAGAAGCACTTGGTGAATAGCAGTTGCTCCATCTAGCTGCCAAAATAGTGTGTAGCGGAGGCTGGTCAGCAACTTTTTATAAATACTTTTCAGGGAGTGCCTTTATAAAGAATAAAGGTCATGCTGAGAATCCCCCATGAAGAGATGGGCTAGTCCTAAACCTGATTTTTACTGCCTATTGTAAGTGACCGTAACATCATAGAAAAGTAACATGTATACATGTATTTTACATTTTATGATTCTGTTCTGTCAGATTTTTACTACCTATATGTACTGTACGTAACATAGGAGAAAAGTAATTTATGGCTCATTTTACTCTGGGAGAAACATACTTCTTATTTGTTTGTTTTTACATGTATTTTACATTTTACAATTTATTTTGCAGTAGTGGTCCTTTGAAAAGAACCTGAACTGAAAATAATAAGTCGAAATAACCATACACTGGTCATACTTACCTCCTGTGTAGTCTACTACTCAATCTCTTTCTCCTCTCCTGCGTCCCATTTGTCCAATGTGATCAATGGATTTCTCCGTCCTCCATTTTAAAAATGACCATTACCCCATAACAGCTTCCTGGTAAGCACACTGTTAAACTGTAATATCACCCACTTGAGCCATAGGGAAACATAGACATTACCTTGCACATTTGGTTGTAACTGACATCTGCTGATATATAACTGACTGCAACTGGTATATTTTAGTTCTGCCAAAATATTGTCAAAACTGGAAGGGATCACTAAAAGAAGAAAACGGTGAGCCTCTTAGAGGAACTGACGGTGAGGTTAGTGTGAGAGAACGCAGAAAAGCCGCCGCGTGTGCTGATAGCAAGGCGGCTGATTCCGCGTCCGGCATGGCGGTTTGCACGCGGAAGCGTGCGTCTGATAATTTGAAAGAAAACGGAAAAGCCGCTGCATGTATGGACAGCAAGGCGGCTGGTTCCGCGTCCAGTGCGGCGGGTTGCACGCAACAGCGTGCATCTGGTGTGGCTGAGTCTGTTAGTGCACATAGGTTCAGGAATACGCGCGCGCGTGCTGAGAGGCAGAACTTTTATGATGGCCAAGGAGGGAACAGCTGACCAGGCTGGTCAGCTGACCTCAGAGCTGGTAACCATTGGTTCATCACTTAGGGGTGGCGCCAGAGAGCGCTGCTCTATATATAGTTACTGCTGGCCACTCACAAGTTGTCTGCCGTTGCGAACACTACGTGAAAGCACTCAGACCTTAGTCAGATCCAACAGTGTGTTTGAACCAGGAGGACCTGGGAATTCACACTGAGCCAGATTACTACTATTGTTATCATTCTGTTATACTTCAGACTAGTTCCAGGGTGTCGAGACCACGGACCTCACACCCAAGACTAGGGAATTTGTGTTATCATTCTGTTATACTTCAGACTAGTTCCAGGGTGTAGAGACCACGGACCTCACACCCAAGACTAGGGAACTTGTGTTATCATTCTGTCATACTTCAGACTAGTTCCAGGGTGTAGAGACAACAGACCTCACACCCAAGACTAGGGAACTTGTGTTATCATTCTGTTATTCCTCAGACTAGTTCCAGGGTGTAGAGACCAAGGACCTCACACCCAAGACTAGGCATTGTTTGATATTTGTTATGACCTATTGCTTTCCTGACTATTTCTCAGCTCTCTGATTCATTACCACGCATATCTGATATTCCGTTGCCAACCCCTGCCTGTCTTGGATACCGAATCAGCTTCCTGTCTTTGTTCTTTGTCTGTCCGTGTGTTGCCGACCTGGCTTGCCCAACCTCGAGAGCTATCTCTTCCCTTAAGAGATAGTCTCCAGATCTGTCAGTGACATCCACCTTCAGGTGTCACTTACTCTCTGGTCCTTCCTACCTCCAGCCTGACTCCACCCCTTGGAGAGTCTCAGGCTGCTGGGAGGTTTCTGTACTCTCTAAGAGCAGTATTGCCCATACTGCTTAAAATCACCTGCTCAGCAGGTGCGTTACTCAAAGTCATACTGTTACACCAAACACTCACAATTACATACAGGTGTCCAGAGGTTAGTACTATATCTGTATTATTGGTGATTCTGCAGATCATCCATAATCAGGTATATATTTGCATTCTTGGTGATACTGCAGATCACCAATAATCAGATTCTCTCTGCGTGCTGACACCGATCGTTACAGTTAGTATGTAATATTCATTTGAAGCTACGTCATGTGTTTATTTTAAATAATTTTCCTCACTTCAGGTTCCCTCTAAAGCAGTAGGATCAGCCATACTATGCCAGGGGAAAAAAAACACATATATAAGTAGATAAGTACTTGATCTACTTACATAACACATGTATTATACTGTCCACGTTTTGATTTCAGTGAATGTTATATAGTAAATTACGAGAATTCTGTTCCTGGTGGGGGTCATGTCTTTTGCCCACAGTTAAGGCTAACTCGTGATGTAATTTCTGCCCTTTACTTTTTTTTCTTGTCTCCTCCAATCGCTGAGTCGCCTCAGCCTTGCTTGTAAACACAAGTGAGTAGGGGATTAGGTTTCAGATAAGAAGCTGGCAGGGAAATAAAGGGAAGAGGAGGAATAGATTATAGATAAAATGAACCCCCAGCATGCAATTCTTTGGCACGACTACTAAAGGGCCAGAGTTCCTTAAGTATGTGATAACTCCAAATCATAACAGCAGAAAAAGTTTTGAAAGTTTTGAATGCAGGCTTAGCATCTTTATCACTTAATACACTCAGACCAGTTGCTGTTGAAATTTGATTTTTATGGTGACGATACTGCTTTAAGGACATCTGAAATACCTATGACTAGTGTAAGTGTTTAAATTCTGCAATTGGAATTCAGTACAACCAAATACTCCTTAGCACCACATGTTAGCACCATTTCAGCACCAAACAAGCGGACAGAGTCAGTGTGAGCTCACTTACTTGCGCTTCACAGCTAGTTTCATGTAACTCTGATACTTCCTCCTTCCTGCTTTGGAAGGAGGATGCATCGGAGTCACTTTAAATGCACCATGAATTGCAAGTAGGTGACCTCCACCTGACCCTGTCCGCTTGTTTGGTACTGAAATGGTGCTAAAATGTGGTGTTCAGGAGTATTCAGGTGTTTCAAATTTGGTTTGCGGAATTTGAACACCAACACTACCCATTACTGCTGAGAGACTTAACTCTTTGTGGACAGCATTGCTTCTACAACAGATTCTTATCATTATGAGACATCTTAAAGAGGAACTCCAGTGAAAATAATGTAGTAAAAAAAGTGCTTCATTTTTACCATAATTATGTATAAATGATTTAGTCAGTGTTTGCTCATTGTAAAATCTTTCCTCTCCCCGATTTACATTCTGACATTTATTACATGGTGACATTTTTACTGTGGGCGGGTTATGTAGCTGATCCTAGCTGTTTTGGCTGTTAGAGACAGCTGTAAACAGCTATTTCCTGTCTGTTAACCTTGTTACATTGTAACAAACTGCCAAAAGTACCGCGGTCCCAGAGCATCTTGTGGGAGAGGTTTTAGCACAAAATCAGTCATACAGCGCCCCCTGGTGGTCTGTTTGTGAAAAGCATTATATTTCTCATGTAAAAAGGGGTATCAGCTACTGATTGGGATAAAGTTCAATTCTAGGTTGGAGTTTCTCTTTAAGTACCCGGGATACACAGTTGCTCTGTAACCAGCAGATTAATATTAAGTGTTTATATAGCACCATCTTACACAGCGCTTTACAGAGTAGATAGCCATGTAATTAACTGTCCCTCAGAGGAGCTCTCAATCTAATCACTACCATAGTCATATGTTCATCATAGTCTAGATCCAATTTAGGGGTAAGCAAATAAACTGGAAGAAACCTACACAGACACTGGAAAAACATACAAGCTCTGTGCAGATGGTGCCTTGGCTGGGGTTACGAACCGGGGACCCAGAGTTGCAAGGCAAGAGTGCTATATACTACATCACCGTCCAGGGGGAGGAGATGGGGGGAATATCTTGATGTGCTAATCGAACAACTAGTGAAAATGAGAGATACCGAAAAAATCTGAAAAAATGTTGAAACTACTCAACCACATCAAAATAGTAACATGTTACCTACCCAGTGGCGTAGCTAAGGAGCTGTGGGCCCTGATGCAAGTTTTACATTGGGGCCCCCCAAGCACTCTATACATAATAATTGATACGGCGCACCAAAATCTTCCAATGGCAACTACAGTGCCAGAGGTGCAATAAGGGGATGGGAACAGTTTGTTAATGATTACCGCTATTGAAAGTATCTATAGAAGTGATTATTATGAGCATAGGACCAATAGAGAGCTAATACTGTAGTTGAGGGAGGGCCCTGCGGGGCCCTTCTGGCCCAAGGGCCCCGATGCGATCGCAACCTCTGCAACCCTATGGCTATGCCCCTGTACCTACCGCTATTCATAAATGGAAAATTAATTCCCATGCACCATGCTAACAAATTGAAAGCAGAAAAGGAAAAGACAAGAATTGGCTCTTGGGTGCATGAGAATATGAATGCTTTATTAATCAAACATAAATAATCAGAACATGGGATAGCGGGATTTATCAGCGAACCGCGCTGCACCTGTCTGGAGTATGTAAATAAACTATTTTTGTTGAATAGTAATCAGCAGCATCTTGTGTCTACTTTGAGGGAGTAAGTCCACCACTACCTCCTCCAACTTTTATACTTATGGTGCCTCTGTTCAACTGTACGCTACTAGAGTTGTGTGCATGGCTGTGGAGTCGGAGTCAGAGCAATTTTTGGGTATCTGAAGTCAGAGTTGTAAAAAAATGCACTGACTGATAATAAATTAAAACTGTAATTAAAGGAAAAAATAGGTTGAAATATTCTATTTCTCAGATAAAGTCATCATAAATTACTTGTATATACAGTAATAAAAGGACTTAGTCTACAAAAATAAAATAATAAACCAATCAAAAGACAAAGTACTTGTGCTGCTTCAAAACAGCAGTCACTGTATTTTTAATCTGTTGGAGTCAGATAGTTTTTGTAGCAGCTCCACAGCCCTGGTTTTGTGAGAAGTAAAACTGTACCTCCTCGTGTCTGAGAAGGGGACCATGGTAGGGAGAGTTATTGTTTCTCCCCAAAAAGGGTATACCTCTAACATTTTTTAAACATTTTATATCATTTTATGGCACAACATTGAAGTGCAAATTTGCTGTCCCATCAAAATAACTTAGCACACAGCCGTTAATGTCTAAACTGTTGGCAACAAAAGTGAGTACACCCCGAATATCAAAATTCTGCCCAATTACACTGGGGTCATGTTACTCAATAGTGTTACAAGGTCTCAGGTGTGAGTTGGGAGCAGGTGTGATAAATTTGGTGTTATCATACATATTGGTCACTGAAAGTTAAATATGCCACCTCATGGCAAAGAACTCTGAGAATCTTAATAAAAGAATTGTTGCTATACATAAAGATGGCCAAGACTATAAGAAGATTGGCAACACCCTGAAATTGAGCTGCAGCACTATGGCCAAGACTATACAGTGCTTTAACATGACAGGTTTGACTCAGAACAGGCCTTGCCAATGGTCGGCCAAAGTATTTGAGTGCCCACACTCAGCATCATACCCAGAGATTGTCTTTTGCAAATAGAAGTATGAGTGCTAGCGGCATTATTGCAGAGGTTGAAGGGGTGGAGAGTCAGTCTGTCAGTGCTCAGACCATACTTTGCACACTACATCAAATTGGTCTGCATGACTGATGTCCCAGAAGTAAGACTCTCATAAAGATGTTTCACAAGAAAATCCGCCAACAATTCTCTGAAGACAAGCAGACTTATGATATGGATTACTGGAACCATGTCCTGTGGTCTGATAAGACAAACATAAACTTATTTGGTGCAGATGGTTTGAAGCATGTGTGGTGGCATCCAGGTGAGCAGTACAAAGTAAAAATGTCTTGCCTACAGTCAATCATGGTGGTGGAAGTGTCATAATTTGGGGCTGCATATGTGCAGCCGGCACTGGGTAGCTACAGGTTATTGAGGGAACCATGGATGCTAACGTCCTGTGACATACCGGAGCAGAGCATGATCTCCTCGCTTCAGAAACTGGGCAGCAGGTCTGTATTCCAACATAATAACAACCCCAAATACACCTCCAAGGCGACCATTGCCTTGCTAAAGAAACTAAGGGTAAAGGTGCTAGACTGACCAAGAATGTCTCCAGTCCTAAACCCTATTGAACATCTATGGGGCATTTTCAACTGGAAGGTGGAGGAGCAGAAGGTGGTCTCTAACATCCACCAGCTTCATCATGGAGGAGTAGAGGAGGAATGCAATGGCAGCCTGTAAAGAAGCTTTAGTGAACTCCATGCACAAGAGAGGCAGTGCTGGAAAAGAATGACAGACACACAAAATATTGACACTTTGGGCAGGATTTTTACATTTTCTTGAGGCTGTACTCACTGTTGCCAGCAGTTTACACATTAATGGCTGTGTGTTGAGTAATTATGATGGGACAGTAAAATTTAACAGCTATACAAACTATACACTGGCTAATTAACATTGTATCAAAGTGTCATATCTTCAGTGTTGTCTAATGAAAAGATAAAATAAAATATTTACAAAATGTGAGTGGTGTACTCACTCATGTGGTGCTGTAAGTAAAATTAAAATTTAATTTAAAATATTTAAAATTAAATAAAAAAAGTTAAAATCAAAAAATAAAATAAAATGATGATCACAACTGTTAAGACTAACAATCCATAAATATTCCGATTTCAATGAGTGCCAGCTTAAATCATGAGGATGAATTTAATGGACCTGTGCCAAATTGAGGACAATAAAGTTACAGGATTTCACTTGTATAGTTGTACAATAAAATTATGTTAAATTATACTCTGCATGGACGCCCCTGGCTTTTTGACTTGTTTAAAGTGGCACTCTCACTGGCCTGAGGAAGTGGGGAATACCCAGGAAACGTGTTGCCTGTACAAAATAAAAATCTTTGTTTATCCTTGTTAGTGTTATTGTATATGTAAGCCACCTCTTATTATTTATTTTATTGTGTTACTTAACAAAGTTTTATATATCCTGGGCACCTCTTTACCATTGTTTGTGCTGAACATTATATTATGAAGATCCCTCTATAGCTCTCCTACCCCTTGCACGCAGATAGTTCCAAATTTGCATTTACACAGTTATAAATTGACCATGCTTATCAAATTGGCCACACTTGTTAATGAGGGAGGGGTATTGTTGCTGCATTTGGGATTTTGGGGTAATCATTGCTGCATTCGTCACTTGGAATCCTCATAACCACAGCATTTATTATTACTTGGAGAGCTCACAATTTCTGTAAATTTTCGCTACCTGGAGGCCTCATGATTGCTGCTTATGTCACTTGGAGGCCTCATGATTGCTGCATTAGGCATTACTTGGAGGGCCCATGATTGCTGCATTAGGCATTACTTGGAGGCCTCATGATTGCTGCATTAGGCATTACTGGAAGCCTCCTGATGGCTGCTTTTGCCATTACTTGGAAGCCTCAAGATTGCTGCATTTGCCACTGCTTGGAGAATTCATAGTTGCTGCATTTAGCATTATACTTGGAGGCCTCATGGTTGTTGCATTACTTAGAGACCTCATGGTATTTGCATTTGTCATTACTTGGAGGCCTCATGTTTGCTCTGTTTGGCATTTGCTCACAATCTCATAATTTCTACCATAGCTAGCAAGGCTATGGAGTCGATACAAAAATCATCCGACTCCAACTCCTCAGTTTGAGATTCCACCGACTCTGAGTCCTCAACTATGACTACTCTAATTTGCATATAACAATCTTGCTGATTGAAAGTATGTAACATAGATGGCATTTCATCACTGCCAAAGAAAGCTTAGGAATTTTAAATCTATATTAAGATGGCACCTGCTTTTTGGAACAAAAAGCTCCTGACCAGGAAGCTGACACTCAAGACACAAGGGTTTTATGTGTGTGGGTCATCAATTGGGTGATGTATCATGACATACTATCAATGTACAATGCTTCTATCCTGTTTTTTATCATGTGTGGTACAATAAATCTGTTGCTGGAGTGACTGGTTAAACAGACAAGTTGTTGGGACATTCTAACTTTTAAGCCCGGTGGTCCGGGGTTCCCTCCATCGCAAGATGCCCATTGCGCCTGCGCGAGCGGCTTTCAGTTGCACTGACGTCATCCGGACTGTACTGGGCAGTACAGTCAGGATAACCTCAGTGCAACTCAGTGAGCCGAATGGTGAAGCGCAAGCAGATGCCGACCTGCACCAAATGGTGAAGCGCAAGCAGATGCCGACCTGCACCGGGAGCCAAAGGAGCTGTGGCGAGGGCACAGGATGGCTGCAAGGAGCTGGAGGAAGCCTGAGGTAAGTGGATTTTTTATTTTTATTGTGCTCGGACCTTCCCTTTAAGTGGGAGGATGGAGGCACTGGGAGCCACCAGAGCTGTGGCGAGGGCACAGGATGGCTGCAAGGAGCTGGAGGAAGCCCGAGGTAAGTGAATTTTTTTTTTATTGTGCTCGGACCTTCTCTTTAACTGGGAGGATGGAGGCACCCAATAATTGAATGTTTGTGGCTGTGTTCACCCTATCCCAGGCTTCCTGTTAGTTGCTTTATAAAGTCTCCCATATTAATTGTTGTTGATTTTTCACCCTATTCAGAGGGGATGGGGTATGATGAGGGGTGGATTGGATGGTTGATATCTGATCATAATCTTACATTCAAGCAATGTGGCAAGTTTCCAGCAGCAATAAGGGATGTGTAGTGTTTTAGCATAGAAGATGTAAATTAGACTTTCTGTTCTTACAACATACTTGGCTTCAGACAACAAACAGTTTGCTGGTGTCGGAATTTGATATCTCAAATAATAATTAATAGCTACATTAAGATAAACATTAGCTGCAATTAAGATAATACTAGTTTGTCACTTGTGTATTTGTTCCTTACTAATGCCATCTGTGTCAAGTTAGTGGCTTTAAAGGCGTGTCTCTGTATGTGTTAATTCTAGTGAGCAAATATTTTCTGTGTTGGCTGTGTCTGAGCATGGCTGAAGTTATGTTTATCTGGCTTGTATTCTGTGCTATTTGCCTCACCCTGTAATTACAGTGCAATATGAATATGTTTTTAGTTGAACTGCTGTTTGCATGCCGCCTTGACTGAAGCGCAAATAAAGAGAACACAGTGGACAGCTCCCCCAGCAATTGTTGTAGGATCAATGGTGTGTGAAGAAATGTTGACTGTAATGTTAGCAACACTGACGTGAGTTCCACTCACTCCACACAGAATCATGACACTTCCGTTTTGGTTGGAGGATGAGAGCTGAATCATCCATTTGTTTCTTATATGTCTAGAGATGTTCCCCACAAGATCCTCTAAGCTTTGAAAGGTATTGAGAGATGTTTAGTGGCCAAATCCTTCCTCAGTCTCAATTGTATATGTTTGGTAGGGTACTGTTTTAGAATTATTAGGAATATATATATATATATTCCTGTGTGTGTACATATATATATATATATATATATATATATATATATATATATATATAGAGAGAGAGAGAGAGAGAGAGAGAGAGAGGGTTGGACAAAATAATGGAAACACCTTGAAAATCAACAAAATATATTTTAATATGGTGTAGGTCCACCTTTTGCGGCAATTACAGCCTCAATTCCCCGAGGTATTGATTCATACAAATTGTGAATTGTTTCCAAAGGAATTTTAGCCCATTCTTCAGATAAACACCCTCCAGTTCCTTTAGAGACGATGGCGGCAGAAATCGACTTCTCTAATAACGACCATAAATGCTCAATAATGTTGAGGTCTGGAGATTGTGGTGGCCAGATGAGATGCTCAACTTCATTAGAATGTTCCTCGTGCCATTCTTTAACTTTACTAGCTGTATGGATTGGGGCATTTATCATCTTGAAAGATGGCATTCCCCTCCGGAAACAGTTCTTGAACCATAGGATGAAAATTCCTAAATAGTCTTGGCTGTTAATTCTTCCATGAAGGGAAATCATTGGCCCGGTGGATTTACAAGAAATAGCACCCCAGATCATCACAGAACCCCCGCCATGTTTTACGGTTAGGAGAAGGCAGTGTGGATGAAATGCTTCTTTTGGCTGTCTCCAAACGTACACTCGGCCGGAGGATGGAAATAAGGTAAACGATTCGTCAGAGAAAATCAAATTTTCCACTTGCTCGAGGGACCAATTCTGGTGGTTTCTACACCACTCTAAATGCTTTGAAACATTTGTCTCTGAGAGCAGAGGTTTTCTAATTGAAGTTCTTCCGTGGAATCCAGATTTGTGCAGCTCCCTACAAAGTTTGTGGAAACGGGTTTTGTAGGTGTTTATCCAGCTCGGCAGTGATTTTAGGAGCCGTAGTCTTGCAAGCTTTTCTAACAATTCAATTTAGAGTCTAAACTGTCTCTCTCAGACAACTTTGACTTTCGGCCACAACTGTGCTTTGCTTAGGATGTTTTTCCTTCTCTTTTAAAGGCAGTCATTACTTTTGAGACAGTACAGTACCTCTTGAAATGCCAAGCATTCGGGCAGTTTCTGTTACGGTAGCGCCTGCCATACGAGCACCAACAATTTGGCCTCTTTGAAAGTCTGAGAGATCTGCCCTTTTTATAAATTATAACCAACGTTGGTTTAAATATCTTTAAAAAACAATTATTTTAATTAAACATATCAAATAACAAAAATAATAAACAATAATTAACATATGTCAAGTTTTGATTGCTTAAAACATGTTCAAAGATTATGATGCCAAAATGTTAGTTGTTTCCATTATTTTGTCCAACCCCTGTATATATATATATATATATACCCGGCCGCCTGCTCAAATGCCCGCCCGACTCCCTGGCCCCGTCCTCCTTTCTCTGTGAGGCTGGGTCCGTGCTGCGCACATGCGCAGTAGCAAAAAGCACGGACCAAGCTACACAGGGACAGCGTGACGCAGGGACACAGGAGTTTTATAATAGAGGATTCATTTTCAGGTACATCATGTGCTTATTTTAAATAATTTGACTCTGTTCAGGTTCACAAATGTCTCTAATTGGGTTAAAATGAATTAATAGTTGAATAGTATACCATAGAAGAAATAGGTTTGCAGCCCACAGTGAAGGATAAACGCAAGGCAGACTTTTTATTGAAGCTTTGCCAGAAAAAAACACTTAACCTGAGTATGGTAAACAGACAGCCCTATAAGGCACCTGAAGTGACGTAATATGATGAAATAAACAATTGTATAGCCCACATTCTTCCTAAGGTGCTCACAAGTGATACAATCTTGATTGCACATTACACTTCTATGTAATATGGGGGACTACCTAAAATATCCAGGCAAAGTATATTTGCTCAGTTTACCCTTCTAATACATAGATTCTACATAGATTTGGTAAGATTTTACAATCAAGATTGTATCATTAGTTGGCACTAGAGATGGCCCGAACGGGAGCCGGCGAACTTCCGGGGTTCGCGATCATGGAGAACCGCAAACTTTACCGGAAGTTCGATTCGCCCCCAGAGTGCATCATGAGGGTCAACTTTGACCCTCTACATCACAGTCAGCAGGCACATTGTAGCCAATCAGGCTACACTCCTTCCTGGAGCCCCACCCCCCTTATAAAAGGCAGGCAGTGTTAGACTTTTCACTCACTCGTGTGCCTGCAGTAATTAGAGAAGGGAGAGCTGCTGCAGATTCACATAGGGAAAGCTTAGTTAGGCTCTTGTAGGCTTGTTAGCTTGCTGCTTGCTGATTCTTATTGCTAAAAAAGCACCCCTCAACAGCTCTTCTGAGAGCGTAATGGTTAAGGGCTCTGCCTCTGATGTAGGAGTCCTGGGTTCAAATCCTGGCTCTTCCTACTCAGTAAGCCAGCACCTATTCAGTAAGGAGTTCATTGGGCAAGACTCCCTAACACTGCTACTGCCTACTGAGTGCGCTCTTGTGGCTGCCTCGCAAGCGCTTTGAGTCTGACAGGAGAAAGGCGCTATAAAAAAAAGGTATTATTATTATTTTTTTTTTTTTTGTGTGGCCCACATGCAGTTGGCCTGTGGCCCCTTGGTGGTATAACTACTGCTGTGCCAGGTGCAGATTTGTAATACCCATCACTGCATATACCTACCTGTTGTTCACAGTGCACCCACCTACCTACGTGAGTGCACGCAGTGTCACTGTGCCTGTCCGGTACCTGTCTGTGGGTGACAGGTGCACATTGTAATACCCATCACTACATATACCTACCTGTTGTTCCCTTCAGTGCACCCACCTACCTGCATGAGCACATGCAGTGTCACTGTGCCTGTCCGGTACCTGTCTGTGTGTGACAGGTGCACATTGTTATACCCATCACTGCATATACCTACCTGTTGTTCACTTTAGGTCCGTATCTATTAAGAGGCACCCGTGGGCCGGTGCCATGGGCGGGTCCTCGGGGGGGGGGGGGGCGGCCACCTATACATCATTTATTATTTTTCTTTTCATTTTTCTTTTTTTATTCATAAAATTATTTTTTTTTGATGAGCCGGGGGGGGGGGGGGGGGGGCGTTGGGGTCATGGGGGGGAGCGGGGGGAGCGCACCTACAGATGAGGGGAACTCGCTCACCCTCGCCCTCCAGCAGAGTGGCAGCGGCCGGCCAGGACATGATCCAGAACTCTGCATGCCGCCGCCTGGTCTAGTGACGTCACTAGACCAGGCGGCGGCATGCAGAGTTCAGGATCATGTCCTGGCCAACAGCTGCCACTCTGCTGGAGGGCGGGAGCGAGTCGGGGAAAGCCGGGAAAAGGTACCCAGCCAGCCCGCTGCCCAGCCAGGTACCCAGCCAGCCCGCTGCCCAGCCAGCCCGCATGCCCAGCCAGGTACCCAACCAGCCTGCATGCCCAGCCAGGTACCCAGCCAGCCTGCATGCCCAGCCAGGTACCCAGCCAGCCCGCTGCCCAGCCAAGTACCCAGCCAGTCCGCATGTCCAGTCAGGGACCCAGCCAGCCCGCATGCCCAGCCAGGTACCCAGCCAGCCCGCATGCCCAGCCAGGTACCCAGCCAGCCCGCATGCCCAGCCAGGTACCCAGCCAGCCCGCATGCACAGCCAGGTACCCAGCCAGCCCGCTGCCCAGCCAGCCTGCATGCCCAGCCAGGTACCCAGCCAGCCCGCATGCCCAGCCAGGTACCCAGCCAGCCTGCATGCCCAGCCAGGTACCCAGCCAGCCCGCTGCCCAGCCAGGTACCCAGCCAGCCCGCATGCCCAGCCAGCCCGCATGCCCAGCCAGGTACCCAGCCAGCCCGCATGCCCAGCCAGGTACCCAGCCAGCCCGCATGCCCAGCCAGCTCGCATGCCCAGCCAGGTACCCAGCCAGGCCACTGCCCGCATGCCCAGCCAGGTACCCAGCCAGCCCACTGCCTGCATGCCCAGCCAGGTACCCAGCCCACTGCCCACTTGCCCAGCCAGCCCTCTGCCTGCTTGCCCAGCCAGCCCACTGCCCGCTCGCCCAGCCAGGTACCAAGCCAGTCCACTGCCCGCTCGCCCAGCCAGGTACCCAGCCAACCCACTGCCCGCTCGACCAGCCACCCAGCCTGCCCGCTCGCCCAGCCAGGTACCCAGCCCACTGCCCACTCGCTTAGCCAGGCAGTGGCTGGATAGTGTAATGGTTAAGGGCTCTGCCTCTGACACAGGAGACCTGGGTTCAAATCTCGGCTCTGCCTGTTCAGTAAGCCAGCACCTATTCAGTAAGGAGTTTCTTGAGCAAGTCTCCTTAACACTGCTACTGCCTACTGAGTGCGCTCTAGTGGCTGCCTCACAAGTGCTTTGAGTCCGACAGGAGAAAGGCGCTATACAAATACTGCAATTAATTACTCAGCCAGCCCACTGCTTGCTCACCCAGCTACCCAGCCAGCCCACTACCCGCTCACCCAGCCAGGTACTCAGCCAGCCCACTGGTATTATGCTGCCCACTGTGTGATTTACTGCTAAAAATGCTGCCCACATTGTGATTATTCTCTGCTGAAATGTTGCCCACATTGCGATTATTCTTTGCTTAAAATGTTGCACTCATTGCGATTATTTTCTGGTGAAATGTTGCCCACATTGCGACTATTTTCTGGTGAAATGTTGCCCACATTGCGATTATTCTTTGCTTAAAATGTTGCACTCATTGCGATTATTTTCTGGTGAAATGTTGCCCACATTGCAATTATTCTCTGGTGAAATGTTGCCCACATTGCGATTATTTTCTGGTGAAATGTTGCCCACATTGCGATTATTCTTTGCTGAAATGTTGCACTCATTGCTATTATTTTCTGCTGAAATGTTGCCCACATTGTGATTATTTTCTGGTGAAATGTTGCACACATTGCGATTATTCTTTGCTGAAATGTTGCACTCATTGCGATTATTTTCTGCTGAAATGTTGCCCACATTGTGATTATTTTTTGGTGAAACGCTGCCCCATTATGATTATTTGGCACCTATGGGGGGGGGGGGGCCCATCCAAATTCTCGCAAGGGGGCCCAGTGATTTCTATTTACGCCCCTGACTACTACCTAAACTGGGGATACCTATAGACCTGGATATCTATACTGGGGACACCTATAGTATGTCTACATTTGGACACCTATAGACCTGGCTACTGTACTTATACTAATTATTTATATAGCGCCAACATATTACGCAGCGCTGTACAGAGTATGTATTGTTTTGTCACATAACTGTCCCACAGAGGGGCTCACAATCTAATCCCTACCATAGTCATATGTCTATGTATGTATCGTAGTCTAGGGCCAATTTTTAGGGGAAGCCAATTAACATTATACTTATCTGTATCGTATGTTGTTGGGATGTGGGAGGAAACCAGAGTGTCTTAAGGAAACCCACACAAAGTGAGAACATACAAACTCCTTGTAGATGTTGACCTGGCTACGATTCGAAACCAGGAACCCAGCGCTGCAAGGCGAGAGTGCTAACCACTACGCCATCATGCTGCCATACCACTGTACTATATTGTACTTACATCTTCAGCAGTACTTCACGGAGTACGTAGTCATGTCACTGACTATCCTCTGAGGAGCTTACAATCTAATTCTCCCATAGTCTAATGTCCTACCATATTATTATGTATTTATATAGCACTGGCATCTTCTGCAGCACTTTGCAGAGAACAGTCATGTTACTGACTTTTCTCAGGGGAGCTCACACTCTAATACCTACCACTATGTTGTGTGATAATACGGTTGCCACGAGGGTTCCCAATAGAGGAGATGAACAGGGGACAGTTCAGAGGGAGAGTCAGAGAGGAGTAGGAGGAGACGAGTTGCTGAAAGAAGCAGGGGGAGCTCGTCGTCAGAAACAGCTGGTGGCAGTGTCCGGCGCCATGTATTGCCACCTATGGACTGCCAGCCAACATGCCCTTCAACGTCAGCTGCTGATGCCACCATAGTGCCCACACCCCAGGGGGGTCAGCGGTTTGGAAATTTTTTAGTGCGTCTGCCGTAGATGAGAGCAATGCTATCTGTTCTCTTTGCCTCCAAAAATTGAGCTGTGGAAAGGTTAAGGCCAACACCCACGTAGGGACAACTGCCTTACGAAAGCACATGCTGAAAAGGCACAAACTGCAATGGGAAGAGCACATGAGCAAAAGCAGCACACAAAATAAAAGCCACCCTCCTTCTCCTCTTCCTCCTTCAGGTGCATCATTTTCATCCGCTTTCTCCCTTGCACCTTCTCAATCACAGCCAACCTCCTCCACTTCGCCTCTCACCTTGAGCGGTTCCTGCTCCTCTGCCCACAGCAGCAGCCAGGTGTCCGTGAGGGAAATCTTTGAGCGGAAGAAGCCAATGTCTGCCTGTCACCCCCTTGCCCGGCGTCTGACAGCTGGCTTGGCGGAACTGTTAGCTCACCAGCTGTTGGCCATACCAGCTGGTGGACTCTGAGGCCTTCCGAAAATTTGTGGCAATTGGGACACTGCAGTGGAAGATACCAGGCCGCCATTATTTCTCAAAAAAGGCGATATCCAAACCATGAAGTTCATACCATGAAGTTGAGAGGCTAGTGGTGTCATCTCTGGCACACAGCGTTGGGTCAAGGGTCCATCTGACCACAGATGCCTGGTCTGCCAAGCACGGTCAGGGCAGGTACATTACTTACACAGCCCATTGGGTCAACTTGGTGACCAATGGCAAGCAGGGAGTATGTGGCTGTGCAGCGGAACTTGTGACACCTCCACAGCTTGCAGGCAGGCCTGCTGCCACCTCCTCTCCTCCTGCTACATCCTCTTCGCTGTCGTCCTCTTTCTCCTCCTCCTTGGCTGAGTGGCAGTTCAACTCTATTGGTGCTGTGATCTCCTCTCCAGCTACACAGCCCCAGCTCCCCAGGGCCTATGCTGCATGCCAGGTACAACGGTGTCACGCCATATTAGACATGTCTTGCCTCAAAGCGGAGAGTCACACTGGAGCAGCTCTCCTGGCTGCTCTTAACAAACAGGTGGATCAGTGGCTGACCCCGCACCATCTGGACATCAGCAACGTGGTGTGTGACAACGCCAGCAATCTAATTTCAGCTTTGAATTTTGGAAAGTTGACACATGTTCCCTGCATGGCACATGTGCTGAATCTCATCATTCAGAGATTTGTGTCTAAGTACCCAGGCTTACAGGACGTCCTTGTAACGATCGGTATCAGCACACAGAAAGAATCTGATAATTGATGATCTGCAGAATCATCAACAATACAGATGTATACCTGATTATGGATGATCTGAAGAATCACCAATAATACAAGTATAACTAACCTCTGGACACCTAATAAAATGTAAGTGTTTGGTGTAACTGTAGGCTATCTCCCGTGAGGCAGGAGATACAGGCAGCTTGGCCAAGAACCACCTGAGGGGCAGGTGGCCCTGGGAGGTACAGGGACTATCTCCTAGAGAGAGGTAATAGAGAGGACCTGGCAACCAGGGATATCTGGAGATCAGATATAGACTGTACTGCAGCCAGAGGACTCCAGGAGAAGAGGCCACTGGCTGCTAACAGGCCGGACTCTCTGAGGAACAGGAGTCCTAGTTGCAACTGACACTTGGTGGAATTGTGTCACTGCTAGTACAGATAGACTGAGCACTCAAGGGGTGAGTGACAGTCTGGAAGGTCGGGCAGGCCAGGTCGGCAACACACGAGCAGATAAGGTACAGAGACAGAAGGCTGATTCGGTAACCGGGTACAGGCAGGGTCTGGCAACAGGTAGGCAGATATGCAGAGGTATCGAATCAGAAAGCAATAGAGAGGTTGACAGAGCAAATAGTCATAACAGAAATAGAGCAGAGTCCTAGTCTGGGGTGTGAGGTCCGTGGTCTCGACGCCCAGGAACTAGTCTAAAGTATAACACAGCAATGACACAGTAATCCTAAACTTGGGTGTGAGGTCCTTGGTCACAACACCCCGGAACTGGTCTAAAGTATAACACAAGCGTAATCTGGCTAAGTGTGAATTCCCAGGTCCACCTGGTTCTAACACACTGTGGGATCTTACTGTGGTCTGAGTGCTTACACGTAAGTATTCGCAACGGCAGACAACCTGAGACTAACCAGCGAGATCTATATATAGTACAGCGCTCCTCAGCGCCGCCCAGCACCACTCAGCCAACCAAAGACTGCGCTGGGATCAGCTGATCAACCTGATCAGCTGATCCCTCTCCTACTGGCATAAAGGTCCTGCCTCTCAGCGCGCGCGTGCGTAGCTCTCCATCTGTGTGCACTAGAAGGCTCAGACAAACCAGACGCATGCTGCTGTGCGGAAACCGCCGGTCTGAACGCGGAGACAGCCGCCCCGCTGCCAGACCGCGCGGCGGCATCTCCGCAATCGATTACAGTACCCCCCCCCGAGGAGTGGACTCTGGACACTTCCCACCAGGCTTCCCAGGATGTGAGTCATGAAATTCTTTCTTTAATTCTTCCGCATGCATGTGACAATCTGGCACCCAAGTTCTTTCCTCCACACCATATCCTTTCCAGTGGTCCAGATACTGCACGGAATTCTGCACTAACCGAGAGTCCAGAATCTTTTAAATCTCATATTCAGGTTGATCATCAACCATCACAGGGGGGGGGGGAGACACTGCCAGCTTCAACAGAGACACATGGAACGATCTCACACCTCTCATGCTGGCTGGGAGATCAATCGCATAAGTGACATTATTAATTTTTCTGGTCACTGGGAATGGTCCTATGAATCTAGGACCCAGTTTGGGTGACAGTTGCTTCAGGGCCAAATGCCGAGTGGACACCCACACCAAGTCCCCTGGAGAGAACTTCCACTCTACGGACCGCCTTTTGTCTGCCTGTTTTTTCTGGGTCTGGAAAGCTTTCCCCAAATTCCTCTTAACCATTCCCCAAATCTCCTTCAAAGCCTTCTGCCAATTTTCCAGGGCCGGGAATGGCGTAGACGCCACCGGTAATGGGGCAAACTTGGGTGATCTTCCCGACACTACCTGGAATGGGGAAAATCCTGAAGAGGAACTTTTCAGGTTGTTGTGCGCAAATTCTGCAAACGGCAAAAATTTTACCTAATCGGATTGCGCATCTGCAACATAACATCTGAGAAATTGTTCTAGGGACTGGTTAACTCTCTCGGTCTGGCCATTGGTCTGTGGGTGGTAGCCTGATGAGAATGCAAGGTCCATGTCCAGCTGATGGCAAAAGGCTCTCCAAAACTTAGATACAAATTGGACTCCCCGATCTGACACTACATTTTCTGGAATGCCATGCAGCCGGAAAATCTGCTGGATGAAGAGATCAGCCAATTCCTGGGCCGAGGGGAGTCCTTTTAATGGGACAAAATGAGCCATCTTACTGAATCTGTCTACTACCACCCAAATGACCGTCTTGCCCTCAGACCTGGGGAGTTATCCCACAAAATCCATGGACAAATGGGTAATGGTTCACTTGGGACTGGTAAGGGTTGTAAAGTACCAACAGGAGCCTGACGAGAAGGTTTACTCCTAGCACACACTGCACACTCTCTTACAAACTCCTTACAATCTGTTGCCAAAGTAGGCCACCAAGCACATCTCGCCAGTAAATCCTGGGTTCTGGTGGACCCGGGATGACCAGCATTCTTGTGGGAATGAAACAGCTGTAAGAGTTGTAGACGGAAAGGTAGTGGCACAAACATAACCCCATCAGGCTTCCCCTCTGGAACATCCTGTAGGTAAGGACTCAGAGTGACTGTCCAATCCTTCCAGGTCTCAGTGGCTGCCAAAACTACCTTCTGAGGTAGAATGGTCTCAGGGGCTGAGGGCTGTACCGTCTCGGGCTTGAAACACCTGGACAAGGCGTCGGCCTTGAGGTTTTTACCACCAGGGGTATACGTAATTACAAATCTGAATCTTGAAAAGAACAAAGACCACCGGGCCTGACGAGGGCTAAGTCTCTTGGCGCCCTCTATGTACTCCAAATTTTTATGATCTGTATAAACTGTGATAGTATGTTCTGCACCTTCTAGCCAGTGTCGCCATTCCTCAAAGGCTAACTTGATGGCTAAAAGCTCCCGGTTGCCTATATCGTAGTTTTTCTCTGCGGGTGAAAACCTACGAGAGAAGTAGGCGCATGGGTGGAGTTTGCCCTGCAAACCCGATCGCTGAGACAATACAGCCCCCACCCCCACCTCTGAGGCATCAACCTCCACGATAAAGGGGAAGGTGACATCCACATGTCTTAATATGGGTGCAGAACAGAACAGTTTTTTCAGTGTGGAAAAGGCAGAATGTGCTTCTGGTGACCAGTGGTAAGTATCAGCCCCCTTCTTGGTGAGACTGGTGAGGGGCGAGACCACTGTAGAGTACCCCTTTATAAACCTCCTGTAGTAGTTGGCAAAGCCCAAAAATCTTTGGAGCGCCTTCAGTCCCACAGGCTGGGGCCACTCCAAGACAGCAGAAACCTTTCCAGGATCCATAGAGAGGCCAGACGTAGAGATAATATACCCCAAGAAGGCAACAGAGGTTTCTTCGAAAAGACATTTCTCTAGTTTAGCGTAAAGCAGATTCTGTCTCAACTTCCCTAGGACAAACTTGACATGCCTTCGATGTTCCGAGAGATTTATCCGAAATAATATTAATCCGAACATTTATATAGCTCTTTTCTCCTGACGGACTCAAAACGCTCAACAGCTGCAGCCACTGGGACGTGCTCAGGAGGCCACCCTGCAGTGTTAGGGAGTCTTGCCTTGAACTCCTTACTGAATAGGTACTGACCCTAGCTAGGATTCGAACCCTGGTCTCCCATGTCAAAGGCAGAGCCCTTAACCAGTACTCTATTCAGATTGGACGAGAAGATCAGTATATCGTCCAGATATACTAAGAGGAACTTCCCCAACACCTCTCAGAATACCTCATTAATCAACTCCTGGAAGACGGCCGGGGAGTTACACAACCCGAAGGGCATCACCAGGTACTCGTAGTGCCCGGCGGGTGTGTTAAAGGCCGTCTTTGATTCGTCACCATCCCTAATTCGAACTAGGTTGTATGCGCCTCTTAAATCTAGTTTCGAGAAAATCTTGGCGTTGGTAACCTGAGTGAACAAATCGTCAATCAAGGGTAAAGGATAACGATTTTTCACTGTAATCTTGTTTAAGCCTCGATAATCAATGCAGGGATGAAGGCCTCCATCTTTTTTTTTCACAAAAAAGAATCCTGCCCCTGCTGGTGAACGAGAGGGACGGATGAAACCCTTAGCCAAATTTTCTTTGATGTATTCCTGCATTACCAGTTTCTCAGGCCCAGATAGATTATAGAGGTGGCCCCTAGGAGGCATACAACCAGATCTTAAATCGATGGGACAGTCGAAGGTACGGTGGGGGGGAAGTTTATCTGCTGATTTGGGACAAATACGTCAGCAAATTCTGCGTATTGGCTTGGCACACCTTCAACCTGAATCTTGGTGTTACCCACGGTTACTTTCGCTAAACAGTGATGATGACAAAGGGTAGACCAGCTCGTTAGCTGACCTGAAACCCAATCTATCTGAGGTGAGTGAAGTTTTAACCATGGCATGCCAAGAATAACGGTGGAGGTTGCCATACGCAGGACCAGAAACTGTAGACTCTCTTTATGTAGTACCCCAACACTGAACCTCAACTCCGGGGTCCGAGACAGGGGATGTCTACTTTGCAGAGGAGAGTCATCTACTGCAGTGACCAAAACCTGTTGGTCTAATGGAAGTATGGGAACCCGCAATTTTTTTGCAAATTCGTAATCCATAAAGTTAGCCACTGAGCCAGAGTCTATGAAAGCTTCAGTGGTAACAGTCTGGCCTTCCCATGTGACAGAACAGGGAAGGAGCAGACGATTATTGTTTAGAGGTAATGACTGCGCACCTAGGGTATTACCTCTGACTACACCTAGGCGGCAGCGTTTCCCGACTTTTTGGGGAGAATTCTGCACCTTATGACCCTCCTCTGCACAGTATAAACAGAGCTGTTCTGTTTTCCTGCGATTCTTTTCCACCCATGTCAATTTTGACTGTCCAATTTGCATTGACTCTGGCGGAGGTGAGACGGGTGGAGGAGAGGCGTAGGAGACATATCTTAGAGTGGTCTTACCCCGGGTTTGTTTCTGATAGCGTAAACGGCGATCAACTCGTACTGCTAAAGCGATTGCCTCATCAATAGATTTTGGTTCAGGGTGTCCCAACATCAAATCAGAGACTGCGTCTGACAACCCTGATAAAAAACAGTCTAACAATGCAAATGTCCCCCACCTAGCTGACACAGACCACTTCCTGAACTCAGCTGCGTAGACTTCTACCGGATCCTTGCCTTGACGCAAAGTCTTGAGCTTCCGCTCAGCAGTGGAGGCAATGTTCGGATCATCATAAATTATAGCCATGGCCTTAAAAAATTCCTCAACTGATGTCAAAGCCTCATGCCCTACCTGAAGGCTATATGCCCATGTTTGAGAATCCCCTGACAAAAGGGTCTTAATAAATGTAATTCTCTGTGCTTCAGTTCCTGATAAATTGGGTCTTAACTCAAAATACGACATTACTCGATTTTTAAAATTCTGAAAGTTAGATCTATGACCAGAAAACCTTTCGGGTACAGACATACGCAAGTCTGTAACTGGAGGAGATCGCACTGCATTCACAGCCGTCTGAAGGACCTGTATGGACCCAGACAAGGCAGTGATCTGGGTCTGATGACCGTCCAGCACCCTGATGAAATTCTCCACCGAGGTGGTGAGTGCATCAAGACGGCTGTTCAGTGCGTTCATTTTGATTTTCAGGTCTGCCGTTCTGTAACGACCGGTGTCAGCACACAGAGAGAATCTGATTATTGATGATCTGCAGAATCATCAACAATACAGATGTATACCTGATTATGGACGATCTGCAGAATCACCAATAATACAAGTATGTCTAACCTCTGGACACCTAATAAAATGTAAGTGTTTGGTGTAACTGTAGGCTATCTCCCGTGAGGCGGGAGATACAGGCAGCTTGGCCAAGAACCACCTGAGGGGCAGGTGGCCCTGGGAGGTACAGGGACTATCTCCTAGAGAGAGGTAATAGAGAGGACCTGGCAACCAGGGATATCTGGAGATCAGATATAGACTGTACTGCAGCCAGAGGACTCCAGGAGAAGAGGCCACTGGCTGCTAACAGGCCGGACTCTCTGAGGAACAGGAGTCCTAGTTGCAACTGACACTTGGTGGAATTGTGTCACTGCTAGTACAGATAGACTGAGCACTCAAGGGGTGAGTGACAGTCTGGAAGATCGGGCAGGCCAGGTCGGCAACACACGAGCAGATAAGGTACAGAGACAGAAGGCTGATTCGGTAACCGGGTACAGGCAGGGTCTGGCAACAGGAAGGCAGATATGCAGAGGTACCGAATCAGAAATCAATAGAGAGGTCGACAGAGCAAATAGTCATAACAGAAATAGAGCAGAGTCCTAGTCCGGGGTGTGAGGTCCGTGGTCTCGACGCCCAGGAACTAGTCTAAAGTATAACACAGCAATGACACAGTAATCCTAAGCTTGGGTGTGAGGTCCTTGGTCACAACACCCCGAAACTGGTCTAAAGTATAACACAGCAATGACACAGTAATCCTAAGCTTGGGTGTGAGGTCCTTGGTCACAACACCCCGGAACTGGTCTAAAGTATAACACAAGCGTAATCTGGCTAAGTGTAAATTCCCAGGTCCACCTGGTTCTAACACACTGTGGGATCTCACTGTGGTCTGAGTGCTTACACATAAGTATTCGCAACGGCAGACAACCTGAGACTGACCAGCGAGATCTATATATAGTGCAGCGCTCCTCAGCGCCGCCCAGCGCCACTCAGCCAATCAAAGACTGCGCTGGGATCAGCTGATCAACCTGATCAGCTGATCCCTCTCCTACTGGCATAAAGGTCCTGCCTCTCAGCGCACGCACGTAGCTCTCCATCTGTGTGCACTAGAAGGCTCAGACAAACCAGACGCATGGTGCTGTGCGGAAACCGCCGGTCTGAACGCGGAGACAGCCGCCCCGCTGCCAGACCACGCGGTGGCATCTCTGCAATCCTTTACAGTCCTTAAGCAGGCCAGGAAGTTGTGTGGGCATTTCAGGCAGTCCTACACGGCCATGGCACGCTTTGCCGACATTCAGCGGAGAAACAACTTGCTGGTGAGACTCTTGATATGTGATAGCCCGACCCGCTGGAATTCGATCCTGGTCATGTTTGACCGCATGCTACAACAGGAGAAAGCCATCACCCAGTATCTCTACAACTACAGTAGAAGGACACAGTCTGGGGAGATGGGGATGTTCTGGCCCAAGAACTGGACACTCATGCAAAAATGCCTGCAGGCTCATGCGACCCGTTTGAGGAGGTGACAAACATGGTGAGTCGCAGTGAAGGCGCCATCACTTCATCCCCTATGCTTTTTTCTTGGAGCATGCCATGCGTAGAGGGGTGGATCAAGCTGTGGAGGGTTGTGAAGAGGAACAGGAACAGGAGGAAGAGTTGTGGGATCAATTCTCATCAGAACCTGATGTTTCCTCAACACCTGCGGCAGCACAGAGGGGGGAGGAGGAGGAGGAGGAAGAGTCATGTGGGGAAGAGGAGTCAGACTCGGATGATGAGGAAGGTGTTTCTTTGGAGGAGGAGGAGGCGGCGGCAGAAGAACAATCACAGCAGGCGTCGCAGGGGGCTTGTGCTGCTCAACGTTCCCGTGGTATTGTTCGTGGCTGGGGGGAGGAGGAGAACTTACTTGACGTCACTGAGGAAGAGCAAGAGGAGATGGATAGTATGTTTGGATCCAAATTTGTGCAGATGGCGTCTTTCATGCTGTCCAGCCTGTTGAGGGACCCCCGTATAAAAGAACTCAAGGGGAATGAGCTGTACTGGGTGGCCACGCTATTAGACCCTCGGTATAGGCACAAAGTGGCGGAGATGTTACCAACTCACCTGAAGGCAGAAAGGATGCAGCACTTGCAGAACAAGCTGGCAACTATGCTTTACAATGCATTTAAGGGTGATGTCACAGCACAACAGAATAAAGGTACCACTGCCAGTAATCCTTCTCCCATGTCCATGCAGGCAAGGACAGGATGCTCCAGCGATCACATGGTGATGTCAGACATGCGGACATTCTTTAGTCCAAAGCCTAGCCTTAGCCCTTCCGGATCCACCCTCCACCAACGCCTGGACTGGCAGGTAGCCAACTACCTGGCCTTAAGTGTGGATGTAGACACTGTGAGCAGCGATGAACCCTTGGACTACTGGGTGAGCAGGCTTGACCTGTGGCCAAAGCTGTCCCAATTTGCCATCCAACTTCTGTCTTGCCCTGCCTCAAGCGTCCTGTCAGAAAGGACCTTCAGCGCTGCTGGAGGCATTGTCACTGAGAAGAGAAGTCGCTTAAGTCACTAAAGTGTTCAGTACCTCACCTTTATCAAAATGAATGAGGCATGGATCCCAGAGGGCTACTGCCTGCCCGAAGACTAAGTCAGTCCCCGCACACAGCATCTCTGCCTGCATGCCATGTGACTCCTTGCCCCATGACTAAGTCGCATCACACAGCATCTCTGCCTGCAGGCTGCTTGACTGCCTTCTTCGCCACCACCAACAGGGTCCAGGACTCCAGGTGCTAGCAGCGGCCGCTATAATAATTTTTCTGGTGCGTGTACATGCCTGCCTAATTTTTCTGGCTGCACTGCAGCTGCAACAACAAAACAAAAGGCATGTATATGTGTCAATTCCCCTTCGTGATTGTCACCTTGCCGCGGTGAAGGGGCTTGCGTATCACAATGAAGCAATAACCGATGGCTATATGAGTGTCCTGGGGGGGGGGGGGGGCTGGGGGGCTACGGAGGCACACCCAAGATAATAAGGTTGTTGCTTCATTGTGGACAGGCCAAATTCGATCAGCTGGACACTCAGTCACTGTTGTTCTGTCATTCAGCTACCTCAGCCCGATAATATGGGCTTAAAAACCGCCATCGCCTGCACTCTGGCCATGGTGCGCACCAGTCCAGCACGGCTGTCACAACATAAACAGCTGTTTGTGGTGCGTTACACAGTGAGTTTGGTGTGTCAGTGTGAAGCTGTACTCTAATTACACTCCCTGATTGATGTATACACATGCAAGATGTTTTAAAGCACTTTAGGCCTCCAATTTAGCAATAAAATGTGATTTCTGCCCTTAAAACGCTGCTTTGCGTCAAATCCAGATTTTTCCCGTGGAGTTTTGCCCCCCTCCAGGTGTTAGACCCCTTGAAAAATATTTTCCATCACTTTTGTGGCCATAAATGTTTCTAGATTTCAAAGTTCGCCTCCCCATTGATGTCTATTGCGGTTTGCGAAAGTTCACGCGAACCGAACTTTTGAGGAACTTCGCGTTTGTGGTTCGTGAACCAAAAATCGGAGGTTCGGGCCATCTCTTGTTGGCACCTTTAGAATTATATTGTGTTCCTTTTTTCTTTTTTTTTTCCCTCACTGTGCTAAAGGGAACCTGAAGTGAGAAGTATATGGAGGCTGCCATATTTATTTCCTTTTCACAATACCAGTTGCCTGGCAGCCCTGCTGGTCTATTTGGCTGCAGTAGTGTCTGACTCACCCCAGAAACAAGCATGCAACTAATTTTGTCAGATCTGTCAATGTCAGAAACACCTGATCTTCAGCATGCTTGTACAGGGTCTATGGCTAAAAGTATTATAGGCAGAGGATCAGCAGGATAGCCAGGCAACTAGTACTTCTCTCATCAGGTTCTCGTTAAGAACCCTGGCTGTAAATCTTATTTCCTCCATAGTCAGAATGCAGTCAGATTGTAGCAGTGATAAGTATTTACAGGTTGCAAATCTCTGTGAGCTTGATTCACTAAGACAAATAGCATGCCTTATCAGAGTTAACATGCCTTGTCAGAGTTAACACGCTTTATCAAAGTAGCACAGGAAGCGCAATGAACTTATGCCTGCTAATTGGCAATGACGAAAGCTCCACTCGTCTTGCCCTGAGCCCCTGCGGGTCCAATCACTTTAAAGGACATTATCTGTAAGGATCCACTCAGCTGGCTGCACAGGCAGACAGCTGTTTGACCATTCATCTAGTCTGAAGGTTACAGGTCTCTGGAAGAGAGACCTGTCTTCCCTTTGCACGTTTCTGGTCTGTTCTGCTGTTGAGGAATTTGCATACATTCATTATGCAAATCCATTACCTGCCTCCTGTGATGACTGGCACTATATAAGCAATGTTCTTCCCAGAATGCTTTGCTGGTCATTTCTCCTTCAGGGTTTGTTGAAACACTCCTAGTGTCAGCCATGCTATATCTTGTCAAAGTTATCTTAGAGTAATTCCTGGGACTGCACTAGGTAGTTTCCCTAGTGCAGTTAGACTGTATATCTGTTTTGTCTGTCTGTTGCGATTGTCCTGTCCCAGCGGTGGTTGACAGGAAATCGTTATCTTTGTCTGGGTGCTAACCGGAACAGCGGTTGTTACTGGTAGCCCCTTCTGATCTGTCTTGCTTGGATCGCACTAGCCTCTAGCGGTAGTGGCAGTGGATCCTTCTGATCTGTATTCTGGAGTGTAAGCTGGAGCAGCGGTTGCTACTAGCTACCTCATCTGTTCTGTCTTGCCTGGATCGCACTGGCCTTGCGCTAGTGCTGTGGATCCTTCTGTTCTGTCTTCTTGGATCGCTCAAGCCTCTAGTGGTAGTGCTGTGGATCCTTCTGTTCTGTCTTGTCTGGATCGCACTAGCCTTGCGCTAGCGCTGTGGATCCTTCTGATCTGTTTTCTTGTTCCTGAGCTTAGATCGCACTCGCTCTGACGGAAAGAGCAGTGGATCTTTCCTCTCGTATTCCTGTTTCCCGTTTGTCTGTCTTGTCTGATACGAACGCTTGCTGTAGGCTCGGTGAGGAAACCGCTAAGCAAGCGCTCGCATTCTTTGTTTCGTTTTTTCTGTTGGTTGTTAGTTAGGCGTGCTTGTCTCTGTTGTGCTTAACACGCGGAGGCCGCGCTGTAAACGCGTTCGCTGTTGCGAATGAGTGCTGTGTGCGCGTTTAGTTAGCGTTTGTTATTTTCGTTACTTCTCATTGTCGTTTGCTGTGCCTTTGCTACTCTCGTGCCCTGTCTTGCTTAAACCTTGTGTCACCTCTGGCAATCGCCTCTCTCGCGATTGCGTTCCTACTTTTGTTTCTGCTGATGTGTGTTCACCGTCGCAGGGTCGCGACTAGATTGGTGAACACACATTCATCCTGAACCTGTGCTCTTTCTCTTTAAGGGCTGTTCAGCCCCGCATTGTCTTGATCTGTACACTCCCCATCTGGCATCTGTGGCCGTGCAGCGGTTGTACTCGTCTGCACTCCACAGCGCCATCTGCCGGTGGGAATTGCCCTCTACTGGTGCTTGCACCAAAGCTGGGTTCCCCCCTTTTCATACGCTTGTGGAGGGTTTTCGTTGTGTCAGTGCGCATCTTGTGCGCTGACCACGAAAACGATTCCACAATCGTTACAGAATGACCAGCCAAACCGTAATTCCCAGTGTAGAGGGAATTTCCGATTTGTACACTTTTGTTGAATATGGGTCATGTGTCTTTAAGAGCTTTAAAAAGCTAAATTCTGAGACCAAGACGAAATTCCTCTCTGAATGTGTGAGATTTTCCCTGAGTCCTACCTTTCAGATTGTTGATCGGTCCACGTCAGCTCTCCAGTTAGATTATGTGCTCTTGCAAGGGGATCTGTTCTCCTGGGCTTATAATGTATTAAAAGACAATTCTTGGAATAATAATCTGTATCAATTTCTTACATTGATCTTCTCTCACTGGTTTAAGCTGCCTTGTTTACCACCTGCTCTGTTTGAGTCTGTAGCTGTTAATAAGTCAGCGGATCTATCCCTTCCATACAAAACCATGCAGTATGATAATCAGTTCAATGTTCCTGTTGTCACTTCAGGTTTTAAACAGCAGCCATCCAAAGTTGCTAAAAAGAAAAAATCTACAAAACACAAACATCTGAATAAAACGTTTCCTGGTGATGTTGACAATGATGTTGCTCAGTGTCAGGATTTTTTGCCCCAATCTGAAGCATTTGTGGATCCCTTAATAGGCAACATTATTTTCTATATTAAAGGAGTAAGAAAGTCTATGCATATTCCTGACCCCAACCCTTATGAGTGCTACTTAGATACTGGGTTGTTTGAGCCCCCATTTGCTCCATTTGGGGCTGATAGATTCTGATGAATGTGACCAATGTTTTGTGGATCCTGTGATGTGTGTCTGGCAGACGATCTTGGATGAGTTGCACACACACCAGTCAATTGATTCCAATAGAGAGACATCGTTATCGAATGTTTGTACCTGCCTTCCTGGGGTAAAGCATGTGAGTTTGGACACCTTACGATCTGAAATGAATGGGTGTACCTTTGTGGTTGATTCCTGTGCGAATCCTGAAAGAGTCAGAGGGCTCTCTGGCTCTCTCCACAGATGAATCAAACAGACTTCGGCTCTCTGCACTTTGCATTAATCAGAGCTGTCAGAGCTGTCCTCACCAGAGGTGTCGGTAACTACCGCCAGGCTTACCGCTTGTTGAAGGCTTTATGAATTGACATTTGCTGACAATTTACTGACATGTGTTGTCGGTAACTGCAGCCAAGTCGGTAATTTATCTCCCTGGTCGGTAATGTCAGCTTTTCATGCGGTAACAGCCTTTATGAATTGACATTTTGCTAAGTGGTCGGTAAAGTCTGCTGTTTTCAGCATTACCGCATGAGGTAATGCTTTATGAATCGAGGCCTATTTCTCATTCTGTTCACACCTGTGAAGGCCTGTTGCCTAATGACAGTTGCTCCAGTGTTTCTGTCCTAAATGCCTTGCAGTCTGCTCCGCAGATCGCGGAGGTTTGCGTTATGGAAGCGTCATTTTCACAACCTAAAGCGATCTTGGATTCGCAAATTTTGCGTTCTGTCTCCTCGGATTCGACATCGTTAGCCGAGTCTAAGAGTGAGACAGCACTTTGGTTTTGCGAATCTGACTCTGAAGCATCTTTGCTGGATATAGAGAAGGTTTCTCTGAACTTGCCCTGTACCATGAATAACAATATGATGTCCAATCGCACTGACATTTGGGAGTCCCTTTCTTGCTTTGAAGAAAGTGCTGACTCTCCATCCTGTACTCTGGACGAGTCAATATTGCCTTGTACAATATTTCCTGCAGTGTCCCTAGAAGCTCGTCTAGATATTGCTGCTATTCTCACCTGTTTTTCTGCAGTTTTGGAGTTGCAAGCTAGTTTGACTGCTACGCAGAATTCTGGGTGCAGTGAGATTGCAATTAGGGAGTCAGTGTGTGTTCCAGTAAATATTCCTGTACATCCCGCTCATGATGATGAAATTCAGTCTCAGCTTATGGAGGAACCATTCCTGGGACATTTGCCCTGCCTGCAGAGGGTATTTAATGTTCAGCCCTGTAACATGGATAGTTCAGAATCCTTCATAGAAAACTTGGAAAATGACATTTCTGAGGTCTTAGTTGATGTTTTGGAGGTTTCCAAGTCCCTCCTAAAGGGTGCAGAACTTCTAGGAGATACCTCCTGCCCCCCAGATCCCATAACCATAAGAAAACGAGAAGACCTATTTAGGCCATATAAAATGAAGGCAATAATAATAATGTCACATGAATACTCCGGATATTAATATCAAATTCGTATAATTTTATTAATCAACAAGCGAAACATAAAAACAATTAAAATACAACTCTCCTGGTCCGTGTCAGTTGTAACTGGCACAACCCCTCATTGGCAATCAATATATAAATATCACGATATAAATATGAAGCCAATAAGTCAATCCCACTGGTATCGCAGGAACTCTGTACAAATCTATATAGTGCAATACATCATACTCCCTGCGTAAAAATACATATCATATAATAAATAAAGTGCATACGTGCAAAATAACTGTGTGCATGCCTGCGCCCCACCAAACAAGTGAGGGCGCATGCATACACACAGTACCTACAAAAATAACCTGCTCGTGTATCCTGTAGACCTATCTCCTATACAAAAGTGCATAAATGTTGAACATCAAAATATCCCTAAATTGTATAAATCCTGTAAAATGCAAACAATACAAACAATACAAATACTAAGTTGGAATTACACCAAAACAGTAACAGTAAAAGTTGATAGTGAGAAAAGTGCTGAGTGCAAGCCTATTAGAGATAAACTCACAATAAGGCAACCAGAGAGGTGATTCGTGCCATTGAATGGGGACAAGATTCCCAAGGTGTGGTGAAAAGAGTCCTGCTTACCAAAAGAATTGCAGCCAGGAGGAGACCCAGGAGAACGCCTTGCGCGGTTGCAGCGTAACGGCTGCTTCTGGAGAGGCTCCCCCCCAGATCCGTCTGAGGTTTTGCCCACTTCGGTAGGCATTGCTCTTGTGCTGACTACCTTTGCAGCTTTTGTGGAGCTCCACTCATGTGTAGTCAACGATGATATTACAGTCACAGAAAATTCTGAAGTTAAGTCCGAGTCTTCTTTTGAAAGACCAGTACCTGTGACCTCTACTCGTGATGATATTCTGCCCAGTCCTGGTTTTGGTCTTGTCGTGTCGGACTCTGAGGTCGGCAGTTCCTCGACATGTCATGAGGTTTCTCCTGTGCTGGTGTACCCCAATGTGCTCTGTGACCCAGAAAGCCCAAGTGTGCCTCGGTTACCAGCATGCTCAGATGCTTCCTCGGTGGAGACATGTTCTGATATTGCTTGCCTGCTTGCATGCCCAGAAGTGGTCCCTGAAAGTCCTGATCTTGATGGGTGTCCTGGTAATTCTGAATCCAGAATAATCATAGGTTCCATAGGGGTTCTTGGTAGTTCTCCATGTGAGCCTGGTGAGCGTTCTGGCCTCTTGGGATCTCTGCGGAGCTTCAAAGGGTTCTGAGAGAAATTTTGCTTGGTACCCTGGATAAGATCAACAGTGGCTTTTGTGTTGAAAGGGACACTTCGAACAGGTATTGTGGCAGGTTTGGTATTTTCGGACGCTCCCTGGAAGGTGGTGGGTATTGTCTGGAGGGTGTCAATGGCTTCTTCTCTGGCATTCACAGTCCTGATGGGTGTTACACTGAGACTTGTAGTACTGATGGGCATGTTTCGGTGGCTTCTGCTTCCGATGAGGTCGGTTTCGGGTGGACTGACTCTGGAATTGGGCCTTGTCAGGCTGTCCCGACCTTCATGAGTCTTCAGTTAGAATTTTGTTGAAATACCAGTTTTGAGGGGGGGGGGGGGGGGGGTACTGTAAGGATCCACTCAGCTGGCTGCACAGGCAAACAGCTGTTTGACCATTCATCTAGTCTGGAGGTTACAGGTCTCTGGAAGAGAGATCTGTCTTTCCTTTGCAAGTTTCTGGTCTGTTCTGCTGTTAAGGAATTTGCATACATTCATTATGCAAATCCACTACCTGCCTCCTGTGATGACTGGCACTATATAAGCCATGTTCTTCCCAGAATGCTTTGCTGGTCATTTCTCCATCAGGGTTTGTTGAAACACTCCTAGTGTCAGCCATGCTATATCTTGTCAAAGTTATCTTAGAGTAATTCCTGGGACTGCACTAGGCAGTTTCCCTAGTGCAGTTAGATTGTATATCTGTTTTGTCTGTCTGTTGCGATTGTCCTGTCCCAGCGGTGGTCGACAGGAAATCGTTCTGTTTGTCTGGGTGCTAACCGGAACAGCGGTTGTTACTGGTAGCCCCTTCTGATCTGTCTTGCTTGAATCGCACTAGCCTCTAGCGGTAGTGGCAGTGGATCCTTCTGATCTGTATTCTGGAGTGTAAGCTGGAGCAGCGATTGCTACTAGCTACCTCATCTGTTCTGTCTTGCCTGGATCGCACTGGCCTTGCGCTAGTGCTGTGGATCCTTCTGTTCTGCCTTCCTGGATCGCACTAGCCTCTAGTGGTGGTGCTGTGGATCCTTCTGTTCTGTCTTGTCTGGCTCGCACTAGCCTTGCGCTAGCACTGTGGATCCTTCTGATCTGTTTTCTTGTTCCTGAGCTTAGATCGCACTCGCTCTGACGGAAAGAGCAGTGGATCTTTCCTCTCGTATTCCTGTTTCCCGTTTGTCTGTCTTGTCTGATACGAACGCTTGCTGTAGGCTCGGTGAGGAAACCGCTAAGCAAGCGCTCGCATTCTTTGTTTCGTGTTTGTCTGTCGGTGGATAGTTAGGCGTGCTTGTCTCTGTTGTGCTTAACACGCGGAGACCGCGCTGTAAACGCGTTCGCTGTTGTGAATGAGTGCTGTGTGCGCGTTTAGTTAGCGTTTGTTATTTTCGTTACTTCTCATTGTCGTTTGCTGTGCCTTTGCTACTCTCGTGCCCTGTCTTGCTTAAACCTTGTGTCACCTCTGGCAATCGCCTCTCTCGCGATTGCGTTCCTACTTTTGTTTCTGCTGATGTGTGTTCACCGTCGCAGGGTCGCGACTAGATTGGTGAACACACATTCATCCTGTACCTGTGCTCTTTCTCTTTAAGGGCTGTTCAGCCCCGCATTGTCTTGATCTGTACAATCCCCATCTGGCATCTGTGGCCGTGCAGCGGTTGTACTCGTCTGCACTCCACAGCGCCATCTGCCGGTGGGAATTGCCCTCTACTGGTGCTTGCACCAAAGCTGGGTTCCCCTCTTTTCATACGCTTGTGGAGGGTTTTCGTTGTGTCAGTGCGCATCTTGTGCACTGACCACGAAAACAATTCCACAATCGTTACATTATCCCTGCACTTTGATTGGCACAATAGGCTGCCTGTCACTTAACAGGAAACTTAACAAGCAGTCTATTGGGCCAATCAAAGTGTGGGGATAATTTTTATTTAACCACTTCAGCCTTTAGTGTTTTTTTCACCTTATGCATCCGAGCAACTTTCACCTACCATTCACGTGCCAATAACTTTATCACTACTTATCACACTGAAATGATCTATATCTTGTTTTTTCCGCCACCATTTAGGCTTTCTTTGGGTGGTACATTTTGCTAAGAATTATTTCATTCTAAATCTATTTTAACAGGAATATTAAGAAAGAAATGAAAAAAAATCATTATTTCTCAGTTTTTGGCCATTATAGTTTGAAATTAATACATGCCACCGTAATTAAAACCCATGTGTGATGATTTGCTCAGCTGCCTGTGCAGGCAGGCAGCCTTTTGACCATTGTGTAGGTTTGCATGCTGCAGGACTCTGGAAAGAAGAGCTTCTGTCAGTTTTGCAGCTTGTGCTTGTAGAGGAATTTGCATACGTTGTCATGCAAATTGCCTGGCCACATTCATTGGAGGCGTGTACTATAAGTACTATGTCTTTCCCACAATGCTTCGCTGGTCATAAGGATTTCGTCCTATGTAACACTCCTGGTGGAGTGTCAGCCTTACTCTCTGTTTGAAGATCAGCTTAGAGTAATTCCTGGAAACTGTGCTAGGCAGATTTCCCTAGTGCAGTTAGGATTGTTTATCTGTTTTGTTTGTCTGTTGCGATTGTCCTGTCCCAGCGGTGGTCGATAGGAAGTCGTTCTGATCTCTGTTCTTGGAGCATAGCTGGTGTAGCGGTTGCTACCAGCTATCTCTTCTGTTCTGCCTCTCTGGATCGCGCTAGCCACTTTTCGCTAGCACTGTGGATCCTTCTGTTCTGTCTCCTGGGATCGCACTAGCCACTTTTCGCTAGCGCTGTGGATCCTTCTGTTCTGTCTCCTGGGATCGCGCTAGCCACTTTTCGCTAGTGCTGTGGATCCTTCTGTTCTGCTACTCTGTACCTGGATCGCGCTAGCCACTTTTCGCTAGTGCTGTGGATCCTATCTCTCGCTTGTCCCTGTTTTCGTGTGTCTGTCTTGTCTGCTACGACCGCTTGCTGGAGGCTCGGTGAGGTAAGCAAGCGTTCGCGTCTCCTGTTTCATGTTTGTCTGTCGATGGTTAGTTAGGCGTGCTTGTCTCTATTGTGCTTATCACGTGGAGACCGCGCATAACCGCGTGCACTGTTGCGAATGAGTGCGGTGTTCGCGGTTAGCTAGCGTTTGTTATTTTCCACATCTTCTCATTGTATTATTTGCTGTGCCTTTGCTACCCTCGTATTCTATTCTGATCTGCCTTGTGTCACGTCTGGCGATCGCACCTCTTCCTGTTTCATATCTGCTGTTGTGTGTGCACTGTCGCGGGGTGGCGACTAGGTTGGCGCACACATATACAACCTGTCCCTTTGCTCGTTCTCATTCGCAATCGCCTCTCTTGCGATTGCGTTCTGCGCTTCGTACAAATTCCTGTCTGGCATTTGTGGAGGTACAGAGGATTGGTTCCTCTGCACTCCCCAGTGCCATCTGCCGACAGGAATTTTCCCTCTACGGGTGCATAGCACCTTTTGCTGGGTGCCTGCAAATATACGCTTGTGGAGGATTTCCGCCGTATCAGCGCACGCGTTGTGCGCTGATCACGGAGAAAGTTCCACAATCGTTACACCATGTATTTTATTTGCCCATTTTTCAGTTATTACACTATGTTATTAAATTATGTTCCTATCACAATGTATGGCGCCGATATTTTATTTGGAAATAAAGGTGCATTTTTTCAGTTTTGCGTCCATCACTTATTACAAGCCCATAATTTAAAACAAAATAACAGTAATATACCTTACTACATACATATTAAAAAAAAGTTCAGTTTCTAAGGTAACTATTTATGTTTTTTTTATTGTTTTTTTTTTTTTTTTGTTTTTTTTTTACAAAAAAAATGTTTTGTAGCTATTAGGGAGTGTGGGAGGTAAATTACTAATTTTAACAGTAAAAACATGTCATTATCTGGAAATTTTTATTTCCAGATATAATTTTACTATTTGGCCACAAGATGCACTCGGAGCTTACTTCTGCGTGCGTGGTATTACTATGCAAGCAGAAGTAAAGCGTGGCTGGGGCAGAAGAGGATTTATGAAAGACAGAGACGCCTCGTTGACAGTGTCAGTCTTTCATACGGAGACTTAGATCAATAAATGGGAACTGTGTTCCCATTCGTTGATCTCCGGGCTAATGGAAGGTGGTGGGAGCACGCGCGATCATGCTCTCGGCTCAGCGGCACCAAGGCAGGCTTTCTGGATGGAAATATCTGTCGAGATAGAATTGAGTGGTTAAATTGATTGGACCCACAGGGGCTCAGGGCAGGACGAGTGAAGCTCTTGTCATTGCCAATTAGGAGGCATACGTTCATAGCGCTCGCTATGCTACTCTGATAAGGCGCATTAACTCTGATAAGGCGTGCTAACTCTGATAAGGCATGCTATTTTTCTTAGTGAATCAAGCCTTATGTGACACAGAAACACATATCTGTGTTCAAGTAACTGGTAGCAAGTTTAAAAGATTAAGATCTGTCTTCATGGAAGCTAAAACAAAGTTTTGACTTTCCCTGTACGTGAGGGTAGCATTTTTAAACATAGATTTTAACCTTTCAATACAAAATAAGACTGGGATTCCAGTAAAGACCTATTTAAGATTAGAACTATAGATACAATTGTTTATCTCATTGCTTTATGTTCAATTGATATTTGCTTTAATCATAGCCTGTTTGCCCTACACACTGATTTTCTGGCAATGCTTCAATAACATTTCTATTTTAGATTTATTCTCCATTATGAATTGTGGATCCTTTTATTTTTATTGTAACTTAAGGGTTGTAAAGACACTATCGAATCCCTGACCTATCTGCTATGTCAAGGCATAATCCTCTTGTATTTTACATCCAAAATATCCCACAACCTTTTAAAATTGGTTTTAGTATAGATCTGAGCTGTCAGTTAGTCCATATTTTTCATAAATCTTGTTTTATGTATTTATGGCACCAGTGAAGGAACATTTCTATTTCCCCTTGCTGCTTTTATGGGAAGTCTTGCAGCTGTGAGGACGTGAGTCACCATTTTCTCAGAATGTGATTGTGGACCTCCTACTGGTGTTCCTGATAGAAAAGAGCAAAGATCTGGCTGCAATTTCTTTTTAATATCTTCTTCCACAGTTCTGCTACTGTTTTCTAATTTTCTTTAATAGTAGGGCAGTACTACAGTACATATTATATTGTATAATTGAAGACACAGTCTCTCCGACATCTATCTATAGCCTATGGATATACTGTCTTCAATGTTGCGGTTGTGTTAAACCATTGAAAAGGTATTTTATATGATTTTCTTATACGTATGTCCATATTTCTCAGTATATTTTTCCCCATTCCTTTACTGATTTCTTGCGTACATATTTTCCTGCCGTTCTGGAAAAAATGCAGCAAGTACGGACTCTGTGTTCCGTTTACCATAACATGTCAAACCGATCCATTTTTTCAACATGTGGAAGTGGATCCTATTTTTTGAATTAGAATCTTCTTCCTTCACTGAGCAGAGCTAAAAAACATACTGAGCAGGTATGCTTTATTAATAAGTGGTAACCAAGTCTTAACCATGTTTGCCTGCGAAGAAACACATGCAGTCATAATTGTGTTGCATAAAAAGGGCTTCACAGCAAGGATATTGCTGCTACTAAGATTGCAACTAAATAAACCACTTATCAGATCAAATAACTTCAAGGAGATAGGTTACATTTTTGAGAAGAAGACTTCGGGGGAACCAAGAAAGTCCAGCAACCACCAGGACCATCTTCTAAAGGTGATTCAGCTTCAGGATCGAGGTGCCACCAGTACAGAGCTTGCTCAGGAATGGCAGAAGGCAGGTGTGATTGCATCTGCACACACAGTGAGACAAATACTTTTCAAGGATGGCCTGGTGTCAAAAGGGCATCAAAGAAGCCTTTCAAGAAAAATATCGGTACAGGGAGTGGACTGCTGAGGATTGGGGTAAAGTCATTTTCTCTGATGAAGCATTTTGGGGCATCTGGCAAAATTATTGTCAGAAGAAAAAAAGGTGAGAGCTACTTTGGCCTCGTTTCCATATAGCATGCTTTCATGCGCACTTATGGAAACACGATCGCAGGGACAGCAGACAGTACATAGACTGCACTGTCTGCTGTATTATAGTACACAAAAGATTGGACTAGCACCATATAAATTAATAATATTTTGAGTTATTTTTATGGGGTGCAAGCGGCTTTTCCATAAGTCAGGATTCAGACCACCTCCCCATATTGGGTAGAATGTGCCAAAAGGGATAATGCACAACTATATAGACACACACAACAGAGAAAAAGTAATTCCTTATATAAGAAGCACCATACTACCGATTGTATATAAATTGAATGATCACTTTATTAGAAAAAACCACATTGCCATAAAAACATTTTTAAAAACATCAAAAGGATATACACTGGGCGTATTAACAATTATATAATAAATAATCCTTACTAATAAGGGGGGGTTCATCTAACAACACGTATAATATCAATTGTTGTATATAGAAAAATACAAAATCACAAATAGTAGAATCAATGGGCTTGATTCACTACGCGGTGCTAACCTACTTAGCACGTCTAAAGTCTTTAGGCACGCTAACCAGGGTTTAGCACCGGTTTTCTCAATCAGATCGCGCGCTAAGTACCGCGCGCAAAGTTTTGCGTGCGCAAAGTCCTATGCACGCGCTAAGTCCCATAGGTTTTAATGGGCACTTCGCGCAGAGCGCCCTGTGCTCTGTGCAGTGTGCGCGTAAAGTTTTGCGCGCGAAAAGCTTGTTTAGACGTGCTAAGGGGGTTTTCACAGGCGTGCTAACAGCTAGCACTACTTTGTGAATCAAGCCCTATGTGTATACACATATATATATAATCCTCACCATGTAATGATCACAAAAAAGTGATAATAATTTTACTCACAAAAGGACAAAAATAACATATATAATAATGACCTATATAGTGGTACCTCAAAAAATTCAAGTAATTAACAGACCCTTAATGGAAATGCTTGGTGCAAAATTCGCAACAATAAGAAAAAAAGTGCAAAAAAAAATATATTTCAAAAGTCCAGAAGAGGAAGCAATCAGAAATAATCCAAGGTGGAAAAGGAGAAAAAAAGAGGTTCTTACGTGCTGGAAGGAATACCCCAAGGCCCAGGGTAGAGCTGCCTTAATGCATCTCGCGGGCTACACCCGCTTCTAAAGAGGCACCGTTTGCTGTTTCCATTCATGCGCTGCGACTCACTTTTAAATCGCAGCGCATGGTTGCCTGCATTTCGGGGCGATTGTGCCCGTGATCCCATTCAGTGTTATGAATGGGATCGCAAGCTCCGCCCCCTGCAGTAACGTGCAACACCTAGCCGCGTGGCTCTGCAAAAAAAAAGCATCCTGAGACCATTCATGTGTAGGGGCTGCTTCTCATCCAAGGGAGTGAGCTCCCTCACAATTTTGCCTAAGAACACATCCATGAATAAAGAATAGTAACATCCTCTGACAGCAACTTCCAACTATCCAAGAACAGTTTGTTGAGGAACAATGCCTTTTCCAGCATAATGGAGTACCCCGCCATAAGGCCAAAGTGAAAATTAAGTTGCTCAGGGAAAAACGGATTGAAATTTTGGGTCCATGGCCAGGAAACCTCCCAGACCATAATCCAATTGAGGGCTGGGGCACACCGAGCGGGTTTTTAGGCGTTTTTGCAGCCGCTTGTGGCTGCGGATATGCTAGGGTAATGTATTTCAATGGGGGTGTGCACACCACAGCGGGAGGCGTTTTGCAGAAACGAATCCTCCCGGGGTGAGGCATTTTTTGGATTGCGGAGGCGTTTCTGCCTCAATGTTAAGTATAGGTTAAGTATAGGAAAAACGCAAACCGCTCTGAAAAACGGCAGATCAGAGCGGTTTGCCAGGCGGTTTTGTTACAGAAGCTGTTCACTTTCCTTTAACAATATATGAAATGTACTACACTGAAATCCGCAGCAGCTATCCGCAAAGCGCTAGCAAAATGCCTCATAAAAATAAAATAAAAAAAATCTGCTAGCATTTTGTGGATCTGCTAGCAGGTTTTGGTGTGCACCGGGCCTGAGAACTTGTGGTCAATCCTCAAGAGGCAGTTGGACAAACAAAAACCCACAAATTCTGACAAACTCCAAGCATTGATAATGACATAATGAGTTGCCATCAGTCGGGACTTTGCACTAAATTGGTTGACAGCATGCCATGGAAAATTGCAGAGGTCTTGAAAAAGAAGGGTCAACATTGCAAATCAAGACTTTTTACATACACTTGATGTAATTGTCAATAAAAGTTCTTGGAATGCTTGTAACAATACACCACTGAAACAACTGACAGATGTAAAAACAGTGAAGCAGCAATCTTTGTGAAAATATTATTTCTGCCATTCTCAGGAACCAAGTACAACGAAGGCCAGGGCCGGGCCGAGGCATAGGCTGGAGAGGCTCCAGCCTCAGGGCGCAGTGTAGGAGGGGGCGCACAATTCATTCAGCTGTCATTCCTAATTGTGTTTGAAGCAGAAATAAATAACAAAAGGGGATACATAGCAGTGACTGCAAGCCAGATAACTAGATTTTAAGGTGTTGGGGAGGTTGTGGGCCCTGTGGCACCTCTTAGTCTAATAGCAATCAGTGTGTGCTGGCTAGGGTGGGAGGGATGGAGGGGCGCACTTTGGTGTCTCAGCCTTGGGTGCTGGAGGACCTTGTCCCGCCTCTGACGAAGGCTTATTATAAGCCAAAAGCTTACTGTTTATTCATCTCTAAGTTAGCTAATAAATGGTATCATCCTGATTCAAAACTTCTGTGCCATCCTCAAAACTTTTAGACGGGGCTGTAATATTCTGTCAAAGACCCTCTCCCACAATAATGCCTATTTCCTATTCTATTTCCTTTCTGGTATCTCTTCCCTTCACTTACTAATAACAAATACATGGATGATACCAACTTTTTTTGCTTTTGACTTATTAAACACTTAGGGCTCGATTCACAAAGGTGTGCTAACATAGTTAGCACGCCTAACAGCTTTGGACGTGCAAACTAGGGAGCTAAGTAGTCTGCACGTCTAAAGCTCTTACTGATCACGCGCGATAACTTCGCACCAGTGACGTTATCGGCGCATCGCGCGGCTCTGAACTTTGCGTGTGCGAACGCTTGCGTACATATTAGCGTGCGAAGCGGGTGTTTTCGCGTTCTATGTGCCTCTTCACTAGGGTGCTAACACTTAGCACCCTTTAGTGAATTGAGGCCTTAATATTTCAGGACGTGAATTTCACTTCCTAATTGGAACTCCTGTGCATTCGAGGACGTGAAATTCACGTTCTGCAGTTAAAAGGCTGCCGAGTGCTCCCTCGCGTGCACCTGCGTGTCCCCGTCAGTCCCACGCATGCTCAAATCAAGATTTGACTCACAGCTGCGTTTTAAGGACAGAAATCACATTGCATGCTAAATGGAGGCATAAAGTGCTTTAAAACATCTTGCATGTGTATACTCAGGTAGTGTAATTAGTGTACTGCTTCACACTGACAGACCAAACTCACTGTGTAACGCACCGAAAACAGCTGTTTGTGTAGTGACGGCCGTGCTGGACTGGTGCGCACCATGGCAAGAGTGCAGGCGATAGCGGTTTTCAAGCCCATATGGTCGCCGGGCTGAGGTAGCTCAATGATAGAACAACAGTGACTGTCTAGCTGATCGAATTTGGTCTGTCCACAATGACGCAACGACCTTATTAACTTGTGCCCCCAAAACTCTCATATAGCCGGCAGTCATTGCTTCATTGTGATATGCAAGCCCCTTCGCCGCGGCAAGGTAACGATCACGAATGGGAATTGACACATGTACATGCCTTTTGTGCAGCCAGAAAAATTAGGCAAGCATGTACACGCAGCAGAAAAAATTGTTGTTGTTTTTGTTAGCAGCCGCTGCTAGCAGCGGCCTTAAAAATTCAGGAATCCACCTGGAGTCCTGGACTCTGTTGGTGGTGGTGGAGAAGGCAGTCACACGCCGTGCAGGCAGAGATGCTGTGTGTGGGGACTGACTTAGTCTTCGGGCAGGTAGTAGCCCACCGGAATTCATGCCTCATTCATTTTGATAAAGGTGAGGTACTGAACTCTTTTTTGACCTAGGCGACTTCTCTTCTCAGTGACAATGCCTCCAGCTGTGCTGAAGGTTTTTTCTGACAGGACGCTTAAGGCAGGGCAAGACAGAAGTTGGATGGCAAATTGTGACAGCTCTGGCCACAGGTCAAGCCTGCGCACCCAGTAGTCCAGGGGTTCATTGCTGTTCATAGTGTCTACATCCGCAATTAATGCCAGGTAGTCGGCTAACTGCCGGTCGAGGCGTTGGTGGAGGGTGGATCTGGAAGGGCTAAGGCGAGGCGTTGGACTAAAGAATGTCCACATGTCCGACATCACCATGAGATCGCTAAAGCGGCATACGAGAGATAACGGCGCTGGAGACTTGGGCTCAGGATTCAGCCGGTATATGGCTGATCCTGCTGCCGCACAAGTCCTGGCCATATTAAATACTATTCCCCCTCCAGGCCACCATGGATAGTGGGGAATGAAATAATTCAGCTTCCAGCAATTGCTGGATGCCGAATTATTATGTTTTAAAAGTAACTTCAGCTCCGTCTTCTGACGGTGCTGAAGTTACTCCCTGTGCCTGTTATAGCCGTAATTCCTATTACGGCCTATGGTGGCGCCGGCTGCGCCCAAATTTCCTGCGCTTTCATCGTGTTCATTGGTGGAGGGTGGATCTGGAAGGGCTAAGGCGAGGCGTTGGACTAAAGAATGTCAGCGTGTCCGACATCACCATGAGATCGCTAGAGCGTCCTGTCCTTGCCTGTGTGGACATGGGAGAAGGATTACTGGTAGTGGCACCTTTATTCCGTTGTGCTGTGACATCACCCTTAAACGCACTGTAAAGCATACTTGCCAGCTTGTGGTGCAAGTGCTGCATCCTTTCTGCCTTTTGGTGAGTTGGTAGCATCTCCGCCACTTTGTGCTTATACCGAGGGTTTAGTAGTGTTGCCACCCAGTACAGGTCATTCCCCTTGAGTTTTTTTATATGGGAGTCCCTCAACAGGCTGGACAGCATGAAAGCCGCCATCTGCACAAATTTGGATGCAGACGTACTATCCATCTCCTCTTGCTCTTCCTCAGTGATGTCAGGTAAGTTCTCCTCCTTCCCCCAGCCACGAAGAATACCACGGGAAAGTTGAGCAGCACGAGCCTCCTGCAATGCCTGCTGCGGAAGTTCTTCCGCCTCCTCCTCCTCTCCAAAAAAAAAACACCTTCCTCATCTGACTCCTCTTCCCCACATGACTCTTCCTCCTCCTTCCCCCTCCTCTGTGCTGCCTCAGGTGTTGAGGAAACATCTGATTCTGCTGGTAATTGATCTCACAACTCTTCCTCCTGTTCCTGTTCACGCTCCTCCACAGCTTGATCCACCACTCTACGCACGGCACGCTCCAGGAAGAAAACATATGGGATCAAGTCACAGATGGCGCCTTCACTGCGACTCACCAGATTTGTCACCTCCTCAAACGGCCGCATGAGCCTGCAGGCATTTCACATGAGTGCCCAGTACTTCGGCCAGAACAACCCCATCTCCCCAGAGCATGTCCTTTTACTGTAGTTGTTCAGATACTGGTTGACGGCTTTCTCCTGTTGTAGCAGGCGGTTAAACATCAGGAGCGTTGCATTCCAGCAAGTCCGGCTATAGCAAATCAAGCGCCTCACCGGCAAGTTGCTTCTCCGCTGAATATCGACCAAGCGTGCCATGGCCATGTAGGACCGCCTGAAATGCCCACACACCTTCCTGGACTGCTTCAGGACATCCTGTAAGCCTGGGTACTTAGACACAAATCTTTGAATTATTAGATTCAGCACATGTGCTATGCAGGGTACATGTGTCAACTTTCCCAAATTCAAAGCGGAAATGAGATTGCTGCCGTTGTCACACACCACATTGCCGATCTCCAGTTGGTGTGGGGTCAGCCACTGATCCACCTGTTTGTTCAGAGCAGCCAGAGAGCTGCTCCAGTGTGACTCTTGGCTTTGAGGCAAGACATGTCTAAGATGGCGTGACACTGTCATATCTGGCATGCAGCATAGGCCCTGGGGAGCTGGGGCTGTGTAGCTGGAGAGGAGATCGCAGCACCAGTAGAGTAGCACTGCCACTCAGCCAAGGAGGAGGAGGATGAGGACAGCCAAGAGGATATAGCAGGAGGAGAGGAGGTGGCAGCAGACTAGGCTTCCGTGGTCAGATGTACCCTTGACCCAACGCTGTGTGCCAGAGATGACACCACTTGCCTTTCAACTTTATGGTACAGTTTGGGTATTGCTTCTTTTGAGAAATAATTAGCCTAGTATCTTCCACTGCGGTGTCCCAATCGCCACAAATTTTCGCAAGGCCTCAGAGTCCACCAGCTGGTATGGTAACAGCTGGCGAGCTAACAGTTCCGACAAGCCAGCTGTCAGACGCTGGGCAAGTAGGTGACTGGCAGACATTGGCTTCTTCCGCTCAAAGATTTCCATCATGAACACCTGGCTGCTGCTGTGGGCAGAGGAGCAGGAACCACTCAAGGTGTATGTCCTGTCACGAAGCATACAGAAAAGCATGTGATTTGGGAGGTACACTTGCCGTTCCCTGCACACTGAATGGAAATCCTGTCTGCGTTCTCTTGCCCCCACACGCTCCTCACTGTCCTGCATGTCACCACCTGGTAGGGGCAATCCCCGACCAGTTTCATCTTAAAATGGACATTATCAAGGGTGGATTTCCATTTAGCACGCGGGGAACCGCAAGTTTACCTCCCAAATCACATGCTTTTCTGTATGCTCCATAACTGGACATACAATTTTAAACAGGGTCTCATTTGCCATAAGGCACTGTAGGCGCGTGCCTACAGGCGCCTAATGGGGCAGAGGCGGCTCCTCTCCATTCTCAAATGTTCCCTCTCTCTGCAGAGACAGAGGGCGATGTCACTTACCACCCGGCTCCAGTCCAGCAGCTGCAGACTAGTAGTAAGGGGTGGAGATTTGAGGCTTAATCAGTGCCTCCTGTGAAAAAGAGAGTAGCGAGGTAGGTGTTTTGGGTATTTGGGTATTGCATCCTCCTCCCTCTGTCCCTGCACCACAGCAGCTGCAGCACAGACCAGTTGAGCACTGTGGCCACATACGCTGCCATTTGCCACCTGCTCCTCTTATCTTGGGGGGTGGTGGGTGTTGGTGGGTGTTGGTGGCTTGAGGCAATGTAAGGTGGTGACTTAGTTGTGTTGAGCCCCACCCCAGATTGTGTGTAGCCTGTTTTGTAAGGTAACTAGGGCCGTAAATACAATTATTATCATTTGTTTTCATTATTATTAAAGTAGAGGGGGCCTTATCCAAGATTTGGCTGGGTAGGTCCACTCTTCTCTTGAATTACACCGCTGCTAGGTTCATGTACATTTAGCTCTATATGTGATTTAAGAAAATAAGGGCTGGGACTGGGGGTGTGGCCTGTTGAGTTTAGGGCGCTAGAATCTCTGGGCCAGATTTATCAAGAGTGTCTGAGACAAAATATTAGTAGGTGTTTAGAATGCATGCAGAACTGTCTCATCCTAAGAAATCTCTAGCTAGTGCAGATTCCTTCTTAAACTGTAAGGACTAGAAGGCGCTAAGAAGATCTCTTTAGGCAGTGCTGTGTGTGAGGGGAATTGCTGTTGCTGAGGTAACCAACATATCTGCTGTCAGCAAGCTCTGAGTGAGGGGGGAGGAGCCCTTCACAAATCACATCTATTGTGCACTCTGTAGAACTGCTAATGAGCACTTCTTATTCAGGGACAGTTCTGCACTGTTCTTAATCTAAGAAAAACACTCAGAACTGCCTCAGACTCCCTTCACTTAAAGAGAATCTGTATTGTTAAAATCGCACAAAAGTAAACATACCAGTGCGTTAGGGGACATCTCCTATTACCCTCTGTCACAATTTCGCCGCTCCTCGCCGCATTAAAAGTGGTTAAAAACAGTTTTAAAAAGTTTGTTTATAAACAAACAAAATGGCCACCAAAACAGGAAGTAGGTTGATGTACAGTATGTCCACACATAGAAAATACATCCATACACAAGCAGGCTGTATACACCCTTCCTTTTGAATCTCAAGAGATTATTTGTGTGTTTCTTTCACTAGAGCTTTTTGTGGGATCAACCTGGGACGGGGCGCCGCGCCGGAAAATGGGCGTGGCCATGACATTGTATGGGCGGGGCTAACGTAATGATGTAACAGCGAGGCATAAGAAAGCAGTGTTTATGCCATGATGTGGTCAAACGAGGATTCGCATCATGGGTGTGCATAAACTGTGTGATGCTATTTAATAGTATACCGTAACCCCAAAGCAGCAAACATAGCTAACTATGACCATTAAATAATAAATGCAGCAACAGTTACCCCAGACACCAGAAAATAACGCAATGTGGGCAACATGTCAGCACAAAATAAACGCAATGTGAGCAACATGTCAGCAGAAAATAAACGCAATGGGCAACATGTCAGCACAAAATAAACGCAATGTGGGCAACATTTCACCAGAAAATAAAATGCAATGTGGGCAACATTTCACCAGAAAATAAAACGCAATGTGGGCAACATTTCACCAGAAAATAAAACGCAATGTGGGCATCATGTCAGCAGTAAATAACGCAATGTGGGCAACATGTCAGCAGTAAATAACGCAATGTGACACATTTTAGCAGTAAATAACGCAATGCGGGCAACATGTCAGTAGTAAATAACGCAATGCGGGCAACATGTCAGCAGTAAATAGCGCAATGCAGGCAACATGTCAGCAGTAAATAACGCAATGTGGGCAACATGTCAGCAGTAAATAACGCAATGTATGCAGCATGTCAGCAGTAAATAGCGCAATGTGTGCAGCATGTCAGCAGTACATAGAGAGAGAGTCGTGTCGGAATGTCTGATGACCATCGGACTACCTGTGTGCGAGGACGCCGATGAGGCAGGTGCCATGTCAATGCAGGCTGCTGCTGCTCCGGCCCGGGCTGGTCTGGGTGTGACGGCCCGACGGTTGTTCTCTTCTTCCCTCCGCGTAGCTCTTCCAACTCGTGGATTGTGTGCTGCACTGCTGCGTGTTGACGCCTCTGCGACGTCAACACGCACATTAAAGGGAACCTAAACTGAGAAGGATATGGATTTTTCTTTTTAAAATAATACCAGTTGCCTGACTCTCCTGCTGATCCTGTGTCTCTAATACTTTCAGCCACAGCCCCTCAACAAGCATGCAGATCATGTGCTCTGACTGAAGTCAGACTGGATTAGCTGCATGCTTGTTTCAGGTGTGTCATTCAGCCACTTCTGCAGCCATAGAGAGCAACAAGGCTGCCAGGCAACTGGTATTGTTTAAAAGAAAAATCCATACCCCTCTCAGTTTAGGTTCCCTTTAAACAGCGGGGGGCGGGGCAGACTGCGGCGGGAATCCAGTTGTTAGCCAATTTAATGCAGGCAGAAGACAGGGAGGGAGGGGAGCAGTAGCAGCAGGGCAGAGCAGGGCGGATCAGGGCGGCGGGGGGCCGAGGACGGAACACTGATGTCACATACTCCCGCAGCTGGGACGTCCTGCATCTAAAAGTGGGACTTTTCCTGGGACCCAAGCCAGCCTGGGACAGGGGACCCCGAATCTGGGACCCGTCCCAGGTAATCTGGGACGTATGGTCACTCTACTTTCACCCTGTTCTCATGCACTGAAGTTTCAGACTGCTTGTTTCTTCCTGCAAACAGCTTTGCCCTTGTCTGTAATTCTTCAGTATGTGAATGCCCAGCCAGCTCAGAGGACGATTTTTCCAGCTTGTAAAAGATAAGAGAGAAGAGAGAAGCTGCTCTAATCCTAAATAACACACAGGCAGTGTGCATACAGGGGCCTGGAAGTGGGAGTTCATAGCAGAACCACAACACTGAAGAACTTGGCAGCCTTCCAGACACAGGCCGACAAGTCTGACAGGGGAAAGATACATTGATTTATTACAGAGACAGTGATAGTATAAAGTGCTGCAGTAAGCCAGAACACATTAGAATAGCTTTTTGAACTTGTAGGACGATAAAAAACAGGATGCAATTTTTGTTACGGAGTCTCTTTAAGAAAGCATTGGGAAGCTTCTTAACAATGTGCAGAACAGTTCCCCCTGCTGGTAAGGACAGATTAAGAAGAAATATCTGTCGGTAATGCGTTGATAAATCTCCCCCTCTGTGCCTACAAGCTCCTGAAGTGTAAATCCAGCCCTGATTTTAAAAGTTGAGTGCTTATGTGAATGTATTTAGTCGAATAAATTGCATGTTTAAAACCAGTGGCATATCTAAGGAGCTTTGGGCCCCGATGCAAGTTTTACAATGGGGCCCCCCAAGCACTCTATACATAACAATTGATACGGCACACCAAAACCTGCCAATGGCAACTAAAGTGTCAGAGGTGCAAGAAGGGGATGGGGAACAGTTTGTTAAAGAGAGTCTGAAGCGAGAATAAATCTCGCTTCAGACCTCATAAATAGCAGGGGCACGTGTGCCCCTGCTAAAACGCCGCTATAGCGCGGCTTAACGGGGGTCCCTTCACCCCCAAATCCCCCTCGATACACCCGGGGAGCGCTTCCTGGTTGGGGCAGGGCTAACCGCCGCAGCCCTGCCCCACGCGCGTCTGTCAGCGCGTATCTCCGCCTCTCCCCCGCCCCTCTCAGTCTTCCTTCACTGAGAGGGGCGGGGGAGAGGCGGCGATGCGCCGCTGACAGACGCGACTGGAGGCAGGGCTGCAGCCGTTAGCCCTGCCTCCAGGAAGGGAAATTCTGCGACCTTTCTACGACACACTTTTGCGGGGGGTGGGTTGGGGGTGAAGGGACCCCCGTTTAGCCGCGGGATAGCGGCGTTTTAGCAGGGGCACACGTGCCCCTGCTATTTATGAGCTCTGAAGCGAGATTTATTCTCGCTTCAGAGTCTCTTTATTAATGATTACCACTAGTCAAAGTATCTATAGAAGTCATTATTATGAGCACAGGATCAATAGAGAGCTAATACTGTAGTTGAGGGAGGGCCCTTCAGTGTCCCTCTGGCCCAAGGGCCCCGATGCGGTCGCAACCTATGCAACCCCTATTGCAACGCCCCTGTTTAAAAAACGTCCTATTTACTGGTGGGGAGATTTGCTACCAAGCCATTTTGACCAGCCATTTTGACCAGACGGCTACTACAAAATCAAACAATCTAACGTTGAAGGAGGACGGAGAGAAAGAAATGTTATATTATATCGTGGACAAGTTGCTTCAAGTCTGTGGTGCTCTACGTACAGCCACTGTATTTTTGACCTAAAGAAGCGGGTAAAGCCTGCAAAACGTGCTGTCTTTTAGGGTCCAATAAAATTGAAAACGTCTTACTCTCCTTCGAGGTAAGATTGTTTCATTTATATATATTTTTTTCCTTCACATTTTGGGGCACCTCCTCTCATCCATCCAAGTCTGTTCCCCTAGATAGGGGTCTCCCCATGGATACTAGATCCAGTAGGGGTTTTTTTGTCTTTTTTTTTTTTGTGGGGGGATGCAATTGACCATATTGTGAAGAAGATTTATATAGTGCTACCCTTAAAGGTCCCCCCATTTATCATGTCACGTTCGAGGTCACACTAGACCTCTCCTACTTGGTAGATATGTTCCCCTTATATAGTTCTCCAAGTGTATAGTACTTCATTTTATGGTGCTATTATAATGGCCTCAATTTATAAGTGGTTCCAACTAAAGACTAAAAATCTACTCAGCAGAACTGAAAAGGCTTGATGTTTCTTTAACAGTTTCACAGCATCAGAACTTTGTTTTTCCTGCCAAAGCATAATTTTTTGCTGCATTTTAGCTAAGCTCCACTCATCAAAGAAAACTGCCCGGGCTTTTTTTCCCCTGATGCTGTGCAAAGCATGATTGGATTTCCTATGTTGTTATTTACGTTGCCTAGCAACTGGGAGGGGTGATCAGCACACAGGACAGTTGGAACTGTGTCTCATGCTCCCTGTCACCTCCTTCCAACCAAAAAGATGGCTGCCCTCATGAAATCAAACATTTGCCTGTTCTTTTAACCTGTTGAGGACCGCAGTGCTAAACCCCCCTAGTGACCAGGCTATTTTTAGTAAAATAGCACACTGCAGCTTTAAGGCTAAGCTGCAGGGCCGCACAACATATCACACAAGTGATTCCCCCCCCCCCTCTTTTCTCCCCACCAAAAGAGCTCTCTGTTGGTGGGGTCTGATCGCTCCCCCCATTTTTTATTTTTTTTTAAATAAATCTTTTTGTTAGTTTTTTTTTTAAAAAAGCTGTTTCTTTAAAAATGTCCCCTCCTTCCTCCCTCCCTCCCCACAGCCAGCCAATTATGGCGATCGGCTGTCATAGGCTTCTGCCTATGACAGCCTATCGCTCTCTTGTCGGCTGTCCCTAGTACAACGCGCAGCCGATCGCATCGCTGTACATGCAAATAGACGGCGATCACGCCGTCTATTAGTCTCCAGAGCGGCAAAAGCCCCTCGGAGACTGAAGGTGGGGCGGAACTCGGCCCCCCAAGCAGGAGATGCCTGCAAAACAGAGCCCCAGGACTTTACGCCAATTGGCGTTAGGCGGTCCTGGGGCTGCCGCCGCGGCCACGCCCATCGGCGTGACTCGGTCGGCAAAATGTTAAAACAGAGTGGGTAAGAGATTATATTACCTATCTATTTTAATTAACATAACTAATGTAACTTAATGACAGTATGTTTGTTTAGGCTGAAGTTCCTTTTTAAAATACCGTATGTTCCCCTTTCCAAAGTCTGCCCATGCTGGGCGGTTTTGGGAGTTAAATCCACAACCTCATGCTTAGTAGGCAGATGCAGTAACTGTGGATTTCAACTCCCAAGTAAGTCCTAAATGTAACAACAACAAAAAATGTTCCCTTGGCAGTTCTGCTAAAATGCCTGCAGGTTCTGATTGCTCCAGTGCTTCAGTGCTTTAGGTCCCAGCCTGTTGCCATCTTGCCTACCGAGTCATCAGGCTGGGACTTGGTGGACACACCAGAGGAGGCTGGGAACAGATCACAGTGATCACCACGCTGCTGAAACAGGTGACAGATAAATATACTTTTACCTGGTATGGCTGCTGTCTCTGTGGATATGAATCAGATGTCAAGAAGGGCTTCCCTGATTAATCCTTTTATGATCTCCTGGGATAATGAGCACAGGTAAGTATCAGCATACACCTCATGTTCATTTTGCAGCTACAGATCTTTTTGCTATAGCTGCATACCTAAAAGTATATGAATGTACTGTATTGATGGTTACTAGCTTAAATACAGGTGGTTACCTACATACTAACAGGTTTTGTTGTGGGAGGCTGTTTATGAATTGAGCCATGTGTTATACATACTGGTACAAGTGGATACATTTGGATTTGGACGCACCATATACAGTAAATGTTTTTTGGTTGTTTTCAATGTGCTTTAAACTGCTTACAACAGTACAGTATATACAATACTGTAACCTGTAATAGCAAAATATGTTATAACATAAACAGTAAAGTATAATTTTTACATGACAACGACAACTTTACATAGTTACATAGTTATTTTGGTTGAAAAAAGACATACGTCCATCGAGTTCAACCAGTACAAAGTACAATTCCAGCCCGTCCCCCACATACCCCTGTTGATCCAGAGGAAGGCGAAAAAAAACCCCCACAAGGCATGGTCCAATTAGCCCCAAAAGGGAAAAATTCCTTCCTGACTCCAGATGGCAATCAGATAAAATCCCTGGATCAACATCATTAGGCATAACCTAGTAATTGTAGCCATGGATGTCTTTCAACGCAAGGAAAGCATCTAAGCCCCATTTAAATGCAGGTATAGAGTTTGCCATAACGACTTCCTGTGGCAATGCATTCCACATCTTAATCACTCTTACTGTAAAGAACCCTTTCCTAAATAAATGGCTAAAACGTTTTTCCTCCATGCACAGATCATGTCCTCTAGTCCTTTGAGAAGGCCTAGGGACAAAAAGCTCATCCGCCAAGCTATTATATTGCCCTCCGATGTATTTATACATGTTAATTAGATCTCCTCTAAGGCGTCTTTTCTCTAGACTAAATAAACCCAGTTTATCTAACCTTTCTTGGTAAGCGAGACCTTCCATCCCACGTATCAATTTTGTAGCTCGTCTCTGCACCTGCTCTAAAACTGCAATATCTTTTTTATTATATAGCAAGGAAATGAACAGCACTACTTAAAAACAGGCAAGTGCCTACCTGCAAAAGAGTGCAAGCCCCACTTGTGGAGTCGAATACACACCGAGCATACACATGACCTGTCTACCACTGGAGGAGGATGTTAGTTTCCTGTAACAGCCTGCATGCAACCTATTAAGTACTCGTCCCTCCCACTGCGAAGAAGTCGATCCTCCATGGGAGGGGCCTAACACTAACTAAATCCTAACCTATGTATATGCATAGCCTGGGTGCGGCTAATCAAATAAAATCGATGATCCACCTTTTGCGCAATATCTTTTTTATAATGTGGTGCAGGGGCGTAACTAGAAATCACTGAGCCCCCCTGCGAATATTTGGATGGCCCCCCCCCCCCCATAGGTGCCAAATAATCGTAATGGGGCAGCGTTTCACTGTAAATTAATTGTAAAGTGGGCAGCATTTTACCAGACAATCGTAATGTGGGCCAGAAAATCGTAATGTGGGCAGAGTTCACCAGAAAATCGTAATGTGGGCCTTTAGAAAATCATAATGTGGGCAGAGTTCACCAGAAAATCGTAATGTGGGAACCAGTCACCAGAAAATTGTAACGTGGACAGCATTCACCAGACAATCGTAATGTGGGCAGCGTTCACCAGAAAATCATAATGTGGGCAGAGTTCACCAGAAAATCGTAACGTGAGCAGCAGTCACCAGAAAATTGTAACGTGGACAGCATTCACCAGACAATCGTAATGTGGGCAGCGTTCACCAGAATATCGTAATGTGGGACAGAAAATCGTAATGTGGGCAGAGTTCACCAGAAAATCGCAATGTGGGCAGCAGTCACCAGAAAATCGCCATGTGGGCAGCAGTCACCAGAAAATCGCAATGTGGGCATCAGTCACCAGAAAATCCTAATGTGGGCAGCAGTCACCAGAAAATCGCAATGTGGGCAGCAGTCACCAGAAAATCCTAATGTGGGCAGCATACACCAGAAAATCGTAATGTGGGCAGCAGACACCAGAAAATCGCAATGTGGGCAGCAGACACCTGAAAATCGTAATGTGGGCAGCAGACACCAGAAAATCGTAATGTGGGCAGCAGACACCTGAAAATCGTAATGTGGGCAGCAGACACCTGAAAATCGTAATGTGGGCAGCAGACACCTGAAAATCGTAATGTGGCCAGCAGGCACCTGAAAATCGTAATGTGGGCAGCAGACACCTGAAAATCGCAATGTGGGCAGCAGACACCTGAAAATCGTAATGTGGGCAGCAGACACCTGAAAATCGTAATGTGGGCAGCAGACACCTGAAAATCGCAATGTGGGCAGCAGTGACCAGAAAATCGCAATGTGGGCAGCAGTGACCAGAAAATCGTAATGTGGGCAGCAGACACCTGAAAATCGTAATGTGGGCAGCAGGCACCTGAAAATCGTAATGTGGGCAGCAGTCACCAGAAAATCGTAATGTGGGCAGCAGACACCTGAAAATCGTAATGTGGGCAGCAGGCACCTGAAAATCGTAATGTGGGCAGCAGTGACCAGAAAATCGCAATGTGGGCAGCAGTGACCAGAAAATCGTAATGTGGGCAGCAGTCACCAGAAAATCCTAATGTGGGCAGCATACACCAGAAAATCGCAATGTGGGCAGCAGACACCAGAAAATCGCAATGTGGGCAGCAGACACCTGAAAATCGTAATGTGGGCAGCAGACACCAGAAAATCATAATGTGGGCAGCAGACACCTGAAAATCGTAATGTGGGCAGCAGACACCTGAAAATCGTAATGTGGGCAGCAGACACCTGAAAATCGTAATGTGGGCAGCAGGCACCTGAAAATCGTAATGTGGGCAGCAGACACCTGAAAATCGTAATGTGGGCAGCAGACACCTGAAAATCGTAATGTGGGCAGCAGACACCTGAAAATCGTAATGTGGGCAGCAGACACCTGAAAATCGCAATGTGGGCAGCAGTGACCAGAAAATCGCAATGTGGGCAGCAGTGACCAGAAAATCGTAATGTGGGCAGCAGACACCTGAAAATCGTAATGTGGGCAGCAGGCACCTGAAAATCGTAATGTGGGCAGCAGTCACCAGAAAATCGTAATGTGGGCAGCAGACACCTGAAAATCGTAATGTGGGCAGCAGGCACCTGAAAATCGCAATGTGGGCAGCAGTGACCAGAAAATCGCAATGTGGGCAGCAGTGACCAGAAAATCGTAATGTGGGCAGCAGACACCTGAAAATCGTAATGTGGGCAGCAGGCACCTGAAAATCGTAATGTGGGCAGCAGTCACCAGAAAATCGTAATGTGGGCAGCAGACACCTGAAAATCGTAATGTGGGCAGCAGACACCTGAAAATCGTAATGTGGGCAGCAGTGACCAGAAAATCGCAATGTGGGCAGCAGTGACCAGAAAATCGTAATGTGGGCAGCAGTCACCAGAAAATCGTAATGTGGGCAGCAGACACCTGAAAATCGTAATGTGGGCAGCAGACACCTGAAAATCGTAATGTGGGCAGCAGGCACCTGAAAATCGTAATGTGGGCAGCAGTCACCAGAAAATCGTAATATGGGCAGCAGACACCTGAAAATCGTAATGTGGGCAGCAGACACCTGAAAATCGTAATGTGGGCAGCAGTCACCAGAAAATCGTAATGTGGGCAGCAGACACCTGAAAATCGTAATGTGGGCAGCAGGCACCTGAAAATCACAATGTGGGCAGCAGACACCTGAAAATCGTAATATGGGCAGCAGACACCTGAAAATCGTAATGTGAGCAGCAGACACCTGAAAATCGTAATGTGGGCAGCAGTGACCAGAAAATCGCAATGTGGGCAGCAGTGACCAGAAAATCGTAATGTGGGCAGCAGTCATCAGAAAATCGTAATGTGGGCAGCAGACACCTGAAAATCGTAATGTGGGCAGCAGACACCTGAAAATCGTAATGTGGGCAGCAGGCACCTGAAAATCGTAATGTGGGCAGCAGTCACCAGAAAATCGTAATGTGGGCAGCAGTCACCAGAAAATCGTAATGTGGGCAGCAGACACCTGAAAATCGTAATGTGGGCAGCAGGCACCTGAAAATCACAATGTGGGCAGCAGACACCTGAAAATCGTAATATGGGCAGCAGACACCTGAAAATCGTAATGTGGGCAGCAGACACCTGAAAATCGTAATGTGGGCAGCAGTCACCAGAAAATCGTAATGTGGGCAGCAGACACCTGAAAATCGTAATGTGGGCAGCAGACACCTGAAAATCGTAATGTGGGCAGCAGGCACCTGAAAATCACAATGTGGGCAGCAGACACCTGAAAATCGTAATATGGGCAGCAGACACCTGAAAATCGTAATGTGGGCAGCAGACACCTGAAAATCGTAATGTGGGCAGCAGACACCTGAAAATCCCCCTCCAGCTAGTCAATGTGTGTGGGCAGCGGGCAGCGGGCAGCAGCGGGATACATACCTTCTTCCTTGCGTTCCATCGCCGCCTTCTCGCTCTAGCGGCTGACGTCACTTCCGCTTCCGGAAGTGACGTCAGCCGCTAGAGCGAGAAGGCGGCGATGGAACGCAAGGAAGAAGGTATGTATCCCGCCGCCGCTGCCCGCTGCCCGCTGCCCACACACATTGACTAGCTGGAGGGGAGCGCAGAGGGGAGAGCCCCGAGGTGAGGGAGAGGGGGGAACTTCCCCTCTCCCCGCCGACTGTGGGCAAGGCTTTCCCCTCATGCTGCCACCCCTCCAGCCCCCAAAAAACGGCCCCGAGCGGGCCCCAGGGGGGGGCCGGGCCCCCCCGTGGGCGCAGGCGCTGCAGGGCCTATTGCTACGCCCCTGATGTGGTGCCCAGAACTGAATTCCATATTCCAGATGTGGCCTTACTAGAGAGTTAAAGAGGGGCAATATTATGCTAGCATCTCGAGTTTTTATTTCCCTTTTAGTGCATCCCAAAATTTTGTTCGCTTTAGCTGCAGCGGCTTGGCATTGAGTACGATTATTTAACTTGTTGTCGATGAGTACTCCTAAGTCCTTCTCCAAGTTTGATGTCCCCAACTGTATCCCATTTATTTTGTATGGTGCTAGACCATTGGTACGACCAAAATGCATGAATTTACATTTGTCAACATTGAACTTCATCTGCAATGTATGTGCCCATATAGCCATCCTATCCAGATCCTGTTGCAATATGACACTATCTTCCTGAGAGTTGATGATTCTGCACAATTTTGTATTATCTGCAAAAATAGCAACATTGCTCACTACTGCATCTACTAGGTCATTAATAAATAAATTGAAGAGCACTGGACCCAGTACAGTACCCTGTGGGACCCCACTGCTAACAGTCTCCCATTTTGAGTACGATCCATTGACCACAACTCTTTGTTTTCTGTCCATTAGCCAGTTCCCTATCCATGCACACAAACTCTTCCCCAGTCCTTGCATCCTCAACTTTTGCACCAGACTTCTGTGGGGAACAGTGTCGAAGGCCTTTGCAAAGTCCAAGTATATCACATCTACAGCATTCCCAATATCCATATTAGCATTCACTACCTCATAAAAGCTGAGCATGTTAGTCAAACAGGACCTGTCTTTAGTAAACCCATGTTGATGCTGAGAAATAAGATTATTTTCTACTATGAAGTCATGTATAGTATCTCTTAGTAACCCCTCAAATAGTTTGCATACAACTGATGTTAAGATTACAGGTCTATAATTTCCTGGATCAGATTTTTTTCCCTTCTTAAATAATGGGAAAACGTGGGCTGTACGCCAATCCACTGGGACTCTGCCAGTTGCAAGAGAGTCACAAAAGATAAGATAAAGGGGCTTAGCTATAACTGAACTTAATTCTCTTAGGATCCGAGGATGCATGCCATCCGGGCCAGGTGCCTTGTCTATTTTTAATTTATTTAGTCTTGCCTTTACTTCTTCCTGCGTTAAGTATTTAATATTACAGTTAGAAGATTGATACTCTTCTGCCTCTGTAGTTTGCAACAGTGCTGTTTCCTTTGTGAAGACAGAAGCAAAGAAAGCATTTAATAACTCTGCCTTACCTTTGTCATCCACCATTGAGTTCCCACCCTCATCCTTTAGGATTCCTATACAGTCAACCTTTCTTTTTTTAGAGACTTTGTATGTGTGATATGTTTGTAACTTAAAAGGACACTATAGGGGGGTCAGGGGAAAATGAGTTGAAGTTACCCGGGGCTTCTAATGGTCCCCCATGGACATCCTGTGTCTGCGCAGCCCGCCTCTGGTTCATTTCTGGAATTTTAGACTTTAAAGTCTGAAAACCACTGCGCCTGCGTTGCCGTGTCCTCACTCCCGCTGATTGCACCAGGAGCGTACTGCGCAGGCCCAGTATGGTCTGTGCCTGCGCCGTGCGCTCTTGGTGACATCAGGGGAAGCGAAGACACGACAACGCAGGCGCAGTGGTTTTCAGACTTTAAAGTCTGAAATTCCAGAAGTGAACTGGAGGCACTGGTGAGTGGCTGCACGGGCAAAGGATGTCTGCGGGGGACCATTAGAAGCCCCGGGTAACGTCAACTCATTTTCCCCCGACCCCCCTACAGTATCCCTTTAAGTAAGTAGTAGACAATCTGAATTAATTTTTCCTTTTAGCTATAATAATCAAAGTAATCTCATCAATCAAGAAAGTTATTATTTTTTTTTTTTTTACCATCGTCTAAATGGTAATAGGATCTGAAGTTCTAATGTCAATGTAACACAGTCAGAACAAGTTATTGAATGAATTTATATTTCTACTAGTGGCCTAAGCCCGTTTAAAAACCCGCTAGGTCCGTCACGCTCGCGCCCGCTGTGTACCCGTCACGCACGCCCGCCCCTCCTGGCCCCGTCCTCCTCCGGCTCTCGGCGTTGTCTCTGCATCTTGTCCCTGCACATGCGCAGTGCTAAAAAGGACTGATGGACGGACGGATGCAGCGACACAGGGATTTTATAGTATAGGATAAACCTTTTGTGTTATAGAACGGTCAGCTAAGAAGTAATCTGATCTACCTATGAGGAGAGATGACTAGAAAAGAACATAAAATTGTAAAAGGACAAGTATTGCGAACAATTGCACTATAAATTACCTTTTTCCTATGCTGCTGCCCAAAAAAAAAAAAAAAAAGGGGAGCAATCAGAGCCCACCAACAGAAAGCTCTGTTGGTGGGCATAAAATGAAGGGTGGGATTCACTTGTGTGCTGAGTTGTACAGCCCTGCAGTGAGGCCTTACAGCTGCAGTGGCCTAAATAGCAAAAAATAGCCTGGTCAGTAGGGGGTGTAAGCCTAAGGTCCTCAAGTGGTTAATTAAAAATGGACAGCACCAGCCATCTTTTCGGCATTTCTTTCTCTCTGACCTGCTTATTGACTTAATTTTCCCAGACATTAGGACTTTAAAATATTAAACAATCCTCGTTCTATCTATCTTTCATGATGCACTTCTGATAATATGTCCCTCTACTAATTAGTTTGGAATGTGTCTGTCCTATACCATAATCCATCTTTGCTTATTGAAGTATACAGGGCTTCAACCAATATATTCATTTAAATATAAAGCTGATTATATAATTCTTCTTAAAACAATTACTGTAATCATACAAGGTATAACTGCATATTATTACTTAATACAGTAATTTAAATCAATTTTCTATATATTTGTCTTTCTTATGAGCAAATAAACTCTTAAATTATTTCCACTAGCAGGAGTCAATATTTAATTATTTTTAAATATGTTTGTTTTATATTTTTGATGTCTCAGAAATGTCTGTTCCCAAAACATAGCACGTGTTATCGCTTAGCTAGCTGAAAAGTCCTTGATGCAAAAACTACATGTAAGCAATATTGTGAATGTTTCACTGTCTCAAATGAATATTTGCATAAGTTAAAGAGCCACAGAGTAATGTTTAAAATGGTACCCTAACATCACATCACATAATTTAATTTAATTTAAATTTTGCATAGCACATTCAAACATATAATGAACTAAAACAAATACAGTACATGTGACAGCATATGACAGAATTCTGACACCTCACTGGTAAATGTTATTGATTTTAGATAGAGTGACCAGACGTCTCGGATTGCCCAGGACGCGTCCCGGATTCGGGGTCCGCTGTCCCAGGCTTAATGAGGTCCCGGGAAACGTCCCGCTTTCAGCAGCGGGACGTCCCGGCCTCGGGACTCTGGTCACTCTATCCTCATGAATTGGCAGCGGCGTCTATAGACGCCGTGCCAGTTCATTGCCCGCAGCCCCGCTCCAGCCTCCTCTTCCGGTGTCTGTTCCGACACCGGCAGGCGAGCAGGGCTATGGCAAGATGGCTGCCGAAGCCCTGTACTGGAGACTATTTGTGTCTCCAGTACAGGGCTTCGGGCGCCATCTTGCTGTAGCCCTGTCAGCGTGGGAGACGAGCAGGAGGAGGAAGGAGGTCCCGGGAGCAGCGCGCCAGAGGCCGGTGACTTCTGCCAGGTGAGTAAATGCTTTCTTTTCCAGGTGAAATGTTTCTTTTCTGGTGAAATGTTTGCCCGCATTGCGTTTCTTTTTCAGGTGAAATGTTTGCCCGCATTGCGTTTCTTGTCTGGTGAAATGTTTGCCCACATTACGTTTCTTTTCTGGTGAAATGTTTGCCCGCATTGCGTTTCTTTTCTGGGGAAATGTTTGCCCGCATTGCGTTTCTTTCCTGGTGAAATGTTTGCCTGCATTGTGTTTCTTTTCTGGTGAAATGTTTGCCCGCATTGCGTTTCTTGTCTGGTGAAATGTTTGCCCGCATTGCATTTCTTGTCTGGTGAAATGTTTGCCCGCATTACATTTCTTGTCTGGTGAAATGTTTGCCCGCATTGCGTTTCTTTTCTGATGAAATGTTTGCCCGCATTGCGTTTATTTTGTACTGACATGTTGCCCGCATTGCATTTATTTTGTACTGACATGTTTGCCCGCATTGCGTTTATTTTGTACTGACATGTTGCCCGCATTGCGTTTATTTTGTACTGCAATGTTGCCCGCATTGCGTTTATTTTGTACTGACATGTTTGCCCGCATTGCATTTATTTTATACTGACATGTTTGCCCGCATTGCATTTATTTTATACTGACATGTTGCCCGCATTGCGGTTATTTTGTGCTGACATGTTGCCTATTGCATTTATTTTCTGGTGTCCGGGGTAACTGTTACTGCATTTATTATTTAATGGTCATAGATGGCTATGTTTGCTGCTTTGTGGTTACGGTATACTATTAGCATCACACAGTTTCTGCACACCCATGATGCAAAGTCTCGTTTGTCCACATCATGGTGTAAACACTGCTTTCTTATGCCTCGCTGTTACATCATTACGTTAGCTCCGCCCATACAATGTCACGGCCACGCCCATTTTTCGCCGCGCGCGCGCCGCAGCCCACTCCCTCCAGTCTACTTTTCGCGCCCCCCCCCCCTCCCCACTCCCCGTTCCAGGTTGGACCCACCAAAATCTGGTCACTCTATTTTAGACAATTTATTTGATCTTATTTTCAATGAGCAGGTGGCAGTTTGTTTGACAGCTGAAACACTTTAAACAGGATAGAGGTGTTGGTTTTAGGTTGGAATAGGTTTTAGGCAAGCACCAGAGAACCTTGCAGCTGTTATATTGCATCAGGGAAGGTGAGTATAGTCTGTTCTTTCCACCCACAGGTATTTTAGCATATTACCTGGAGCCAGAGCAGGGACAAGGTCCTCCAGCACCCAAGGCTGAGACACCAAAGTGCGCCCCTCCATCCCTCCCACCCCAGCTGTCACACACTGATTGCTATTAGACTAAGAGGACCACAGGGCCCACAACCTCCCCAACACCTTAATATCTAGTTATCTGGCTTGCAGTCACTGCTATGTATCCCCTTTTCTTATTTATTTCTGCTTCATACACAATTAGGAATGACAGCTGAATGAATTGTGCGCCCCCTTCTACACTGCGCCCTGAGGCTGGAGCCTCTCCAGCCTATGCCTCGGCCCGGCCCTGCCTGGAGCTGTACTGCAAATATGTTTCCTGTGCTGGTTTGAAAATGCAAAATCACATTTCCATAATTACTCTAATATTTACACTTATGCACTATTTCTTTAGGACTAACTACAACTTCAGATCTATGAATTGAGGAATTATAATGCCGGATCAGGATGAAAAAGGGAAAAAGACGGAAAGATCAACTGATAAGAAAGCCCAAGCAGCATCTCTAAGGTTTGTCACTGTGTGTGTGTGTGTGTGTGTGTGTGTGTGTGTGTGTGTGTGTGTGTGTGTGTATACATTTATTATACACACACTAGGGTATACACTTGAATATTAGAGTTGGGCCGAACGGTTCGCCGGCGAACGTGGTTCGCGCGAACTTAGGTGGTTCGCGTGCGGGTACCGCACGCGAACGTTTTGCGGAAGAAGTTCGGTTCGCCCCATAATGCACCTGAGGGTCAACTTTGACCCTCTGCATCACAGTCAGCAGGCCCAGTGTAGCCAATTAGGCTACACTAGCCCCTGGAGCCCCACCCCCCTTATATAAGGCAGGCAGCGGCGGCCATTACGGCCACTCGTGTGCCTGCATTAGTGAGAGTAGGGCGAGCTGCTGCAGTCTCTCATATAGGGAAAGATTAGTTAGGCTTAACTTCTTCCTGGCTGCATACCTGTTCTGTTCAGTGAGCCCTCAGCCCACTGCATACCTGTACTGTGATCCTGCCACTGCATACCTGTTCAGTGATCCTGCCACTGCATACCTGTTCTGTGAACCCACCCACCACCACTGCATACCTGTTCAGTGATCCTGCCACTGCATACCTGTTCTGTGAACCCACCCACCACTGCATACCTGTTCAGTGATCCTGCTGCCACTGCATACCTGTTCTGTGAACCCACCCACCACTGCATACCTGTTCAGTGATCCTGCCACTGCATACTTGTTCAGTGAACCCACCCACCACCACTGCATACCTGTTCAGTGATCCTGCCACTGCATACCTGTTCTGTGAACCCACCACTGCATACCTGTTCTGTGAACCCACCCACCACTGCATACCTGTTCAGTGATCCTGCTGCCACTGCATACCTGTTCTGTGAATCCACCCACCACTGCATACCTGTTCAGTGATCCTGCCACTGCATACTTGTTCTGTGAACCCACCCACCACCACTGCATACCTGTTCAGTGATCCTGCCACTGCATACCTGTTCTGTGAACCCACCCACCACTGCATACCTGTTCAGTGATCCTGCTGCCACTGCATACCTGTTCTGTGAACCCACCCACCACTGCATACCTGTTCAGTGATCCTGCCACTGCATACTTGTTCTGTGAACCCACCCACCACCACTGCATACCTGTTCAGTGATCCTGCCACTGCATACCTGTTCTGTGAACCCACCACTGCATACCTGTTCTGTGAACCCACCCACCACTGCATACCTGTTCAGTGATCCTGCTGCCACTGCATACCTGTTCTGTGAACCCACCCACCACTGCATACCTGTTCAGTGATCCTGCCACTGCATACTTGTTCTGTGAACCCACCCACCACCACTGCATACCTGTTCAGTGATCCTGCCACTGCATACCTGTTCTGTGAACCCACCACTGCATACCTGTTCTGTGAACCCACCCACCACTGCATACCTGTTCAGTGATCCTGCTGCCACTGCATACCTGTTCTGTGAACCCACCACTGCATACCTGTTCTGTGAACCCACCACTGCATACCTGTTCAGTGAACCCGCCACTGCATACCTGTTCTGTTCAGTGGACCCGCCACTGTATACCTGTTTAGTGAACCCGCCACTGCATACCTGTTCTGTTCAGTGGAGTTTGGTGTGTCAGTGTGAAGCAGTACCTTAATTACACTACCTGATTGATGTATACACATGCAAGATGTTTTAAAGCACTTTAGGCCTGTCATTTAGCATTCAATGTGATTTCTGCCCTTAAAACGCTGCTTTTCGTCAAATCCAGATTTTTCCCGGGGACTTTTGGCGTGTATCCCACTCCGCCATGCCCCCCTCCAGGTGTTAGACCCCTTGAAACATCTTTTCCATCACTTTTGTGGCCAGCATAATTATTTTTTTTTTCAAAGTTCGCATCCCCATTGAAGTCTATTGCGGTTTGCGAACTTTAACGCGAACCGAACCTTCCGCGGAAGTTCGCGAACCCGGTTCGCGAACCTAAAATCGGAGGTTCGGCCCAACTCTATTGAATATACCTGATGCTGTAATAGTTTGTCAAATGCAGCATGGGCATTCTTACTTGCAATGATCATGTGTTTAATCTATGTTAAACATTCATAGAAGCAAAATAAATATAAATATTATACTGCTATGGCTTAATAAAATGGCAGTTTTATCTTAATAAACGTTTTTACCTTTCAAATATTTAATGTTATTTACAGTTCCCTGGCTTCACTTCTTGCTCTAACAAGCAGATAGACAACAGCTATGATCAAAAAATTAAGCTAATATGCTAACTGGCCCAAATCAGGAAGCAAAAGTTGGCATTAACAAATCCCAACTTCTAAAGCTACAGTAGGCACTCTCATGCGATAACCATTGTCTGAAACAGCCGGTAAAGATGGTTTCAGCCGATGATCGTTATGTGGGTACAGTGGCCAACAATCTTGTTGCTTGGACATCGGAGGTGGTTAAGGATCCGTCCTGTTGGGTCTTTAAAGGATACCAAATGTGAAAGCTTCTGGTAAAAACTAAACCTGTATTGCATAGAGGGGTATAATCAGATACTCACCGCGCCTCCTGTTCCCCTCCTTTCCCCGCCGCTCTTCTCTGCTCCGTCTTGTTGTCCTGGGCGACTTTGGCGACTCCAAACCCAGACATACTGCGCCGCGCATGCCCAGTATGTCCGTTCTGCTCCCCTGTGGCCATGTAGTAACGTCACAGGACAGGAGCATGCTCGCTCCCTCTATCAATGTCCTCAATCAGCACTCACGCCAGGACGGAGGAGCGAGCGCACCACTGTCCTGTGACGTCACTACATGGCCACAGGGGAGCAGGTGAGGGACTGAGGGAACGGGAGGCATGGCGAGTATTTGATTATGCTCCCCTACCCAGTACAGGTTTTGTTTATCCTCTAACAACCTCTGATGGCCAAGCATTACCAATCCCAATGCTATTTTCACCCCCGGCGACCATTTGAAGCTGCTCCGTCATCCACCAATCGTCGTTTCTCTGCCCCCCTCCATAGCAACAGAAAACATTGTTAGCCCCAAGGCTAGGCAATAGGCATGTGTCCATACAGCATCGTTCCCCAAATTGGCACGCAAGAGATTGTTTCCCAATGGGCCACAATTCTTGCATGTGTGTGCTTCATAGCCTATGCAATCAACCACTAGCTGTGTTAATTCTTTAGGCCACATTCACAGTGGCCATTGTGTTCCCTGTGACAGCAGGAACGCAACAAATCAGGACAGTGGTGCCACACCTTATGCTCATGTTGCATCGGGTACAGTGAAGCATATCACTGAAGTCAATGAAAAGTGTGCTTCACTTCTACTGTTAACATGCGCATTTACTGGTAATGCACAATGACAGCTCTGGCTTCCCCTTGCTTGCCACCTGGATTTTTTATGGTTACATGAGATAGCAACAGGGTCAGAGGAGGTATCAACCATGTCCCTGGACACCTTTAAGTCCCTAGGCAGCTGCCTAAATTGCCTTGTAAGCTGAATCGTATGGTCATCAGATGGGGGGGGGGGGGGGGCAGAGATAGTCAATTTCTCATGTCTTGTGCTCTTTCTCCCGCCTATAAAAAATAATGGTATTGGTGCTTCTACAGAATCCAACAAAGCTGGAAGGTTGGAAAGTGCACAGGAATTGGAGGCATGGTCCCGGTAATTCAGCACAATAGCTTAGGCTCTACAAGTCCCATCATGGTGTGACACAGTGATGTGAACAATTGTATGGGCAGCGAGTTCACATGCAATATTACTATATAACACAGCACACATAGGGCTTCATTCACTAAGACAAATAGCATGCCTTATCAAAGCTATTACTCCTTATCAAAGTAAACACCCCTTATCAGAGTAGCATAGCGAGCGCTACGAACCCGCAGGGGCTCAGGGCAGGACGAGTGGAGCTCTCTTCATTGCCAATTAGCAGGCATAAGTTCGCTATGCTACTCTGATAAGGCGTGCTAACTTTGATAAGGCGTGCTATTTGTCTTAGTGAATCAAGCCAATAGTGTAACTGTACCAACATTGTAAGATTTTGGTGCTGTACTTAACTGATGCTTTATTTTATTTGATAGATTTAAAATGAATATTCTTGTTAATGGTCAAGGCTAACTGAGGCTATACACAATCATTTTTTTTTTTTTATCTTTTTAATTCTGTCAATTTTCTTGATTAACTTTGTTGGTTAAATAAATTAAACCTATCTGTAACGATCGGTGTCAGCAACCAGAGAGAGAATCTGATCCTTGGCGATCTGCAGTATCCCCAAGAATACAGATATACCCGATTATTGAGGATCTGCGGAATCGTCAATAATCAGATATGTCTAACCTCTAGACACCTGAGAGAGTGTAAGTGTTTGGTGTAACAGTAACAACTCTGAGAAAAGACCACCAGAGGAGCTGGCGGCCTATACTCCTGAGGAATTCACCCCTGACGGTGGGTGATATTCCTGTAGCCTGTGGACCCCTGAGCGAGGGACCAAGGCTGGGTTGCAGGAAGCCCTGCTACTAATATGTAAGGTTTTTGCCCTGAACTGGGCTAACGTAACACAGTAATAGCACAATCCTAGTCTGGGGTGTGCAGTCCGTAGTCACAACACCCTGGAACTAGTCTGGAGCATAACATAAATGATAATACAATTCCCTAGTCTTGGATGTGAGGGCCTTGATCTCAACACCCTGGAACTATGCTAGAGAACACACAGAAGATGCACAGAATTCCTAGTCTGGGGTGTGAGGGCCTTGATCTCAACACCCTGGAACTGGTCTAACAAATAATACAATTTAATTAGTACTTTAAGCTATCAACAGAATCTGGCTAAGTGTGAATTCCCAGGTCCAAACACACTGTAAGGATCTGACTAAGGTCTGAGTGCCTTCACGTAAGTGTTAGCAATGGCAGACAACCAGCAACTGACAAGCAGCAGAATATATAGTTGCTGGACTCTGCCGCCCCGCCCGAGCCATTCAGCCAATCATGAGTCCTGCAGGAATCAGCTGATCTTCCTGATCAGCTGACACTTCCCCTGCTGGTATAAAGGTCCTGAGATCAGGCCCGCGCGCGCGTAGCTCTCCATCTGCCTATGTGCACTAACAGACCCAGCCACACCAAGCGCACGCTGGTGCATGCAAACCGCCGCGTTGGACGCGGAAACAGCCACTTTGCTGTCAGGACATTCCACCATACTACCAGACGCGTGTCTATGCGTGCAAACCGCCGCGTTGGACGCGGAGTCAGCCGCCTTGCTCTTGGCACATGCGGCAGCTTTTCCGCGTTTTCTCACACTATCCACAATAAACTGCAATAAAAAAAGTGGTCAACACTTTCCACCACAGGCAATAGATAAATATTGAAAAGTTCAAGAAATATAATCAGTTTTGAAGATTGGAAAAAAAAAATGTCATTACATTTTTCTATACAATCGATCATTTTTCTTCAAAAAACAGGAAAATTAAACCTTTTCGTTGAATCATGTTTAGCCACCTTTGGATGAGGGTTTGATCATTATTCGGCATCAGATGTTAGTTATGGCCCTTTTACACTAAACACGGTGGTATGCGTTAGTGTGGGTTAGTGCGCGTTAGTATGCGTCAGTACGTTTTTTTTCACTGCATAGCAGTGCATTGTGAAAAAGATTTCAGTTAAAACGCGTATAGTGGGAACTGAGCCACAGGAAAACATGGACATTGCTTTGAACAATTTACTGAACGATCGTTTACGAATGATTCTACGTATTAACGATCGGAAATTATAGTTTGGGAACACTAATGGACAAAAATCTTTTTGTCCATTAGTAGTCCCAAACGATCATTTCCAACCATTCATATGAAGAATCATTCGTAAATGATTGTTCAGCAAATTGTATCATTAGTGGCCAAGGTTTGTACTAAACTGGTCACAGACTGATCAAGTACACCCTGATATCATTCTTGATCAGCTGTGAAAGCCCTGTTCCAAGAATGGATGCACCACAACATTTTGAGTCACAACACTGCAAACGCACAATTAGTGAACAATGTTACACAAGAGGACCTGTTATGGCTTTTTCACACAGAATAGCAGTAGTGGATGAGGTATTTACTATGTAGGGGGTCTGTGGCCAAACTCATTACGGTACATCAAAGTCTCCTTGACTGGAGAAGCTAAGTTCTTCTCTGTACTGTAAAGCAAATGTGTGCTAACAATTTGCTTAAAGAGGAACTGTAGTGAAAATAACATAATGAATATGAGTGGTTTCTCACTAGAAAAACTATACTAGGATAGCTGTAGACTGGTGCTCACTAATCCTGTCACCAATATATGATTAAAGATGGTGACAGCCAATAGGAGCACTTTTGTGAGAAAAGATTGATGGGGTGGGGGGAGGGGAAACCAACTTATGACTCATGTTGAAGGCTCACTTCACGAACATTGGACACAGGTTCACTTTATATTCACAGGTAGGACAAGGTTTAGTCTAAGTTCCTGTCTGTCATTCACAGCCCAGAACATCCTGTTCAGCTCTTTCATCTCTGGCTGTTGTGGATGTGCTAATAATATGTTTTACAGGAAGAGCATAAAGCCTAGGGGACAATGAAACAGGGAATACCCGTTCACTTTATAGGCAACAATTAGGTAGCTCTTTGACGTCTTGACTGTTTGTTCATACAGGATGTAAACCTGCTTGAAATCTGGGTCGTTGTCAGAGCAGTGCAAGCCAGGGTGTGCACAGAGGAAAGGGATCTAGGGGAAGAACAGGGGAATGGAGGGGAGGGAATAACAGGGGACTGGAGGGAGGGAAGAACAGGGGAATGGAGGGAGGGAAGAACAGGGGAATGGAGAGAGGGAAGAACAGGGGAATGGAGGGAGGGAAGAACAGGGGAATGGAGGGAGGAAAGAACAGGGGGATGGAGGGAGGGAAGAACAGGGGAATGGCGGGAGGAAAGAACAGGGGAATGGCGGGAGGGAAGGAAAGGGATATTGAGGGAGGGAAGAACAGGGGAATGGAGGGGAGGGAAGAACAGGGGAATGGAGGGAGGGAACAACAGGGGAATGGAGGGAGGGAAGAACAGGGGAACGGAGGGAGCAAAGAACAGGGGAATGGAGGGAGGGAAGAACAGGGGGATGGAGGGAGGGAATAACAGGGGAATGGAGGGAATAGGAAAAGTTGATAGGGTAGATTGGACTCATGCCACTTCATTTAGTAAATTTCTCTCTTGAGTTCTCTAACAGGAGATGCTTTCTTGTCATAGGTACAGAATACCTCTTCATCACCTAGCAAGTGAAAAAAATCAGAATCAGCTTTATTCGCCAAGTGCAACAATTGTCACACCTGGAATTATTTGTGGTACACATGGCATTGGCAAAAGTACAATTAACAGATATTAAGTGCAGGCATTTAAACATTTTAGACATACAAAGAAAGTACAGACAAGTCAGAATCTGCAATGCAAAGGGTGCATGTGAGACAGGTATGGGGAGCTAGGGGATTTTACAGGGGTAGGAGATTGAGTTCAGGAGAAGGACAGCCTGGAGGAAGAAGCGGTTCCTGTGCCCGGTGGTTCTGGTGGGGATGGTTCTGTAGCGATGGCCTGAAGGGAGACAGTTGAAGTAGCGACTGCTGGGGTGAGTGGAGTTGTTCACTTTCCTGTTTGCCCGGAACCTCAGTCTGGAGGTGTATAGGGGGCCCAGTGGCGCCAGTGGTGACCCAATGATGGGCCAGAGAAGCTAGTATTTGGGCCCCTTGACACCAGCTAGGCCCGGGGAACTTGCTTAGGTTGCCTTGTAGATGATCCTGCACAGTATATAATCAGTATGTGATTATATTGTTCAATATAATATGTCATTGTGAATGTAGTCTTTTTAGAGAACCCAGGCTGAAGCTCGGGTTCAGAAACACATCCTTGCCTAAGGAGAGGGAAGCCTCTGGATCCTAATGAGGCTTTGTTCGCTGTGCTCTGGTCCCATGTTGCCTCTCGTGGACCCTCTAGCTGATCAGGCTTGTGCTCCTCTCCGTGCACCAGTGGCTCCGGCTTATTGTGGACCCTCCAGCTGATCAGGCTTGTGCTCCTCTCCATGCACCAGTGGCTCCGGCTTATTGCACATGCGTGGCCATACTCATGCAGGCGTGGGTCGCCAGGTTTGTGCATGAAGAGAAGCCTGGCTCCAATCCAATATGGAGGGTCTGCTAGTGGCAATGGGGGATTGGAGGACATTATGGGAAGCCTCATTAGCATGTGGAAGCTTCGCTCTCCTTAAGGATGTGTTTTGCACCCAAGCTTTAGGTCGGGTGCACTTTAAACTTTATCTGCACACTAGTGTAAACTCAGCAGACACGTCAGGCAGGGCTGTCTCTTCCGAGAGTCTGGCATACATTCAGCCTCCCCGATGCTTCGTCGCAAAATCTTGAGTGCTGGATTATCTCAGCAGAGTCCACTGAATGATGCTCCTTTGTGCGCCATGCTGTCATCCCTCCTCCCCAAGCAACACAATCCGTGCTCTACTAAAGCACAGCGGTGCATCTGTACAGCCCTCGTTCCCCACGTGCAAGAACAGAAAAAGGCACCCCCAGTGGGTGTACATAGGGCCAGATGTACTATACTTCTGTGTTTTAAATACTCCTCAGTACTTTAGGTCTAATCACATACTATTTTGTTTTAGGAAATCCTCTGACTTGAAGAGACTCTGGTCTCTCTTAAATGTTCAGGCAAGCAAACAACAGGTAAGAAATGATGTCCAGATTAGCTTTCTGATGTCATATGAATACATTTATAATTTATGCATATAATTTACAAATGTAAAAGTGATACTATATGTATAATTAAAGAGGCGCTTTACTGGAAAAAATAAGAGAAGTTAAAGAATAGAAGATAAATCAAGAAATGATTGATAATCACCATGGAATTTGTTCATGATGCTCCACTGTAAGCCAGCAAGTCATCATATCTACTGCTGTCAGACATGAAAAGAAGCAAACAGCACCAACTGCCCTTATTGCAACTTGCTTGGCAGTTAGCACCAGCCGTTCTCTCCCACAATGTACACAGACATCCCACACGGTTCACTGACAGGAATCTGTGGGAGACATGGTCCTGACATCACACTGTGGGAGGGGTTTCACCACAATATCAGGCACCCAGATATCCCTGATGATCTATTTGAGCAAAGGTAAAGATTTCTCGTGGGAAAGGGGGTATCAGCTAGTGATTGGATTGGATGAAGTCCAATACCAGGTTAGAGCTCCTCTTTAAGTCTGCTTAAAATGATAAGAATGTGCATGCATCATAACTGAATGGGAGGCAATGATTTGCTGCCGGGGTTTAGTTTGGCTTTTTTTCCCCTCCGCTTTGATTGAAGAAGTGTACTTTCAAGCCCCAAATAAAATAAGCTATACTTTCTTTATGTATGTGTCACAGTGCTCTGTTTCCGTACATACCATGTTTTTTGGCATTTAAGATTGTCCGGGCTATAAGACACACCTGGGTTTAGAGGGAAACACCAGGGTGGAAAAATATACTAAATCTTGTGCGCCAGTGGTCCAGGAGCATCTTCTAGATGTTCTCCCCCAATTATTGGGCCCCCTTGTACCTCATTTGTACTTCTGTGTCCCCTTGTGTCCCCTTGTGTCCCCCATGTGTCCCCTTCAGTCCCCCCTGTTCTCCTACACTCACCTTATGCATTGGAGCCCACAGTGATCAGAGACCTCTCCTATCTCTTACTGCTCCACTAGTGCCAGCTTCTGCTGCTGGCATATATAAATCATTTCACTTTTAATAAATCCTCTTGAGGTTTCAAAGCAATCAAACAGTGGAATACATGTTATACTTATCAGGCACAGTGCTGGTCGTAATGGAAAAATCTACGCTTACGGATCATTATGCGTAATTTTGCGCTATTACGCATTACGCAATTACGGTTACGGCATAGGAAATTATCTACGGTTCATCACTGTAATTACGCGTTAACTTACGCAGTTACGCGTAAGGATACCGTAATGTAGGCGCTTCCGCTACGATGTTACGCGTAGTGCCATAATACCCATTAATGCGTACTTTTTGACGCATACGGACGATGTGTACGCAATAGCCGTCAATGTGACAGCTATTGTGTACACATCATTCGTATGCGTCAAAACGTACGCTTATACTGAAGGGCGGGAGAAGATACGATTGGTTGCTTAGGATGTTGACTGATTGGCTACTCTTAAAAAAGGGTAGTTTTTACATTAGTAATTACGCGTAAAATTACACGTAAGTCTTCGTAAAATTACGCATACCTAGCAATTACGGTAGACAGCGTAATTACGATACCACTTAACTGCTTACGCGTAAATAATTACGCGTAAGACCGTAAGTTATGCGTAGCGCTTACGCGTAAATTTACATTGAATTACGATGCGTAATTACGCTCATGCATAATTTCGGCCCAGCACTGATCAGGCACAGATCACAATATAAGAACCCTGCAATCTGGGTTTTCTCAAGACTGTATAATGGAAATCATCCCTTTCTGTCTCTGAAAACCCAGGGACACATCCAGAACTAGAAATGGATGTGGAGATGTGAATGGTTTTGGATTGCATGCAAATTTACTTCAAACTGTATGCACTGTGATTTCCAAATAGACCTAAATTATGGTCACATCATTGAGACAATGAAGATAGAAAAAAAAGATAATAATTCCCCTCCTCCCTATTGATTAACAGTAGGATTAAATGGAATAGGTCTGTGGGAGTGTAATGGGGAAAGTTAAAGTCAAAGCATTTAATAGAAAATCACATGTGATGTAATGTAATATGTTGTGAATAAAGTTTATAGGTACTATAACACTGAATGGCATGTGATTTTCTAGTAAATGCAATGACTCCAATCATCCCCATTAAACTTCCACAAACCTAAACCATGCAATCCTGCTGTACAAACTGTATGCAGCTTGACGTCGGGCCAATCAAATAAGTGTCAGTTTTGATTGGTCCAATTCCAAACTGCATACAATTTGCATTAAAGCAAACCTGTGACTTTAGTAAGTAACCAAATTGAGCACTTTTTCCCCCCTCTGGTACACTTTAAATTTGCATGGGAGTCAGAATTATTTGCATCTCATTGACAGAGAAGGATCATCCACAAGGCAACTGCCGCTTTCTGTGATCCTTCTCCCATCTTAGATTACCAAAAGGACTATAAGGACTACCTTGCCTCGAGCCCCAATTCTTTCTTAATCCATCTCTGCTCATTGACCATATCTGTTTGGAGCCACAGGTCTAAAGCACAACCATAGCTAATTGGTATTACAGAAACATATCATCTAGCTTGCAGTCAGCAGTTCTGGGCCTTCATTGGACAGTATGGACTGTAAGCTCGCCCTTTAGATTGTAAGTTCGCAAGGGCAGGGTCATCCTCCTAATGTTTACTGTTTTTGCTGCAATATTTGTGCTGCTTGAGACTTGCTGTACATTTTTTGGTTGTACCTATGTTCCCCATGTCGTCTTACTGTGCTTTGTAAAGCGCTGCGGAATATGTTGGCGCTATATAAATAAATAATAATAATAATAGGGTACTATGGATGGCACTGGCCAGTCACTGTATGGAATTAACTGCATTCGCATATGCAGAGGCATAGCTATGCTTTCCAGCACCTGGGGACAAACACAGTTTTTGCGACATCCCCCTTCTGGACAAATTGGTCATGGCCACACATCAGAATATCAGAATGTGGTCATGGTCATGGGTGGAGCCAAATGTACAAATGCTGTTTAGATAGACAGATGTGCCCCCCCCTTCCCCCCATTTAGATAGCCAGATGTGCCTCCCTTCCCTTCGTTTAGATGTACCCCCTGTAGTTAGCCAGATGTGCCCCCCCTGTTCTGCCTCTCACTCACTTGGCTGCCTCTCACTCACTTGGGTATGTGGTGGCCATGCTCTGTGCCCCCTTACAGTGCTGCGCCCAGGGACATGTGTCCCCCCATTGCCCAGCTACGCCTCTGCACACATGGAGCGGAATAAACAACAAATTTGCATTCAGCAAGATATCCTAAATGTTATTTGACCATGCAGAGTAATTGCGTGATTTGTTATTTTATATATATTTTATGTAACACACAGTAGCACCTAACCTAAATGTATGGAAGTATATATTTCCTGTGTAAATCCCTTTTCAGACGGTCCTCCTCATATTACTTTTATTAGATTTATAATCCCCAAACCTCCATTTTATTGTACATAGCTGTGTACAAATAAACTATCCCACAGGGACGCATTAGCTGGTAAACACGGCAGTGTGCTATTCACCTAAGACTAATTTTGTCCTTTGTTTATCTAGCAGAAGTGTTCTTGGCATGCTGGCACAGCACATAGTCTTCCATGGGCTGCTGCTTTGTGACTGCTGTAATTCAAATACCACTGTGAATGTGCCATCCGTGTTTGTGTTAAACAATGACTAAACTGTTGCAGGTGTAATTTGTTGCTATACGCCTGTTAAAGTGACTAACAAATTCCTAATTTTGAACACACACACTTCAGTGGGATACAAAACTGACTATGATTATAATGGGAAAATTGTGCTCAGAGCTTTAGACAAGACTCCAGGTGTTAAAGGGTAGCAAGCGCCATTTTTTCCCCCCTGGTTTCCAATAGTTATAGGAGCTGCAATGATTTGATTTCTAGCTCCCCATTATTTATCCAGGGGAAGGTGTGAAGATAGCATCTCTGTCTTCTCTAAACTCTTTGAAGCACAATGATCTACTTACCCACTGCTGATCAAAGCTTTTTTTTTTTTTTGCTCTCTGCTAATGTGTGCAATAAAATAATTACATCAATCCTAATCTGCCTCAAACTTCTGTGGTTGAACAGGCCTCAGCAGTAGGGTAATAAAACGCTCTGCTAAACTGAAATGTAAAAACAAGAGGTACAATTGAAGGTTTTTTTTTTTAATTAATGAGCCACATTGTTGGCCTGCATATTTAATGTACTATTGAGATGCACTGGGTGTAAACATGGTGCTTGGTTGAAGTACATACAGTTTTTTTGTTTTATTTTTGTTGCGTTTATTTGATTCAACATTAAAAATATCTGTGGTTTAGTATAAAAAATAAAGTATCTTTTGATCAGAATATTGATTCAAAAGTGCATTTTAGTGCATTTTTTTTAAACCAAGAATGTATTTTTATTATGGCCAGAAAATACACTGTCCTTATGTCAGCTGTCTCATGTTTACCACCACTTTCTGAATACAACTTTCAGATACCTGTGTTTCTTTACACAGCTTCCAGCTTTAAAAGTTACTGCTACACCAAAATCTCAGCAGAAGTCTGGGAAGACATCTTCTACATCAAAAAATCACTGGCAGGAATCCACTGAGTCAGTTGAACTCGAAAAATTCAGGTGAGTGGAATATTTCATTGTATGGTGTAAAAGATCTTACGTCTTTGGAATATTTGCTTCCAAACGAATTCCCGAGCAGATCTATTTTCAGGGAGGAAAAAAATTAAAGTAGTAAGAAAATATTAAACCTCCTTTTTTAGGCCACACTTTTTCTGTGTCAGTCTAGAGATGAATTTCACTGTTTTTATGTCTCCACTGAAACACCATGAATTCCCAGCACAATCCTACAAGATAAACCTCAGACAAAAGGTCTGGCTCTTCACTATACACCTCATTGGCTATCTGGGAGATAAAAGCGCTACTAGACATCCTGGAAGATGCAATTCCTCCATAAAGTACAATGGGAGGATATTTTTCAGGGATGTCCTAAGGGTGGCCACAATTCAGGCGATGGCCACCAGATTGACCATTTGATATTTCCCTCTTTGATCATATCTAACCAGAGAGGGATCTATTGCCTGCCCACACACTGCACACAGATTTCCAGGAGCATGAAATCTATTGGAGATCGTCCTAGCACTGCTGCCTCCACCTACCGCCCCCCCCCCCGCCACCCCCCGTAATAAGTCGTCTCCCTAGCCCATGGTGAGTTTTGAAGGCTAACCTGTCAAGCAGGCGTGACTCCTTGTCTTTCTTTTAATTGCCACCATGTGTGTCTGTACTACGTGGAGCTACCATATGTAGTGACGTCACTGTTACATGGGACAGGAGTCACACCGGCATGGCAGGTGAGCCAACAACACTCATCACGAGCCTGGGGGTACACATACATTATTTGGGGGGAGGGGGTCTGTTGTTTGTCAGGATATTAGACACCTTTACCGCTGCGCTCTCAAGTCTTTTTGACTGAGATTTTCCAGCATTCCCAATTGATCGTTTAGATTTTGATTGAATCGATCAGGTGGCCATGTTTCAGCGACAATCTCTGCCAAATTATGATCAAATAAGCCTTATATCGATGCCAAAAATCTAGCAATGTATGTCACCTTAAGACCTTTACATCTATTGTATTAAGAAAAACACATTTGAGGTTGTTTTAAAATGCTATTTTACTTACACCAGTCAATTCAGCTTGTTTTTAAATGCCATCTGTTTGTTGAAAAGATTGTAGAGAACTTATTTCTATACGACTTAGATATGAAGTGCACACTTTTTAATGTTAATGAAAATGTATAAAGTATACAAAGCAATAAGTGCATGAAAAGTAATAAAGAATATACAGATTAGTAAAGTAGTGGTCATGAATTGATGCTTGGTGCTGAAGAAGGTATGCTAACAGTAACTGAAGTCACCCACAGATATGCATGAAACCAGCATCGTAATGCACCAGTTGATGTGTTCAGCACATCAAGAGGATATGAAGTGTTGTGGGCACTGCAAGTGTATCTGCAGTTGTATCTGCTGGTTACATTTGCAGAGGCGTAGCTAGGGTTTTCGGTACCTGAGGACAAAGACAGTTTTTGTGCCTCCCTTCTTTTGGTCTTGGGTGAAACCAGATGTAAAAATGCTGTTTAGATAGCCAAATGTGCCGCCTTCCCTCCGTTCAGATAGCCAGATGTGCGCCCCTATCAATTTCCAGATGTGCTCCCCTTCCTCCCTGATAGCCAAATGTGCCCTCTTTCAGATAGCCAGATATGCACCCCTTTAGATAGCCAGATTTGCCTCCTTTAGGTAGCCAGATTTGCCTCATTCCTCTCTCTTGGATAGCCAAATGTTCCCCCTTTCAGATAGGCAGAGGTGCACCCCTTTAGATTGCCAGATGTGTCTCCCCTTAGATAGCCAAATGTGCCCCCTTTCAAATAGCCAGATGTGGACCCCTTTAGATGGCCAGATGTGTGCCCCTTTTAGCCAGATGTTCACCCTTTTCCCTTTCCGCATTCAGACATTCAGATAGCCAGATGTGCCCCCACCATTAGATAGTCAGATGTGTAACACTTAAGATAGCCAGACGTGCCTCTCCTTTAGATAGCCAGGTGTGTTAATAACAGAAAAAGACTCACCAGTTTCAGTGGTTTCGGTGATGACGTCATCTCTCTGCAGCAATTCCAGCATCCTCCCCATGGTAATATCATGCCGCTGTTACCAAGGAGAGGTGGCTGGGCGCACCGCAGAGGTGAGATCACGTTATTACCAGAAAATTGGAGCCGTTGAGTCTCTTGCTGTTATTAACGTTTCTGCACTCCTCTGCGGGTGGAAGGAGGGAGAGAAGCAGGGGCACTTCGGGCAGCCAGCAATTCGCCTCTCAGGCATGTAGGAGAATGGCAGCCATGCTTAGCCTCTTCCCCCCGTTGCTGCGCCTGGGGACATATGTCCCCCTTGCACACCATAGCTATGCCTCTGAACATTTGTGTGATGCAGTGCAATGGCATACTCCGAAGAAGCTGGTTGCTGTGCTCTTGGAATTGCATCAGGCCCTTGAGACTGGGGCAGAGGTTCACCTTCCAGCAGGTAGCTGGTAGAGACATACCCTAAAAGACTGGCAGCTGTAATTGCAGCAAAAGGTGGTTCTACAAAGTATTGACTCACAGGGCTGAATAATTACGCACCACATACTTTGCAGTTATTTTTTTTTTTTTTTAATGTTTGGAATCATGTATGATTTTCGATCCACTTCTCACATGCACACCACTTTGTACTGGTGTTTCACATGGAATTCCAATAAAATTGATTCATGTTTGTGGCAGTAATATGCCAAAATGTGGAAAACTTCAAGGGGGCGGAATACTTTTGCAACCCACTGTAGGATCCATTCACCTCAGTTAGGGTCTGTTCCATTACGGTCCGCTAAACGGACCATTTTTTAGGCCAATGTGAACAAGACCTTATACAGTGACAATTGATGCAATCCTAATGTTACGTTTTACGCAGGGGAATCTAACTTGTTGAATAAAGAAGAAAACTTTGTAATTTACATTTTACAATTATGAAATCTTTATTTTTAGTGTTACCTTTAAAAATGAAAGAAATTTCAGTCAACATTCTCAGCACAACCTTCTTCTTGACATCTTCATGGCCCTAGTGAAGAACAGGCTGGGATGCAGGTAAGGAGCGCTTATCTCATATGTATTATTATTTAGTATTTATATAGCGCCAACATCTTCCACAGCGCTGTGCAGCATTTATATAGTCTTGTCACTAACTGTCCCTCAGAGAGGCTCACAGTCTAATCCCCACCATAGTCATATGTCCATCACAGTCTAGGGCCAATTTTTTTTTTTTTGAGGAAGCTAATTAAAGTAAAACCGTAATGAAGAATTGAACTTCATCCCAATCAGTAGCTGATACCCCCTTTCCCATGAGAAATCTATTCCTTTTTTCAAATGGATGATCAGGGGGCTGTATATGGCTGATTTTGTGATGAAACCCCTCCCACAGTGTGATGTCACCACCTCACAGCTCTGAGATCCTGACATCACACTGTGGGAGCCTTGTTGCATTGCGGTAAGTAACAGCTGTTTCCAACTGCCAAAAAACAAGCAGCATTTTCTTCCGGTGACATCATCTGCCAGCAGTAAAAAATGTCACCATATGTAAAAATTTCAAGGGCTTGATTCACAAAGCGGTGCTAACCTACTTAGCATGCAGGGCCACCATCAGAAATTTTGGGGCCCCTCACAAATCATCAGTCCGGGCCCCCCCCCCCCCCCACAAACTGAGAAATGTGCGTAGCCATTACATGTTGGCAGAGCTAGTTGGAGGCTTGCTGTCCACAAATTAATCACGAATAACCACGGTGGATACTCGTGATTCAAGTTAGCTCTAATTGCCACAGCTGAGCGGCTAGATGCGGCGGGGTTAATTACCCAGAACGCCGCTCTCCGCCCAGCGTTTCAACGAGGTGCAAGTGTCCGAATGGACGCGTTGCAAGCCTCGATATCGAGAACTTCCTCCTTCAAGCCGGAAGGAGGAAGTGCTCCATCATTTTTTAGAACCTCCCAGTTTTATTTTCTGTTTAAAAAAGCTAAAAAAGTAGGTTTAATGCTATTGTCTCATATGGTAATGATTCAGCTTTTCCCATAGTCTTGCAGTTAGCAATCATGTGACCCCCAACAAGACAAATTCAGCAATCATGAGGCCCCCAACAAACCATGAGGCCCCCAACAAGACAAATTCAGCAATCATGAGGCCCCCAACAAGACAAATTCAGCAATCGTGAGACCCCCAACAAGACAAATTCAGCAATCATGAGGCCCCCAACAAATCATGAGGCCCCCAACAAATCATGAGGCCCCCAACAAGACAAATTCAGCAATCTTGAGGCTCCCAACAAATCATGAGGCCCCCAACAAGTAAAAATTCAATCATTAGGCCCCCAACAAGACAAATTCAGCAGTCATGAGGCACATAAATATACAGCATTTCACATAAATAGGCAGAATGCCCCCTTATTATGGTAGACACCTCTCACCTGGATTCTGACAGGGACCCCCAGGTTAGGTAGTGAGTGACATGGAGCCCTTTAGGCAGTGAGTGACAGGGAGTCCTTTTAGGTAGTGAGTGAGTGACAGGGAGCCCCTTTAGGTAGTGAGTGAGTGACAGGGAGCCCCTTTAGGTAGTGAGTGAGTGACAGGGAGCCCCTTTAGGTAGTGAGTGAGTGCCAGGGAGCCCCTTTAGGTAGTGAGTGCCAGAGAGCCCCTTTAGGTAGTGAGTGAGTGCCAGGGAGCCCCTTTAGGTAGTGAATGAGTGACAGGGAGCCCCTTTAGGTAGTGAATGAGTGACAGGGAGCCCCTTTAGGTAGTGAGTGAGTGCCAGGGAGCCCCTTTAGTTAGTGAGTGAGTGACAGAGAGCCCCTTTAGGTAGTGAGTGAGTGACAGGGAGCCCCTTTAGGTAGTGAGTGAGTGACAGGGAGCCCCTTTAGGTAGTGAGTGAGTGCCAGGGAGCCCCTTTAGGTAGTGAGTGAGTGACAGGGAGTCCCTTTAGGTAGTGAGTGAATGACAGGGAGCCCCTTTAGGTAGTGAGTGAGTGCCAGGGAGCCCCTTTAGGTAGTGAGTGAGTGACAGGGAGCCCCTTTAGGTAGTGAGTGAGTGCCAGGGAGCCCCTTTAGGTAGTGAGTGAGTGCCAGAGAGCCCCTTTAGGTAGTGAGTGAGTGCCAGGGAGTCCCTTTAGGTAGTGAGTGAGTGACAGGGAGCCCCTTTAGGTAGTGAGTGAGTGAAAGGGAGCCCCTTTAGCTAGTGAGTGAGTGACAGGGAGGCCCTTTAGCTAGTGAGTGACAGGGAGCCCCCCCCCCCCAGCCGCCGCCGCTGCTTCCCCTACCTTGCCAGCAGCCCAGCGTCAGACCTCAAGATCAGCGGCAACCCGACCAGTAAGAGCGGGCGCCGGACGCACCCGCTCTATATGCGGAAGTGATGTCACTTCCGCATATCAGTGCGGGCGCTGGGTCCTAGCACCCGCGCTATTGTCGCCGCCTGATCGAGGTCTGACGCGGTGGAGGCGGCAGCGGCGGCTAGAGGGATGGAGGGAGGGAGCAGCGGCCAGAGGGGTTGAGCGGCGGCCGGGCGGCACCCGCAGCACCCTCCAGGGCCGCGGCGGGGATGGGGCCCCCCTGCAGGCCCCGGGCTCGTGACGGGAGTCACGGATGTCCCCCCCTGATGGCGGACCTGTTAGCACGTCTTAAGTCTTTAGACGTGCTAACCAGGGTGCTAAGTATAATTTCTGAATCAGATAATTCGGTGCTAACCTACTTAGCACCCTGGTTAGCACGTCTAAAGACTTTAGACGTGCGGTTAGCACCGCTTTGTGAATCAAGCCCCAAATGTGTTAAATGTGTCAAAATGTCAGAATGTAAATCAGGGAGAGGAAAGATTTTACAATGGGAAAACACTGGCTAAATAGTTTATACATAATTATTGTAAAAATTAAGCCCTTTTATTACATTATTTTCATTGGAGTTCCTCTTTAAAGAGAAACCGTGACCAAGAATTGAACTTCATCCCAATCAGAAGCTGATACCCCCTTTTACATGAGAAATCTATTCCTTCTCACAAACGGATCATCAGATGGCTCTGTATGGCTGATATTGTGGTGAAACCAGGGCCGGATTTACAACTCTGGAGCCTGTAGGCACAGGCATTCTGGCGCCCCTAACTCCGCCCCTCAAATTGGGCCACACCCCCAATCAAAAAATATTCTGAACTCTAAATACCTGCCTCACATCACTAACTGTCCTTAGAATCTTACACTCTAAGCACTGTCTCATGTCATCCTTAGTGACATAAGACAAGGATTAAGGTGTAGGCTCCTGAGTTCAGTGATATGATGTAGGAATTAGATTGCCTGAGAGCAGTTACTGGCATCAGGCAGGGAGCCCCCAATATCCCTGTCAGTCTAGTGGTCCCTGGACTTCCTTCCCTCTGTTCTAAGCTCCCCTCCCTACCCAATAGGCTTTCAATACAGATGTATGATAAAGGTAGCGACATTTACCCACAGTCCCGCTGGCGGTCTTCAAGCAAGGACCCTAGGGCCTATTTCCACTAAGTCCAAATATTCAGTGTTACTCAGCATGTGAGCCAGACAGGGAAACGCTGCCTATTCAGACAGTATCTTTCTGTCCAAATCACATGCCGGTGTGATTATGGATGGCATGCCGCAGTTTTTTGTCACACATCAAATTCCCTATAGCTGTGAATGGCACAGCTCTAGCAATTCGGCTGCTGAACACAGGTACACACACACACACACACACACACACACATATATACACACACACACACACATATACACACACACACACACACACACACACACAGACACACACACACACGCACATACACACACATACTTGAACACAGGCACACGCACACATACTTACCGACATATATATATATATACACACACACACACACACACACACACACACACACACACACACACACTCACTTGAACACAGGAACACATAAACACTTGAACAAAGACAGACACAGAGATGCACACCTGCTAATGCTGGATACACACGTTGCGCTTTCCCGTGCAATTCGCGAGATCAATTCCGTCGATTCTATTATTTCCAACATGTTCGATCGAACACGAATCGCACGGGAAAACGCAACGTGTGTATCCAGCATAAGGCACAATCACCCATTCTCTGTCTGACCTTTCTACAGTAGGGATACATGTTCAGGCACTGCAGAGGACAACGTTCAGATCGACTGATCTCCCTTTTATCAATGATGTATGTGTTTTGTGTCCCTCCCTGGGATCAGATGTCCCCAAAGCTGCAGCTTCACTGTCTGCCCCTTGGTCATCTGTAGCAAAGAACCCCTCTACACACATGTGCAGCAGCTGCTAATGTGGGAGATTTGCTGTCAAGAGTAAACTATATTACTGGGTTCTGGAGCAAGGTGTGCATAACTGCAGACCCTTCTAAGCTAATGCTATAGCTATGTGTATATGAGGAGAAGCACCTTGTCGGTTCGACAAGTCGGTTCGCTTTCTAAGGGCAGTTTTCAAAGGGCACAAACGAATTTACCAGAATTCACCAGTAATTCAACAGAAATAAGCACCACATCAAGGTAACATTAACTTTGGGCAGCACGGTGGCGTAGTGGTTAGCTCTCTCGCCTTGCAGCGCTGGGTCCCTGGTTCGAGTGCCAGCCAGGGCACTATCTGCAAAGAGTTTGTATGTTCTCTCCGTGTCTGCGTGGGTTTCCTCCGGGCACTCCGGTTTCCTCCCACATTCCAAAAACATACGGATAAGTTAATTGGCTCCCCCTAAAAAAAAAAAAAAAAAAATTGGCCCTAGACTACAGTACTTACACTACATAATATAGACATATGGCAATGGTAGGGATTAGATTGTGAGCTCCTTTGAGGGACAGTTAGTGACAATATATATATACACTGTACAGCGCTGCGTAATATGTCGGCGCTATATAAATACTAAATAATAATAATAATAATAACTTTGTTGTAACTTACCTGTACTGCTGCTTACTATTGCTGTCTAACTTGATCATCTCTGCCCTTAATTCTGAACTGCACAGCCTACAAGCCACCCCACCAAATAAAAACAAACTGCACTGATAAACGACTAAACGTTGCTCCATTGCCCTAGGTAAGCCCACCACCAAGTATCCTCCAACCTCTGCTACACCATTTTCCCTACCTATTTTCACCACCACTCCCAGTGCAACAGTATGTATCCCCAACACATCATTATGCGTACCCCCCTCATACCTCCTCCTCTTTCCCTTAATCACCCGCCCTATTGGTGCCTCATGTTCTGGCTCCATCTGCTTCTCCCCCTGGTCCCTTGTCCACTGCTCACCACACATCCTAACCCCAGGCCCACTCCGGTCTCCCAACCCCCCCGTTCCCCTCCTCATACTTCCCACCTCACCCACCACAACCAAATTTACCCACCTAGCCCCTCTCCCCGCCGCACCTCCCACCCTCCCCATACCCACGAACATTCTCGCCCCAATCTCATTCCCATCCGCCCCATACTCAGACAATCTCTCCCTCTATCTGGCGCTCTCTGGAATGCCAGATCTATCCGCAACAAGCTTACAACTATCCATGACCTCTTTATCTCAAAAACCCTCACCTTTCTTGCCCTTACTGAGACCTGGCTCACCCCCTCTGACCTGCCTGCAGCTGCAGCCCTATCCTACGGGGGTCTACACCTCAGCCATACCCCAAGACCAGATAACAGGCCTGGGGGAGGGGTGGGCCTACTCCTCTCCCCATCCTGCACCTTCCGTGTCCTTACCCCTCCCCCTTCTCTTTACTTTACCTCCTTTGAGGCCCATGTTATCCGCCTCTACCATCCCCTCCCAGCCATTATTGCAGTCCTATACCGCCCCCCCTCCAGTACTATATCGCACTTCCTAGAAAACCTTGCCTCCTGGCTCCCACACATCCTGTCCTCCGACCTCCCAACAATCATCCTCGGAGACTTTAACATTCCAATTGATGAGCCTACCACCTCTGCAGCCACTCAGCTTCTCTCGCTCACCAACTCCCTTGGTCTCACTCAGCATACTAACGCCACAACCCACAGTGCTGGCAATACCTTGGACCTAATTTTCTCCAAAGCCATCGCACTTACCACCCTGGACATTACACCATTCCCCATCTCCGACCACCACCTCATCACCTTCACCCTCACTCCATCCAGCAACCCCTGTCCCCCTCCCCAAACTGGACGTTGGCAGAGAGATCTGCGCAACCTTGACCCCAATGTACTAGCCACACCCCTCCACTCTCTCTCCTCCTCCCTCCCCAGCCTAACCTGCCCCAACGAAGCGGCAGCTCAATACAACAGTAACCTCTCTGCAGCCTTAGACCATGCGGCTCCCCTGACCTTTCGTACCAACAGTCGCCCCAACCCCCAACCTTGGCACACTGCCCTCACAAGAAAACTACAAAATGAGACACGAGCTGCAGAACGCAAATGGAGGAAATCCCGCAACAACAATGATTTCCTGGGATACAAGACTAAGTTGCAGACGTACCATGCTGCCCTCGCTGATAGTAAACAGATATACTTCACTCACTTGATCGCTACCCAAGCCTCCAACCCACGTCGTCTTTTTGCCACCTTCAATGCCCTACTTAACCCCACACCTCCCCCCCCAACCTCCACCCTCTCAGCCACTGACCTATCAAATTACTTTATCAACAAAATTACAACCATCCGGAGGGATATTTCTCTCCTCCACTCTATCGCCCCCGCGTCCCCACCACATCCGACTCCTTCCTCTTTCTCCTCCCTTACCTCCTTCAATCCTGTCACGGTGGAGGAAGTCAACCAGCTGCTGGCAACTTCACCTGCCACTTCCTGCCCCCTAGATCCGGTCCCATCTGATTCTCTGCGCCCACATTTTTTTGATCTGGCCCCTGTCCTCACCCATCTGTTCAACCTCTCCTTCTCCACCGGCATCTTCCCCTCCGTATTCAAACAGGCCACTGTGCTTCCCCTACTAAAGAAATCTTCACTTGACCCTGCTCTGCCATCCAACTACCGCCCAATCTCTCTCCTCCCTTTTGCCTCAAAATTCTTGAACGCCTGGCCCACCAACGCCTGACCAACTTCCTTAACTCCAACTCCCTTCTCGATCCCCTGCAATCTGGTTTTCGCACAGCCCATTCTACAGAAACCGCCCTCACCAAAGTGGTAAATGACCTCGCCCTTGCCAAAGCCGAAGGTAAATACTCCATCCTGCTCCTCCTGGACCTCTCCTCGGCATTTGACACTGTCGACCACTCCCTCCTCCTCCACTCCCTGCAGCTAATGGGCATTCAGGACCTAGCCTTAGCCTGGATCTCCTCCTACCTCTCCAACCGCTCCTTTACAACATTTTTCAATGGCTCCTCATCCACTCCTACACCCCTCTCAGTTGGTGTTCCTCAAGGTTCCGTCCTAGGACCCCTACTGTTCTCACTCTATACTGCCTCAGTTGGCAAAATCATCTCCTCCATGGGCTTCAATTACCACCTGTATGCCGACGACACCCAGATATATCTCCACACCCCAGACCTCTCCTCCTCTACCATGGACAAAGTCTCTGCCTGCCTCACATCCATTTCCTCCTGGATGGCTGCCAGGTACCTGAAGCTTAATTTGGACAAGACTGAGCTTCTAATATTCCCACCCCGCACAGCTGCACCCCTCCCAGATCTGCACGTCACTATTGAAAATACTATAATCCACCCTACCTCCCAAGCCCGCTGTCTAGGCGTTACTCTGGACTCTGAACTTTCCTTTACCGCCCACATCCAAGGTATTGCCAGATCCTGCAACTTCCACCTCCGCAACATCTCCAAGATCCGCTCCTACCTGTCCCCTGACACCACTAAACTCCTTATCCACGCCCTTGTCATCTCCCGCCTAGACTACTGCAATTCTCTTTTATCTGGCCTCCCCTCTAACCGTACTGACCCACTTAAATTGGTAATGAATGCGGCAGCCAGACTGATACATTCTTCTCACCGCAGCGCCTCTACAACTCCGCTCTGTAAAGCACTACACTGGCTCCCCATCAGCTTTAGGATCAATTTCAAAATCCTGTGCTTTGCCTACAAATCAGTGCACAAGACCTGCCCAACCTACATCTCTGATCTGGTCCACAGGCACATACCAGCCCGCCCCCTCCGATCCTCCAATGACCTGCGCCTAGTCGCCCCACGCATACCTCAGTCACACGCACGATTGCAGGACTTCACCAGGGCCGCCCCTACTCTCTGGAACTCTCTTCCACCAGCCGTCAGACTCGCCCCCACCTTTAATTCCTTCAAACAAGCTCTCAAGACTCACCTCTTCACGCTCGCATACCCCCCTACACCAGCACCATAATATGTTCTGTTAGACCCCCTCTCAAAAGACGCACCTATTGTCTCCACCCCACCCTTTAGATTGTAAGCCTCCGGCAGGGCCCTCCTCCCTAACGTATCCAGCTTGATTATGCAATCTTACTCGCAACCACCCCTCTTGTAGACTCGAACAGTCTCTATTTTGACCTATGATACTGTATTGTTATCAAATCATTTGCATGATCTTGTTTTGTTGTGAGTTTCCGTATGTTCTACCTGTATGTTAACCCATTTATCTATTGTGCAGCGCTGCGTAAGATGTTGGCGCTTTATAAATACAATAAATAATAATAATAATAATAATAATAAGCAGCAGGGAGAACCATATAAATTGCACATGATCACTATGTTGTAAGTTGCTGCAACTGAAGTGGTGACATCTTAAATCGCACTTTTCATTATAAACTATGCAGATAAATGCACATACATAGACATAGCTTTTGGAGCACAACAATAGCTAGGGTCACCTTACAATTCAGTGAAGAGAGGCTGCTGCTTCGGGACAGTTTTATACAGGCTGACTAATTACTGACTGTACATGCATGCCTTAGATAATTGGTCCGTGACGTGCAGACCAGACAGAGGCACAGATAGCATTCCAACTTAGCATACAGAACAACGGCACTCACTCCTGCTGCCTCCACTAAAGGTGCACCCGATCTCCTCCTCCTGGAACTCTTGTCTGCTCTGCCCCGTGCAGTTGAAGCTGGAGCCACTCTCCTCATTCCTGATTGGCCCGCAGTCTGTTTTGTACAGGAAGACCAGGAGCCGCTGCAGAACCCGGCTTCCTGCTTCCTGTTGCCTAGCAGCCACACACTACAACCGGCCTGCATGTGTCATCTCTGTGATGACAGCACTGAACGAATCATACCAGGAGTGCAAGCGGGGAGAGGAGACAGGCGGGCAGCCATCAGCTCGATATGTAGAGTTGGAGAGGCGCAGCGTTCCGCCCTGCTGGAGACATCTAATTGTAGCAACTTGGGGAACGCAGCGGCTGTTGCAAGAGGAGACATTCAGGGATCAGGAGCCGCCCCTCCCTCTTAAAGGCGCCTGTAGGCACGTGCCTACAGTGCCTTATGGTAAATCCGGCCCTGGGTGAAACCCCTCCCACAAGAAACTCTGAGGACCATGGTACTCCTGGCAGTTTCCTGTCTGTGAACCTTGTTGCATTGTGGGAAATAGCGGTTTCCAACTGCCAAAACAGCAAGCAGCAGCGCAGCACCTGCCAGCAGTAAAAATGTCATCATGTGATAAATGTCAGAATGTAAATCAGGGATTTAAAAGATTTTACAATGGGCAAACACTGACTAAATATACATAATTATTGTAAAAATGAAGCACTTTTTTATTACATTATTTTCACTGGAGTTCTTCTTTAAGTTATTTGTCTTTTGGGGATGTGGTAAGAAAGTGCCTGGAAGAAACCCACGCAAACACGGATTTAAACTGGGGACCCAGCACTGCATGGCGAAAGTGCTATCCACTACGCCACCGTGCTGTATTATAATTAGTACTGGGCTGAACTTTAGCATACTTGTAAAAAGGGTGCCGCAGTAATTTGGGCGCTGGAGATAGCCGCTAGTAGAATATTAATACAATTATCAATATTCTATTGTTAGGCTCTATGTAATTAAAACAGTAACATATTGGACATTTCTGTCGATATTTTACTATCACCTAAACTGACCACATTCTCACTTGAACCCTCCCTCTATCGATGCCTAACCCTAACCGACCCCTCAACTGATGCCTACCCTAACCAATCGCCCCCCCAACTGATGCCTTACCCTCCCCCCAACCAATGCCTAGCTATAACTGGACCCCCCTACCTCAGAATTTGTATACAGCGTTAATACTACACATACAATTTATTATCATCTAAGTTCATTTTCAGTTCAGGATTGCTTTAATTAATCCAAAGGTGGCCACACACGATACAATAAAATGATCCATTTTACAGCAATTCGATAAAAACGATCGGATCTCCCGAAAGGATCGAAAGCTTTTTTTTCATTCGACTGAAAATCAGATCTGATTTCCCGTTTTTTTCGATTTTCATCTATCCGGAATGCCAGATATTTTTCTTCAATATCTCTAAAGATTGTATAGTGTGTGTTAGATTGTCAATTTATTAATGTACACACCCAAGCAATTTCCACTCATTTTTATCATAATTGGGGAAAAAATTGAACATAGGTGTGTGGTACATTGGTCAGATTTTTGAAATGTTACAATCAGTCAGAAAAATTGATTGCAATTCTTAAATTGAACAGATATTTAAAAAATTGTATGGTGTGTGGCCACCTTTAGACTAATTTGAAGAACCAGGTGGTCATATAACATTTTTGTCAATGTGTGCCCAAATAAGGGTATTAATGATAGTAATAATGATGTAATTTCAGTATACATAGAGAGATTAAATTATACCTCAATCTAGATCATAAAATGCAAGAAATGTGCAAGCTTGTGGAATGAGAAAAATGTCTGAGTTTCTGAAATGTTGAAATGATTCCAGACATTCTTTTTTATTTTTATTGTGTGATGGTCTTTATATCTTTTCCAAATCTGAATAAATGTATCATCCCCATTGGCCTTATTCCCAGATCAGCCATTAATAATCTCAGACATAAACAGTATTTACGGCCCACGCTAAGATCCCACACACGGTATGTTCCGCAAGGCCTCAGATGGTGTCTTGTAGTGCGCTAACCAAATATTACACAGAAAAGCTTCAGTGCACAAAGACTTTATTAAATAGTCCCTATTTGCAATGGAAAATAAGAGTTATACAAAATATTTTCTTCCTGAATAATTTATTTGTATTATGATATGTGGGCTGCATAATTTGTATTATTTTAACTGGAAATGCTGTGTACTGTGATGTATGCTCCTTATGTTTTGTTCTCTTTATATTGTAGAGAATGGCTTGATAAAGCCCCCTCCGTACATTTGCTTCGAGTGTTGATTTGTCTGCGGTTATTAATCCGTGATCCAGTTTATCAGGTACATGATCACACTACATTTTTGCGTGGGGTTGTGTTCCAAGTCCGACATGGAAGACTCACTGCAATTGAGCTGTAAAATATTTCCCCAGCCATGCCAACAGCTTCTTAGGGGCCAATTTCCAATAGCATATTGCATTCCGCATACTTTTTTCAATGCAAATAATTGCGCGACAAATTAGCCCTTTGTGGAAATGGGTCTTAAAAGGAACATGAAGCGAGGAAAATTATTTAAAATAAACACATGATGTAGCTGCAAATGAATATTACATACTAACCTCACCGTCACTTCCTCTCAGAAGCGCACCATTTTCTTCTTAGAGTGATCCCTTCCAGTTCTGACAATATTTTGTCAGAACTGAAATATACCAGTTGCTGACAGTTATTTATCAGCAGCTGTCAGTTATAACTGAATGTGCAAGGTAATGTCCATGTTTCCCTATGGCTCAAGTGGGTGTTATTACAGTTTAACAGTGTGCTGACCAGGAAGCTGTTAGGGGGTAATGGCCATTTTTAAAATGGAGGACGGAGAAATCCATTTATCACAGTGGACAAATAGGTCACAGGAGAGGAGAAAGAAATTGAGTGGTAGACTACACGGGAGGTAAGTATGATCTGTGTATGGTTATTTTGACTTTTTATTTTGAGTTCAGGTTCTCTTTAAAGCCAACCAAAGCATTTACTGTAGATTTGGATGGAAGGGGTATCTATGGGGGAAGCAGATCATTTTCACTCCTTTATTTGCTCACTAATGACTTAAATAGGAGTCAGTCTGATAATTTGTCATGCAGCCTGCAATTATATCAGTTATATTCAGTGAGATGTAAATATGCATTAACGTGACATCAGAGCGGTGTTAGGCCCAGAGCCGGGACAAGGTCCTCCAGCCCCCAAGGCTGAGACACCAAAGTGCGCCCCCCCATTCCTCCCAATCCAGCCGTCACACACTGATTGCTATTAGACTAGGAGGCACCCCAGGGCCCCCAACACCTTAATCTCTAGTTATCTGGCTTGCAGTCTCTGCCATGTATCCCTTTTTCATATTTCTCTGCTTCAAACACAATAGTGTAATGAAAGCTGAGTGTGCACTGCGCCCTGAGGCTGGAGCCTCTCTCGCCTCTACCTCGGCCCGGCCCTGCCCTGTAAATGGGGGAGTATTAAGTATACATGGGGGAGTATTAAGTATGCATGGGGGAGTATTAAGTATACATGGGGGAGTATTTAGTATAAATGGGGGAATGTTAAGTATAAATGGGGGAATATTAAGTATAAATTGGGGAATATTTAGTACAAGGGGGAGTATTTAGTATAAATGGGGGAGAATTAAGTATAAATGGGGGAGTATTTAGTATAAATGGCTGAGTATTTAGAATAAATGGGGGATTATTTAGAATAAATGGTGGAGTATTAAGTATAAATGGGGGAGTATTTAGTATAAGGGGGGAGTATTTAGTATAAGTGGAGGAGTATTAAGTATAAATGGGGGAGTATTTAGTATAAATGGTGGAGTATTAAGTATAAATAGGGGAGTATTTAGTATAAATGGGGTAGTATTAAATATACACGGGGGAGTATTTTGTATAAATGGGGGAGTATTTAGAATAAATGGGGAGTATTTAGTATAAAAGGAAGTATTTAGTATAAAATTGGGAGTATTTAGTATAAATGGGGTAGTATTAAGTATACATGGGGGGGGGTATTTAGTATAAATGGGGGAGTATTTAGTATAAATGGGGGAGTATTTAGTATAAGAGGGGAGTATTTAGTATAAGTGGAGGAGTATTAAGTATAAATGGGGGAGTATTTAGTATAAATGGTGGAGTATTAAGTATAAATAGGGGAGTATTTAGTATAAATGGGGGAGTATTAAGTATACATGGGGGAGTATTGTGTAGAAATGGGGGAGTATTTTTGTAGAAATGTGGGAGTATTTTGTATAAATGGAAGTATTTAGTATAAAGTTGGGAGTATTTAGTATAAATGGGGAGTATTAAGTATACATGGGGGAGTATTTTGTAGAAATGGGGGAGTATTTAGTATAAAGTTGGGAGTATTTAGTATAAATGGGGTAGTATTAAATATACATTGGGGAGTATTTTGTATAAATGGGGGAGTATTTAGTATAAATGGGGAGTATTTAGTATAAACGGAAGTATTTCGTATAAAATTGGGAGTATTTAGTATAAATGGGGTAGTATTAAGTATACATGGGGGAGTCTTGAGTATAAACGGGGGAGTATTTTGCATAAATGGGGGAGTATTTTGTATAAATGGAAGTATTTAGTATAAAATTGGGAGTATTTAGTATAAATGGGGTAGTATTAAATATACATGGGGAGTATTGTGTATAAATGGGGGAGTATTTAGAATAAATGGGGGAGTATTTAGTATAAATGGAAGTATTTAGTATAAAATTGGGGTAGTATTAAATATACATTGGGGAGTATTTTGTATAAATGGTGGAGTATTTAGAATAAATGGGGAGTATTTAATATAAATGGAAGTATTTAGTATAACATTGGGAGTATTTAGTATAAATGGGGTAGTATTAAGTATACATGGGGGAGTATTTAGTATAAATGGGGGAGTATTAAGTATAAATGGGGGAGTATTTAGTATAAATGGGGAGTATTTAGTATAAAATTGGGAGTATTTAGTATAAACGGGGTAGTATTAAGTATACATGGGGGAGTATTTAGTATAAATGGGGGAGTATTAAGTATAAATGGGGGAGTATTTAGTATAAATGGGGGAGTATTAAGTATAAATGGGGAAGTATTAAGTATTAGGCCTCTTGCACACTACAAGCGTTTCCGATTCCAATTTGCGATTTTTAATCGATTTTCACATGCAATTACAATTTTTAATCGATACTGCATGCTGCATTTTTTTTGTGTGTTTTTCTTTTGATAGCATCCAGGGAAAATCAGAATCACAAATCGGATTTGCAGTGTGCAGGGGGCCTTATAGTGTTTGATATTCATTTTTCCTGTGTTTACTGCATTAGAGCAAAGATTTCATTTGCAGTGGAATACTACTTTAACCACTTACTGAACGCCCACTGCACATGGGCGGCCGGAAAGTGGATCCCGCAAGGACCGCCGCATGTACAATTGGCGGCAGTCCTTGTACGGGCATGGGCGGAGCGATCGCGTCATTCGTGACGCGATCAGCCACCGGCGACTGGCTCCGCCCCCCTCGCGCTGTAACCCGCCGGCCATTCGGAAGCGCCGGCGGGTTACTAGCACCCGGATCGCCGCATACAAAGTGTATAATACACTTTGTAATGTATACAAAGTGTATTATACAGGCTGCCTCCTGCCCTGGTGGTCCCAGTGTCCAAGGGACCACCAGGGCAGGCTGCAGCCACCCTAGTCTGCACCCAAGGACACTTATTTCCCCCCCCCCTGCCCCCTGATCGCCCACAGCACCCCTCAGACCCCCCCTGCCCACCCCCCAGAACACTGTTTGCACCCAATCACCCCCCCCCCCCCTAATCACCCATCAATCACACCCTGTCACTATCTGTAAACGCTATTTTTTTATGCCCTAAACTGCCCCCTGCTCCCTCCTGATCACCCCCACCCCTCAGATTCTCCCCAGACCCCCCCCCCCCCCCCCCTGTGTACTGTATGCATCTATCCCCCCTGATCACCTGCCAATCACCTGTCAATCACCCATCAATCACCCCTTGTCACTGCCACCCATCAATCAGCCCCTAACCTGCCCCTTGCGGGCAATCTGATCACCCACCCACACCAATCGATCGCCCGCAGATCCGACGTCAGATCACCTCCCAAGTGCATTGTTTACATCTGTTCTCTACCCTAAACACCCACTAATTACCCATCAATCACCCATCAATCACCTCCTATCACCACCTGTCACTGTTACCCATCAGATCAGACCCTAATCTGCCCCTTGCAGGCACCCAATCACCCGCCTACATGCTCAGATTGCCCTCAGACCCCCCTTATCAATTCGCCAGTGCATTATTTACATCTGTTCTTCCCTGTAATGACCCACTGATCACCTGTCAATCACCTGTCAATCACCCCCTGTCACTGCCACCCATCAATCACCCCCTGTCACTGCCACCCATCAATCAGCCCCTAACCTGCCCCTTGCGAGCAATCTGATCACCCACCCACACCAATAGATCACCCGCAGAACCGACGTCAGATCACCTCCCAAGTGCATTGTTTACATCTGTTCTCTACCCTAAACACCCACTAATTACCCATCAATCACCCCCTGTCACTGCTACCCATCAGATTAGACCCCTATCTGCCCCTAGGGCACTCAATCTCCCGCCCACACCCTCAGAACGCCCTCAGACCCCAGCTCTGATCACCTCGCCAGTGCATTGCTTGCATCTATTCCCCCCTCTAATCACACCTTGAGACACCCATCAATCACCTCCCGTCACCCCCTAGCACACCTACCCATCAGATCAGGCCCTAATTTGCCCAGTGTGGGCTCCTGATCACTCGGCCAAACCCTCAGATCCCCCTCAGACCCCCTTCCCATCACCTCCCCAGTGCGTTGATTGCATCTATTTTCCCCTCTAACCACCCCCTGAGACACCCATCAATCACCGCCTGTCACCCCCCTAGCACTCCTATCCATCAGATCAGGCCCAATACAACCTGTCATCTAAAAGGCCACCCTGCTTATGACCGGTTCCACAAAATTCGCCCCCTCATAGACCACCTGTCATCAAAATTTGCAGATGCTTATACCCCTGAACAGTCATTTTGAGACATTTGGTTTCCAGGCTACTCACGGTTTTGGGCCCGTAAAATGCCAGGGCGGTATAGGAACCCCACAAGTGACCCCATTTTAGAAAAAAGACACCCCAAGGTATTCTGTTAGGTGTATGATGAGTTCATAGAAGATTTTATTTTTTGTCAAAAGTTAGCGGAAATTGATTTTTATTGTTTTTTTTTCATAAAGTGTCATATTTCACTAACTTGTGACAAAAAATAAAATCTTCTATGAACTCGCCATACACCTAACGGAATACCTTGGGGTGTCTTCTTTCTAAAATGGGGTCACTTGTGGGGTTCCTATACTGCCCTGGCATTTTAGGGGCCCTAAACCGTGAGGAGTAGTCTAGAAAACAAATGCCTCAAAATGACCTGTGAATAGGACGTTGGGCCCCTTAGCGCACCTAGGCTGCAAAAAAGTGTCACACATGTGGTATTGCCGTACTCAGGAGAAGTAGTATAATGTGTTTTGGGGTGTATTTTTACACATACCCATGCTGAGTGGGAGAAATATCTCTGTAAATGGACAATTGTGTGTAAAAAAATCAAACAATTGTCATTTACAGAGATATTTCTCCCACCCAGCATGGGTATGTGTAAAAATACACCCCAAAACACATTATACTACTTCTCCTGAGTACGGCGGTGCCACATGTGTGGCACTTTTTTACACCCTAAGTGCGCTAAGGGGCCCAAAGTCCAATGAGTACCTTTAGGATTTCACAGGTCATTTTGCGACATTTGATTTCAAGACTACTCCTCACGGTTTAGGGCCCCTAAAATGCTAGGGCAGTATAGGAACCCCACAAATGACCCCATTCTAGAAAGAAGACACCCAAAGGTATTCTGTTAGAAGTATGGTGAGTTCATAGAAGATTTTATTTTTTGTCACAAATTAGCGGAAAATGACACTTTGTGAAAAAAAACAATTAAAATCAATTTCCGCTAACTTGCGACAAAAAATAAAATCTTCTATGAACTCGCCATAATCCTAACGGAATACCTTGGGGTGTCTTCTTTCTAAAATGGGGTAATTAGTGGGGTTCCTATACTGCCCTGGCATTTTAGGGGCCCTAAACCGTGAGGAGTAGTCTTGAAACAAAAATGACCTGTGAAATCCTAAAGGTACTCATTGGACTTTGGGCCCCTTAGCGCAGTTAGGGTGCAAAAAAGTGCCACACATGTGGTATCGCCGTACTCAGGAGAAGTAGTATAATGTGTTTTGGGGTGTATTTTTACACATACCCATGCTGAGTGGGAGAAATATCTCTGTAAATGAACAATTGTGTGTAAAAAAAAAAAAAATCAAACAATTGTCATTTACAGAGATATTTCTCCCACCCAGCATGGGTATGTGTAAAAATACATCCCAAAACACATTATACTACTTCTCCTGAGTACGGCAATGCCACATGTGTGGCACTTTTTTGCAGCCTTACTGCGCTAAGGGGCCCAAAGTCCAATGAGCACCTTTAGGCTTTACAGGGGTGCTTACAAATTAGCACCCCCCAAAATGCCAGGACAGTAAACACACCCCACAAATGACCCCATTTTGGAAAGTAGACAATTCAAGATATTCAGATAGGGGCATGGTGAGTCCGTGGAAGATTTCATTTTTTTTTGTCGCAAGTTAGAAGAAATGGAAACTTTTTTTTTTGTCACAAAGTGTCATTTTCCGCTAACTTGTGACAAAAAAATTATATCTTCTATGAACTCACTATGCCTCTCAGTGAATACTTTGGGATGTCTTCTTTCCAAAATGGGGTAATTTGGGGGGTATTTATACTATCCTGGAATTCTAGCCCCTCATGAAACATGACAGGTGGTCAGAAAAGTCATAGATGCTACAAAATGGGAAAATTCACTTTTTGCACCATAGTTTTTAAACGCTATAACTTTTACCCAAACCAATAAATATAGGCTGAATGGGTTTTTTTTTTATCAAAAACATGTTTGTCCACATTTTTCGTGCTGCATGTATACAGAAATTTTACTTTATTTGAAAAATGTCAGCACAGAAAGTTAAAAAAATCATTTTTTTGACAAAATTCATGTCTTTTTTGATGAATATAATAAAAAGTAAAAATCGCAGCAGCAATCAAATAGCACTAAAAGAAAGCTTTATTAGTGACAAGAAAAGGAGCCAAAATTCATTTAGGTGGTAGGTTGTATGAGCGAGCAATAAACCGTGAAAGCTGCAGTGGTCTGAATGGAAAAAAAGGGTCTGGTCCTTAAGGGGGGGGGGGGGGGTAAAGCCCACGGTCCTCAAGTGGTTAAAGCAGAGCTATGGATTGGCATAACATACAGTAAACACCTGTCTCCCAACTCCTTATTTGTCACATAGATATCCTAACTGCCTTTGGTCTAAATTGATTTCCTTTGATTTCAAAAGGCAGTTAGTGGTGGCAGCATCCATTTGCATTTTACATGATCTCCTGGATGCAGTCTGCAAGTTCAGAGGGAGATGGGCATGTGAGGGGAAAACATTCTATTACCTCCTATCAAGGGCAATTATCACAATCAGTCACACACATAAACTTCCTCCTTTGTTTACTTACCAAACAAAATCATATTTTCTCTTCCCCATATATCAAAGTGAAATGTGTTTAGCATGGGAGGCAGGGGCATTGCTAGGATCCTAAGAGATTTGAGGCACTTTGGGCGCTCCAGCCTGAAAAATGGGTGTGGCCATGCAACAGAATGCGGTCATGGGTGGAGCTACTTTTACATGAACTTAACAGTGGTCTAAGTAAGCCTGACAAGCAAAATGTTGGATGAAGCTCCCATCTCCATTAGTACAAAAATAAAATAAAACATGTAGCATATCACATAAATATTAAATAGGCAGTGTCACTTAAACATAACTAGGCAGAGTTACCTGGCTTCTGTGCTGGCTGGTCTGGCTTTCTGATGGGCATGCTCGCTGCTGTCAGGTTGTCTGGCAGTCCCCCCATAGCGTTCCCTGACCTTTTGATGGACTTCCCCTCCTTCCATGCTCCCACGGGCCTTCCAGTGAGGCACCACAACTCCCTGCATGCCCCCATACAGGTATCACAGCACCTAGAATGGCACCACAGCACATAGTACGTCCACATAGATGCCCTGTATGGTGCCATGCTAGGTGCTGTGGTGCCTCTATTGGGCATGCTGGGTGTTGTGCTGGAGAAGGGGGAGAAGCCCCGAAGAGAAGATGTTTGTACAAACTGTAGACCAAGCGACCAGAGGTCAGTACTGCTGCCCGCTGCCTGACTCTGCCTGGGGACATCCGGGGCACCCTAGAATAGATCCGGGGCATCTGCCACTGATCGTTGGGGATAGCAACGCCCCTGATGGGAGGCAGGTAGAGGAGTATATAAATGAGAACTGTCTGTAAGGATGAGTGAGTCAAATTCATTCAGCGATGGTGTACGACACTTCATTCATGTTGAAATCTCATTTGTATTAGCCAGTGTACATGACTTACATGAAGTGTTTTTATTTAGGGGGTGCTTCACCAGATCAATGGCATTGACACTCTTGCACAGGTAAGTGCATTTATAGTTTAGGTAACAGATATGTCAGTACATATATATATAGGCATATATTAGCCGTGTAGTAATACAGGTATATGACACACTCTTATTCACTTGTCTCACACATTTTCTCATCTTACCTATACAAACTTCTCAGCCCCGTGACCTCGCACCTAAAACAAAGTACTAAAACCTAGGTAAAAAGTAGTATCTACCTTCTTTTAAAATGTTCTTGTTTGCTGGGAACCTAATAAAGATTTTATTGATAACATTATTGAAAGCATCTCTTGAGAGAAAATTGAATAAGGACCATAGTCTTGCTTTTATGGTACACCAACCAAATGTTATTTATCCTGTGAAACATTTATATTTTATTTTGCATTTGTTTTCTCCATTTTTAATGTTTGTTATGCTTATGTTTCTGCTCTATCCTGTGAAAAGTGAAAGCCTCTAGCTTCTCTTTTTATGAGCTTAGTTGGTTGATGCCCATTAATAGACAGTAACAATTACAAAATGCTCTTCTTACCTCTCTATATTTGAATATGAACAGATCCAAATATACACCGAGCAGGGCCGGATTTACCATAAGGCACTGTAGGCACGTGCCTACATGCGCCTGATGATGGAAAGGCATCTCACTCCCCTCCCTGAGCGCCTCTCTCCTTCCCTATGCAGACTCCTGATGAAATTGTAAATGAGAGGTTACTCATCCAGGTCTCTGCATTCCACTGACCAGAGCTCCCTTCAGTCAGGGCACCTCTAGCTACGGTACTTAACCACTTCACCACTGAGGGGTTTTACCCCCTGACCACCAGAGCAATTTTCACCTTTCAGCGCTCCTTCCACTCATTCGTCTATAACTTTATTATTACTTATCGCAATGAAATGAACTATATCTTGTTTTTTCCGCCACCAATTAGGCTTTCTTTAGGTGGGACATTATGCCAAGAATTATTTTATTCTAAATGTGTTTTAATGGGAAAATAGGAAAAATGTGGGGAAAAAATTAATTCTTTTTCAGTTTTCGGCCATTATAGTTTTTAAATAATGCATGCTACTGTAATTAAAACCCATGAAATGTATTTGCCCTTTTGTCCCGGTTATAAAACCGTTTAAATTATGTCCCTATCACAATGTTTGGCACCAATATTTTATTTGGAAATAAAGGTGCATTTTTTTCAGTTTTACGTCCATCCCTAATTACAAGCCCATAGTTTATAAAGTAACAGTGTTGTACCCTCCTGACATAAATATTTAAAAAGTTTAGTCCCTAAGGTAACTATTTATGTATTTTTTTTTATTGTACATTTTTTATTTTTTTTTTAATTACAAAAAAAAAAATAAAAAAATTGGGAGTGTGGGAGGTAATGAGTAAATTTTTTGTGTAAAAGTAATTTATTTGTATGTGAAAAATGTGTAGGGTGTAGTTTTACTATTTGGCCACAAGATGGCCACAGTAACTTTTTGTTTTAATGCGACCTCCAAGCGTCCTTCCGGAAGCTTGGAGGAAGTACTTGGAGGCTGGGTAAGTGTGTATCTTTTCACAATGATCACGCTGCTCATCGGAGAGCAGCGGATCATTGCGGGGCTTAGATCAACGAACGGGAATGGATTTTCCCATTCATTGATCTCCGGGCAAGCGGGCGGCGGCGTGTTTACTAGCGGCGGGCTGCGTGTTTACGAGCGGGAGCGCGGGCAGCGGCGGGAGCGCGGAAAGTACGGATTTCTCCGTCCCTGGGGGTTAAAGGATGGAAAAAGGGGCGGAGAAATCCGTACGGGCGGGGGTAAAGTGGTTAATACTGAGGATAGCTCTGACTACCTAATACTTGGGGTCACCTCTAACTACTTAATATTAAGGTACTTCTGAGTACCGAATACTAAGGGGCACCTGAAGCTATCTATGATGGGCAAGGGAAGTAAGGGAGAAATGACAGCTGGGCCAGTCAGCACACTTGCGGTGCGGGTCAGCAGGGTTTGTAGGTTCATGGAGGGCAAAGTCTAAGGCGCCAGGACATCTGTGCCTATAGGCTCCTGTGAGGTAAATCCGGCCTGACACCGAGGCACTTATATTTTTTCTTGAGGAACCTGAAAATATTTTGACTAGGGTCAAAAACTGGGTTAGAAAAACAGGCCACTATTTTTAAACATCCACATCCCCATATCCCCCCCTTCCTCCCCAGAGCAAGCAGTGTGTGACAGTGGCATACATTGCCTGTTGTCAGTGGCATTACACATCCTCTTTAATTCTTTTTTCAGCATTGCAATACAGTGTAACTCCTTGCGGCTCCCTGATGCATGTCATGTGACATGCGGCTCCCCCCGAGAAGTTACTCCATATAGATCTGCTGTATAGAGGAATGAAGAGGATGTGTAGCTAGCTATGCATCACAAAAAAAGCAGGCCCCCTTAGCCCCCGGCTCCACCCCCCACGACTGCAGGGGTTCACAGGGGTTACTATTCACCTCTGCATCTGAGGTCCTCCCCCCAGCTGCTTTATTAACTTTTCATTGGTTCTATAGTGGTAATTATCATCTTGTTGCCCGTGCAGCTGTACTTTACCTTTCCGCTGTCAATCCATGTCCTCGTTGTATTTCCGCATTTACCCCCACATGGTTGCCGGTGTTATAGCATGTGGGCTGCGTTTGTAACTATAATGCCGGCGAACCACATGAGGGTGAAAATGTGGAAGTAGAACAAGGACACAGACGGATAATGGGTAGGTAAAGTATAACTGCATGGGCACCTCGGGGGACATAAAATGGAACAGTCTGAAATAAATCGGGAATCGACCTGCAGTTTATGACGGCCAACAGATCTCTCTACCGATCAGATTTGATCACAGAGAGATCTGTGTCTTGGTTGATTGTCCAAATCGCTAGCTGTATGGCCACCTTAAATTCCTTTACCTGGCCACACCCAGTCACCTGATTGTACACTGCCTGATACACGATGCAATCTCAAATAATGCAATTTGTCTCCTAATACTCACTATGTTCACATATTCTAACTTCTCTCTCATGCAAAAAATGGCCACCTCCAAATAGTCTATGAGAGCATCTCCACTAACAATCAATAATACAGTATGTATATCGATCTGCAGCTAAATTTAAAGAGGAACTTCAGCCTAAACAAACATACTGTTATTAAGTTACATTAGTTATGTTAATTAAAAGAGATAGGTAATATAATATCTTACCCACCCTGTTTTAAAAGGACAGGCAAATGTTTGATTTCATGATGGCAGACATCTTTTTGGTTGAAAGGAGGTGACAGGGAGCATGAGACACAGTTCCAACTGTCCTGAGCACCTCTCCCAGTTGCTAGGCAACGTGAACAACAACATAGGAAATCCCATCATGCTCTGCACAGCATCAGGGAAGAAAGCCCAGGTTTTTTCTCTTTGATGGGTGGAGGCGGAGCTTAGCTAAAAATGCAGCTAAAAATGATGCCTTGGTAAGAAAAACAAAGTTCTGATGCTGTAAAACTGTTAAAGAAACACCAAGCCTTTTCAGTTCTGCTCAGTAGATTTTTAGTCCGGAGGTTCACTTTAATGTCCTCCGTGAAGAAAAAGTAAAACATTTGGTAGGAGATAGCTATAACCCATCTAACTTTGTGTTGCACAGAGGATGATGATGGGGGCAATTATAACATCAACACCTTTACTTGTCTTTTATATATCTTCACTTCTTTACCTTTCCGAAATGTAATGCTACATCTTCAACTAAGCAGAAATTCACACGGTCTCATTCAGTCAGTGTAGGTATTTATTTTATTTTTAATGTCAGTGCGCCATCTGCTGGACATATGTAGACTTGTTATCTTATTGCTAAACGTTATCATTTTTGTATATTTTACTTTTTCTTTTTTTACTTTCAGTACATGCAGTCTACATGTAACACATACCTTTCATCTGGTGAAGATGAGTTTAATGTTGATAAACTGGTCAATTTGACCTGTAAGTATTAAAATTTGTAATATTTTATTCGAATGTTGTTTCTTATTTTTACTGTTTCTTGTATTATACCACATTTTAAATGATATCATTAGATTTTAACACCATTTTTACTATGACAGTTTTATTATTATTTTTATATACAAATTGGCAATTATAATTGCTCTACCTTAGCTGTGGAGTAACTGTGAAGTTGCAGTGTATTTATTATCTGCCGCACAGTTATGTGATACTGAGTTTTATATTTACACGCTTTGTTTCTTTTACCAACTCCTGTAAGCATATTTTCAGCTTTTACATGTCTATGTATACGTTGTTAGAGGGTGGGGCTAGTGTTGTGTAGGAATTGTATCCTGGGCAGTTATTTTTGTGAGCTGACATAGTATCTTCGTTTTTGTAGATATTTTTCAAAAACTTGCTGCTGCAAAAGATCAGAGAGAATGGGTAATACAAAGTGGTGCCCACAAAGTAAGTACCAATAATTAGTCTGTAGTTATTTTCTTAGCACAATAAAAAAATATAAAGGGCATTGCATCTATATTGTGATACTGTAATCCTATTGTTGTGGTTATTGTAGAGTGCTTGGGGGCCCCATGTAAAACTCGCACAAGGGCCCATATCTCCTTAGCTACGACACTGGTACCTAGTTCCTTCCCCCCACATTCCAGTGCTGTCTGCTACACTGTCATGGAGGGCCACATTTTTGTGAGCCTGCAAGAGGAAGACCAGAACCTAGTATGAAATTTACTGTCATGGCGGATGCATTCCCAATAGGAACCTGTGGGGGAAATGCATCTGCTCTGGACATTTACAGTCAAGAAAATGAAATGGAGCAAAAACTGAACTGGTCCGTTTGACTCTGTTCCTGTTTACTCTGTTCCACATAGGAACCAAGCCTATGGCTTTGTTCACATCATAAATCGCAAGGGCTGAGCACTTTTGTGAGTGCTTTTGTTTGGCGATTAGCGCCTTTTTCTTTAGAAATCAAGAAGTGAACTTTTTGACCTGGAACCGAATATCTTTAATGTACTTTGTATTGAAAAGCGCTCACAAAATCGCTTATCCAATCGCTTTTTAAAGCACTTAGCGATTTTTGCTATACCTTGTATTGGAGCACAAACGCTCAGGAAATGATGCAGGGCTCATGTTTGCGATTGGAAAGAAAGCTCATCGCTCATGTAAGAACACTCACACTGAAATTTGTTGCACCAGCGCTTTTAAAACGCTTTTTTAAAAACTCTAGCGCTTAAAATAATCTCAAAGCTTGCATAGTGGAAACAAGCCCTGAGGCAGGAGTTTCCTGAAGGATTAAATTCCAGAGTGCTGAAACCAGGATAATTAATGTAAAAGTAAGAATCCTGGATAATTGACTACATTCTACTATTTGTCATAAGGGCCCATTCACACTTAAAAAGCTTAGTGCTACCATTTTGTGCAGGTGATTTTACTGCGATTAGCATGATAGAATCATTGTACACTTCCGCCATTCCCGACGATCGCGATCAGCACTTGTACATCGATCGCTCGAGAATCGTGACTAAATGCTGCAGGTAACACATTTTGCAATTGCCATTAATCGCGGAACACCCGCAATCGTCAGGAATCGCGGTAGTGAGATCACTGTCAGTTCTAATTTCGATGGCACTTTAAAAAGCGCTATCGCTACGGCGATTAGCGGGAATCACCTGCTAATCGCCCTAGTGAGAACGGTCCCTAACTGCACCTCTTTAATAACTCACCGTTTATGCAAGTAAAAAGATCGTCACATATAGTACTCAACTAATTTTTTCCCTTTTCTGCTTTCCTTGGATCAAATGAGCAGACTGAAGTGTCTGGCAGAATAGCTGCAATGTACTGCACTATGCACACAAGGACGTGTTGTTCTTTAGGAGTCAGAACATTATTTGTGACTATAAAGAAATGATGTATGAGTGCATAAAATCCATTTTTTATTTTTCAGACTTTGGTCAGACTTCTAGCTGCTAGAGACAGTAATGTGCTGCTGGGTGCGCTGCTTGCTCTTACCAGTTTAGCAGAAAGGTAAGTCACTGCTGAATACACCTTTTTTTCAGCTGTGATAAGTGTGCAATTGTGTATGTATGTGTGTGTGTTTGTGTGCGAGTGCGGATGTATGTGTGCAGGTGCGGCTCTAGGCTCATGGTGGCCCTGGACAATGAAAGAATCGGTGGCCTCTTCAACCCACCAATGTCAATATAGCAAATGGCCATGTGCATTGAGGACACTGCATAGCTGCCTTGTGCTTATGACACAAATGTCTATCTTTTACTGAAATTTGCCATGGCATTTTGCCTCTGCCTCCACTGTCTCAGTGTGTGGCGTCTTTTCTCCACGCTGCCGGGGGTGGGGCTGATGGGGAGAACTTCCTGGGAACTAGGCTCGATACCACTGGGGGAGATTTATCAACGCATTACCGACAGTTTTTTCTTCTTAATCAGTTCTAACCAGCAGGGAAAACAGTGCTGCATGATAATAAGAACGTTCTTAAATCCTAGTAATAGTGGCAGTTTAGCGTGGATTTCTAGAGCTGCACTACAGTTAAGAGAAGTGCAAATCCATCCCTAAACTGACGCAGATTAAGAAGTGCTTGAAAGCAGTTCTACAGATGTAGAACTGCTGGCTAGACATGATTGCAGAATGCAGGCTATACATGATTTGTGATGTGCCCCTCCCACCTGCTGAATTCCTCCTCAGAGCCTACTGCTATTAATACAGCAGGTGTGTTGGTTACCTCAGCAACAGCAATTCCCCTCACACACTGCACTGTCTGAGAGACCTTCCTAGCTCCTCCTATTATACGACAGTTTTAGAAGGAATCTGCACTATCTAATGATTTCTTAAGATGCCTGAAACAGTTCTGCATGGATTTCTAAAAATCTACTAATATCTTGTCTCAGACACGTTTGATAAATCTGGCCCAGTGCCTTTACCAGTGATGCACGCAGGTGCTGGCACAGCACATAGACGCTGTGTCCATGTGACCTGCTGTGCTGCAATGACATGAGGAACTGGTGGTAATTTTTGCAGCCATAGTGAACAGGTCATCCCTCAGTGAGCGCATTTAGTGCATATGGTCATATCAAGACCTTATAATTTTTGAGGTAATAATCATCATTTTTTTAATCAATAATCATAATTGACCATAATCATCACCATATAATCATCACCATAACCATTCCTGATGTGATCATCTAGCAATTGTTTGGAAAAGCACAAAGCCTGTGTTATAAGTGGTGGGACTGACACTCAAAACCAGGAAGTGGTGCATAGCTTGGCGGCCATAAGGATAATGCAGGAGGGACATTGCAACAACTCAATATTAGTCACCACTTGAACCTATTGGAGCTGACTGGAAATTAAAGGCGTAAACTTATTTTTTTATTTCAAATGGAATCTGCTTTAATCTAATTTTTGCTTATTGCTTTACTTATTTTATTACATTGCAGTCCAGAGTGCAGAGCCACAATGTGTGAACTTAGCATTGTAGAGAGTCTCATGATGATACTACATGAATATGATCTGCTATCTAAAAGGTAAGCCTTACAGTATGAACAGTAGTGAATTGCCTTAAAAATGTTTGTAATCTGCTATCCTTATAATAATCTGTGGTATAGCAGCACTGTAATATCCTCAATGGAGATCAGTTGCGAAAATGTAAAAAGTGGGAATAAAACTCCTTTAAATCTGTTAGAAAAATGGTAAAGAACAGTACTATTTGCATTCTGAAAAACTCAAAGGTTTACTAAAAATCATTTTTCTGAGTCATATAATGACTAATCTTTTAAGCTGGCCACTAACAGTCCAATTTTAGCGAATAATTGTTCAAGAGTTCAGATAAATGTGATCGCAAATAAAATGTCATAATACATTGACACCATCAACAAATCAATCTGTACTTTCCATTGCAACCAATTAAAAAATGTTTTTCCAATTGATAGAATTGCTGTTAAATGATCATTTTAAAGTTGTTCACAGTTAGATTGTGGACATCAATAGAGTTTATTTTCTGCTAATCTTATCACAATTTTTTGATCACTCAAACAATTATTGACAGAGACAGAGATGCTTGACCCAGACTGAGACCTGCATTCACCATATAATGCTATCTCATTGCCTGATGAAGTAGGGTCATACCTGTGAAACGCGTTGCAAAGAACCTTGGAGTGTATCAATACACTTTCTATGTTTTAAGCGTTAATATGTTTTTGTGTCTACTTGGAGGAGGTAAGTCCACCACTGCCTCCTCAAGTTTTAAAAGTTTTATCTATTTTTACTCTTTTGGCGCCTCTGTTCATTTTGGACCATTTTTAGAATTGTTCACAGTTGATTGTGGACACCAATGGAGTTTATTTTCTGTCAATCTGATCAAAATTTTTTGATCACTCAAACAATTCTTCTCTGAAAATTGGACCATTAGTGGCCACCTTAAGACTACACTAAGTTGTAGGGAGCATCAGTTTCACACAATAACAATACTAGTGATGAGGTCTATCTCTAAAAATGGGCAGTTTGTTGGCCCCACCTTTTTAAAATCTTGTTCCCCGCTATGCTGTAGCTAGAGGATGACACTCTTGTCCCACTGATCTCCAGCAGAGTCCTGGGTAAATCCGCACAGGCCATCCCTAGCACAGACACTTTGTGAAATGACATTAGTGCATGTGCGTTAGGTTTCCGCAGCAATGCATTTTATGCTGCGCCGCCACAGTACTTAGTTTACAATTACTGCACAATAGATCAGAGCATCATGGAAACGCAGCACAAGGCGTGTTTCCAAGGCAACCCAGAGCATGATCACTAAAGCCATTTCACAAAGCAGCTGCTGCTGGCCTGCTAAACGCAATCACAAATCGTAATCACTCTGCTAGCACTTGCCGGAAAATTGCTCCAGAAATCGCTGTACAAAATGCTAGCAAAAGGCTGAGTAATTACGATGCTGATTTGCAAACGTAAGTGTGCGCACAGCCACTAATTGATTAATTAGTAAACCTTTGAGAATTTTACACCACAGATAGTACAGTTTGCAATTGATCTCCTTTAACCACTTATCATTTTTGCAACAGTATAGCAATGCCCCTTAAGACTATCTTAGCCTCAGAAGCGTAGATATACATATCTCACCACAATCACCACTGTGCTCACTTCCGTGCCCATTAGTACACAGATCAGTGAATGGGAAATCAGTTCATGTGATCAATGATCATGAGATGCGGGTGGTCTTTGACAAAAGTGAAAGTAAAGCACACACACATTACTTCCTTTGTTTACTATTCACAGTACACAGGAGGAATAGATTGGGGGGACATTTAGTGGCCAAATAGCAAAATTACCCCTACATACATTACTTTAACCTCTTGAGGACCTCAGTGTTAAACCCCCCTTAAGACCAGGCCAATTTTCACTAAATGGGCCACTACAGCTTTAAGGCCAAGCTGCAGGACCGCACAACACAGCACTCAAGTGATTACTCCCACCCCCCCTTTCTCCCCACCAACAGATCTCTCTGTTGGTGGGGTCTGATGCCCCCCCCCCCCATTGTTTATTTTTTTAATAAATATTTATGTCATTTTTTAAAAATAAATGTAGAATTTTTTTTCTTCCCCTGCAAACCCTACCTCCCCCCAGCCAGCCAATGATGCGACCGGCTGCCATAGGTTTCAGCCTATGAGAGCCAATTGCTCTCCTGTGTGCCAGGGGGACAGCCGTGTCACACGGCTGTCGCCAGTACAGCGCTGCTGCGGATCGCAGCGCTGTACTTAGTAGAAAGACGCCGGTTTTGCAGTCTAACAGTCTCCCGAGCGGCGATCACCGCTCGGAGATTAAACGCCGCTCGGAGACTGAAGTCGGGGCGGAGTTCCTCCCCCAAGCAGGAGATGTGCGTGCAGCCTGTGCATGATCTCCTGCAGTAGCCGGCCCCAGGAACTGACACCAATTGGCGTGACGCGGTCATTAGGTAGTTAAATAAAAATATATAAAATACCCCGTTAATTAACCCCTTACTTCCCCTCCCATAGTTACCAAAATAAAATACTTACAAAAATAAATGTAAAAAAAGTGGCATTTAACAGAAAATACATAAATAGTTTCCTTAGGGACTTTTTAATATGAAAGTCATGAGGGTATATTACTGTTATTTTTGCAAATAAGGGTTTGTAATTAGTGACGGACGCAAAATGGTAGAAATACACATTTATTTCCAAATAAAACAAAGACAACCTTTAAAGGGAACCTTAATTGAGAGGGATATGGATGTTTCCTTTTAAATACTACTTGTTGCCTGCGATTCTTGCTGATCTTTGGCTGCAATAGTGGTGGAATCACACACCTGAAACAGGCATGCAGCTAATCCAGTCTGACTTCAGTCAGAGCACCTGATTTGCATGCTTGTTGAGGGGCTGTGGCTAAAAGTATTAGAGACACAGGATCAGCCGGAGAGTCAGGCAACTGGTATTATTTTTAAAGCAAAAATCCACATCCTTCTCAGTTTAGGTTCCATTTAAAAAACATATACTTGAGATGAACATTATCAGAATATTTGCATCATCTATTTTATTTGCAAGCAAAATGTAAGGCTCAATGTAAAAACAGATAATAGTAATATATCAGAAAGTAGCTATACATTTTATATCAAGAAGGATGTGTAACTACTACTACTTTTCTTCACAAGAATGTCCAATCCTGTAGGACCAGGGATGGGCAAACTTTAAGTGCCGCGGACTGCATTCCTCTTCTCTCCATTTTTCCTCCCTCCCTGCGGAGTTGCGAGCAGTGCAGTAAAGACAGGGTTAACTCACTTAATCACTTCTTACAGTGCCGATCTCCATGGACACAGTGGCATCATGTGACACACTGGCATATGGCATATGGCCGAATATGGTCCATGGGTCATAGTTTGCACAGCACTGCTGTATGAGACAGGTGTTGAACTCCACTCTTCAGGGGGCATGTTTATGCAAGTTTTTTGGAGGGACAGAGAAATGGAGAAATGTATTTTACTTGATGAACCACACCTTTCCTAATTCACTCCCATAAATTAATTTGAGTTGTGGCAAAAATGTGTACATCCCTGCTGTAGAGTATTGCAAACATTGTAAATTATTATCTGCATTTATTCATAGTATGATGTCAGTACGGTAAAAATATTCAAACGAATTAGTGGTTGGGTTAAAAAAAAAAAAACTGATGTGGACGAGGCACGCCACATAATCTCTGTGTAGGATCCAACTGCATTTATTTCTCTGCACACAGCTGCCAACCTCAGATTTCCTACAGTTTAAATGTGCTATTGTTATGCTTGGGCAGTTATGCATGTAGCAAAGTGGCATAGCATTCAATATCCGTATATGCAATACCAAAGGGCGAGAATCAATAAAGGTAATATATAAACAAAGCTGTATGGAGAAGGCTAGACAAGCAACAGTATATATATAAATAGAGAGACGAAAATTGCTGCAACTAATCTTCATAAAAATAATTTTCTTTATATGATGGATATAACTTTTTAGGTTACACAAAGGACAGGCAGACTAGTCTGTGTTACACTGAACTTTGCTCGGGAACCAAGGAGCACAGAACCTTTTTATTTTATCACAATGACACAACAAGAACAGGAACACACATAAAAGTAACACTGCCATCTAGTGGCCATGTAGTATACTAGTCATACAGTAGTTGTTGCATATACTATACATTCCTTGTATGGTAACATTATACCCTATTTTTTGGACCATGAGACGTACTTTTTCTCCCCTAAATGGGGGAAAATGTGCCCGAGTTTTATAGTCTGAATGCTGTGTAGTCTGGGGCTTACTGTAAATTGGCGCAATAGTGAAGAGATGAACAGCGGTAATCCTCCGCGGAAAAGCTGCTGGGGGGTCTGTGCAGGCAGCTGATGTCTCTTCCCTCATTTTTGCATTAGAAATGTAAGCAGAAGTGAAGGGAGAGAGACTTCAGCTGCGTGCATGGACCCCCCAGCGGCTTTTCCATGAAGGATTACCGCTGTTAATCTCTGCACTGTGGCGCCGCACTACAGTAAACCACAGACTGCACACTCCCACAGATGACGTAGACTGGGAAAGAAGAAGACAACAGGAGTCAGAGGGGATGGGACAGCCGCAGGGACAGCGGAATAGGACAGCCGCGGGGACACAGGAGGTTGGAAAAGAGAAGGACAGTGGGACATGACAGCCACTGGGACACAGGGTAACAGGACAGAGCACACAGGGGGCAAAAAGGAGACCACAAGGGGGCAGAGGATGACACAAGGGAGACACTAAAAGTACAAAGGGGACACAGAGACACAAGAGGTACAAGGGAGACATAATAATTGGGGAGGGGAGAAGATCCACAAGATGCCTCTGCACCATGGACACCCCAGGTTTAGTATTTTTTTCCCACACCGTAAATACCTAGAGAACTCGTGTGCTAGGTCCCCTGGACCTGTAACTGGCCGGTGCCTTGTCTCAGCCGGATTGCTCCTACGGCTTCAGGAAATCACCAATAAAACATAAGAGACGGCACACCACTGGCTGCAATGAAATTGCTGTATTCGGAACAAGCGTACACTACATGTTACGGATATTACATCCTTCCTCAGGTGTATAACAACAATTGAAGATACATACAGCATTATAAAGATTCAGGGCAGTCCACCACACCCAATGTAATTTAATGCTGTGTTTTGCTGCACACCTTTTAGCTTTACATAATACCAATAAATGACCTTTTCTATGTTTTGCATGACCTTTGTCACGTGATTAATTGTTCTAAACAATAGTGTGGGTCAGGTTAATTGTACCTAGCAATTATTGAACTGGTCTTGGTCCCTATTCCCTTCCCCCTCTCCCCCAAATTTACCACCACACCCAATGTGCTTGGCTTCGCCCTTTCCCATTAACCCATTGTTCAATGTCCATACATAAACAACATCTTTACGGTCATATGGCACTCCGAATCGGCTACCAATAAACAGCAATACAAAACTGACCGTAATCCAGGCACTTCCTGCAATGGACTGCCACTGACCACCTAAAAAAAGACATATAATCAACAACATGTATAAATGCCTGCAGCATTAAAAGCAACACATTAAATACTAGAACCAGAAAGTTTAGCCATAAATACAGCTTAAGAATGACATTATGAAAAACGACATTATAAAAAACATTTGAGAGGCAGCCTCTCATTCATGCCTCTTGGAGCTACCACATCTAACATGTGGATCCATTTAGATTCCTTCTGTTTTAATCTTTTCTCCATATCACCTCCTCTCATGGATGGATTCATGGATTGCAGAACGCACCATCTCAGCTGCGCCGCACCATGCCCCATAGCGGCAAAGTGCCTCGCAACTGAGGTGTCATAACTTTTGCGTTCACCCTCCGCATATTTGGTAATGGCCCTTTTATGTTCCTGTATCCTCGTCCTAACAGGCCTAGTGGTCTCCCCCACGTACATTAGCCCGCAGGGGCATTTGAGCCCATAGATAACCCAGGGTGTAGAGCAGTAATGTCTCCCCTTAATTTTAATTTTTCGTCCTGTATGGGGGTGGCAAACGGCTTCTCCTTTAATGATGCCATTACATACATTACAATTCAGACACGGATGTGTCCCTGCTTTACCCATGCTCACTGCACTTCGTGTGGGAGCAGTGTCAGTGTGCCTCACACTGTCCTGGATAGTTTTACCCCTCCTAATGGCAAAAATGGGTTCCTCTTTAAAAAGGGACCCCAAATCTTTATCTGTACTCAACAGGGGCCAAAATCTGCGGATGGACTTTTTGATCAATTCAGTATTTTTACCCAAGCTGGTGACAAAAGGAATCCCCTTGGTCTCTCTATCTCTAACCCAGGGCCGGATTTGTACTTTTTACCGCCCAAGGCCAACTATACCGTCTGTATAGTTATCTCTGTGTGCCCCAATGAGAATTCTACTTACTTTGCATCATTGGATGTCACAGACAATAACTATTTTAGTAATACGTGTATAGATTATTAGTTATGTTTTCCTTAAGAACTTTTATGTGATGTTTGCCATCTCATTAATGATGGAACCATTGTGTCACCATGAGAGTTAGGGTGATGTGTAACTGCAGGATAAAGCTTTCAGGTCTTGCAGGGATGACACAAGTACAGGACAGAGAGTTCAAAGGATAAAGCGGTCTTTGTAGATAGGGATGGCTGCATAAAACAGCTTTACTGCCCCTCACTGAGCCGCCCCTAAATTTCTGGTGCCCTAGGCCATGGCCTATGCGGCCTTGCCAGAAATCCGGCCCTGCTCTAACCGATCTATGTAATAAAGTGGACCTGTCAATGCCTGACACCTCCTGTCTGACCTTCTCAATTCTAGCATCGTATCCTTTCTGTTTAAACTTTGAGCTTATGGATCGGCTGACCCGACAATAGTCTTCCTCCTTTGTACAAAAACGTCTGGCCCTAAGGAATTGCCCCCTAGGAATGGCTTTTACCACATGTCTGTGGTGGTGGCTAGTATTTTTTTCTCCTGGCTTTTGTCCTCTAAACTTAGGTGCGTCTTATGGTCCGGAGCATCTTATGGTCCAAAAAATACAGTACATGCATAGTTCATATGTATAAGTATTTTTTAATAATTGAGATATGAGTGCTTTCATTCATTTTTACTCCTTTGAAGCCCCCAAAACTTATTCTCTCCTCTATCATATCTGGATATTAATGGAATATTTTTTTTTGCTTATATTGACTATCCAAAAGTGGTTATTTCCCTGATAACTTTGACAACTTTATTGATTGTATTTTTGTAGTTTGTTTTCCTGCAGAAAAATAAACATTTTCAGCCTCATGGATTTTCCTTTGCAGTTAGACCATGCATTGGATTGCTGACAGCTATGGGAACTGTCAGTTTGTCAGCTTCCAGTATGCTGAAAAGGAGGCTAAAGCCAGAATATGAATTGCAAATTTATAACCTAAACCTTCTGTCCTGGAAGCACACTTCTGTTAGACTTTTCTGGAGTTCAATGTTTATTTTTTGAAAATGTAGTTATAGGGATAAACAAGAGCTGCTGTCTTTCAGTGAAAAATAGAACTCTACAGATAACTGAAAGAAAGCCCTGAGAACGCTAAAAATGGTAGATTGGCAGAATGACTTAGGAGCTGACGTAAATTGGGGTGATTTCTAGCAAGTGGAAGTTCACTGCAGTCCACCTGCCCCTGTGAACTTAATTACTACATCATTATTATAATCAATACATTTAAAATAGTACCTATAATCTTCTTAATTAGGTTTTAACGCTTGGATAGTAAAGGCTACCATAGATTATTAGAAAAAAATTAGAAGATTAGACATTTTGTTTGATACAAACATCAATTTAAATTAACATCTATTAACCACTTCAGCCTTCAGGGTTTTTTTCACCTTATGCATCTGAGCAAACTTTCACCACCCATTTTTTCGCCAATAATTTTATCACTACTCATCACAACTAAATGATCTATATCTTGTTTTTTTCCGCCACCATTCAGGCTTTCTTTGGGTGGTACATTTTGCTAAGATTTATTTTATACTGCATACATTTTACCTGGAAATTAAGAAAAAAAAAATTCATAATTTCTCAGTTTTCAGCCATTATAGTTTTAAAATAATACACGCTACCATAATTAAAACCTACGTATTTTATTTGCCCATTTGTCCTGGTTATTATGCTTCCATCACTATTTACAATCCCATGTTTTTAAAAATAATAGTAATATACTCTCTTGACATGCATAGTAAAAAAAAAGTTTAGACCCTACGGTAACTATTTTTTTTTATTGTAATTTTTTTTTTACTGTTTTATTGTGTATGTTTGGGAGAGCATAGGAAGTAAGAAGCACATTTTAGATGTAAGTGCATTAACGCTTACAGGAAATGAAGCGTGGATGTGTAAGAAAGATCACGGCTTCTCATAGAAGCCAGCGAACTGCGTTCCCATTCATTGATCTCTGGACTAACAGGCGGTGGCGAGAACGAGCACGGGAGTGCGCACGATCGGCTGAGGTAGTGAGCCCTGTCCTTGCAAGCTTACAGTCAATATGCAATAATCTTTCCTCTCTAGTAGAAGCAATGTGAAGAAAGTAGTGTTCCTCCTGCAGATGCCCAATGCCCAAGGAACAACAAAGTGACCATCACCAAATAGGACTTCACCACTGAGGGGTTTTACCCCCTGACCACCAGAGCAATTTTCACCTTTCAGCGCTCCTTCCATTCATTCGTCTATAACTTTATTATTACTTATCCCAATGAAATGAACTATATCTTGTTTTTTTCGCCACCAATTAGGCTTTCTTTAGGTGGGACATTATGCCAAGAATTATTTTATTCTAAATGTGTTTTAATGGGGAAATAGGAAAAAATGTGGGAAAAATTATTATTTTTCAGTTTTCGGCCATTATAGTTTTTAAATAAAGCATGCTACTGTAATTAAAACCCATGAAATGTATTAACCCATTTGTCACGGTTATAAAACCATTTAAATTATGTCCCTATCACAATGTTTGGCGACAATATTTTATTTGGAAATAAAGGTGCATTTTTTTCAGTTTTGCATCCATCCCTAATTACAAGCCCGCAGTTTATAAAGTAACAGTGTTATACCCTCTTGACATAAATATTTAAAAAGTTCAGTCCCTAAGGTAACTATTTATGTTTTTTTTTTATTGTATTTTTTTTAATTACAAAAAAAAAATAAAAATTGGGGAGTGTGGGAGGTAATGAGTTAATTTATTGTGTAAATGTAATGTTTGTATATGTAAAATGCTTTTAGGGTGTAGTTCACTATTTGGCCACAAAATGGCCACAGAGTGTTTGTTTACATGCGACCTGTAAGCGTACGGAAGGATGCTTACAGGAAGCAGTAGGAGGCTGGGAGACTCACAATGATCTCGCTGTTTCTGAAAGAAGCAGCAGATCATTGCGGGGGCTTAGATCAACGAACGGGAATGGATTTTCCCGTTCATTGATCTCCGGGCGAGCGGGCGGCGGCGTGCACGAGCGGCGGGAGCGCGGACAGCGGCGGTAGCGCGGAAGGTACGGATTTCTCCGTCCCTGGTTTTTTAGGAGGGAAAAAAGGGGCGGAGAAATCCGTACGCGTGGGGGTAAAGTGGTTAAAACAGTACCACAATAAAGAAAATGCGCTCAGGATACATTACAGTCTAGCTCCATGAAGCAGCAGTCAAAATCCAATAGTGTAGACTGGCAATAAAAACAATAGCACAAAAATGCGCTCTCAGTTCAAAAGGGGAGAGGGAGGTGTACCGTTACTTAGGCCCAATGGAAAAAAACTCCAGTCCAGTGTTTATACACAACCAAATGGAATCCAGGCTCTTTAAAAGTCTCCTCCATTTCCTCTCTTCAAGACCTTCACGGGCATATAAAATAAAAGAAGATAGAAACAATAGTGTAATACTGCCAGATATGATGACCACCATCGGCTTCCATCACACGTGCATCACCTTCCGTGAAAAAACTATATACCAGCGCCAACGACACTCCCCCTCCTCTTACCAATATAAACATTGTTCACAACATCATTGTAAAGTGTTTACAGGAAGTAAATTACTTCCTGTAATGATTGCATATGCACGTGACCCCTGTACTGTACCACTGCTTGGTCAAAGGGATCAGTGTCCCTCAGTGATTACTATTAATGCAAGTAATAGTGATCACTGATAAAAAATACAGTAAAAAAAAAAGGTGTAAATTAAAAAATAGTAAAAAAAAGGGGGGGGGGGGTATTCATGCCCCACAAAGGCAGCGATGATTGGTGCAAGGGATCATGGGGTTCCAGTGTGCCTAAAAGTCTATTCCAACATGATTTTGCAGTGACATTTTTGCAACGGGCGACTTTTTTTTACATTAAACAATCGTTTTTGTAATATTGTGTAACCTTGTTTAACCAAAATTAGTTAAAAAATGTTTGGTGACATGCGGTGATTGTGATGATCATGATGGATCACTGAGTGACCAGTTGCTCAGATCCCCATTGCCTGCCATGATAATTTTACCGCAATCGTTTAAACAGTCATTTAAACAATAGTTCATGCTGTCGTTTCCACGTTAGTGAAGATGAATCGGGCAACGATTGCTGGTTGCCGTTGATCTCTGTATCCATCTTCACATGGGTACTTAGCTTAAACTTGAATAGACTGCTTGCAGGTGCCAGCAGTCTATGGTGGAAGACACGCGTGAAAATGCGCAAAGTACACAAAAATTTGCAGGAAAATACCATTATTTTCCACAGACACAAATGTGGCATCTCCCTAACTGTGCCTCTCTCACAGCAGTTCTGTGTTACCTCAGATCTGTTTTCTAACGTGACAGGTGCTGCTGTGAGGGGTCACATAAATCTGGGTAAAGTGTGCACTTATACATTTCGGTGCGGCCATAGGCACCCACGTAAAATGCTGTGAATTTCAGTTATAGCAGTAAATTTAAAATAGTGGGCCGATGGGACCGCCCACTGTAGAAACTGCACGGCACCACAACAATCGCTTTGCACAGGGAATCATTTAAAGAACAGCTAAAACTTAACTCTCATATGAAGACAAAAGTGTAACCATATTGCTACCCCTGATACCGACATAATACAGGATCTCTGTCATCTCCAGGCTTTCCGCAGAACTCCTGCGGCTCCTCTGCTCAGAGTCTGAGGTAAAAGAACAAGTCAAGATCTATGATGGCGTTCCTTCACTGCTCAGTTTACTTCACTCAGACCATCTGAAACTTCTATGGAGCGTTGTCTGGATATTGGTTCAGATCTGCGAAGACCCTGAAATAAGTGTGGAGATTCGAACATGGGGAGGAATCAAGCAGCTGCTCCATATTCTAAAAGGGTATACATATTGTTATTTACTGACTTGCATGGTAAGACCAATTCTCATAGATGCTCCTTGGCATTGCAGAAGAATCATTGCAGTGCTGTTCAGCAGTTGTTCTCTTGGGTGGAGAGGCTCTTGCACTTCAAATGTTCAAACTTCTGTTTCTGATAGAGTAGGTCTCTTAGCATACGGGTTAGGCTTGATTAGTTTAGATTTTTGTAGGGATTACAGTGAGCACAAGACATGAACCCTTTCCAATCCATTTTCGTTATCACCAGCATCCCCCCCCCAGCACTTTTTTTTCCCCCTCACCCTGATTTACATTTTGACATTTATCACAGGTGGTGACGTTTATAGTCCTGTCAGGTGCAGCTCTGCGGAATGTTTATTTTGGAGAATTCTCAAGCCAGTGAAAATAAACCTGGTCTTCCAAAATGCTCTGAGAGGAGAACTCCATATTGCTAAACATCCTTAGCTAAGCATTGTTGGGTGGGCAACATAGCAATATACTGGTTGAAACCAGGAAAATTACCGTAATAGTGGGTATCCTGAACAATTGACTGCATTTTACTATATATCACTACAGGGTGTCTTTAAGCATGATTGTCAGGACATGTTTTTGTCAGGCTTACTTATGGCCTAAAGTGACCCTAAATTGCCACTGAGAAGCTACCTCTGCTGAAAACGACATTACATTTTTTTTCAAATAAATAGGTGTTTCAGAACCAGACAATATGTGAATGTTATGGTCACAAGAAATCATAGGGGCCCTTGAATCAGTCCTCGTCAATAGCCAACTACTGAACTCTACAGGATGTGCTCAGCAATGGAAGAAAAGGAGGCAGCTTGTTTTGTAGAAAGTAATGGAGGCTAGCCCCACCAACCAGTGTTGCATTGTACTTGCAGATAAGACATTGGGTTCATCACAATTCTAGTGCATGCTGGTGGGTGGCACGGTTTAGACGGTACAGAAGAGCTGTCAAATTTGCACATGCCGCATGTTCTTTGTTTTTTTGTTTTTTTTTAAAGTGACACTAAAGTGGAAAAAAAGCACATGATATAATGAATTGGTTGTGCAGGACGCATAATTAATAAAGCATTAGTAGCAAAGAAAACAGTCTCATGTTTATTTTCAGGTATATAGCTTTTTTTTATACCATTGCATCATTCTCTAATAATTGCAGTTTCCACAATACACTCAGCATTTTAAATGAATTCACAGAGCAGGCTACTGACCCTTCTCTGCAGAAAAACCATAAACAAAGAATAAACAATGAGAGACAGTTGAGATAAGTGCTTCAAAAGACAGTGCTGTCCACGACTTTATACAGTCCCAGAGCTCACAGAAGCTCTTTTGCATAGATAACAACTGAAGTTTCGTAACTCTTCATGTACTTGAAACAATATGAGACTCATATCTGTGCTAAGAATGTTTTATTTCTTAGCTGCACTACACATACAAATCATTATATCATAAGTTTTTTTTTTCACTTCAGATTCCCTTTAAGGGACTGTATAGTATTTTTCATATTTGGTCCAGGACTAACAATACATTTTTTAAGTTCTCTCCATCAAAAACAATAGAGCTTAGTTATCAGTCTCCAAGTCTGGATTCATGACTTTTGTATTGCAATATTGAGACTTGTTTATTGCAGCAGTAAAGAGAGATTTTGTGTTGATAGAACATTACCAGGTTGGATGAGCAGATAGAGCTTCAAAACATTTTTTTATTTGTAATATTTAATACAAGCTGGTGGATGCTCTAAGTTGCGCAGTGCAAAGGTGTTCTTGTCAGCTCTCTGGACATTGTGTTCACCATCCCACAACACGCGCATGCACATCCCGACACTAACAGCCAATCCCGGTGGCCAACCACAGTGAGCAGGAGTTAGGGTCTCTAGGGCGGATGGGACACACATACATACAGCAGATGGCTTAGAAATCATTATTATAGATTCTTCTAATTAACAATATATATATATTTTCCTTTTCTTGTGATAATCACAATAACTAATACAAAAATAATAATCTGAAACCTATACATTCATTTGTATAAGTGATCGTTTTTCCTAACATCATGCTTTTTGTAACATACCACTTTTACGTTCTTCCAGTGAACAGTATCTAGTTTCTGATCGCTCCTCCATTGGGAGCTTGTCAAGTGCGAATGCTGCAGGCCGAATTCGGCATCTTTATCTATCAGAGGATTTGAGCCCAAGAGAAATACAAGAAAATACGCTCTCACTCCAAGCAGGTATCATAGTTTCTATATCAGTTTCCACATTCAGCGAAAGGCAAATATGATGTACAACTTATTCATTTAAAGTGAGCTTGGGAGGGTGGAATAATGAAAGCTGTTATTGCTATACTTGCTCCTTTGTTGCTTGTTTGTTGTATGCGCTTAAGCTGGGTACACACGGTACAATTTTCCGTCAGATCAACTGATTGACCAGATAATTTCCGACCGGTCCGATTTTGCAATCGATTTTGAGTAGTTATCAACCCAAATCAATTGCATTATCGATCGGGAACAATTTGGACGTCTACATACAATGCAACTTCTTATCAGATCACCGTTTGTTTTGATGGAAAATTGTACCGTGTGTATGAGGCTTAAGGCTGTCATGTAGATTTTGGCTTCTATACCTATTAAATCAGGAAGCATTTATCCTAGAGATTCATAGCTTTATACTTTAAGTGAACCTGTATGCACTTATCCATACATGGAAAGTTGTTCAGAAATTGTTAAGCCAATAGACAGAAGATGAGAGATGCATTTAGAAAAAGCATTGAGGCATAGGGAGTCATTAGATCATGGGCGTAACAATCACCCCTGCGACCCCTGCCATCGCAGGGGGGCCCAGAAGCTTTTGGGGCCCCTCCTCCTCCCTCTCCCCAACCACAAGTGCAGCCAATTAGCAAAAAATCCTCGCTGTTCTGTTGTGTAGGAACATGTGTAATTTTTTCCTGCTTCCAGATGCTGCTTCACAGCAAAACACTCTCTGCTGCCATTCGCCATCTCCCAATCACGTCTCCCGCATGCTATCATTTTTGCAGGGGGGCCCTATTAAGTTTAGTTACGCCCCTGCCTGTGTATGTCAGTTTAACTACCTTAGGATCGCTCCACGCCTATGAGCGTGGCCACGGCGGCAGCCCCAGGACCACCTAACGCCGATTGGCGTCAAGTCCTGGGGCTGCAGTTTGCAGGAGATCGCATGCAGGATGCGCGCGCATCTCCTGCTCGAGAGGCGGAGCTCTGCCCCCTCTTCAGTCTCCAAGTGGCGGTTTCCATTCGGAAGAATGTTAGATGGCGTAATCGCTGTCTATTTACATGTGCAGCGCTGCGATCGGCAGCAGCGCTGTACTGGGGACAGCCGTGTGACACGACTGTCCCCTCCTTAGGCTGGGGAGTGATCGGCTGTCAAAGGCTGAAGCCTATGACAGCTGATCACCCTGATTGGCTGGCGAGGGGAGGGAGGGAGGGAGCAGGGGATTAAAAATAAAAAAAGCAATTTTTATTCAAAAATAAATAACAAATATTAAAAAATAAAATAATAAATAAATAAATAAACAACTGTGGAGTGATCCGACCCCCCCCCCCCCCCCCCAATATGTCTTCTACCTGCATGAGACATTTCGTGAAATTCAGACGTTGCTAACGGCCATGGCTGCGATTTATGTACGTCAGCATCACTACCATTGAAATTGCAAAAAAATAAACAGGTTTTTGTGACCCTAGGCTATGATCTCTTTGGCCTAGGGGCCCGAAACTCACCAGTCATGTTCCCCCTAAGGGTCCTACGATGCTAGAAAATTTGCCACTGCTGAGCAATTGCCCTTTGAAAAGATGTGAGATTTTAGAAAGTGAAATAGGGAGCCAATGAAAGCCTATGGGGGATTTTACCAATTTTGGACCCCTGTAACTCTGGTTTGCAGAGATGTAGGGACCCCATCTTTGGATTCCAAGTCTAACAATATGTCTTCTACCTGCATGAGACATTTCGTGAAATTCAGACGTTGCTAACGGCCATGGCTGCGATTTATGTACGTCAGCATCACTACCATTGAAATAGCCCAAATAAACAGGTTTTTGTGACCCTAGGCTATGACCTCTTTGGCCTAGGGGCCCGAAACTCACCAGTCATGTTCCCCCTAAGGATCCCTACAATGCTAGAAAATTTGCCACTGCTGAGCAATTGCCCTTTGAAAAGATGTGAGATTTTAGAAAGTGAAATAGGGAGGCAATGAAAGCCTATGGGGGATTTTACCAATTTTGGACCCCTGTAACTCTGGTTTGCAGAGATGTAGGGACCCCATCTTTGGATTCCAAGTCTAACAATATGTCTTCTACCTGCATGAGACATTTCGTGAAATTCAGACGTTGCTAACGGCCATGGCTGCGATTTATGTACGTCAGCATCACTACCATTGAAATAGACCAAATAAACAGGTTTTTGTGACCCTAGGCTATGACCTCTTTGGCCTAGGGGCCCGAAACTCACCAGTCATGTTCCCCCTAAGGGTCCCTACCATGCTAGAAAATTTGCCACTGCTGAGCAATTGCCCTTTGAAAAGATGTGAGATTTTGGAAAGTGAAATAGGGAGGCAATGAAAGCCTATGGGGGATTTTACCAATTTTGGACCCCTGTAACTCTGGTTTGCAGAGATGTAGGGACCCCATCTTTGGAATCCAAGTCTAACAATATGTCTTCTACGTGCATGAGACATTTCGTGAAATTCAGACGTTGCTAACGGCCATGGCTGCGATTTATGTACCTCAGAATTGCCACCATTGAAATTGCCCAAATAAACAGGTTTTTGTGACCCTAGGCTATGACCTCTTCAGCCTAGGGGCCCGAAACTCACCAGTCATGTTCCCCCTAAGGGTCCCTACAATGCTAGAAAATTTGCCACTGCTGAGCAATTGCCCTTTGAAAAGATGTGAGATTTTGGAACTGTAAATAGGAGGCCCAATGAAAGCCTATGGGGGATTTTACCAATTTTAGACCCCTGTAACTCTGGTTTGCAGAGATGTAGGGAACCCATCTTTGGAGCCCAAGTCTAACAATATGTCTTCTACCTGCATGAGACATTTAGTGAGATTCAGACGTTGCAAACGGCCATGGCTGCGATTTATGTACGTCAGCATCACTACCATTGAAATAGACCAAATAAACAGGTTTTTGTGACCCTAGGCTATGACCTTTCTGGCCTAGGGGCCCGAAACTCACCAGTCATGTTCCCCCTAAGGGTCCCTACCATGCTAGAAAATTTGCCATTGCTGAGCAATTGCCCTTTGAAAAGATGTGAGATTTTGGAAAGTGAAATAGGGAGGCAATGAAAGCCTATGGGGGATTTTACCAATTTTGGACCCCTGTAACTCTGGTTTGCAGAGATGTAGGGACCCCATCTTTGGAATCCAAGTCTAACAATATGTCTTCTACGTGCATGAGACATTTCGTGAAATTCAGACGTTGCTAACGGCCATGGCTGCGATTTATGTACCTCAGAATTGCCACCATTGAAATTGCCCAAATAAACAGGTTTTTGTGACCCTGGGCTATGACCTCTTCGGCCTAGGGGCCCGAAACTCACCAGTCATGTTCCCCCTAAGGGTCCTTACAATGCTAGAAAATTTGCCACTGCTGAGCAATTGCCCTTTGAAAAGATGTGAGATTTTGGAACTGTAAATAGGAGGCCCAATGAAAGCCTATGGGGGATTTTACCAATTTTAGACCCCTGTAACTCTGGTTTGCAGAGATGTAGGGAACCCATCTTTGGAGCCCAAGTCTAACAATATGTCTTCTACCTGCATGAGACATTTCGTGAGATTCAGACGTTGCAAACGGCCATGGCTGCGATTTATGTACGTCAGCATCACTACTATTGAAATAGACTAAATAAACAGGTTTTTGTGACCCTAGGCTATGACCTCTTTGGCCTAGGGGCCCGAAACTCACCAGTCATGTTCCCCCTAAGGGTCCCTACAATGCTAGAAAATTTGCCACTGCTGAGCAATTGCCCTTTGAAAAGATGTGAGATTTTGGAAAGTGAAATAGGGAGGCAATGAAAGCCTATGGGGGATTTTACCAATTTTGGACCCCTGTAACTCTGGTTTGCAGAGATGTAGGGACCCCATCTTTGGAATCCAAGTCTAACAATATGTCTTCTACGTGCATGAGACATTTCGTGAAATTCAGACGTTGCTAACGGCCATGGCTGCGATTTATGTACCTCAGAATTGCCACCATTGAAATTGCCCAAATAAACAGGTTTTTGTGACCCTAGGCTATGACCTCTTCGGCCTAGGGGCCCGAAACTCACCAGTCATGTTCCCCCTAAGGGTCCCTACAATGCTAGAAAATTTGCCACTGCTGAGCAATTGCCCTTTGAAAAGATGTGAGATTTTGGAACTGTAAATAGGAGGCCCAATGAAAGCCTATGGGGGATTTTACCAATTTTAGACCCCTATAACTCTGGTTTGCAGAGATGTAGGGAACCCATCTTTGGAGCCCAAGTCTAACAATATGTCTTCTACCTGCATGAGACATTTCGTGAGATTCAGACGTTGCAAACGGCCATGGCTGCGATTTATGTACCTCAGAATTGCCACCATTGAAATTGCCCAAATAAACAGGTTTTTGTGACCCTAGGCTATGACCTCTTTGGCCTAGGGGCCCGAAACTCACCAGTTATGATCCCCCTAACAGTTCCTACAATGCTAGAAAATTTGCTGCATGGCAGTGGCTGCATGGTGTAATGGTGAATGGCTCTGCCTCTGACACAGGAGACCAGAGTTCGAATCTCGTCTCTGTCTGTTCAGTAAGCCAGCACCTATTCAGTAGGAGACCTTAGGCAAGTCTTCCTAACACTGCTATCTTGTCTAATTTTTCTCGTGACAACTGTTGAACACAAAATACAAGGCCATGTCTGGCTACATGTCTGTAAGCAGTGGCTGCATGGTGTAATGGTGAATGGCTCTGCCTCTGACACAGGAGACCAGAGTTCGAATCTCGTCTCTGTCTGTTCAGTAAGCCAGCACCTATTCAGTAGGAGACATTAGGCAAGTCTTCCTAACACTGCTATCTTGTCTAATTTTTCTCTTGACAACTGTTGAACACAAAATACAAGGCCATGTCTGGCTACATATCTGTGCTACTGCCTATATAGGGTGTGCCCTAGTGACTGCAGCTCTGGTGCTTTGAGTCTGCCAGGAGAAAAGTGTGATATAAATGTTATTTGTCTTGTCTAATTTTTCTCTTGCATTAAGCATAAATGGTACATGCTAGGCTACTTTCAGCTACTTTCAGCTACTTTCAGCTAGTAGTGTTGGTGGTACAATGGATATGTTAGTTGTCTACCATACACTGAGGCCTGGGTTCAAATCCCTATCATGGTATATAAGCTGGTTTTTGAAATACTGGAATTCCCTGGCAGATGAGACCCTCCTCCCTCCGGTAGGAGGGAGGAAGGGCTAGGTAGAAGGGGAGGTGGGAGGAGGGAGCCCACAAGAGGCTAATTAAAATCTCCCTAGCAGAGTGTGTAGCAGCTGTCCCATAACTAATTAGTGTAGGCAGACAACTGAGTCAAATGGTATAAGGACCTAGCTTGGAGGGAGGAGGGTGGGTGGGCGGGTCCTCCAGCAGTGATGTGTATTTCACTCAATCATGTCTGCCTCCAGGTATTAGAGCCTTTGAAACATGTTTTCCATCATTTTTCTAGGTGTCAGAATTTTTTCTTTTTTACAAAGTTCGCCTCCCCATTGAAGTGTATTGCGGTTCGCGAACTGTTTCGCGAACCGAACCTTTTGCGGAGGTTCGCGAATTGAAAATCAGAGGTTCGCGACATCTTGCATCACCCTGCAGCTTGGCCTTGAAGCTGCAGTGGCCAATTAATAAAAAAACAGCCTGGTCTTTAGGGGGGTTTAGCACTGTGGTCCTGAAGTGGTTAAGAAGAGAACAGAAGCAAAAAATACTAGATATCAGACGGACACAGTCAGATCAGAGTATTGTGCAATGAGGCAGACAAACCATGGAAGCCCAGAAGGCTCAGGGTCATTTCCGCTTCTGGGGGAGACCATCACAGGAGATAGTAGAAACAGGACAGGGCTAGATAGATCTCTGAGGGACAGAGGAACACCGCCACATCAGGGAGTAGTGCAAGTAAACCATGGAAGCCTGGAAGAATCAGGGGTTATTTCCAGTTCATGGGGAAATCATATCATCATAAGTCAGCACAAGCACGAAAATACAAACGCAATAGTCCTTTATTTAGTGCCTAATAAATGTATACTTCCAGTTAATGCTGCCCTTATTCTTCTTCTAACCTATCGGGTGCCTCAAAAATTGCTTTTGTATATTGTTGCTTTTGTATATCGTATAAACCTCAGTTGGGCGGTTGTAGTTTTTTAGATGGTCCTAAAAAACTTCTTAGCAGCATGACCACCTAGTTCCTACTTCACAGTAACTGGAAAACCCGAGTGGGGGCAAGCAACTCCCAGCAGGCTCTAGTGGTGGTTTTGCAATTCTTGCAGCTTACCACTGTGAATATAAAATTGAAATTCTCATCCAAGTCTAATTATTCAGACATGCTGCATCATTTGGCTCCTGGTCTTTCTTCTGTTTACCAGTTATTCCTGGAGTTTTAGGAAGTGTCGGGAAACATCTTCTTTCAATCGAAGCAGGGAAATGCTAGAGCTCTGAGGGACACAGCCAGACAGGGAGTCATGCAAGGAGGCAGACATAGCATGAAAGACTTGGAAGCTCTGGGTTATTTTCAGTTCAGGGGAGAGCATCATATCTTAATCCAGAGGAAGCAGGAAAAGGCTAGATCTTAGAATGACACAGCCAGATCAGGGCGTAGTGTTGGGAACCTTGGTTCTAGAGACAATAAAAGGTGCCCAGATGAAGCTAACTTGCTTTTTCTCTGGATAATGAGACAATATTTATTCTAAGATTGGCTCTTACGTTTGCATACTAGACCATATTGTAATGATAATATAATAATAGTTTTGTAGTCGTGATGTCTCACTATTGCTGTCATTTTTCCAATAAATATGGCACATTTTCTTTTCTACTTACTGCTGAAAAGTGATTACCTATTTTATAGTGTTATTTAATGCTGCCCTGCTGACATATCTAACACATTGGCAGTATTAAATAGCTGATAATTCATATCTTCATTCAGCTTTACCGGTAGACTGAATTTATGATCTGTGCTTCTTGTCCTCTTAAGAAAATCCACAGCTGTATTGTACCTGAGCTGAATGTAAATAATGTACTGAATGAGGTATTTTCTAATTCTAGCCTGTTGCGCTGCTCTTACTGAACTTGTACTGAATGACACAAATGCACAACAAGTGGTTCAGGTATAGTAACACTCCATACTTATTTTGTTTCTTTATCTACTATAAATGCACAATAACGATTATTATTATTACTCAGCAGCACCTATTTCAGCACCTATTTCAGTAAGGAGTTTCTTGGGCAAGTCTCCTTAACACTGCTACTGCCTACTGAGTGCGCTCTAGTGGCTGCCTCGCAAGCGCTTTGAGTCCGACAGGAGAAAGGCGCTATACAAATACTGCCATTATTATTATATCAGCTTGATTCACTAACCGACGCTAAGCCGGTTAGTGAGCCTAAACACATATTGGGAGCTAACCACGGAGTTAAGTGGTTTGCGCCCATATATCACGCATAGCCCAGGGCAGTGCGCGCGCAGCCGGCAATAGTGCACGATGCGACTATTCGCACCCGCTGCCCTGTAAAGGTTGCACCCGGTGCGATGAAAACGGTGCATCGGGTGCCCTGAAAATGGCGCACCGCTGCGTCACACTGCCCTGGGCTGTGCGGGGCTATTAGTGCCTGCAAAGCTACTTATGGGGCACTAAGTGGCTGTTCACTCCGGCGCTATCACTTAGCGCCGGTTAGTGAATCAAGCCCTAAGTGTATATGTTCATGGGCACATAGATATTGTTCCAGAGCCGGTTCTCTCATGAAGCAAGGTAAAACACTTGCATCAGGCCAGGGGCGCTTAAAGGCACAGGCAATTGCTTGGAGCACCATTAGCCATCAGGGCGCGAAGGCTGGACCTTGTAGTGCACCTCAAACAAACTCATTCATGCCATACTCATTCCTCCTTTTACTAACGTCGCTATAGCCGTGACCTCATGCACCCCCTGGACCAATAGAGATAGAGCAAATGTGCTCTGCATCGCCTCCACTTTTAGCTCCACCGCACCAAAGTTAGGTTAGCATGTGCCGGGCAGGGCATTTGTTCTGCATTAATCGCTGCCCAGCATTCCCGCTGTTTGGAGCTTTAAAACAAATGTTTTAAAGCTCAGTATGAAAGAGCTATTTGAGCAATCCATATGTGGGTCCAATGTGACATTTAAATCCCCCCTCCCCCATTAAAATACCATGCATGAAAGCTGCTAGTTCACTAAGTGCTGCCAACCGAGATAAAAGTCCGTTGGTTATTGTTGGTTGTGTCTCTCCATCTCTCTGTATCCTCCCTTTTACAAATAATAATGCCCATCTGGAGACCTGATAATTCTACATATTTTTTTTCTATTAGGGCAATCAGTATGGACATTTATAAAAGTAGTGTTTGAATGCAGTAGATGAATTAGACTATCTATTAGGAATAACATGGAGCCACTCACTGCAGTAGGAAGGGTCTAGCCAGGAAATGATTGGAGAAGTCACACAGTAACCGCAGACATGAAGCCATTTTGTATTCGCTTTATGCCTGTAGTCACCTGTAGACTTATTGTTCAAAAAGCAAAATATTTGCTCATATGATAGAAAATGCCGACATATTTGACTGCATAACATGTTCTTTTCCTTTGTAGGAAAATGGTGTTTACGTTATTGGTTTACTGATTTTACCAAATAGACAAAATGATTGTATTAGAAGCAAGTCTACTTTGTTACAGGTAAGAAGACAATGTGCTTCATAGAAACCATAACTTTAAGCACCCATAAAAATGCAAAGCTAAAAAAAAGCTCCTTTCCTGCCTCCTGCCTCGTCACAGCAGCAGCGCCGCGCGCGCTGCTGTGAAACACTTATACGCATGGAGAGGGGAACCCGGATTAGAGGAAGCGGCCGCTGGCTGAGCAGGCAATAGCAGCGGGGGGAGCGGGGAGGGGGAGGGGCACTATACTAGATACTACCTACCTATACTGGGGCACTATACTAGCTATACTGGGGCACTTTACTAGCTATACTGGGCACTATACTAGCTATACTGGGGCACTACCTACCAATACTGAGCACTTTACTAGCTATACTGGGCACTTTACTAGCTATACTGGGCACTATACTAGCTATACTGTGCACTTTACTAGGTCTGCAAAGCATGCTCAGGCCTGCCCGAAGACTAAGTCAGTCCCCACACACAGCATCTCTGCCTGCACGCCGTGTGACTGCCTGCCCCAAGACTAAGTCGCTCCCCACACAGCATCTCTGCCTGCATACTGCTTGACTGTCTGCTCCGCCACTACCAACAGGGTCCACCAGGACTCCAGGCGGATTCCTGAATTTTTAAGGCCGCTGCTAGCAGCGGCCGCTATAATAATTTTTCTGCTGCGTGTACATGCCTGCCTAATTTTTCTGGCTGCACTGCAGATGCAACAATAAAACAAAAGGCATGTACATGCGTCAATTCCCCTTTGTGATCGTTACCTTGCTGCGGTGAAGGGGCTTGCATATCACAATGAAGCAATGACCGACGGCTATATGAGTGTGTTGGGGTTAGGGGGCACACCTGACCCAAGAAAATAGATAATAAGGTTGTTGCTTCATTGTGGACAGACCGAATTCCATCAGCTGGACACTCAGTCACTGTTGTTCTGTCATTCAGCTACCTCAGCCCGACCATATGGGCTTGAAAACCGCCATGGCCTGCACTCTACTCTGGCCATGGTGCGCACCAGTCCAGCATGGCCGTCACTACACAAACAGCTGTTTGCGGTGCGTTACACAGTGAGTTTGGCCTGTCAGTGTGAAGCAGTACACTAATTACACTACCTGATTGATGTATACACATGCAAGATGTTTTAAAGCACTTTAGGCCTCCAATTTAGCATTCAATGTGATTTCTGCCCTTAAAACACTGCTGTGTGTCAAATCCTGATTTTTCCTGGGGAGTTTTGGCGTCTATCCCACTCATCCATGCAAAAACTCAGATGTTAGACCCCTTGAAACATCTTTTCCATCACTTTTGTGGCCAGCATTGAAGTCTATTGCGGTTCAAAAAAGTTTGCATGTTCGCGAACGTTTGCGGAAGTTTGCGAACACGGTGGTTCAGGCCATCTCTACTAGTAACACATACTGGACCCTATTGTGGTAAGAGAGCATTTTAGCTGTATGGAAGTAATACCAGGAGACTGATTCACAAAACCTTACAAACTATATCTCCTTAAAGGACTTCTGTTGCAAAAATCTTAAAATTTAAAACACATGTAAACATAGACAAATGAGAAGTACGTTTCTTCCAGAGTAAAATGACCCATAAATTACTTTTCTCCTATGTTGCTGTCACTTACAGTAGGTAGTAAAAATTCGACATTAACAACAGGTTTTGGACTAGGCCATATTTTCATGGGGGGTTCTCAGGTTTTTTTTTATTTTTAAAAGCATTAAGTGAATGGCAGTTGCTCAGTCCAACTGCCAAAAAAGTGTGCAGTGAGCAGGGAGGCTGGCCAGCATCTTTGTATAAATCTTTTTCAGGGAATGTCTTTTTAAGTCTTTTTAAGCAATAAAGGCCATGCTGAGAATCCCCCATGAAGAGATGGACTCGACTAACCCCAAAACTTTGTATGTGTTTTAAATTTTAAGATTTTTGCTATAGTTCCTCTTTAAAGTAAATTAACAAAAGAATGGTTATACTATCATGTTCATACAACACATGTAAAAATAACATGGATTTACGCAATTTACATAGCAAGTTACACAAATTGTGTAATAGACTGTTTACATCCAACACTTAAGTTGCCTGTTATTTAAAGGAACACTATTGATTAATATGTTTTTTTTTTAATTGAGATAAGAATAGTTTGCTAAATTCCTTTAACTACTGGTGTATATATTTCACTGCTTATCTTTTTGTTTACTGTTATCAAATTCCTTTCACAGTTTACTGACAGCCAGGCTGAGGGACCAGTGGATCATGAGGGAAAGGGGGGAATCCCCCTCCCTGCATCTGTTAACCCTGTGTGTGAGGCAGGTCTCACTAACTTAACTGCAGCTGCTTGTGTCTCTGAATGAGCTGTCTGCACTGAGAGCAGAGGAGAAATGTGTCTTGTTTATAATTGTGTGTGAAACCTGACACCCGAGGCTTTTCATATAACTCTTTAGCCTCACATTCAAAGAACAGCATTGGCTGTGTAACACCCCTTTGCTAATGAATGCTTCCAATGCAGCTACACCTACACATAACAAATTACAGCTTTTGCCTCTGATATTTAACATGAAAAGCAGAGAGGAAGTTATGAGTTCAGGTCTGCTTTAAGCAACGCAAGTGCTGCTTGTATAAAGCAAGTTACATCATTTGTGTAACAGGCTGTGGACATGTAATACTTACGCTACCTGTTATTTAAGCAACACAAGTGCTGCTTGTATAAAGAAAGTTACACAATTTGTGCAATAGGCTGTGTACATGCATTACTTACATTGCCTGCTATTTAACTATTTCACATTCCTGGACGTGAAACTCACGTCCAGGAAGCCATGTGCGCTCCTGCGCGTCCACGCGGCCGATCGCGCGCGTGCACGCGCGCTCCCGGCCGGCGGTTTGTTAGCCAGTGAATCAGTGAATCGTGCAACGGTGCCCGATCACTGATTCCTCTCCCCCGCAGAAAAAGCGACAGCTTCTCTCGGAAGCTACGCTTTTTCTGCTTCCTATGTCGCTCTAAGCGTACGTGGTACGCTTAGAGTGACGTCACTGTAAACAACTCATGGCTGCCATCTTGTGGCCAAAAAGTAAACTACATCTAAATGAAAAATAAAAATAAAAATACACATATATTTACAAAAAAAATACAATTTCAATCCCACCCTCCCAAAAATACCCACATAAAATGTTTAATTAAAAAAAAAAAAAACATTACAATTAAAAAAAAAAAAAAACACAAATATTTACCTAAGGGTCTAAACTTTTTAAATATCTATGTAAAGATGAAATATTTCTTTTTTTTTTTTTATTATAAGCTTGTAAATAGTGATGAATGCAAAACGGAAAAAATGCACTTTTATTTCCAAATAAAATATTGTCGCCATACATTGTGATAGGGACATAATTTAAATGGTGTAATAAACGGGACAAATGGGCATATACAATACGTGGGTTTTAATTATGGAGGCATGTATTATTTTAAAACTATAATTGCCGAAAAGTGAGAAATAATGATTTGTTTCCGTTTTCTTCTTATTCTTCCTTTTAAAATGCATTTACAGTAAAGTGGCTCTTAGTAAAATGTACCCCCCAAAGAAAGCCTAATTGGTGGCGGAAAAAACAAGATATAGATCAGTTCATTGTGATAAGTAGTAATAAAGTTATAGGCTAATGAATGGGAGGTGAACATTGTTCGGATGCATGAAGCGAAAAACGACTGAATGCGAACTGGTTAAGCAATGCAAGTGCTGCCTGCATAAAGCAAGTCACACAATTTTGTGTGTGCACACATTATGATTACCATTCATTTGTGAATTTACCCCTTTATCTATCTGTATATATATATATATATATATATATATATATATATATATCAGCTTTTAAGTGCCAAAAAGAAGGAAAAAGTATTAACAATATGGCAAGAAAAGTCATCATGAAGCTAAATTAAATTATTCCAAAGCATGTGATGTAGGATCATTAATAAAAGCTGCTTTTTCACAAATGTATCTCTTTGTAAGAATGAATGGCACTAACTACTTGACACCATGAGAAAAATATTTTGTTCAAATAAAAACAAGTTTCTAACTGACCTTTTATTAATGATCCAATTCCTTTTCCATTGGAGTAAGGATCCCATGACATATCCCTTTAAAATACTGATCCCACAACATGTGTTTTGGAGGCTCTTACTATATTGCTGCACGTTAGTAACTGCTACAACACTGATGAGAACTGCCTTTGCAATATTTTATCAGCAATGCCCAATTCCATATAAGGTGCTTGATATCTCTAATATGGTTCCTGGAATCTCTCGGAACAACTAGGCAACATGTCTTTTCCTGATTCCAGCAAGCTAGTAAACAGCATTTGTGCAATCCATACTTCAGAAGTATAAACAAACACCAAGACAGGGAAGTGCCACTTGACTGACTGAACTGGAGTGGATAGTGCAACAACGATAACTCATGGAACTCTTGTGATATGTGTGGAAGTAACACTTTCCAAAAGCACTATACACTTTTGGGTCAGTGGAGGTAAATCCCAAATTTACATGCCAAGTATTTTACTTGTCCAACCCACTGGGTGTAACACATGCTGTCAATAGCCATTTGTTGAAAGGTGTTGCCAATGGTTATTGATAATTCTATTACCAATATTCTTCTATAGGCTTGCCTGAGAGATAACCCTAACTACCTCACACAAAGTAAACCCCTTTCTGTATGCCTAACACTAACCCCCCTACCAAATTGCTATCTGTATGCCTGACAGGAAATTCCCCTCCCCCTCCAAAGCGATCTCCTTCCTAAATGCCTAAAGGTGGCCTGACACCATACAATTTATTATATTTATTTTCAATTTAAACATTACAATCAGTTTTTATGATTGACTGTAACATTTGACTAGCGTATCACATTTACCCAGTTATGGAAAAAAATGATTGAAAACTGTGAAAAAATTACTTGAGTCTGTAAATCAAGAAATGGACAATCGGTCCCACTCCATTCTATTTTCATAAAAAATGATGAGAAAAATCAGCCACTCTCAGCTAATTCACAGCAGAGCTCCAGCACTCAATAAATTCCCTACAGTTGATATCTGGAGCTCAGCTTTATAATACCTACAGTATATAATAGCTAAGACCTGGTGCTAGTAATCGATATTCAGAGTTTTGCACAGGTATCCAGAGCTCAGGTATATACCGGTAGTATTCAAGCCCTAGCACCCGTTAAATACCTTGAATGGAGCATAGCTATTTAATAGCCAAGTCCTGGGACCCCTGCTGCATAAGCCACATATCTACTTTATAGCCAGTGCCCAAATTTCTGTCCCTAGCACTGTGCCTATTTTGACTGCTTCAATTAATTCAGCCTCTGGGTAGTTAACTGGCTGTACTTTCTCCTTTATAATACATATTTTATGTGTATATTGTTTAATAATTCCAAATATAATATGAATACATTATGCTTGCAAACCTCTGATTATCACTTGTTCTCATTCTTCTGCCATCATTACACATAATTAAGGTTATTTTGAGTACAATAGAGAGTTGTAGTGTAAACTTCCAGATGGCAGTGGATCTCTATTAAAAAGATGTACAGCCAGATGGCCCAAGATCATAGACCAAGCAAAATTAGTACCATAGTTGGCTGCTACATATTATTATGTAGGATCCTGCTGGGTGCTACTGTTGTTTTTGTGGCATAAATATTTTAGTCTGACTGCCTTTTGTTTATGTTTCACAGTGTTATGCATTTCGAGCATTAAGATTTCTCTTTAGCATGGAAAGAAACCGAGATCTCTTCAAAAGGTAAAGTATAGATGCTTAAAATACCACAGTACAAAAAGAATTCAAAGTAAGGATTCTGTAAATAAAATATGATATCCACTTATACTGAAAGGTAAAGTTAAAAGTCTTAAATATTATAAAAGAACAAAGGATAGATAGATAGATAGATAGATAGATAGATAGATAGATAGATAGATAGATAGATAGATAGATAGATAGATAGATAGAGATATTATACAGTATATATTAGAATCGGTTGTGTTCATCAGTATATTTTCTCTCCACAGTATTTTTAATACTTAAAGTAATTTTTGTTTAGTTTAATTGGCATAATATTGTATACAGTATTATAAACCAATGTCTTGTGCATTAGCTGCTGGTTTGACTGGAACAGTTTTTTTGTATTTTATCAACAAAACTTTTTTTATTGAAAGATAAAATATCAACTGCACAGAAGATCAAATAGTACAGCCCTTCTATGAGAAAATAAAGGCACATGAGGTACATAATAGTCAGTAACTAAATAATGCGCAAACAAACAGTCAAAGAAAAAATGCCCTGTGCTAACTAGCTAGGCTAAAGTCACTTATGCAAACAATGACAGGTGTTATCCTTTTTGTTGGTGCACTTGGGACCTGCTTCTCACTGGGTGGATTCGAGGTACTGAAGTGTATGGAGAAAACAAACAAAAAAGAAGCGCTCCAATAGTGCATTATAATTTTTAATGAGGATACGCAATATAAAATTCCACTTACATTTAGGTTTCTTTCAAATCAGCGTGTAGTGGGCTGCCCACGATTGTAACCCTCTACCGCGGTCTGGCCAGGACCCGGTGATGTGACGTTGTTCTTCCACGTTCCGCTGGCTGCTTTGTTGCCAGGAGGGGAACTAGGGGGCGTGACCGCTCACGTAAATGCCTCTAAGTTACTATCAGTTTCTGCGCTTCCTGCGCCTTCATCAGGTCGTGCTGCAACCGATAATCCACATAACTTGTGTGGGAGGAGTATCATTTTTTCCATAGCAAGTTTGTCATGTTTATTTACACTTGCAGTATCAAAAGTTCCCAATACACATACTAAATAGTATTCTAGAAATAACTATTTGATACAACTTGTTTAGACATCTAAAACACCTGTCCAGTATCTAAGAAGTTTTAGGCAATTCCATAACATATTCCAGAACATGTGAATAAGGTTACCATGATCTCTTTTGAATCTAGGGCAATCAGGTGAGGCCAGCTGGCCAGCATCGTATAAGCGTCTAGGAGTATAATGGGTTCTCTGAATAATTTGAGGAACTGTTTTTATGTAGAAAACATTCTATTTGTTGTAGTCATGTTTCCAGTGGCATAGCAATAGGGGATGCAGAGGTTGCGACTGCAACAGGGCCCCTGGACCAGAGAGGTCCTTTAAAGGCCCTGCTTCATCCATCTTATTTGCTTTTCGTTCATGCTATTCTGGTAATGAACACCTCTATATGATTATTGAATAGTAATACTCCTTAACCACTTGCCGACCGCGCACTCATAACGCGCGTCGGCAAAGTGGCAGCTGCAGGACCAGCGACGCAGATCTGCGTCGCCGGCTGCAGGCTAATTAATCAGGAAGCAGCCGCTCGCGCGAGCGGCTGCTTCCTGTCAATTCACGGCGGGGGGCTCCGTGAATAGCCTGCGGGCCGTCGATCGCGGCTCGCAGGCTAAATGTAAACACAAGCGGAAATAATCTGCTTTGTTTACATTTGTACAACGCTGCTAACAGTAGCAGCGTTGTACCAGATCAGCGATCCCTGGCCAATCAGCGGCCGGGGATCGCTGTCACATGACAGGCAGGAGCCTGTTAGAGGCTGCACAGGACAGATCCGTTCCTGTGCAGCCTCCAATCTCCAGGGAAGGGAGGGAGGAGAGGGAGAGGGGGAATCCTGCGGTGGAGGGGGCTTTGAGGTGCCCCCCCCCGCCAGCCACACGCAGGTAGGAGCGATCAGACCCCCCCAGCACATCATCCCCCTAGTGGGGAAAAAAGGGGGGCGATCTGGTCGCTCTGCCTGGTGTTTGATCTGTGCTGGGGGCTGTAGAGCCCACCCAGCACAGATCAGCGAAAACAGCGCTGGTCCTTAAGGGGGGGTAAAGGCTGGGTCATCAAGTGGTTAAAGTGAACCAGAGACGAAGCACTCTTATGTATTTTACCATATATATCAGTGGGAACATTAGAGAAAACACCTACCCTGCTCTAGGTTTCTTCCTTTACTGCCCAGCCTGCTTGTTATCAGCCCTAATAAAATCCCCGACTGAGCATTCAGGCTGGCTTTGCTGTCTCTGCTTCGTCTCTGGTTCACTTTAACTAACTGCTTCCTTACTCTGATTACACCTCTCTTACACTGCAGTTGTCCTGGGTAGCTTTTGGGGCTTCATATTAATGCTTAAGGGGCCCCATGTCAAACTTGCACTGGGGCCCCAAGCTCCTCAACTACGCCACTGAATGTCTCTGCCTGCTAGATAACCAAATTATTGTGCTTGTTAACTTTTGATGGTAGCAAGAGGTTGTTAATGTCAGCAAACACTTTTTGTCACTTGAAACATTGCCAGTAAAAACAGAATATATCATTTGTAATATTTCTTTCAAATAACATAAACATTTCAGAGATATATTTTAGTGCTGCATTTGATAAACCAAAAAAATATAAGATTACTATACACTGGGTTTAATAGAAACATTAAGACTATCTTAACTATCTTAACTATTCATTGTTATTGTGTTAGTTACTTAACCTTACGTGTGTTTAAATAATGCTAATAAGCCGTGTACAATATTTTTTGCCCCAGAAAATGCACTTTTTCTCCCCCAAAAGTGGGGAGAAAAGTCTTATGGTCTGAATAATACAATAATATAAGTACTGCACATATGCTGTCCTCCTGTGTCCCCCTCTTTCCCAGCACGGCATCCTCTTGTGTCCTGCGGCAATGGAGCTGCACTAAATCCCAGCATGCCCCCCCCTCTCCTCCCCCGTACTTGAGATGCACTATGCCCCACTGCACGGCTTAAGCTGCATAATGCTCCACCGAGCAGCTTCAGCATGCTTTGGGTAATTATAGTAACATAAGTTACTGTGCGCTGACTGGAGCCAATGGTCCCGAGGGCAGGACCACGGCTCCGTCAATGGGGCCAATCACTGCACTCTCTACTACTCTGAGAGTGCAGTGATTGTCCCCATTGACGAGCCGTGGTCCCACCCTCGGGACCATCGGCTCCAGCCAGCGCACAGTAACTCGTTACTATAGTTACACACAGCAGGCTGAAGCTGCATAGCAGGGCATAGTGCATCTCAAGAGCTGGGGGGAAGAGGAGGACGCATGCGTGACATAGTACAGGTCTATGGCTGCAGGACACAAACGGATGATGCGCCAGGAAAGAGGGGGACACATAAGGACAGCTTATGTATGGTATGTACCGTATTTGTGGATATGCAAATAGTGGCACAGGAATGAAGAGGACCGTGGAGGACATGGGATCAGAGGGGGACAGAGGAGGACACAGGGTCAGAGGGGGACTGAGGAGGACACGGAGTCAGAAGTACAGAGGAGAACACAGGGTAAAGAGAAGGACTCAGGAGTACAGAGGAGGACACAAGGCAGCACTAAAGGTACAAGGGGGACACATAGGAACACAAGAGATATAAGGGGGACATAACAACTGGGGGGAGATAATCCACAAGATGCACCTGTGCTTTAGACGCACCAGGTTAAGTAAAATTTTAAAAAAATCCTGGTTTTTGTCCTCTAAACCTAGGTGCGTGTTATGGTCAGAAGTGTCTTATGGTCCAAAAATATGGTTGTATTTCTGATTTACACCTCTGCCAATGTTTACATTACAAAAATGAGTCTGCAGGAAGCTGTACACCTGTACTTAAAGGAACTCCAATGAAAATAATGTAATAAAAAAGTGCTTCATTTTTACAATAATTATGTATAAATGATTTAATCAGTGTTTGCCCATTGTAAAATCTTTTAAATCCCTGATTTATATTCTGACATTTATCACATGGTGACATTTTTACTACTGGCAAGTGATGTAGCTGTTGCTTGCTTTTTTGGCAGTTGGAAACAGCTGTAAACAGCTATTTCCCACAATGCAACAGTGATTGAACAGACAGGAAACTGCCAAGAGTACAAGAATTTCTTTGTGGGAGGGGTTTTACCACAATATTAGCCATACAGCGCCCCCTGATGGTCTGTTTGTGAAAAGGAATAGATTTCTCATGTAAAAGGGGGTATCAGCTACTGATTGGGATAAAGTTCAATTCTTGATTGGAGTTTCTCTTTAAGATGCATACACATGCATTGTTTGTGCAACCAATCATGAATTAGTTTTATAATGCAGGTGACACTGCAGGGAAGCAAAAATGTACACATTTATTGGTTTGGTATATTGGGGCAATGTGTACTGTTGCTATGCGAAGTTAAGATTTTCTTATCAGAGCATGTTAAAATGTGATGTTTATTAGGGCAATTTAGAACAAGCAAGTGTCAGTTTTCAGCTTTAAAATGCTTACTTAATTGTTTTAAGGAAGTGGTTTTGTATTATTTAGTGTTAAATTCTAATTTTCTTTGTAACCACTATTATGCTATCCCTGTGTATTCATGTAATAAGAGATGTGCACTGTGTAATGACATTTACTATATTCTTGTATATATGATTTTTCCTTATTTTATGCACATGCAACATCAATAAAGAGATGTTATAAAATGCTTACTTTATTTGTTAAAAGACAACTGTAATGAGAGGGATATGGAGACTGCCATATTTATTTCCTTTTAAACAACACAGTTGCCTGGCAGCCCTGCTGATCTATTTGGCTGCAGTAGTGTCTGAATCTCACCAGAAACAAGCATGCATCTAATCTTGTCAGATCTGACAATAATGTCACAAATGGCTGAACCTCTGCATGCTTGTTCAGAGGCTGTGGCTAAAAGTATTAGGGGCGGAGTATCAACAGGACAGCCAGGCAAGGGGTATTGCTTAAAAGTAAATAAATATGGCAGTCTCCACATACCTCTTGCTACAGTTGTCCATTAAAAAAATGCTTACATTATTGTAAAGTTTGTGTTTTTATATTTGATATTTTAGTTTCTTATTGTGCTGTATCATAAGCTTTTTATAGATCTGTTTTTAGTCTTGTTTAACTGTATCGTTTTAGGTTTTTTCCACCAGATTTGTTTGAGATGTTTATTGACATTGGTCATTACGTTCGAGACATCAGTGCCTATGAAGAGCTTGTGTCTAAATTAAATTCACTACCAGTAAGTGATGTACCTAACATGCTTAAAAGGGGGGAAAAATCAGATATCCTTATTATGAGACCAGAAAATAAATGTCGATTTATGCAATTTCCAGGAAGACGAACTAAAGCAAGTGGCTGATAGCATTGAAGGCATCAATCAAAACAAAACTCCCACCAAATTTATTGGAAACTATGCAATTCTAGATCACCTTGGAAGTGGAGCATTTGGGAGTGTATATAAGGTGAGATTTATTTTATGGTGTTTTAAAATCTGACAGTTGAAGTTTAATCAATGCCTTTATATAGCTCTTTCATTTCTCTTTCAAAGCCAGGCAGACATTGATCAATAAATAATTATGTGTATTAAGGCTGTGTAAGCACAAAACATCTTCATAGATAATATGCAGCAGGATTTGCCATACTTATATCTTAATTGTTGCTTTATACTTCAGTGGATCCTTAGTAACATGGATGTTCTCCAAGATTCTAAAGTCTCTTTTAACCTGATTGCCACCTAACAGTCTAGGCGGATGGTTGTTAAATAAAAATGCAAATGGGTAATTTACTTGAACCTTCTAAAACAATTTTAATTTAAGAGAAAAGGGATAAGAATACAATTCTCCTAACAAAGGAAGCTTTAAAGGGACCCTGAGCAGTAAAAATTAAATTAAACTGGTTCTTACCTGGGGCTTCCTCTAGCCCACCGCAGGCCGCGAGGTACCCCAAAGTCCTCCTAGCTCCTCTCCCAATCCCGTTGGCGGCTCCGGGAGAGGCCTGGCTGGCGGCTCTGTTACCGGCAGGTTGAAGGAGGGCCGGTTCTTCCTGAACCGAGACGCTCCACGTCATCACGCCCACCGCTACGCGAAATTGCGCCAGTCAGCCTGACAGTCCTGCGCATGCGTGGTTCAGAGTTAGAAAACCGCGCATGTGCAGGACTGTCACACCGGCTGGCGCGTAGTGGCGTCCCCGTTCAGGAAGAACCGGCCAACCTTCAACCCGAAACTCGCCGGTAATGGAGCAGCCAGCGGGACTGGGAGAGGCGCCAGGAGGATGCCGGGGGACCTCGCGGCCTACGGTGGGCTGGAGGAAGTCTCAGGTAAGTACTAGTTTCATTTTTTTTTACTGCTCAGGGTCCCTTTAAGATGTGTAATATATGCTAGCAAATGAAAGTCATGCCAAGTTATTTTGCTGAAAGTATTAGAAGCAACTATCATTGTTTATTAGAGAATGATGATATCAGCCTCCATATTCCACTCACTTCAGGTTCCTTATAAAGTTAGGTCGTCACAGGTAATTTATAGTGTTGACTTAAGAGTATGGAGTTCCCCAAAGTTGCAGTAAAGGTATAGGAGTGGCAAAAAGGCACCTGTTAGGACCTTGGGTGAACTTCAAGACAAAAGTCAAATACTTACCTAAGAAGAGGAAAGCCTCAGGATCCTGTAGAGGCTTCCCACACCATCCCCTGGTCCACTGGTGCCAAGCCTGCCCCCCACCCCATAGCAATCTGACAAGCTGTTGTCAGATTCCAAGCTCCTCTTCAAGCACGAGTTTGTCCATACTGCACCTGTACGAGCACAGATGTGCCTGATCAGTAAGCCGGAGCTGCATGTGCATGAGTGGCTCTGTGCTACCTCACAGACATGGCTGTGCTTGTGCATGAAGAGGAGGATGGTCAGGATGTGCAGGAGGGCCCTGAGCAGCGATGGAGATTGGCATGGGAAGCCTCTGAAGGATCCAGAATCGTCCCTCTTCTTTGTTAAGAAATTAACTTCTGATCCGAGGTTCAGCTTGGGTTCTCTTTAAGACCCACTGAAATCTAAAATTTAAGGATGTGGAATGCTCAAAACAGTCTCTTGTGTTTTGTTGAAAGGTATCTGGTGGATGAAATTTTGGGTGATGATCTTTAAGGACCAAGAGGGGAAAAAGGAACAGAGAACTCCAGGAGCACCAAATAGTGTAGTATTTTCAGGCAATGGGATAACAAATGAGACACATACTACTTATGAATCTGGGTTGCTGATAAACAACCATGGTATAAAGCAAGTGGATAATACTGTCTCCATGCGGATATGAAATCTTCTCAGGGATGAGTTGGGTCTAAAAAAGAAATCGCTAGATATGTATCACGGAGGACACCCCTTGGGGGAGGGGAGCACCCAGGCACTCCAAGTCTGTTTGTGCAGCTGCATTAGGATACTGTACTAGAGGCCTGACGAATCATGCAGGTCCTGCGAAACAGTCAAAATAAAATTCATTTCCATACCCTCAGCCTCAGGTATGACTGATTCATTGCCCATTCAGAATAGATTGCTTAATTGCTTACAATCTCCGGGGGCCCTACTCCTAATTTGTGTCCTGTTTTTTGATGCATTTAGTTACAGATTTATATATATATATATATATATATATATATATATATATATATATATATATATATATGCATATAATATTGGTAAACTGTACTTTAAATATTCACGTTAATATCTGTATACCTTATACATTCTGATAAATTGCACTCCCACTGACTTTTATAGAGCCTAGGGATGAGAAGACATTTGTTCATTTCTCTTTAAAAAATTGTTTTTCTGCAGGTCAGAAAGCGCAGCGGGCAGAATCTTTTAGCTTTAAAGGAGATTAATCTGCACAATCCGGCATTCGGTAAAGATAAAAGGGATCGGGAGAGCAGCGCTGAGAACATAGTGTCTGAACTCACAATCATCAGAGAACAGGTGTGTTTCGTCTGCTATGACTCCATCTACATGACTGGCCTTGCTGAGCCGTGCACTGCCTGATAGCTCAGCAGCAGTTGCTATTATATTTTAACTTACACATACGAACCACTACTCAGAAACTCACCTGTTTAACAATGAGAAAATAGCATCTGTTTATATGAGTAAGAATTTCCTCTTTGCTTCTATGTACATAATAATGAATAAGTACTGGCGAACACAGTGAATCCAGCGCAGGAGACTTTGGCGCACAGGGAGTAACTTCGGCGCTGTCAGAAGACGGAGCTGAAGTTACTTTTAAAACACAATAATTCGGCTTCCAGCGATTGCTGGAAGCCAAATTATTTCATTCCCCACCATCCATGGCGACATGGAGGGGGAATAGTATTTAACACAGCCGGGACTTGTGCAGCAGCAGGACCAGCCATAAACCGGCTGTATCCTGCGCCAAAGTCTCCTGCGCCGATACCTCCAGGGATGAGCAGAAACTACGCCAGTGCGAATTTACGCATCGTAGTTCGCATCTACGCATCGTAGTTCGTAGATGAAGTTTCAAAATTACGCTTACGAATTTTCGCGTAGCGAAGTAACGCTACACGTAGCTTACGCCCACTATGCGTAGTTAACAAGTGTATAGCGTAGTGAACTACGAATGCGTTACTCACGTGTAATTTTCCGCGTGTGATTGTATGCTTACAAATTTACGTGTTGGAAAGGGGAATGTACGCATAGAAGAGTTCCCGGTATAAGCATTTAAAGAGGAATTCATGAGTAAAATTTTCTGCATGCGGGCATAAGCATCCGCATACACAACGCTTCGCACTACGCGTAATTGCGTATTTTAACGCGTAGTCTACGAAATGCATACAAAGCGAATATTTGATTTCAAAGCCGTAGTTTGACGAAACGTAATTGCGTAAAACTACGCGAAGTTCCAGCGTAGCGAAGTTGACTGACTACGACCATCCCTGGAAACCTCTCGTACGCAGTACCGGTAGCTTAATATTTCAACAAAGGCTAGTTAGGAATATACATCGTTTTTAAAAAGTAACTCTGCTAATATGTTTTTCATCAAACAACCTTTTGAAACATTATTATCTCATAATTTGTGTTGTGGGTCCTGAGAAAGTGCATACAAGTTTGTGTAAGCAATAATTATTATTTACATAAGGAACGTTAATGGACCACAAGTAAGTCAAGGGGGCTAAATGATTTTCCCTGTATATTGGTTCCCTACATGCCTTTCTATAACCTCCAGTTATTCCTAATTTACCTAGATTGACAGATCTGTCATGGATTAGCATGGGCAGCGAGCAATCTGCCAATTTTATCTAGATCAAGATTTAATAGGGCCCATGGTGTAAGTAGATTGTTCCCAGTAGTGTGTATAGACCATTCCCAGTTCCTAGTGAAAAAGAAAGTGATTGCTTACTTGCCTTTTTAAAGTGAACTCGAGGTGAGAGTGATATGGGCTGCCATATTTATTTTCTTTTAAACAATACAAGTCGCCGGGCAGCCCTGCTAATCTATTTGGCTGTAGTAGTGTCTGAATCAAACTAGAAACAAGCATGCAGCTAATCTTGTCAGCTCTGACAATATTGTCGGAAACACCTGATCTCCATATGCTTGTTCAATGCCTATGGCTGAAAGGATTAGAGGCAGGGGATCAGCAGGACAGCTAGGCAATTGGTATTGCTTAAAAAGAAATAAATATGGAAGCCTCTACATACCTCTCACCTCTTTAAAGTGAACATGTCCAACTATTTATGAAGTGAGACCCAGGCCTGAGCTGTACATTGGACCTGCCACTTCTTCCCTCCCTTAGCTGCTCCCACTGACCAACTGTCATCTGACTGTATTCATGTGATGTTGGTAACATGATTAATGACACTGGACACACGTCTAGTCACAGCTGGCCAATGGGAGAAGCTAAGTAAAGATGAAAGGGTTGGGCACAATCAACTTCGCAGACTTGGGTGTCACACCACAAAACAGATTACCACAGGTTCACTTGAGAAGCCATATGTAGGGAGGATCAATGACTTGCAAATAATTGTTGAGACAGACTCATACACATTTTCTATGCAAATGTATACAGCTTGAAAAAGCACCAATCAGATCTTACATGAAATTCAATCCATTGTTCTATAGTCAACCTGTTTACATTTGCATAGAAAATTTGTGGGCTTTTGCATTGAATTATCTCATTGACCATCATCCCTACTCATCAGTAGAGATGATATGTTTTTCATTCTGAATTTATTATGTAGGCAAATCCAAGATGTGCAATGCATTGCCACAGGAAGTAGTCATGGCAAATTCTATATTTGCATATAAAGGGAAAAAAAGGTTTTTACTCTGCGCTATAAAGAGGGCTTAGTTGCATACCTTGCGTTGAAAGACATCCATGGCCATAATTATTATTATTAATAATTATTAATATAATTATAATTCATCCAGGGATTTTATCTGATTGCCATCTGTAGTCGGGAAGGATTTTTTTCCCTTTTGGGGCTAATTGGACCATGCCTTGTAAGGGTTTTTTTGTCTTCCTCTGGATCAACAGGGATATGTGAGGGAGCAGGCTGGTGTTGAACGTATGTATTTTTTCAACCCAAATAACTATGTAGCTATGTAAGAAGGATAAAAGAGGAAATGATATATTATGTCTTTTTTCGTGACAAGAAAAACATTAGAGACACCCACAGTTTTTCTGATTAGAGACTTGACAAATGTATGTCTAAAGAGAAACCAAGACATTGAGTAAGCAGTTGGCTGACGGTGTAATGGTTAAGGGCTCTGCCTCTGACACAGGAGACCAGGGTTCGAATCTCGGCTCTGCCTGTTCAGTAAGCCAGCACTAATTCAGTAGGAGACCTTTGGCAAGTCTCCCTTACACTGCTACTGCCAATAGAGCGCGCCCTAGTGGCTGCTGCTCTGCTCTGGCGCTTTGAGTCCGCAAGGAGAAAAGCGCAATACAAATGTTATTTGTCTTGTCTTGTCTAATCAGTGGCACCTGTTATGGATAAAATGTTTGAAAATATTAAGAGGGGAAGGGAAAACCACTGACCTCCTGGTAGAGCAGACACTGTTGTACCAGAAGTGTTTTTCTCATTCTCAGACATAGTACATCAACAGTAGCTCCCATCTATCTTTTTATCATCATTGTTTTTCCAGGGTTTACATGACTCCTTTAGCCTGACTATTGGAAACTAGTGTCTCTTTAGTTACTGTCATCATGGGCTTGTTTCCATCTGCACGATTTTAGCCGCACTTTTGGAAATGCAGCACAATTCGCAATCACGAGGACATCAGAAATGCATAGACTGCACTGTCTGATGTTTCCACACATGCGTTGCGATTTACTGCGGAATCAGAACACATGGTTGCATGCATTTCAGCACGTTGTTCGGCAATTCCTTTTGTTACAAATCTGTAAGAATCACAATGCAACGCAGAGCCGTGCGTCACCACGGTCACCTGCGCTGTAAGTGGAAACAAGGCCTAACTAACATTTACAGGCTAGTCAGGAATGATCAATGTTACTTTTGTGAGAACTCATACGTGAGAAGCTGATTATCTCTGCTCAAGTACTGACTATTACCTGGGCGTAAGACTATCTCCTCCGATGTTGCCTTGCAGTGCTAGGGTTCCCGGTTCAAATATAGGTCAGGACACTATCTGGATGAGGTTAGTATATTTTTCCTGTCTTTCTGGGCACTCTAGTTTTATTTCCCAAAAACATATTGCTGGTAAAATAACTGACTTCCAGCCCTCTCTGACAATAGGCGATAGAGAGGTTAGGGGTATTGCTACAGGGAAGCAGCCATTGTGACTGCAGGGCAGCCCAGAGCTATAAAGGAGGTGCAATTACTACTTCACTCCCACTGATAAATGATCCATCCTTCAGATCAGGTGTTTTTGGGACTACATTTGTTATGGGTGTGAAGATGTCCAAACCGGTTTTATGACCCCTGCAGGTTGTGAGGGTCGCCAGGGGTAGGCAAGGGAAATGGTGTAAACACTGGAGGGCCCCATCAAAGGTTTGCTTTGGAGGGAGCCATGATTTGTAGTTATGCCCCTGGTAGAGGTTAGATTGTGTGCTCCTCTGAGGGAGAGCTAGTGACCATGGACTATAAAGCATTACAGAAGATGTCAGCACTATATTAATATACAATAATGTACATATTATTCTAAGACTACTATTATCTACTATTCTCTACTCCTTGGCTCCCTTATGCAGCCGCCAGGTAGCTGTAATAATGAACTAATGATAGCTAACCTGCTGATGAGGAGCATATCAATATGTCTCACAATTAAATAGAACAAACTCAGAGCGAAAGCTGAAACTACACTAACTGTTTGCAGCATTGGTTAGGCTTCCTTGAAAACATCTGATGATGTCAAACAAAGGCATATGACCCTGTCAGGTACAGTGACTTTGTAGGACGAGATCCCCGCACTTTGGTTAGCCCAATAGGCTGTCTGTCGCTTGACAAGCAGCCTATTGGGCCAAAGTGCAGGGATCTCGTCTACAAAGTGACTTAACCCCCAAGTCAGCTAGCTAATTGTACAAGCTGTTAGTAGGTACTTCTCCTGTCTGGCTCTCGGGAAAATTGCTGATGTTGCTGAAACCCAAGAGAAGCTGAAGACATGTCTGACACTTCCACTGCCCGGAGGATAAACTGTGTACATATCACCATGGCAACAGGGACATGAGCCCTCTGCTGCACATGCACACTATCCCAGTTTGAAACATATTGTATGGCTCTCACAGAAATACATTTTAAAATATGTGGCGTTTATGGGTCTCTCAGCTAAAAAGGCTCCTGACCCCTGGTGTAGCCAGTATCTTCCTTCACTGGGTATATCAAATCAGTACATTTACAATGACTCTGTTTTTCGAACAGAGTCACTGAATGACTGAGGCCATGGTATACTTTCACTACTATCCATCTCTCACCTTGTGGAGCTAGATATCCATTTAATTCAGGAGTACTGAGGCACTTTCATGTACAAGGTGCTAATAACTAGCTTTCCCAGATAACAGTCCAACCTCTCTGACAGCAGTTAAGATGAACATGGTCCTATAACTGTGTCAGTGCTGGCATTGGACTGACTTAGCAGGATTCTTTTAGAAGCAACCTTTTGAGCACAGAGGTTGAACTCAAGTGCTTGAGGGCCATAAGCACGCCCGTGGGCAGAGAAATGGGTTTTTATTTGATGAACCACACCTTTCCCTATTCAGTCCCATTAATTCATTTAAGCTGTGCCAAAAATGTGTGAAGACCTCAGCCCTTGATTACTGGAGTGGAGTTTGACATCCCTGCCTGGAAAAAGAAACCAAGCTTGGAATGTGTTTTTTACTTGGTTTGCCAGGCAGCGTTCCTGCACCAGTAGGTTGCAGGTTGCAGTAGGCAATCAGGCCATAATCTGTAAAAGCAGCCATCAGGAGACCATGCAATACTACAATGATTTTTGGATCCTACAGGAGAAAAGAGTGTTGCAAATGTTTTTTATTGTCTATCTGCTTAATAAAGGGTCAAGAAAGTTAAGCAAACTTGAATCAAATTTTATTAAAACCACATAATCGTAGATTAACATCAGTGACAATGGTATGCCTATATTTGCAGTTGTTCCAGTGATTGGACTTAATGTCACTAGTAGGTGATAGTGTGGGTAAAGGGAAATGAGCTTCTGACCTACCCTATTGGTCAATGAATCCATCTGCTGAAGGCAAAAGATACCAATTACATCCAGGCAACTAACATTTTTCTAAAAAGAGGCAGGGATGGCAGCCCATATTCATTCAAGTTTAGGTATCCTTTAAGAGTAATTCATGTGTATTTGTTGTTGCTGTTCTCTGAGTCTTAATTTAGTAACTTACTTTATTGTCTTGCAGCTCTGCCATCCTAACATTGTTCGCTACTATCGAACATTTCTAGAGAGTGAGTAAAGTATTTTGTTAGTTATCGTGCATATTTGTTTTTATTAGATGTATTTCCTTTACAAAGTTGCTCCTGTCAAGCTATTTTTCTTATTTCAAATAAAAGTTGTATAAAACTCACTGTGGTGTTTCCCTGCACAACTAGCTGGTGGCTATTGCTAACAGTAAAGAGAGCTCTTCAAGTTACACCACACTTAAATCAATCCAAATTAGAATTAGTATCTCCCAGACCTATCTGGGCATATTTCAGACTTAATGAGACTCCGTAACAAAAATTGCATCCTGTTTTTTATCATCCTACAAGTTCCAAAAGCTATTCTAATGTGTTCTGGCTTACTGCAGCACGTTCTACTATCACCATCTCTGTAATAAATCAACTTATCTCTCTCTTGTCAGACTTGTCAGGCTGTGTCTGGAAGGCTGCCAAGTTCTTCAGTGTTGTGGTTCTGTGATGCATCTCCCTCCTCCAGGCCCCTCTCTGCACACTGCCTGTGTATTATTTAGATTAGTGCAGCTTCTCTCTGCTCTATTATCTTTTACAAGCTGGATAAATCGTCCTCTGAGCTGGCTGGGCTTTCACATACTGAAGAATTACATACAGGCACAGCTGTCTGCACTCTGCAGGAAGAAACAGCCTGACACTTCAGTGGAAGATAGCTGCAGAGGGAAAGAAGCACACAAATGATCTCTTGAGATTAAAAAGGAAGGGTGTATACAGCCTGCTTGTGCATGGATGTATTTTCTATGTGTGGACATGCTGTACATCAACCTACTTCCTGTTTTGGTGGCCATTTTGTTTGTTTATAAACAAACTTTTTAAAACTGTTTTTAACCACTTTTAATGCGGCGGGGAGCGGCGAAATTGTGACAGAGGGTAATAGGAGATGTCCCCTAACGCACTGGTATGTTTACTTTTGTGCGATTTTAACAATACAGATTCTCTTTAATACTGGCGAAATGTGTTGTACAATATATACCAGTAAAGGCTTTTGTTGTCTGTCAGTCATTGCTGAAGATATGCCTCCTTTTCACCTTTTCATTATAAACAGTTGTAAGGAAAAAAGCTAAAACTGTTTGGAGGTTTCCTAAAACTGTAACAATTTTTTTTAACTAAAAACAATAACATTGAGTTTAGGGTATGACTTACTTCTAAAAAAAAATACATAGTCTGCAGGCTTGCTTTATGGTGCCCACATATGATACAATCTTTTTATCTAATCTTACCAAACCTGTGTAGTAGAAGGGTAAAGTTAGTGAATATACTTTGAATGAATACTCTCCATAGTCCCATATATTACATTGAAATCGTAAGATTGGGCCAAAAAGACTGTATCATTAGTGGGCACCTTTTAACACACTTAAGTGAGTATAATCATTCATGCATTTTTTCCCTATGACCCTATTTACTACACTAGATTTCCCCTCATTTTAAGTATTCTCCATTTCCACTACCCACCACTCATTTTGGACCTTTCTTGACCTGCTGTATTTCTTATGGGAGCCACTTTCCATTTTAGTGTCAGAGGCAGTTGAGGAAAAAGTGTTCTTTCTGTTGTCCAGTTTGTCAACTTCAGATTTTGGATTTTCACTTTCCTAAAAAAAAAAAAACTAAAAGGAAGGTCCTTTTTGTTCATTGGTGGTGTGAAGCATCAGCAGCGCATGAGTTGATTAAGGGTTTAAAGGGAATCTGAAGGGAAAAAATTGCCCCTATGAGGTAACTACCTTGGTAGAGGGAAATTTCTAGTGTACTGCACAGGCAGCCAAATGTAAATATTTTGTTTGTTCTGGGGTGCGAACATTGGATCACCTCTGCTGAGCGTTACAGATTCTCTTTAATGTCTTTACTTGTCCCATAGATGATAAGCTCTACATAGTTATGGAGCTAATTGAAGGCGCATCGCTGGGAGAACATTTTAAGTCCCTCAAAGAGAAAAAACAGCAGTTTACAGAAGAACGACTCTGGCACATATTTATTCAGGTAAACACATAAATAAATAATGCAACAACTATCTCTTCCTGAAAGTGTATGCCTAGTGCTACTGTTCAAGTTAAATTCATCCCAGTCATATGGTTGATCAGAACAAAATAGTAGAGATGTTCGGTATATTTAGGAAGCTTGGTGGGTTATAATGTATAACGCCAGTCTGTTAATCAGTTGCCAGGGATGAGCTGGGTGTCTGGCAACCTCTGTTAGGGCTGGTGCACACCAGAGCGGTTCTGGAGCGTTTTTTTTAAAACGCTTGCAGGGGGAAAACCGCTTGGCTTATGAAAGTGAATGGGATGGAGGTTGCAGCATTTTTTAGATTTCTGAGGCATTTCTGCCTCAATGTTAAAGTATAGGAAAGTGGAAACCATTCTGAAAAACGCTAGATCAGAGCGGATTTCCAGGCGTTTTTGTTACAGAAGCTGTTCAGTAACAGCTTTACTGTAACAATATTTGAAATGTGCTACACAAAAACGCTCCAAAAACCGCTAGGCATGTTTAGAAAACATGCCTAGAATAGCTCTGAAATCTGCTTCAAAAACCTCTAGCATTTTGCAGATCTGCTAGAGGTTTTTGGTGTGTAGTTTGTGCACTAGGCCTTAAAGTGGATCCGAGATAAACTTTTACTCATTGCATAATTGTGTTCCTTTTATATAGTTTATAGGGTATTCCTCAAGCCAAATACTTTTTTTTTGTTTTAATATACTAATTCGCTATAAACTAAACAAGCCTCACCCACAGCTTCTCCAGAGATTCTTGGCACTGTAGCAAGGGCTTATGGGAGCTCAGTCTGGGCAGGAGGAGGAGAAGGTTACTAGCCAGAGATTTCAGAGGCATCGGGGAGGAGGGAAGGGGGAAAAGGGAGTGAATTTGTCACAGGCTGAGGGCTGGAGATGCTATCAACTTTCCTGTGTGTAATGTGACGAGCAGAACATGTCTGCCCTCATTGTATCACAGGAATAAATGATCATAAACTGTTGAAGCTGTTTGCAGCTAGATTTACTGTGTAAACTATTTAAACTTTAGATAAGATATATAGAAAAGTTACTTATTAGAGTTAGTTTTTCATCTCAGATCCGCTTTAATCATCTTGGTGGTGTCAGGAATCCTACTGGCCCCCTAGATCACAGTGTATGTGCCTAACCCATGCCCTATAAAAAAAAAGCTATGATCCAGCATCTATTTCAGAGTTGTGTGTGTAGCTATTCAGGTTACTCAGTCATGCAGAGAAGTTAGATAGTGAGCTAGCAGTAGAGGAAGACTTATAATTGTGTGGACAGAGTAGCTTAGTGTACTTGCAATATTTCAAACTTAATTCAAGCAGGGTCTGTATCAGGCAGTGCAGACATAGTTGTATAGTAAAACAGTAATTCATCATCATATTGCTTATTCCTGTCAATATGGCTCACAGTAACACATTATTTGCAAGTGCGTCATATTACGGCATTGCTGCTATTCTGCATATTATAGATCTAACTATTCAGTGTCCATCATCGTTGCATTGTACAGCCTGTCAGTAGGGCTTATGCTACCAGGTTACAACTGCAACAATTACAGGAAGCATTGGGCAGCACTGCTGCTATTCTGCACATTGTCACTCCAGCTTTGTGCTGCTTGTCAGATGGACTTATTATACTACATTTCCAGTTCAACTGTGATACCACTGTAAAAAAATAAATAATTGCTTCAATTTTTAATCAGAATCTTTTGCTTATTATCTTTATTCAAGTTATTGTTAGCATTGTTAAATACTCTAGTTAGTGTTTATGTGTTTGTAGTCACAGCCTATCCAGGTATAAGATATGTGAAGATTTGCTGAGTGTCTTATTTCCAACTGTATTGTTTTCAATAGAAAGAAAGAAAAACAATTTGTACCAGTTTGGGATCACTGTTTTTTTCACACTGGATCCTGTTATATAGGGGTGTGTGTAGTATGCTTAGTGTCTCACCTTCAAGTGTTGCTGTAAAAAAAAGTGTGTTTTTTTGTAACACATTAATACTTGAGAACAGTATACCTTTTTAGATACATCAAAAGGAAGAGGCTGTAGTGGCAAGGGTAGGGGTGGTAGAAGCAGAAAACAGGACCAGCCAGAGGGAGCAGATCAATACATGGCATAGAGATGCCCCCTCAACACTTTCTGTATCATTGATTTTGGTGATGACAAAGAGGTAGATGATGAGACGTGACCGAACATGAGGTAAATTCCTGAACCAGCACAATGGCGGGAAGGGAAAGAAGGAAGAGGATGTTGCATAGCTGCAAAGTCATGGGATCCAAAAAAGAACAGGACCTCTGCTATCTAGGATTTTTTTTGAAACCTCAACTTCTTAGCAAAACTGTGGTTGTTTGTAAGATCTGTCAGCAGCACTTAAACAGGACATTAGATTACTTAGCTCCACCAGCATGAGTAATCATATGAGGATTCCCCACACAGCTGAATCTTTCCAGAAAAAAAAAAGCTGGCCCAACTTTCTTTCTCCCCCATTGCTGAGCTGCATATTTCTCCCCTCTCTCCCCTGCCACAGGGGAATAGGCATTCAGATACAGAAGTGTTATATCCTGAAAGGCACTGTGACCTTGGATGTGGCAACAAGGAGAGGGAAGTGGTAGTTTTATACAGTATGAGGAGGAGGCATTTGATCTAACAGCATTTGAATCCCTGGACCAACAAAACACCAAGCAGGGGAACGAGTACGTTGCACAGTAGCAATATTCTCACTTGGGAAGTAGGGTAGCCAATTACAGGACCTTCTGGGCTTTCTGTTTTCAGATGGTTTGTGAAGAAATGTCATTGTGAATATTACTTCCTTCTTTTTTGCAGTTATGTTTAGCACTGCGATATTTGCACAAAGAAAAACTGATTGTTCACAGAGACCTGTCGCCGAACAATATCATGCTGGGAGAAAGAGATAAAGTAACTGTCAGTAAGTAGCCATGCATGCTAATAAATCATTCCATAGTTTTAATTCTGGTTACACTCATGGTCCAGCCTAGCAACAGCAAGCCAACTCCTTGTATAAAGAGAGAATATTATTGCCCAGCTTGTACTCTGAAATGGACATGTGTGTCTAACATAAGTAAAAAACAAAAAACAAGACTAAAAACACTTGCAGAACCTGTATTCAGACAGATAATACATAACTTCAGTAGTCCGATAAATAAGAAAATTGAAAGTTCTGCCCTCTTGCTCACCATTTACCTATATTATACTTGAAAATGACTTCTGCTAATATTATTCCTTCCAAGAAAGGCACCTAACAGCTGCCTATTCCCACCACCACTAGTGTAGATGTGATGGGTAATTTTCTTTTTTGTTAAAATTTCAGTCACTATTTGAAGATGTAATACCTTTAATGTAACTCTTTTAAAAAAGATTTAAAATTACTTAAATTATTATTATTATTATTTTTGGGGGGGGGGGGGGGGTGGGGGGCAGTGTTAAATTAGCTTATCTTCAGCGGTTGCTCCATAGCTCCCATCTCCACAATGGCATCTATCTTGCAGCTGTCAATGCCGCAAAGCAAAGTTTCAAAGTGCCACTAGTGTATGCTGGAAAATATGTCAACTGTGTCATTTCCAGGACGCTGGTGCATGCTGGGAGATGAGCGTCCCCAGCTGCTGGTGCATGCCGTGAGATGTAGTAATAAAAAAACATTAAAAATTTAACTTCCCAGCATGGTACTATGGGCCGGGGTCAATAATCTCCCGCCATGCATCAATGGCTAGGAATGCCACATCTCCCAGCATACACTTGTGCCCCCCCTACACACACACACACATGCAGCAAACATCATTTATGAACACATTTGTAGCAAAAGCCATAGGAGCTGCTATGGGGACCTGGAGCAGAGTGTACCCAGCTGGTACTTGATGTATTAAAGAGAATCTGTATTGTTAAAATCGCTCAAAAGTAAACATACCAGTGCGTTAGGGGACATCTCCTATTACCCTCTGTCACAATTTCGCCGCTCCTCGCCGCATTAAAAATGGTTAAAAACAGTTTTAAAAAGTTTGTTTGTAAACAAACAAAATGGCCACCAAAACAGGAAGTAGGTTGATGTACAGTATGTCCACACATACAAAAAATACATCCATACACAAGCAGGCTGTATACAGCCTTCCTTTTGAATCTAAAGAGATCATTTGTGTGTTTTTTTCCCTCATGCACTGAAGTTTCAGGCTGCTCTTTTCTTCCTGCAAACAGCTTTGCCCTTGTTTGTAATTCCTCAGTATGTGTAAGCCCAGCCAGCTAAGAGGACAATTTATCCAGCTTGTAAAAGATAAGAGAGAAGAGAGAAGCTGCTCGAATCTAAATAATACACAGGCAGTGTGCAGAGAGGGGCCTGGAAGGGTGAGTTCATAGCAGAACCACAACACTGAAGAACTTGGCAGCCTTCCAGACACAGGCCAACAAGTCTGACAGGGGAAAGATACATTGATTTATTACAGAGACTGTGATAGCAGAAAGTGCTGCAGTTAGCCAGAACACATTAGAATAGCTTTTGGAACTTGTAGGATGATAAAAAACAGGATGCAATTTTTGTTACGGAGTCTCTTTAACTTTCTTGTGTTCGTCCACCATCTGACTATGTCTCGGTGTCCATGGACAATTTGCAGTGTAGATTGCATGAGAATGTAAATTGCTTATCCATAGGGTAGGGGCAGGTGGCATTGCTCAAGAGTGCCTATATCTAATGGCCCCATGAAAATTCTGCTATGCGGCCCCATAATCTTTAGCTATGCCACTGTACAAACCTCCCGATCCGCCGCATTGTCGTGGACTCCTTGCCTTGTCCCCCTGTGTGGTCCGCCTGTCGCCCCGCATGTCTCCGCTCCCCCATGGCAACAATGACAGCAGAGCAACTCACCTTCCTATGGATTCCAGCGCTGTGTGGTCCTCCGCCTCCAGCATGTCAGCACTACACCTGTAAAAGAAAAGTTTGCTGCAGAGCGGCTCACCTATCCAGCGGCAACGATCTGCAGACCTTTCCAGTACTGCGCGGCTTCCCCTAGTGACAGCTCCTGTGAATGACTCATTGAGTCATGGGGAATGACTCATTGAATCATTAACAGGAGCTGTCAGTAGGGGAGCCGCCCTCTAAACCGACTCAATGAGTCATTCACAGGAGCAGTCACTAGGGGAAGCCGCACGGTAGGTGAGCCACTCTGCAGCTAACTTTTCTTTTACAGGTGTAGCGCTGTCATGCTGGAGGCGGAGGACCACACAGCGGACCACACAGCGCTGGAATCCATAGGAAGGTGAGTTGCTCTGCCGTAATTTTTGACAAAAGGGAGCGGAGGCATGGAAGGGGGAGGGACCACACATGCGACTGGGGGACCACACGGGGGGGTGAAGGGGACACAGAAACACACACAACGGGGGCAGGAGGGGACACAGACAGACACACACAAGGGGGCTGGAGGACCACACAGGGGGCTGGAGGACATACACACACAGGACAGGAGGGGACACAAGGGGCTGGAGAACCACACAGGGTGGCTGGATAGGGATGACAAACACAGGAGGACAGAAAGGGACACATAGTGGACACCGGAGGACAGTGGGGGAGAACATGTACAAGACGCTCTTAGAACATGGACGCACCAAGTTTAGTATATACTGTATACATTTTTTCCCCCTGATTTTTGCCCTCTAAACCGAGGTGCATCTTATATTCCAGAGCGTCTTATATTCCGAAAAATACGGTAACTATTTTATCCATGTTTTCTCCTAGGACCTAGGTGATATGTTCACACCTTGTCATAAAATGCTTTTTAAGTAACCAGCAAGCTAGGAAATACTCAAAATAATGGGCGACACAATACAATACTTTTTTTACCGACTTTTGGTATCTTTTTAATTGAAATGTGCTTTAAAGTTATTTTAAACAGGATATGAAAAATGATATCCTAGGAGAAACTGTGTATTGCATCGGGCCTCCTACCTCTTCAGATTACCAGAGCTTTAGGGCTAGTTCACAGTGCTCAGTTACGTTGCAGACAGGCCCGGATTTACATCACAGGAGCCTATAGGCACAGATGTTCTGGCACCTTAGACTTCACCTTCCACGAACTTACAAAGCCTCACTGAACCGCACCACAATTGTGCTGACTGGCCAGACTGTCACTTCTCCCTTACTTCCCTGTCCAATGTAGGTAGCCACAGGTGTCCATTAATACTAAGTGTACCTTTGCTCTGGCTACCTATTACTAAGTAGCTAGAGGTGCCACCAGGTATTAGGTAGCTAGAAGTGCCCCCTGACTGAAGGGAAATCTTGTCAGTGGAATTGCGAGAGTTGGGTGAGTAACCTCTCATTTATGCACCATTTGGGACTCTGCATAGGGAAGGTGGGAGGCACTCGAGGAGGGGAGTGAGCCAACTTTCCGAGCCTACAGTGACTTATGGTAAAAACAATTCTACATGTCAACTCACTGCCCATACAATTCTCTGGGCCTGATCACAGTACTGCAATGTAACGGAACACATTATTCTAACTCACTGCATGCAGGCTCTGTATTAAAGTCTATGTCCAGCCTCCATTCCAGTTCACACTCATTATAACGTGTGCATTGTACAACTGACCACTGTGAATCCAACCTTACTGACATTCTTTGCATTTATTTCACCCAATTGTCCCTAATAGGCAGATCTTTTCAGCAAGTGCAGCTCCTTTATACTCAGAGTTGCATTCCTTCTACCTTTTGCATACTCTTGCAAGCTCGATTAGGCACTGTCCGCTTCTCCAGTTGTGTGATTGCTTGTGCTTTTACTTCCAATAAATGTGACAAAGATCTACACGTTTAAGATCTGAAGTAACAGAAATGCTTATGACAGTATTTTGACGTTTTCTTTATTTCAGAAGCTATCAGTTACAAACTAGACAAAAACTGTTTTTTTATATCAGCTCTTCATAGAAGTGACAGTGAAATCTGAACTGATGGATCATATGAAAACATGTAGAGGCCCTAAGTACTAATAAGCTTTCAATTTGCACACAGTATGAACAGAAGTTAATCCCTGCTGCTGTGTGTTAATTCTAAACAAATTGTAACTTTTTCTGGTGAAAGGTGTTCTTCAATCCTTTATTAAAATGTCATTCTCTTTCCTTGCCACTATGTGGCACTGTTGTTTTTCTCATACAATATTCAAAATCACTGTGATTCTTTATTCTGGTTAGAAGTACGGATGACTTTGTGCGCTATACTAGCCTTGCTTTTCTCCTTTCTTCACATTACCTGAATCGTGTGTTCTTTTTTTTTTTCTACAAACAAAAAACAGTCATTTTGGTTAAATCTGTTTTTGTATTAATATTTATTTATTATTAATCCATTCATAGAAAACAGTTACCTAAATCTATTAAGTATTACCTGTTCACAGAGAGGTGCTAATAATAATCTGTCCCAGACGAACATCCAAAAAAAGCCCTTGGCATTCATATTATCATTTATTTGGTTTTCCAGAAATTAATACAAGCAGCATTGGGTAAAAAACTGTTTCAGTTTCTAGAGCATCTTATTAGTATACTGGTTAAAGGACAGGTGCAATACTTTTGTACCTGCGCAGAAAGCTCCATGTCACATGAGCGCGATCGCAGGCACAGTAGATGCTGACCTGGTGATGTCGGCATCTGAATGGAGGGGATACCAGGACACTGGAGTTGCAGCGAGGGACATATCGGCTGCCAGGGGCTGGAGGAAGCCCCATTTTTTATTTTTCTTCGCACCTGTCCTTTAAAGGGGAACTGAAGAGAGAGGTATATGGAGGCTGCCATGTTTATTTCCTTTTAAGCAATACCTGTTGCCTGGCAGCCCTGCTGATCCTCTGCCTCTAATACTATTAGCCATAGCCCCTGAACAAGCATGCAGCAGATCAGGTGTTTCAGACTTTAAAGTCAGCTCTGACAAGACTAGCTGCATGCTTGTTTCTGGTGTTATTCAGATACTACTGCAGACAAATAGACCAGCAGGGCTGCCAGGCAACTGGTATTGATTAAAAGGAAATAAATATGGCAGACTCCGTATACCTCTTACTTCAGTTTCCCTTTAAGAGCACTGCCTTTGATATAGGAGACCAGGGTTCAAATCCTGGCTAAGGTCAGTACCTATTCAGTAAGGCATCCAAGGCTAGACTCCCTAACACTGCAGGGTGGTCTATTGAGCACGTCTCAGTGGCTGCAGCTCTTAAAGGGAACTGAGCACATTCTCCTTCAATGGAATCTCTGCTGGCATAGAAGCTGCCATGTTCCCCCCTCCCCTTCTCACATTCCTTATTTACAGAAGTCAGAAATGCTATCTTGACACATTGACACAAACTCGGTCTTTAAAGAAACAGTCCTAATTACTACCCCCTTTGTTGTCTAATAGCATTGTTTACCTCTTGGTAATTAGCCCAATAAAACAATTAGGAACCTGAAAGCTCTGCGGCTGGGGACGGCCGGGCAGCCCTGCTGAAACAGGGTAATTAATCTACTTTGAATGTAAAATACAAGGTAAAATGAAAGTTTATTTTAATAATGAAACAGATTGCCGGCATGCATTTTTCATGTGCTATAGAAATGTCCTGAATGATAAAAAAAGGTGCTCGGTTCACTTTAAAGGGCTTTGAGTCTGACAGGAGAAAAGTGCTATACAAATGTTCAGATTATTATTATTATTAGTCTGCTTATTCTCTAATAACTGAACAGGGTGAATATGAGATACATGTCCAGCTGGGACTGGGGCATATTCACAAAGGTCTGGTAAAATGACTATATGCACATAGCACATTATTAAAGAGATCAATAAAACCCTCCTCTCTTATTTTCTTTTATCTCCATTCTCCTTTTTTCATCTATACGAATATATAGTTTTTGGTTCACAACTGTGCACTTGCTCACATCTGTCCTCTGGCATTTTCTTCCGTGTAGTTCATTTATCATCTTACATTTTCTGTAATTCTCATTTCTTCTTTTTTCTTCTGTTCTTCTGCTCTTTTCTTCTTCAGCGGTTATAGGAAATTGCCGCCTGCTGTGTGTTCTCCCCACATCATGCTGCAATACTAATCAGTATATTTCATATGAAGTGATCAAAAGGAATGTTCAGCAGCAAATGACAAAAATGCTAATAATTTCCTGTTGGTGGCTTACAGTACTCAAATATAACGCCAACCTTGTATAGAAGTCGACCCGAATATTTGAGCCTCTTAAAGCGGTATAAAACTCATAGACATAATATTCAATAAAAACATGTATTCCTACTTTTTATATCCCATACAGTTATCATATTTGTTTTTGTGCATAAGTATTATTATTCATTTAGAATTGACAAGTTCCCAATGTACAATTGTTTTGTTCTGAGAGCTGCCATTGCATTTTATTCATAACTGGTGTATTCATATTGTACTGTACTCAGAAATGCTTTCTGAGTATCTGTCTGTGTTCTGTAGTGTCTGAATTGCCAGGGACTGTTTACATTCCTCACTTGATACAATTAAGTAAACACAAGATAATGTTATCTCTAGTTCGGATAGTCCAGCTTTCCCTGCAGGGAGCTTGGAAGTCCTGTGTTTAACTGGGTGAATGCTGTTCTAGTAAAAAAATGTTGGCAGTTAATTTTATGTTGTAAATAATCTTTTAGAGCAAAGAAGAAATGCTGGGTTTCATACCACTTTAAGCTAGAAACCCTAAGACACAACCCCTGCCCCCTTGCCGAGACCCCGTCCCTCGCTGAATCGTTTGCTCATGGCACACAAAAAATACTTGAATACTTGTCATATGTTAATAGGTTTTAAGATTTTCAGCATTATCAGTCATGCCCAAAGTAATCCATTTGGGAACTAGAGGCACCTGGGTAATTTGATGGCTGCTAATTGTGGTTATTAACATAGGTGCCTATAGCACCCAAATTAATTTGTAGTTGTAGTTTGTATAGCGGTCAGACACAGCACCCACTATTTTATACATGTAATAGCCACTGATCACGGCTATTAACATAGGCACCTATAGTGGCACTCATATTACCTGGCGGATAGGGTTAGGCATTGTTGGATTTGGTCTTTAGGTTTAGGCGTTGGCACAGGGTCTTAAGGGTTAAGGGGCAAGGGGGCAGGAGTTGTGTCTTAGGGTTAGGCATTCATGGGGGAGGGGTTCTTAGGTATAGGTATTGAAGGGGGGGTGGTTAGGACTAGGCATTGAGAGGGATGGGGTAGGGATCCCTGTAGCGTATTCTGTCCGTTGCAGTAGAGCTGCAAACGGACAGTTCTGGCTTATCTGCTTGCATTTGGTTGTGCATTTGCAACGGGTCTCATAGTCATTTGCAATCGCTCTGCAGTTCTGGGCAGCTCAGGATGCTGTCATCATTCCACCAATTGCTTGTTGCAGCTGAGCTGTGGCCAGATAGCCCTGGATTTCCTGCATGCATGTTGTTACATAATTCTGCATGTATTTCTTATAGGGGTCCTTTGCATTCACAGCCAGCTAGCAAATGGTAATCAAGCAAGCTCAGGATTGAGTGATTACCATTCAGCTGTGTGGAGATTTGCATACCTGCGTCCATTGGCTGATGCCAGCATAAAGGTCTGCCTCCCATTTTATACCCCGCCTGTCATAGTGGTCAGTACACTGATCTACTGGGCACTTTGTTACTCTGTATAGTTCTGTTATTGTAGTTCTATGCAACCGTATTACTTGTGCTTTAGCTAGTTCTTGATAAATATGTATGCAGACTTGCTAATATATATTTATCCATTAGTTGAGCTGTTTGTTATTTTTCTTATCATTATGTATTGCCTAGTTCCATGCTTGATGGACGTTCGCTGCATCCGCGGTGGATCAGTGAAGTCCATTATCCAGATAGCTTGGATTCTGCCATCACCACGTTGGTGACTGGTAGTATTTCTGCTACTCTAGTTTCTGGGAACATAACTATAGGCTGCAGTTGCTATTAGTTATGTTCTATCCTGTAGTCTTGCCTGGGTGGATGCTTGCTGGTGACTGTTGTTAGCCTGCTTGCTCTGCTTCTGTGGATGTGACTGTGAGCTGTGGTTGCTACTAGTTACGCTCCAATCTATAGTCCTGTCTTGTATCTGTCTGAATACTTGCTATCGCTAAGGCAGCACAGTGCGAACTAAGGCAGCACAACATTGCACTGCGCTGCCATTGTGTTTTATTTGTAGCGATATCGGAAGCCCAGAGCTGCAGTTGCTCTGGGCAGCCTGTGTAACCTCTTCCATTATCCAGCTCTTAGCCTTGTTGTGCTGGATGGTCAGAATATATGACCCCCCAGCTGTCACGATTCCTGCTAGCAGGGTATTTGCTGATCACATTTAGTAGCATATACAAAAGGTCAGGACACAGATATGCAATGAATTAGTGTTTAATATGAACAGTGCTATATACATATATACAAATATACAATCGCAGTACAGGTAGTTTCCGGGTTACGAACGCCCGACTTACGAACGACCCACTGATATGAACGCCGCGACCTTAACTCCGCCCCGTCGCATGACGTCACGCCCGCCGGGGACTACCTGTTCTGGCCCGCTGAAAAAGAAGAATATGGGCAGCGGAAGGTAAATAGAGGCCTACTCACCTGATCCTCGGTGGTAGAAGGTGCCCTCGTGGTGCCCGGAAGGTCCGCAGCCAGTCCTCTCGCTTCCTCCATTGTTCCCCGGCGGCTCCTGGCTTCACATGCGGCGCATAATGCCGCAATTAGGAAGCGCCGCCACTAGGGGGCTTTTCCTGATTACGTCATTATGCGCCGCATGTGAAGCCAGGAGCCGCCGGGGAACAGTGGAGGAAGCGAGAGGACGGGCTGCGGACCTTCTGGGCACCACGAGGGCACCTTCTACCGCCGAGGATCAGGTGAGTAGGCCTCTATTTACCTTCCGCTGCCCATATTCTTCTTTTTCAGCGGGCCAGAACAGGTAGTCCCGACTTATGAACAGATTCAGGTTAAGAATGAGTGGGCAGTCCCTATCTCGTTCGTTAACCGAGGACTACCTGTACAGAATCATCAAGCAGAATCGACATCAAACACAGTCCAAGATCAAATACACAGTAAGATCAGAACCCCTACGATATTCCATACACACAGAGCTGCAACTAAGCTAGCCTATGCATGTTCAAAACAGGGTTAAATAAATACACTCTAGCTAATCTGGGACACAGACAACCGACAGAGCAGGGCAAGATAGGACGCGAGCCAAAGGCTCACACAGACAGACAGACTGGAAACATGGAGCAAGGCAAGATAGTATGTAAGCCAGAGACTTACACAGACATTTAGACAAGCTGGAAACACAGAGCAGAGCAAGGAAGTGGACCAGCAAGCAGTATTCACACTGACACGAGGATCTGCAGAGTGTGAAGGGAGTGGCCAGCTTAAAGAGAAACCAGCAGCCTGGCCAGACACCTGTCGAACAGAGACATGTGTAAACCGTGATACTCCATCTAGTGGTAAACCTGTGAACTGCAGGCAACCATGAAAAGCAAACAGTGCCACCTGCTGGTGACTTGTGACACCAGCAGGTGAAGCAGGAAGCAACAGCGTTTGCGACACCAGCATTACAGAGGGCTCATGTGAGAGTTAGGTTAGACTAGGCCATAGTAAAATATCAGAATTAATCACTGATTCATAGTAGAATTTCTGTAATTTTCCGATATTCTACCTGTGGTTGTCTTTGGTGCTTAAATTCCCATGGTGCCCATTTTAATTGTACTTGTTATGACTTTGTCTTATTTTATTCCATATATTTATCATTATAACGTGCTTGCAGTGTTTGCAAACTGTTAAAGGAAACCTACACAGATAGAAATATGAGGAATATAAGTGCATTTAGATTATGCAAGGTGTGACAGGTATCAATTGGTAAAAATGAAAAGTAACACACATGGTTTCCTTAGTCTGAAATCCCTGCTTCATTCTTTGTGTCCACCAGCCCCCTAACCCAGGGGCCAATAGCAGCTGCATGTAACGTCCTTATCTCTGTCTTCAGGGTTGTTCTCTTTTCTTGTCAGAGTAGACACATATTTTATGCACAATTCAATAAGAAAAACAGCTTCCATGAATAAATCTCACTTCATAAGTTGTCAGCACATATAGTTATTTACCGTATATACTCAAGTATAAACCGAGTTTTTTAGACCAAAAAATGGTCCAAAAGTGGGGGTCTCGGCTAATACTCGAGCCACTAGTTTCTGACCCCTCCTCCCCATACTGGCAGTGATGGCTGTGGGTCCCCTGGTACAACCAGAGTGCTCTCTGCTAACTGCGCCCTTGGCTTGATTAATGGCCATTAGATAGCCGCATGCTGCCCCCGTCTCCCCGGCAGACAGGAGGAGTATGTAGTAGTTCCCTCTGTGTTCCGCCCCCCATCCGAGTGTCCGCGGCTTGCCTGATTTATGGCCATTAGATGGCCGTGTGCCAACCCCGATACCTGCCAGGAGTAGTATTGAGTAGTTCTGCAGACACTCTGTGCAGTGGGAGGATGGCAGGCACAGGACCGCCTAAGTGTGTAGTGCCTGGGGAGCAGTACTTCAGGTGTATGAGACCTGATAATTGGCTGGTGCCACGTTTCAACCGGATTGCTCTAACGGTCCGAATAAAGAACGAGACGGCACACCACTGGCTGCAAATTACTTGCTGTGTATTGTGAAACAAATGCTATGTTATGGACCGTAGTCCTTCCTCAGGTGTAAATACATCTTTATTTGGAGTATACATGACCGCCTAACACTGATTGGTTCCTCACGCGATTAGCAGGGAATGAGCACTCATTCGAGTGTTGCTTTTCCTGCAAGGGACACAGAAGGCCACCACGATCAGCCTGCCAGCCGTGATTAGAGCTGGCAGTCTGATTAAGCAGAATACAGAGGTAAAATATATGTGTACAGATCTAGTACAGCGCTGTACAGAGGACATCAATGTCACTTAAATGTCCCTCTAATGGTCTCACAATCTAATGCCATGCATAGGCTGATGCCTGTGCATCTATAAAGTGTATGTATCACAGTCTAGGGACAGTATGGGGGGGAGGGGGGGGTGCAAGAATTGAAAAAAAATGCTTTTTTTAATTAAAAAAAAAGACATTTGCAACAGCAATCAGAGACCACCAAAAGATAGCTATTTTAGGGTAATGAAAAGGAGGTAAAATTCATTTGGGTGCTAAGTTGTATGACTGCGCAATAAACCGTTAAAGCTGTTCAGTGCTGAATTGTAAAAAATGGCCTGGTCACTAGGGGGTGTAATTCTGTGATCCACATCTTAGAGCTGTTCAGGTTCCACAGCATGTGTGCTGTGATTGCCAGCGATCGGCAATTTGCTAGTGCAGTGGCTCTCTATGAGAGCATTCGTGCTGCAGCATTTGCAATTGCAAGAGCACTGCATGTAGTTCTTTAGAGTGATCAGGAAAAATTGGCAAAAAACGTAATTACCATTTTCCAGCAATTTTCAGTTTCAAACATCCTTTAATTCCAAAATATATTATTCATTAGTACCTAGTACAGTAGTTGTAGGAGTTGTGTGTTTCAGTGGGACAATTACCATGTTTGACTCAAGATGGTCGACACTAAAAATAGCACTGCAGTTTTGCTTTACGTTAATGAAAAATGGCGTGACTGCATTAAATGTACTATTAATGTCATATGATGTTAATCAGAGAGCATGTTATCAGCACATGTCAGCACTGTAGTATGCGTGGCCTCAGCTGTGACCCCTATAGCCTGTATTATTAATAATAATATGCCACTGCCTACAGTGTGCTGTAACTTTCCTGCCCTCATGACATTTCAGTATCCTAAAATCTTTACCAGCCACTGAATTTTTCCATCTCCTGTTTTGCAAGTCAGTAGAAAAGAACAGTATTAATTTTATATAGGAAAGATCTTGTTTTATTCAGAATGCAAAGACAGAAATTTTGTCTTTAAATTATGTAATGTTCAGTTGAATATCTCTTAAGTATGCATTTTCCTAGCAAGTATTCCACATTAATCCTTAAAATCCCAGGAGTGCAAGAATATACTGGCGGCTTCTGTAATAAAAGGAAACTTGCATTTACTTGCATTATCCTACATCACTTACTATTCTACTTTTTCCTGTGCCACCATCATCCTTCAATAAGTTACTGATAGGAGGCCAATCCTGTGCACTCAGTTTTGCAGTTTTGCACATACTGTATCACTATGTATATTTGTAAGACTAAGGGCTCGATTCAGTAAACGGTGTTAACCCAGGTAGCACGCCTAAACAATTTGGGCGTGGTAACTAGGGTGCTAACTAGGTTAGCACCTTTTTCCAAATTAGTCTGCGCGCAAAGTCCCGCTCGCAAAATTTTGCGCGCACAAAGTCCGGTGCGCGCGAAACGTTGCATCGCGATGGCCCTATGCGACTTTAATGTTGCATGCATGCGACTTTCGCAGACATCGGACTTTGTGCGCCCAAAGTTTTGCGTGCTGGACTTTGCGCGCTATGCGTTTCACACACGTTTTAATGCACAAACAGCTGGTTTAGGCGTGAAGACGCGAGCTAAGTAGGAGTGCTAACACTTAGCACCGTTTACTGAATCGAGCCCTAAATGTTGTTAAAGTAAACCTGAAGTGACATGCGACATGATGAGATAAACTTGGGTACATGTAGTACTAGGCTTAGTAAGAAATTCTCTGAAGTACTTTTCTGTTTTCCAGTATAGCAAGAGTTAAAAACTTGAGTTGAGTTATCTATGCAAAAGAACTTGTTGACAGCTTGTGAATTCACTCTGGTTTCATGAAAAGTAAATAGAGGATAAAACAGCTCAGAAACAGTGAGATAATAAGGCTTCTGATGAGTTTTAAGTGCAGGAAAGTTAAAAGGGCCATTACTTCTATTTTCTCTTTCAGCTTAACATGGCAGAGTGTGGATTCTAAACAACAACTATGACAATATTTGTTACAATCTTAAAAATTAAGCCATTAAACTGAAAATAAAAATAAAAGACTTCCATGTTACTAATTTATTATCTCGTAAGTTTATTTTTACATCAAGTTTATTTTTAAGAGCTGCTGACTTGTCATAGTAACTCTACCTCACTTTTTTATGTTTTTCTGCATCAAATCATTTCTGCCCAGTTCCTTATCAAAGTGGACCTGAACACTTGTACTGGACAGAAGGAAAACATAGAGTAATGTACCTTGTTTGTACAGTATTTAGAAAGTTTAATTCCCCCTCATCTGGGTCTAATAACCAATATAATTTAATCTATCAGATGTGTCAAGTAAGTAATCTCTAATGGCCTAGTCCGATCGGGTGCGCTGTACTGCGCAGGTGCATACGGCTCGTGCCTGTGCAGTGGAGCAGACCCAATCAGGCTTGACTATTTCTGATCGGTTCTGCTTCGCCATGAGCTTGCAATCTGTACCTCTGGGTGTTTTTAAGTCCTACCCCACAGAGTAGGGATGCTCATTTGGATTCTGCAGAGTTGAAATTTCCGCATTTCCGATCAGAAATCGGCGTTTCTGTTTGGAAATCGGAAAATGGAAATCAGAATTCCACGGAAATCCGATTTACCGCAACTTGGTACCAGTCACACATTGGACCAGTCACACATTGGACCAATCAAACAATGTAGAATTGACTCTACACAGACACAAGACTGATTTTCCATTTTTCCGATTTCCATTTTTCCGATTAGATTGAATGACTAATAAAATACTTCTCAAAAAATGGAAAATTGGAAATCGGAAATTCGTAGATAAAAAAATGGAGAATAAAAATTTCCACGGAATCGGAAATGGGCATAGAGCCACATTAATCCATGCCATGCACTGATGAGGACCAACCAGTCTCCATACAGTCTGTATGCATGGATTATTGTGGCTCTGTACAAGTAACAAGCAGACACATCATTGCATTCCAGCAGTTCTTGAGGTGTGTATAGATTACAGGGACATCAATGGGATGATTTGCATATTCAGCAGTGATGCATTGTGGGGCACCTCAAATACACCATACTAGATGTAAAAGCAGCACTTTATTATAATTTTCACAGATACAGTGGAAAAATCTTATGCATTTCAGATTGATAATCTGTCTTAAATCATTTCTTGACAAAAGTAAAAGTAACCGTAAACATTAATTTTAGACAGTGAGAAAGACATACTTTTGTCACACCTGGAAGAACTTGTCATATTGGCTAAAGGACACAACCTGAACAATAGTAAGAAAGTTTCCATTACAAATACATGCTACACCTCACGCAGCTCATAGCAGCTGTTTCCTAAATAGTACTCTAGCGTTTATTGAACAGATGTCACCAAGAATTCATGGGGAGCAATTTACTATGGCAGTTAGAGGAATTAAAGCCAGCATGGTATAAGGATGTGCTAGAAATGTACATGAAACTAGTGTATACAGAGAGAGAGAGAGAGAGAAATAAATTCATCTATTTGTTTTTCTTAGAATAAGGTTTCTTCACTTTAAGATCCAGTTAAAGTAGTGAGTTGCGTACCTTCTGCTAAAAGCCTTTCATTTTAGAGAAAGCCCCTATGTATTAAAGTAGGATTGTCAGCCATAAAATCAAATTCCATTTACCCACTACTCTGTGTTTATTATCCAATCTACAACCTACACCTGCATTGCAAGCATTCCAATATAATCATAAATGTTTCTGCTGTCATAAATCTTATCTCAGTCAGCCTGGCTCTATTTGGTACATTGCCGGGGAGAAGGAAGCTTGTTATCTGCCCTCTCACATTCCTGCTCCTCACTGATTGGCTAAGTGGAGTTCATCATCACATGGGGTTGAGAAGGGAAATACACCTTACCCGTCTGCAGAAGTTGTTGAAATACGATCTATGTCGTGCTCACATGTGTTTACAAAGCAAGCTGTCTGCCAGTGCAGTTTCTAGGAGAAAAAAATAGTAAGGGAGGAATTTACATCAGGATTGGCTTCAGTCAAAGGCAGTAAAGATGGAAAATGCCTGAAACAGTTTTCTCTTTATTTACTATATAAAATTTACTGAAATCAAAACACAGATGGTACAATAAATACGTTATGTAAGTAGAACAAGTATGTATCTACTCTACTTATATATGTGTTTTTTTGCCCGGGATAGTATTGCTGTCCCTGCTGCTTTAAAGATGTCTCTGATATTTGTTATTGTTGCAATTACATTTCTTATTCTGGCCTAGCTTTTCTTTGAACTGTTTCTTTGATTTATAGTGAGAACATGAGAATGCCCTGCTTTTTACTATTTGTAGTGGACAAAGCAAAATGCAGTTTGACATAAGAAATAGTTTAACCTCTTCTTACTGCTGGCATTCAGAGGTGAGATGAGAAGTCTTTGGGTCTGGTTGTTTGATTAAGTACACAAAGCAATGCCTACCATACATTTATTCAACCTATAAGCGAGTTGTACTTTTAATTCAGTTTTCCGAATTCTTTTCCACCAGAAGAAGAAAAAACTATTAAGAACAGAAAAAAATATATAAAAAATGACACATTATATTTGTGTAATCAAAAGTTGTCATCTGTATTTGAGCAGGGAGTTAAAGAGAACCCGAGGTGGGTTTGAAGAATATTATCTGCATACAGAGGCTGGATCTGCCTATACAGTCCAGCCTCTGTTGCTATCCCAAACACCCCTAAGATCCCCCTGCACTCTGCAATCCCTCATAAATCACAACCATGCTGCTGACAAACAGCTTGTCAGAGCTGGCTGTGTTTATCTCTATAGTGTCAGTCTGCTGCTCTCCCCGCCTCCTGCAGAACTCCAGTCCCCGCCTGCATCCCTTCCCTCCCTGCTGATTGGAGGGAAGGGACGGGGGCAGGGACCGGAGCTATGCAGGAGGCGGGGGAGCAGCTAAGACTGACACTACAGATGTAAACACAGCCTCACAGCATGGCTGTGATTTATGAGGGACTGCAGAGTGCAGGGGGACCTTAGCGGGGTTTGGGATAGCAACAGAGGCTGGGCTGTATAGGCAGATCCAGCCTCTGTATGCAGATAACATTCTTTAAACACACCTCGGGTTCTCTTTAATGTCCATATTTTTCATATGTTTTTATCTGGGAAAAGAAGTAGTCCTGCTGCTGCCATTATAATGCTACTAAATTATAAGTAATAAAAAGCTCAAACAACACACTGTGTTGAATTTCACTGTTCTCTACCAGTGGTTTAATGTATTGTCATTAATTTACACTTCTCAGTGAAATGTTATTGAGTTTATTCAAAGAAGTTATTACAAAAATGAGTGCTAACAATCCCGGTACATTCAGTGCTGTTATCATAAAATAGACCTTGCCTTTTTTCCAACTGAACTGTTATTACTATTATTATTTTTTAAGACTTGTACACCACCATCTTCTTTCATGGTATATTACTGAACAGTCAGAAATGTTGGACAATAAACTTTTAATGTACTACAGAAAAACATACAGACAGGAAGCTGAAACTAAAATAACAGTAAAAAGTAAGATGTTTTAGGTACAAACAGTTATGTAATTATTTTTCAGCCAGTTAGAACCAGATGGCTCCAAACAAGTCACCCCGAAAAACCTTTTCAAAACCAACCTCATTGTGCGCATACGCATTAGATTGCCACGCGGTCATTTGGGTGCAGGGTGAGCCAAATGACTTGCACCTGCGTAATATCACGGCCAATCCCTCCAGGCCTTTTTCAAAGAAAGCATAAAGGCCTGAAATAAATACTATTTTATGTAAAACAGAAAGTATTTTATTTCTGTAACAATAAAGACAAGGATGTTTTATTTAACATATTTTTTGGACTATAAGATGTTCCTGGCCATAAGACACACCAAGGTTTAGAGGACAAAAACCAGGGAAAAAGATATATATATATATATACTAAACCTGGTGCATCCATGGTGAAGGGGCATCTTGTGGATTATGCCCCCTTGGTACCTCATGTCCCCTTGTACCTCTTGTGTCTCCTCTGTCCCCCTTGTGTCCTTCTCTGTCGCCATTGTGTCCTCCTCTATCCCCCTTGTGTCCCTCTGTGTCCCCCAGGTGTCCTTCTCTATGCCCCAATGTGTCCCCCTGTGTCCTCCATTTGTCCCTCTGTGTCCTTCTCTGCATGTGCACAGTGCAGGGAGTTCACAACATTGCGGCGTGTTGAAGGTTCGTATTGGCAGGCGTTCACAAGTCAGGAACTCCTTTCATTTGGACTATAAGACGCAGTGACTTTTTCCCCCACTTTTGGGGGAGAAAAAGTGAGTCTTATGGTCCAAAAAATACAGTACTTTTCTCTGTACAGGAAATCATGTATTTTACAAGTTTGCTACTTTGCTGTGTAGTCAGTTATTCTACACTTGTTGTCATTATAGGAAAAAAAGATTTACTAGTGGCAACAAGATACAGTATGTTTTTTTATAGGATTACTGGAGAGCCAGTCATCCATGGTGAAAAAATCTCCCTTCACCTTTATTGCAAAGCAAAATTTATTTTGAGTAACATAATGCTAAGAAAACTTTAATGTGTTGTATTCACATGACTGTTGGGAACAATCCAATGTATAAGTTATAGCTATCTACAGCTTCCTTTCTGGGGATAAGAGAATAAAGTATGCACAATTAATTGATGGCTTTTTAACACAACATATCACATATATGTATGTGCGTGTGCGTGCATGCGTGCATGTTTTATTATTTTGTTTGACATGGAGACAGAAAGCAACTGATGTGTATATTTTTCAGCAAAACGATAAAATAACCCCTGGTTCAGCAAAAAGTATTATTAAAGAGAAACTCCGACCAAGAATTGAACTTTATCCCAATCAGTAGCTGATACCCCCTATTACATGAGAAATCTATTCCTTTTCACAAACAGACCATCAGGAGGCGCTGTATGGCTGATGTTGTGGTGAAACCCCTCCCACAAAGAAATTCTGAGTACGTACTCTTGGCAGTTTCCTGTCTGTGAACCTTGCTGCATTGTGGGAAATAGCTGTTTACAGCTGTTTCCAACTGCCAAAAAAACATGCAGCAGCTACATCACCTGCCAACAGTAAACATGTCACCAGGTGATAAATGTCAGAATGTAAATCAGGGAGAGGAAAGATTTTACAACGGGCAAACACTGATTAAATCATTTATACATAATTATTGTAAAAATGAAGCACTTTTTTTTATTACATTATTTTCACTGGAGTTCCTCTTTAAGCAAGTTGTTATTTCTGTGTGTCCTTTGGAAAATAAATCTGCATTTAATATATTCAAATGCAAAGCTGCACATTAGTCATATTACTGGCTTCTACAGTTTATGGTATGTAAAGAAAGAGATACTTGACTACATAAACCTATCACTATACTTTGGCTTAATACAATCTCTTCCTCTCTATCTTGAAGAGTTTTCTCTTTGTGCAGCAGCACAAGCCACAGATTTGCTAATATAATTAATGCTTCTTTTCTTGTGTGTCTATGCCTTGGCTATACATAATATTTCAATGAATTTATAGAACATGTTAGTGTTAAATACGATTTAGACTGTGCAGTTGACTGTGATTCTTGTAGTATCAAAAAGGCAGGGTCCTCCTCCTTGTGTCTCCTACCTGTTCTTGCACCTCTATTACTAATACATAAGGGAATAAACAGGGCGCTCTACAGCACAGGTAACCAATAAAAGTTCCTTTGTGAATTGAACCTTAAGACATAAAAAAGTCCCAAAAAAAGTCCATATGCAACTATTTCCAGATTCCTATAACGTGCAGACAATCTTCCTGTAACATGCAATAACCAGTGTACGCTCACCAGAATAGTGTGATACTGTTTGGTAACAATGTGGCTGTTATACTCTTCAAAACACCAGTGCTCCAAAAAGTTACAGAAACACCCCGTGCTCCTCCACCGTATACTCAATGAAGCCTCTCACCAAATATCATGGCTGACCCAGCACAGACCTGCAAACACGCTTCACAGGCACTGTCAGCGATCCTCCTTCAGCATCAGTGTCCCTAAGACTCAAACAGGGACCAGCATGCCATAGTGTAAAAACATTTTTTTTATTTAAAACATTAAAAGAAGTGCACTCACAAAAGTCCGTTATAAATGCGCATATAAAATCTCCTAGAGCTCATCTGGCGTCCCTCGCTCCTTAGGCTCCACCCAACTAATTTCGTCCTATGACTCATAAGGAGCCCCTGATGAGTCATAGGACAAAACTAGGTGGGCAGAGCCTAAGGAGCGAGGGACGCCAGATGAGCTCTAGGAGATTTTATATACGCATTTATACCGGACTTTTGTGAGTGCACTTCTTTTAATGTTTTAAATAAAAAAATGTTTTTACACTATGCTGGTCCCTGTTTGAGTCTTAGGGACACTGATGCTGAAGGAGGATCGCTGACAGTGCCTGTGAAGCGTGTTTGCAGGTCTGTGCTGGGTCAGCCATGATATTTGGTGAGAGGCTTCATTGAGTATACGGTGGAGGAGAACGGGGTGTTTCTGTAACTTTTTGGAGCACTGGTGTTTTGAAGAGTATAACAGCCACATTGTTACCAAACAGTATCACACTATTGTAGTGCTTTTCTGTTTTATACCCCTATGGTTTGAGGATACAAGAGGAGGCTGAACGCACCTAGGAGATCTTGACTACTGGCTGGGCCAGAAGCGCTATTAGCTGATCCTGAGAAGGCAGCTTAACATCTGGTGAGCGTACACTGGTTATTGCGTGTTACAGGAAGATTGTCTGCACGTTATAGGGATCTGGAAATAGTTGCATACGGACTTTTTTTTGGGACTTTTTTATATCTTAAGGTTCAATTCACAAAGGAACTTTTATTGGTTACCTGTGCTGTAGAGCGCCCTGTTTATTCCCTTATATATTTTTATTTAAAGTGACACACACTTAAAGTGAACCAGAGACGAAGCACCCTTGTGTATTTTACCATAGAAATCAGTGGGAACATTAGAGAAAACATTTACCATGCTCTCTGTTCCATCCTCACTGCTAAAAGTGTCTGTTATCTAGCTGAGATAAGAATCCCGGACTGAGCATTGATTCTGGCTTTGCTATAATGACTCAGCTATAATGATTCCTGAGCAAAGCCAGCAGGGGGCAGGCTTGGACTTGAAGACAGCAAAGAACACAGTCTCAGCTATAATTATTCTGTAGCAAAGCCAGACCGACTGCTTAGTCGGGATTCTTATCTTAGAGGTGATAACAGGCAAATTAAACAGAGAACAATGTAACAAAGAGCAGATTAGGTGTTTACTGTCATGTTCCCACTGATTTATAAGGTAAAATACATGAGGTTGCTTCATCTCTGGTTCTCTTTAAATACAGGAGCGACCCAGAATAACAATAGTTATACATATAAAGTGGATTGAGGAGTGCACATTACAGGTTATTTATTGAGAGCACCTCTATTACTGTACACCCATCCTATGGATCTGAGTGAACTCCTAAGTGAACTCGACTTGCCTAATCTCCATGCTCCATTCAGTGACTGACTAAGCATTACCTTGTACTCATACTGTGCTGCGCGATCTGGTTTGCATGTATTCCTGTATTGTCCTATTGCTGTATGTCACCCCTAAATATTGTCTGTAACCTTAACTAATGTCCAGCACTGCGTAATATGTTGGCACTTTATAAATACAATAAATGAATAAAGTGAATCTGAACTGAGAAAAAAATATTTAACCACTTCACCCCCCCAGTTCTAAATTTCTCCGTCCCTCTGCGCACCGCTTCACCCCCAGGGACGGAGAAAGGCGCACTTTTTTGTTTACTGGCTGGGAGTGGGCGGGGAACTCTCGCTCACACTCCAGCCAGCCCGCACAGCAGGTGACTAATTGGATGTTAGGAACAAGCGTTCCTAAATCCAATTAGCCTCGCCGATTGCGAGTAAAATGAAGACGGCTTCAAACAAAAGCCGTCTTCATTCAAAACAATGTAGGTAAACAAACGTGCAGCGCGCGATTGCGCGCCCCCGCGATCCGCGCGCGCGCACACACCCCAGCTCTGCAGTACTATGATTGGTTATGGGGACTCTCCAGTCCCCAATAACCAATCATAGTACATCAATACTAGAATGGAAGCAGCGCTGAAAGGTAAAAATCGCGCTGGTGTTTCAGGGGTAAAACCCCTCAGTTGTGAAATGGTTAAACTAAACACATGATGTACCTGCAAAATAATATTACATACTTACCTGGCCATCAGTTCATCTCAGAAGCTCACCATTTTCTTCTTACAACGAGTCCTTTCATTTCTGACAAGAATTTGTCAGAACTGAAATATATCAGTTGCTGTCAGTTATATACCAGTTGCTGTCAGTTATAACTGAAAGAACAACTGTTGAGCAAGGTAATGTCCATGTTTCCCTATGGCTCAAGTATTGATGAGTCAGCAAAGTCTTTAACAGTGTGTTGACCAGGAAACTGCTATGGGATAATGGCCATTTTCAAAATGGAGGAAGGAGAATTCCATTGATCACAGTGGACAAACAGGACGCAGAGGTGGGGAAAGAGATTGATGAGTAGATTAGGTAAGTATGATGTGTATATGTTTATTTTGACTTCTGATTTCCAGATCGGATTCACTTTAAGTCTCTGGTGCATCATCCTCTTTGGATTTTTGTCTCATTCAGCGTTCTTCACAATAAATTTGTTTTAGCACCTACCTCTCCCCATCTTCTTACTCTGAGACCGCTGAGCCCCTCCTCCAAATCATCCCCCCACTGTTTACATAGTCTTCCTCTATGTCTGGTGTCAGTGCACAACCAGTATAAGTGTAAACTCAGTAGATTTGAAAGTGTATCACAGATGTACACATAATAGCATACATCTGCAAAAATGACAGATTTCCAAAAAAGGGCTTTTTTAATATAATTAACTAACTTTATGAAAAAAAATGACAAAATAAAACTCTGGAATCAGATCTCGGAAATCGGAAATCCGCGGAATCAATAATCCTCATTGGTGGAAATTGGAAAATTGCTGTAATCAGAAATCAGCATTTCCGACCATCCCTGCATTTGTCCTTTGAGTTCAACTATGTCATTCAGGTTCTTGTTTTTTCATCTCTTTCAGCTTTTCTTTTTCAGTTACTCCATACACTGTACTTATTTAGTGCAAATGTAATATATAGTGTAAGCCGTCCATTATATTTCGTATTTTACCACAAATGATGGTGACACATTCAGAATGGCTACACTTACTGTGCTAAGATAATGGCCCTTATTCAATTAACTTTTTCAGCACTTTGCAATTTAAAAAGTGTCAAAAGCATTAATATATTTTTCAGAATATAAGACTCACCTTTTCTCCCTCAAAAGGTGGGAGAAAAAAATCAGTGCGTCTTATATTACAAATGTTTGGAATTTGGTATATTAGTTGGTGCCATTTGTCCCCCTGCTAAGCGCGGCCCTGGATTTGAGAGCTGCTGGTCACATGTGGCTTCAGTGCAGAGCGGCAGATATGCCTGGATATTGTGGCCATTGATCTGTGATCTGACGGGGAGAAAGTCAGAGTTCAGCCTACTTGGCTGGAGATCAGAGGCATGCTATTGGTGCAGAGCACAGCGGAAGCCGTTATTACCTATCCAGGATCCAATCGACGAGTCCTCCATCTGCTTCTGTATCTTCAAAACCGACGCGCACTGATCCCCATCTTGTTACTTCCTTGTCTGCCACCCTCTCACTGCGTGACCCCGGCAGTTCACATAAGTATTTTCTTTTTTGCTGGTGGCATATTATTAGTAAAATGTGACAATTTCTCCTAGGAGAAAACTTGGAGAAAAAGTGAATTGTAAAGGGCCAACAATGGTAGTCTTTACTATGGATCTATCTTTCTTGTCATGGAACAGCCACCATAATTACCAAGTAAAATCAGCTAACAGGACTGAGCATTACCTGTTTAGTATTAGCAGTCAGCAGTCATCCCTATGCCAGATAGGTTGGAATGTTATAACCCATGCACAATGCCACAATAAAGCAGGAATTCACTGTCCCTGTTCCAGTTGAAGTGGCTTATTTTCTACATTGTCAGTACTTTTAGGCTTCTTGCACACCAAGACGTTGCATTAGGTGCCACGTTAAAGTCACATAACGTGCACCTAACACAACGTATGGTGCTGCAAGAGCCGACGGTAGAGTGAGCCGCGTTAGGCGGCTCGAGTCCTATAATGTCTCCCAGAGTGGCGCTGATTGGCCAGCGGGACCACGTGATGCGGAGCGAGACACTCCGCATCACGTGGTCCCGCCGGCCAATCAGCTCCCGCCAGTGCAGTGAATATTAAGTAGCCATGTGCGCGGCTACTGTAGCTGGCTCTCCCCGCCTCCTCTCCGCCCCCCACTGCGCATGTGCAAACAGTCTAACGCGGCTATAGCCGCTCCAACGCTGTAGCATGCTGCACTTTGCACAGAACGTGCCAGCGTTACATGTAACGCAACGTGGGCTGTGTGAACAGCCCACTTGTGTTACATTGCTGTGCGTTGGGGGAGCGTTACAGGCGCACTAACGTGCGCCTGTAACGTCTTGGTGTGTAAGCAGCCTTAGGTGTAAGTGAATCCCTTTTAATAACCTCATACACAATAGTTCTGCACAACCCAATTGGCTTTGGTTGCATTGGTGTGTATTCCAGTGTTAAGCATACATTTTATGCAAGTGGCAGCATCCCAACTCTCAGTATCTTTACTGTGGCATTTGCAGAGTGGGGCTATCATGATGGTGTCTTCAAGATATCCAAAACCATGTTAAGGTACTTGAAAAAATTACTTAACCCCTTCGCATTTAGACCTGATTTCCCCATTATGGACCACAACAGTTTTGACATTTTAGCCCTATTTAATCAGCAATAATTTTATCCTTACTTATGACACCTACATTAAAAATATATAGTTTTTTCAAGACAAACTAGAATTTCATTGTATGGCATTTTTATCTCTAGAACAATTTTGTTTTCTATGAATTTTAATGAGAAATATTGGAAAAAGTAGAAAAAAAACACATTATTTCTCAGTTTTACCAATTCCAGTTTAAAAAGAAAAAGCGCTACTATAGATAAAAATCACACATTTTGTTTAGCTATTTCTACCGTTTATCACAAAACTTAGATTATGTTCCTGTAACAGTTCATGGTGAGGATATTTGATTCTGAAGAAATGCCACAGTGTGCATTTTGCACTATGAACTGAGAAAGAAAAAAGTATTTTTAATGGTAAAAATCAATCTTATTGGCTCAGGGAATCTGTACTCCTTTTCACCAATTAGTGCTGCTGCAGATAGTGCCAGAGGTGTGCCCAGGAGTAAGCCCAATCATGCACAGCTGTGCTTCAGCTACAAGATGTATATCTATGACCTCTTGGTTTTGATGAAGTCACAGAGGATGTAGATCAGTGTTGCTCGCAAATTTTCGCCCAAGTCATTTTCGCATTAAAAATCCCGTTTTCGAATTTCACAAAAATCTTCAGAAATATTCGCGTTTTCGACCAGTAGCGAAATTTAAAGGAGACTTGCGAAATTTCGAAAATAACTTATATTCGACTTGCTTAGCATGAAAAATCGAAAATTGATAGGCAGTAATGTCTTCTCTCCCCATAATAGGCCTCTCATGATTCTTAGCAGCACAATTGACCCAGGAACCATATAACTACAACCAATCAGACAACAGACAGCCCCCTGAGTATAAGACTAGCTCTCTGACACACCAGCCTCTGTTGGGAAGAGTTAGTGGATGTGATAGATGTAGAGAGAGCTTAGCTAGCTACTGCTCATTTATTTGAAGTCTATTGTGTGTTTGTGGTTTGAAAATCTCCACAAATACTAGCTACAGCAGGCTGGATTGTAGTTGTATTCTAAAACAAAAGTCATTTTTAAAAGAGAACTGTAGTGAGAGGAATATGGAGGCTGCCAAATGTATTTCTTATAAAACAAAACCAGTTGCTTGGCAGCCCTGCTGGTCTGTTTGGCTACAGTAGTGTCTGAATCACACCAGAATCATGCATGCAGCTAATCTTGTCAGATCTGAAAATAATGTCAGAAAGACCTGATCTGCTGCTCTACATTGGCGCCTGTGTTCAATATCTTTATACTTACCCTATGAGAATTAGCTAAACATGCTACTTAAACATGCAGAGCTGTGCTGTTGGGCTATAAATAATATGGTACTTTTTGAGTGTAAAACCTGTGCGTGCATTTGTGTGTGTTGCTATGTTAAATTACATATGTCAAATGGACACATGTTAATTTTAAATATGTTTTATACTTTGCAGCTGATTTTGGCTTAGCTAAGCAGAAGCAAGAGAACAGTAAACTGACATCGATTGTTGGAACAATTCTATACTCCTGGTAAGATCTAACTTACACTAAATTAAGAAAAATGTGGTTAAAGTGGACCTGAATTCTAGCACAGGACAGAAGGAAAACATAGAGAAATGCACCCTGTATGTATGTAGAGAGTTTAGCCTGTTTAATTCCCCCTCATCTGTGTCTAATCACAAGTTGTAATATGATCTCTCCCCTGTGTCAGCTGACTGTCGTGACAGATAAGGCAGATAAGCTCATGTGAAAGCACAGGATGTTAACAATATGTCCGCTTCCATGAAAGCAGGAAGTAGAAACATTGGAGATTTATTTGGGGATTTGCTGTAACAAAGATTTTCTTTAGAGGTTATTATGCTGTTGCGTATCTTTTAGAGCAGAGAGGAATTTCTGGGTTCAGGTCCGCTTCAAACTGCATTGTTTTCTAGCATTGGCCGCTCCTCTTGTCTAAAAAAAAAAAAAAAAAAAAAGAGAGGAGTTAAAGAAAGTTGATGTGAATAGTTTAGAAACAGGAGTCAGAGAGCAGCCATGATCCAGTCTATGCTCCCTTGAGAAACATAAAGTGACTTGCACTGAGACAGTTGTCACATCCTTCTGCCAGTGCAGCTTTGTCTGGTGACAGGCTGACTTTTTTATTCTTTAAAAACTGATTTTATTCTTTTTTTTCAATCATCTTTTTATTGAAAGTTAAAAAAAAAAGCATGCAGGAGTACAAGCAGAATAATACAAGATATGAGATATAAGCTACCACATAGTAGCGAACTGCATGAGTATTCTCACACAAAATGCAAAACATCCAGGGGATGCATAGCCCATTATGTGTATAAAAATACAAAAGAACATACAATAAGGTATACGATGAACCCTGTAGAGCCAATAGGTTCACTATAAAGAAGAGAAAATTCAGTACAATAACCATATCAGAGTTTCACTGCATACTAAGAACTAGAGATGTCACGAACATAGAATTTTCTGTTCGCGAACGACGAAAGTTACCTTTCGAAAACTGTTTGTGAACAGGCGAATCTGGCAGGCGAATCTTATACCCTACAAAGACTGTTTCTGGCTATAAAAGTGATGAAAAAGTTGTTTCAAGGGGTCTAACACCTGGACTGTGGCCAGAGGGGAATCCATGCCAAAAGTCTCACCAAAAATTACGGCGTTGACACAAAGTCGGGTTTTAATCCCTAAATGGCAGAAATCACATTATGCACAGCTCTTGGTGGCAGTGGGCTGTGAAGTGTCACAGAGACATGCAATAGTACTATCAGAATACAGTGAAATAATAATGCACTATATTAATCCAATATGACCACCGCAACTGCTTTTTGATAGGGGGTTGGGGGTCCAGGAAGGGGTGCTAGCTGATTGGCTGCCATGTGTCTGCTGACTGTGAGGTAAGGGGTCAAAGTTTAGCAGAATGATGATATATATGGGACGAATTGAACACGCCAAATGTTCGCTATTTGCAGCGAATACGAACAGTAGACGTTCGCAGAATACTGATCGCCGGCGAACAGTTCAGGCCATCTCTACTAAGAACCCTAATCATGTCATCAAAGTGCATAAGGGTGAATTTAATCTCTGGCCCTTTAAGGACTGCTGGTACCAAAGAACGGTGTCTCCCGATGAATCGCTGGCAAGTCATGCCGCTCTCCCATCACCACAGTCCCTACTCTCTGCCGTCGCTATGACAGCAGAGCTGTGTGAGCCAATCAGAAGCTGTTTTCAGTGGCTCCTGACCCTATCCATCAATGAAGCCAAAGGGATGGCGTGCGGCGGGATGATTGAAATCTACGCTGTCAGGAATAACAGGATCATAACAGGATCATAACAGGGCATAGATTTCAATCATCAAGGTCTGGAAGTGCTTAAAATAACTAAACAACAAAACAAAACACACTAACACTAAACTAAAAAAAATGTGAAAGAACAAACAAAAAAACAAAAACAAAATAAGGGTAGACAACTAGGTTAATCAAATAGAATCTGGAAAAACAAGTTGTGGGAACATTCTTTAAACTTCTTCCTGACCGCCTAGGGCTGATAGGCGGTGAGAAAGTGGCGCCCCCAGGACTCTGTAACGCCGATAGGCGTCAAGTCCTGGAGGTGGAGTTTAGCAGGGAATGCGCGGTCATTCCCTGCTGAGACATTGAGCGTGGCTCCGTGATCAGCCTGCGAGCTGTGATCGGAGCTGGCAGGCTGAAATAGAGATATAGAAAGGCAATTTGTATTTGTAGAGCACTGCTATCTAGTGCAGCGTTGTACGGGAGTCCTGGCGCTGAACTGTTCCTCTCAATGGCTCCCAATCTAATCACTCTCATAGGCTGATGCAATAAACTGTTAAAGCTGTGCAGTGCTGAATTGTAAAAAATGGCCTGGTCACTAAAGGGGTGTAAACCTGAGGTCCTCAAGTGGTTAAAATGTTACCTCAGCTCACCTCTTTAGTTCCTGCCCATCTTACCTACATGTGCAACTTCAATGTCTACTCATCACAGCTAAAACTTCTCATCAAGTAATGAAAAGGGTGGGAGCTCTCCCACAGCTCCCTCTGTGCTAATATTTACTCATTATGCAGCCCCCTGCCTGTAAAGAACATATACCACGGAGCATAGCCGTAATGGCATTACAGAAACAGATATGCAGTTGCATGCTAATTAGCATAAAAGCAAGGTGCAAGTGATGCCTGAATGATGCTGTATTTTCCACCTTTATATACTGGCAGTACCAGAAGTTATAAAAAAACAGGACTTATTTTGTGTTAAACTGCAGGAACATTTTTGTTGCATGAAATGAAAGCCCTGATGATACAGATAACTGCATCTATAGACGTAACCCTAAATAGGCCTTTCCTGGAACGTCATATTCCTATTTTGAGTTTAAACTGCTGCTCTTTATGTTTATTAGGTCCTCATATAGAGTAAAGATGGCCTATTGGGCTTCCTTCATTTCCTCTGCTGTCATTAGACACAGAATGTATTGCCAGAGGTGTAGGGATACAAACATGACATTTAAAGGCATGCCCTTCTTAATCCATAAGTTTCAATGCGAAGTAGTTCCTGGGGAGGCTTTCCACAATTTAGGAGTGTGTCTATGGAAACTTTTGACTATTTTTCCAGACGAGTATTTGTGAGGTCAGGCACTGATGTTGGATGTAAAGGCCTGGGATACAGTCTCTATTGTAATTCATTTCAAAGGTGTTCTTTTGAGTTGAGATCAGGGCTACTGTGCAGGTCAGTCATGTTTCTCCCCACCAAATTCACTCATCCATATCTTTATGGACTTTGCTTTGTGTGTGGCGTCATGTTCGAATAGGAAGGGGCGATCCTTAAACTGCTCCCACAAAGTTGGGAGCATGAAATTACCCAAAATGTCTTGGTACCATGAAGCATTCCGAGTTCCTTTCACTGGGAGTGTGGGACTGATGCTGGGAATACACGGGTCGATTCTGGCGTTCGATTCTGTGCCCGATCGTTTTGCCTACTCAATTCTCTTATTTTCCGCTCGTTTTTCATATCTTTTTTCAATTCACTTCAATGATGAATCGAGTGCCAAAACGATCGAACGTGGTTGGACATGTAGGAAATTATCTGTCTAACCATATTATCAGCTCAGAATCGAGCAATGTATTCCCAGCATAAGAGACCAAGCCCAGCTCCTGAAAGACAACCCCACATCATAATTTCCTCGTCATCAAATTTTACACTTGCACAATGCGGTCACTCAAGTACATTTCCCTGGCATCTTCCAAACCCAGATTTGTTAGGATTGCCAGACAGAGAACTCTGATTCTTCACTCCAAAGAACATGATTCAATTGCTTTAGATCCAGTTGTGTCATCATGTTTTAAACCACAGCATCCAACCCTTTCCTATGCACTTAGGTTCAGCTGCTGAGCCAATAAAATCCACGAAGCTCTCTATGCACTGTTCTTGAGCTAATCTGAAGGCCATACCAAGTTTGGAGGTCTGTAGCTATTGACTTGCAGAAAGTTGGTGACTTCGACACAATGTGCACCTCAGAATGCACTGACTCTGTTCTTTGATTTCATGTGGTCTACCACCTCTTGGCTGAATTGCTGTTCCCAATTGCTTCCGTTTTCACACAATTCCATTAACAGTTGGCTGTGAAATATTTAGAGGAGACCACATTTCACAAATGGACTTATTGCTAAGATGGTATGGTATCTTGGTACAATGCTGAAATATACTGCTGTTTGTAGAAGTAGTCTGCATGCCCAGGTGCTTGATTTTATACACCTATAGTGGATGTGCATTATGAGTATGCAACTGGTAAGTGATTCAAAAGACCACTTTATCACCTTATGAATAGATTGTTTTTTTTTATCACTTAAAGGTAGTGTTGGGTGAACACCTAGATGTTCGGGTTCGCGAACGTTCGCCGAACATCGCCGCGATGTTCGGGTGTTCGCGCCGAACTCCGAACATAATGGAAGTCAATGGGGACCCGAACTTTCGTGCTTTGTAAAGCTTCCTTACATGCTACATACCCCAAATTAGCAGGGTATGTGCACCTTGGGAGTGGGTACAAGAGGAAAAAAAATATTTGAAAAAGAGCTTATAGTTTTTGAGAAAATTGATTGTAAAGTTTCAAAGGAAAAACTGTCTTTTAAATGTGGAAAATGTCATGTTTCTTTGCACAGGTAACATGCTTTTTTTCGCCATGCAGTCATAAATGTAATACAGAGAAGAGGTTCCAGGAAAAGGGACCGGTAACGCTAACCCAGCACCAGCAGCAGCACACGTGATGGAACAGGAGGAGGCGCAGGAGGAGAAGGCCACGCTTTGAGACACAACAACCCAGGCCTTGCATGAGGACAAGAAGCGTGCGGATAGCATGCTTTGTACCGCCATGCAGTCATAAATGTAATAAAGATAAGTGGTTCAATAAACAGGGACCACGCGGCAACGCTAACCCAGCAGCAGCAGACGTGATGGAACAGGAGGAGGCGCAGGAGGAGAAGGCCACGCTTTGTGAGACACAACAACCCAGGCCTTGCATGAGGACAAGAAGCGTGCGGATAGCATGCTTTGTACCGCCATGCAGTCATAAATGTAATAAAGATAAGTGGTTCAATAAACAGGGACCACGCGGCAACGCTAACCCAGCAGCAGCAGACGTGATGGAACAGGAGGAGGCGCAGAAGGAGAAGGCCACGCTTTGTGAGACACAACAACCCAGGCCTTGCATGAGGACAAGAAGCGTGCAGATAGCATGCTTTGTACCGCCATGCAGTCATAAATGTAATAAAGATAAGTGGTTCAATAAACAGGGACCACGCGGCAACGCTAACCCAGCAGCAGCAGATGTGATGGAACAGGAGCAGGTGCAGGAGGAGAAGGCCATGCTTTTTGAGACACAACAACCCAGGCCTTGCATGAGGACAAAAAGCGGGCGGATATAGCAGCAATGCTTTTTGCCGCCATGCAGTCATAAATGTAATACAGATGAGAGGTTCAATAAACAGGGACCGGAAACGCTAAACCATCCCAGATGTTCATTGGTCATGTTACTTGGTTGGGGTCCTGGAGTGTTGCGTAGTCGTTTCCAATCCAGGATTGATTCATTTTAATTTGAGTCAGACGCTCTGCATTTTCTGTGGAGAGGCGGATACGCCGATCTGTGACGATGCCTCCGGCAGCACTGAAACAGCGTTCCGACATAACGCTGGCTGCTGGGCAAGCCAGCACCTCTATTGCGTACATTGCCAGTTCGTGCCAGGTGTCTAGCTTCGATACCCAATAGTTGAAGGGTGCAGATGGATTGTTCGACACAGCTACGCCATCTGACATGTAGTCCTTGACCATCTTCTCCAGGCGATCGGTGTTGGAGGTGGATCTGCACGCTTGCTGTTCAGTGGGCTGCTGCTGCATGGGTGTCAGAAAATTTTCCCACTCCAAGGACACTGCCGATACCATTCCCTTTTGGGCACTAGCTGTGGCTTGCGTTGTTTGCTGCCCTCCTGGTCGTCCTGGGTTTGCGGAAGTCAGTCTGTCGGCGTACAACTGGCTAGAGGAGGGGGAGGATGTCAATCTCCTCTCTAAAGTCTCCACAAGGGCCTGCTGGTATTCTTCCATTTTGACCTGTCTGACTCTTTCTTCAAGCAGTTTTGGAACATTGTGTTTGTACCGTGGATCCAGAAGGGTATAAACCCAGTAATTGGTGTTGTCCAGAATGCGCACAATGCGTGGGTCGCGTTCAATGCAGTCTAGCATGAATTGAGCCATGTGTGCCAGAGTCCTACCAGAATCCTCATCATCCTCTTGTGAGCGTTGTGATAGTTGTTGTGATGCATCATAGTCGTCACCTTCCTCCTGGTCTGCTTCTGCTGACCATTCGCGCTGAATTGTGGAAGTCCAACGTGCACCGCTCTGGCCCTCGTCAGTGGTGGCATGAAATTCCTGCTCCAACTCCAGCTGTTCCTCCTCCTCTTCTTCGTCATAGCTGCTGGGGCCAGCGTTTCCTGAGGCGGATGGCCTGATGTTGGTACCATCACGCTGATCGTTTTCTCCTTCAGATTCCCCCAGTTGCATCATGACAGCTGTTTCCTTGATTTTCAACATTGACCTCTTCAGTAAACACAGCAGTGGTATGGTAATGCTGACTGAAGAGTTGTCACTGCTCACAAGCAACGTGGATTGCTCAAAATTTTGAAGGACTTGGCAGAGGTCCAACATGTTGGCCCAATCGGATCCACAGAAGCTTGGCAGCTGTCCGGATGCGCCTCGGTACTGCGCCGTCATGTACTGGACCACTGCACTTTTCTGCTCACAAAAGCGGGCTAGCATGTGCAGCGTAGAATTCCAGCGCGTAGGGACATCACACAGCAAGCGATGGTGGGGGAGATTGAAGCGCTCCTGCATCTTGGCGAGTGCCCCCGAAGCAGTACTGGAATTTCTACAATGTTTGGCCACTCGACGCACCTTCAACAGAAGATCGGCCACGCCTGGGTATGTCCTTAGGAACTACTAGGTTCATCACGTGCGCCAGGCAAGGGATGTGTGTCAGCTTAGCCAACCTTAAAGCGCGAATGAGATTACTCCCATTATCACACACAACCATGCCCGGTTTCAGGTCCAGAGGTGCCAGCCACAAATCCGTCTGTTCCTTTATTCCCCTCCAAATTTCCTCCCCTGTGTGCTGCTTATCCCCAATGCAGATCAGCTTCAGCAACGCTTGCTGACGCATGCCAACAGCTGTGCTGCACTGCTTCCACGATCCTACTGCTGCTGGTGCTGGGTTAGCGTTTCCGGATGAGGTACAGCTTTGAGATGCGTTGGAGGAGAAGGAGTCAGAGAGGTAGGTGCTGCTGTTGTTATCCAGTGGGAGGGACGGCGGTGCAGCTGTTTGTGGCGTGGGCAACACCCGCGCCGTAGCAGGTGAGGAATTGCTGCCAGGCTCCACAAGGTTCACCCAGTGCGCGGTAAGGGAGATGTATCGACCCTGGCCGAACGCACTCGTCCAGGTGTCAGTGGTGAGGTGAACCTTGCAGGCAACGGCATTCTTCAAGCTTCGGGTTATTTTGCTGACCACGTGCTCATGCAACTCAGGCACTGCAGAGCGCGCAAAGTGGTAGCGGCTGGGAACCACGTAACGTGGGATGGCCACTGACATCATGCCCTTGAAGCTGTTTGTCTCCACCACTCGATATGGCAGCATTTCGCAGGCCAGAAGCTTGGCTATGCTGGCTGTTACTGCCACGGCCCGGGGGTCATTTGCTGGCAATTTCCTCTTGCGCTCAAACATCTCCGACACAGACAACTGAACCGTAGCGCTGCACACGGAAGGGCTGTTGGTTGTTGTGTTTGATGAACACTGGGAGACCTCAAGAGCACTACTCCGGAAAGTGACAGTGTCAGCGTCGTCTGATGTTTGTGAATGTTGTGAACCACGCAATGGCTGGGCTACTGCTGCTGCTGAGGCGGGTCTGGTGGTGAGTCTGGTGAACCCAAGGGAGGCAGTGTTGCTGGTACCCTGTCCTGCCGCGTTTGCCCACAGAGTGGGATGTTTGGATAGCATGTGGCGGCTCATGCTGGTGGTGGAGAGGTTGTTAATACTTTTCCCCCTGCTCAGGCGGGTCTTGCACACCTTGCAAATCGCCATGGTAACATCCTCAGTGCAGTCTTCAAAGAAAGCCCAGACTTTGGAGCACCTGCCTTGCTGGCGATTTCTGTTTGCTCCTCTTTTGCCTCTCACTTGAACTTCCAAGCTTGTGGTGCCTGAAATTGCGCGCCGCCTACCTTGTGGCACAAGGCGAACTCGTGCAGCAGTGGGTTCTTCAACAGACTCATCTGTGCTGCTGCTACGACGGCGATGTTCTCGTTCACAAACAAAATCTGGGTCTATGTCCACATTGTCCATACCCTCCTCTTCCATCTCCTCAAACTCGTCATATGTCATTGTGGGGGGCCGCCGCCGTGGAGTAGAGCTCCCCAGAACAACCTCTGCGCAGCTCACTCCAACGTCGTCTTCCAGAGCTTCTCGGCCGACCTCCTGCAATTGCAACCCCTCCTGCCCAACTTGCTCTGGGATTTGGGTTTCAAAGTCCTCGGACTCGCCTTGTATTTCAGTGCCCGGTGCATTTCCCACAGTTAATGGTTGTGAATCCGGGCACAACATTTCTGGCTGTTCCTGAATTGACCTTTCAAAGGTTGAAGTTTGTTGGCCTGGGAATAGCTCCTGCGAATACCCCATTGTGTCCTGAGGTAATTCATCAGACTGGTTATCTGGCAGTTGTGTGCGTGGTGTCGCTGCCGGTTGTGTCAACTTTGTGCCCACTGGCTCCTTGTAACTGGCTGAGGACTCGGACCTCGTGCGTGATGTGCTGGTGCTGCTTAACCCACTGCTGGACGCTTGAGAGGTCATCCAAGTAATTATCTGGTCCTGTTCTTTTGGATCTGTGAGGGTTGTTGTCCTGGACAACATGGGCGGTATTGAGTGGGTTTTCTTGGGTGCTCCCCTGTGGCCTGTACGTGAACCATCAGGGGAAGCACCTCTTCCCTTGCCCCACCCTCTTTCACCGGATTTCTTCCTCATTTCACTTATCCTTAAAGTACACGCTGACTGGCAGCAGTACAGTGGCAGTACAGAAATGCTATACAGTGGTGGGTGAGCGGTGTACCACTATTGCCAGCAGCGACACAGAGCACAATGCTATACAGTGGCGGGTGAGCGGTGTACTACTGTTCCCAGCAGACACAGAGTGGCAGTAAACAATGCTATATAGTCTGGCTGAGCGGTGTACACAGAGTGGCAGTACACACAATTCTATTTAGTCTGGCTGAGCGGTGTACACAGAGTGGCAGTAAACAATGCAATATATTGTGTGGCTGAGCCGTGTACACAGAGTGGCAGTAAACAATGCTATATAGTCTGGCTGAGCGGTGTACACAGAGTGGCAGTACACACAATGCTATATAGTCTGGCTGAGCGGTGTACACAGAGTGGCAGTACACACAATGCTATATAGTCTGGCTGAGCGGTGTACACAGAGTGGCAGTACACACAATGCTATATAGTCTGGCTGAGCGGTGTACACAGAGTGGCAGTACACACAATGCTATATAGTCTGGCTGAGCGGTGTACACAGAGTGGCAGTAAACAATGCTATATAGTCTGGCTGAGCGGTGTACACAGAGTGGCAGTAAACAATGCTATATAGTCTGGCTGAGCGGTGTACACAGAGTGGCAGTACACACAATGCTATATAGTCTGGCTGAGCGGTGTACACAGAGTGGCAGTACACACAATGCTATATAGTCTGGCTGAGCGGTGTACACAGAGTGGCAGTAAACAATGCTATATAGTCTGGCTGAGCGGTGTACACAGAGTAGCAGTACACACAATGCTATATAGTCTGGCTGAGCGGTGTACACAGAGTGGCAGTAAACTATGCTATATAGTCTGGCTGAGCGGTGTACACAGAGTGGCAGTAAACAATGCTATATAGTCTGGCTGAGCGGTGTACACAGAGTGGCAGTACACACAATGCTATATAGTCTGGCTGAGCGGTGTACACAGAGTGGCAGTACACACAATGCTATATAGTCTGGCTGAGCCGTGTACACAGAGTGGCTGTAAACAATGCTATATAGTCTGGCTGAGCGGTGTACACAGAGTGGCAGTACACACAATGCTATATAGTCTGGCTGAGCCGTGTACACAGAGTGGCAGTACACACAATGCTATATAGTCTGGCTGAGCGGTGTACACAGAGTGGCAGTACACACAATGCTATATAGTCTGGCTGAGCGGTGTACACAGAGTGGCAGTAAACAATGCTATAGTCTGGCTGAGCGAGGTACACAGTGGCAGTACACACAATGCTATATAGTCTGGCTGAGCGGTGTACACAGAGTGGCAGTAAACAATGCTATATAGTCTGGCTGAGCGAGGTACACAGTGGCAGTACACACAATGCTATATAGTCTGGCTGAGCCGTGTACACAGAGTGGCAGTAAACAATGCTATATATAGTGTGGCTGAGCGAGGTACACAGTGGCAGTAAACAATGCTATATATAGTGTGGCTGAGCGAGCGGTGTACTACTGTTCCCAGCAGCGACACACAATGACTGGGGGGGACCCTGGCTAGCGTGGCTGGAGAGCGAACTACCCTGCCTGCCTACCCAAAGCTAAACCCACAGAGAAATGGCGGAGATATGACGTGGTTCGGGTATTTATTTACCCGAACCACGTGACCGTTCGGCCAATCAGAGCGCGTTCGGGTCCGAACCACGTGACCCGTTCGGCCAATCACAGCGCTAGCCGAACGTTCGGGGAACGTTCGGCCATGCGCTCTTAGTTCGGCCATATGGCCGAACAGTTTGGCCGAGCACCATCAGGTGTTCGGCCGAACTTGAACATCACCGAACAGGGTGATGTTCTGCAGAATCCGAACAGTGGCGAACACTGTTCGCCCAACACTACTTAAAGGACCAATCTGCAGCAAACATCTGTACATTTCCGTTTAAATGAACCTGTATGCTCAGTGTATCTTTCCTCCATTTGCTCTTGGTGAGACATATACCTACCTCTGACTCAGACTATTTTTGGACCTTGAAGAATTTTGCAAACAGTTTGCAGCAGCACAATGCAGGCTCAGCTGCCAGGGATATGAGCCAGTCCCCAGTCTCCAAAGAGAGTACAGTGTGAAAACCAAAAGTTATCCAGGTGCTCTATACACTTTTTGCCTTACCTCTGTCTGGCATACACGCTTGGGCAATTCCCACTCCACTCTGGTCTAGCAGTTCCCACTCTGCCAGTCAGCTGTGTGATGCAGACGAGTTTCCTCGCAGTGGCTGGTCCAGGCGGCTGAGTGTACTCCCAGCATGCTCTCCAAGACAGAACTACTCTCCTTCCTCCTACATCACTCCCAGAGTCCCAGGGGCAGGCCAGCAGCACACACTAGGAAAGTGATTAGGCAGGGGGACGATAGGATAGTCACTGAATTGGCGTGTTTGTTGGCACATAAAAATCATTCCCAAATGAAGGGTTTAGGCTTCAGGATAACTTTTGTATTTTTGGACCTTTGTAGACTTTCTAATTGCATGCTGAAATAAATATATGGTAAAAGCTTAATATTAGTCACCTTCATTTAGGTATATTGTGGCGCTCTCTTTAAAAGAAAAAAGTTTTTACAAAGTTTAACTTATGACTCAGCCATTACTGAGTCATAAGCATTACTGGCGTCACATCTTGTGGATATTTTTATTATGTATTTAACAACAGGACTTAAGGCAAAGGCAATTTCATGTCCCATCCAAAGTTTTATTATCTGCTTCAGCCACACCGCATTTAAATGAATATTTTAGGAAAGTAGCTTGGTTCAGTCTCTAATTAAGTGAATTCTTCCTCAGCTAATAGTAATTGCCATTGAATTGGTTTTTTTGCAATTGCTAAGCATGCAAGCTATCATCCAGCTATTAAAAGATTTTTTGTTTAAAAAAAAACAATATCTTTCAAGCGAAACATACTATTTTAAGCAGGGCTTTGCTTAAGAGTTTAATAGAAGTTATTTTAGTACAAAACATAATGAAGAGGAAAGTTAGGCTGATGGAAACATTTGCGTGTCGCTTAAAGAGAACCTGTACTGAGTAAAAATATTTAAAATAAACACATAAGGTAACTTCAAATGAACATTACATAGTTACCTTGCCATCAGTTCCTCTCAGAAGCTCACCATTTTCTTCTGACAATAATCCCTTCTAGTTCTGACAATATTTTGTCATGTCTGAAATATATCAGTTGCTGTCAGTAAAATATCAGTTTCTGTCAGTTATAGCTGAGAGGAAAACTGATGTGCCAGGTAATATCCAGGTTTCTCTATGGCTCAAGTGGGCGATGTTACAGTTTAACTGTTGGCTCACCAGAAAGCTGTTATGGGTAATGGCCATTTTCAAAATGGAGGACGGAAAATTCCCTTGAACACAGTGAACCAATAGGACGCGGGACAGGAGAAAGACACTGAGGAGTAGACTACATGGAAGGTAAGTATGACTTGTGTATGCTTATTTTGACTTTTAATTTTCAGTTCAGGTTTTCTTTAACCTTCCCAGCGTTCAATTTCCCCAGGATTTCTGTGCAAACAGTGATAAAATTTATTTTTAAAACATTTTTTTCCCTGTAACTTGCCAAAATGTGTCAAGCAAGGGTCTAGTATACAGTGCAGGAGAGTATTGATGTGTATGCATGTTTATACTGTTCACAGCATGTTTTTTTGAACGGACATTTCTGTCCATACCGCTAGGGAGGTTAAGGACAGTATGACTGACACTTAAGTATATTTGTAATAAATTCACATACAATAACGTTGCTTTAAACGATTTGTTTCTGCGTACATTAAGTTTCTACACTAGTGAGTTTGCCGCAAGCAGCAGACCATAGTATTAATATCAGTAATTTGATATTACAGATTTTATGATATTAATAGGCTGCAGCTCACAACAAACTTGTCTTAATCTTTTCTCTCACACTAACTGCTGCTTTACCTAACACTACAGTGGGTTGCAAAAGTATTCGGCCCCCTTGAAGTTTTCCACATTTTGTCACATTACTGCCACAAACATGCATCAATTTTATTGGAATTCCAAGTGAAAGACCAATACAAAGTGGTGTACATGTGAGAAGTGGATCGTAAATCATACATCATTCCAAACATTTTTTACAAATAAATAACTGCAAAGTCGGGTGTGCGTAATTATTCGGCCCCCTGAGACAATACTTTGTAGAACCACCTTTTGCTGCAATTACAGCTGGCAGTCTTTTAGGCTGGTTTCACAGTGGGACGTTATAACGTCCCACGTTATAGCAGCCAGTAACGCAGCCTAACTCACTGCACTGTAAATTCAATGTGCTGTTCACAGTGCACAAGTTGCGTTACATAGTAACGCAGCACGTTTAACCACTTGCCGACCGCGCACTTATACCGCGCGTCGGCAAAGTGGCAGCTGCAGGACCAGCGACGCAGTATTGCGTCGCCAGCTGCAGGCTGATTAATCAGGAAGCAGCCGCTCGCGCGAGCGGCTGCTTCCTGTCAGATCACGGCGGGGGGCTCCGTGAATAGCCTGCGGGCCGCCGATGGCGGCTCTCAGGCTAAATGTAAACACAAGCGGAAATAATCCGCTTTGTTTACATTTGTACGGCGCTGCTGCGCAGCAGCGCCGTAAGGCAGATCGGCGATCCCCGGCCAATCAGCGGCCGGGGATCGCCGCCATGTGACAGGGGACGTCCCGTCACTGGCTGCACAGGACGGATAGCGTCCTGTGCAGCCCGGATCTCCAAGGGGGGGCCAGGTAGGAGAGGGAGGGGGAGGATTTCGCCGCGGAGGGGGGCTTTGAGGTGCCCCCCCCCGCAACACCCGGCAGGCAGGAGCGATCAGACCCCCCCAGCACATCATCCCCCTAGTGGTGAAAAAAGGGGGGCGATCTGGTCGCTCTGCCTGCACGCTGATCTGTGCTGGGGGCTGCAGAGCCCACCCAGCACAGATCAGCTACAACAGCGCTGGTCCTTAAGGGGGGGTAAAGGGTGGGTCCTCAAGTGGTTAAACAAAGTGCAGCATGCTGTATGCTATACTGGGCTAAGCCACGTTAGACTGTTTGCACATGCTCAGTAATGTTGGAGGAGGAGATCTCCCCTCCTCCTCCGCAGCCAGCCACATGGCTAATTAATATTCACTGCACTGAGGAGACTCGTGGTGGGACTGTAGTGTTGTCCGGATCATGAACGAATCGTTCATTTGATCAGGATCTTTTTTGTGAGTCGAATCATCCAGATCATCACAATGTTTGGTTCACAGTGGATGTCTGTCTGGAAGAAACAGGAACATACAGAATGTACAGTGCAGGGAAAGTCCTGTCCTGCTAGTCATTCACCCAGTCTGCTTCCCTAGTAAAATGATTCAAATGTTTCGGTTCAAAGATCTGGATCTTTTCAATGGTCCGATTCAAATGATCCAAATCCTTAAAAAGATCCGGACTTCCTATCACTAACCTGGAGCGGCTGCTTTGAGAGCTGCATAACGCAGCTCAATCTGACGTCCAACTTCAACACCACCATGCGTTGCATTAGGGGCACATTATGCGACCATAACGTCCCCTAAAACGCAACGTCTTGGTGGGAAAGTAGCCTTAGGGTATGTCTCTACCAGCTTTGCACATCTAGAGACTGAAATCCTTGCCCATTCTTCTTTGCAAAACAGCTCCAGCTCAGTCAGATTAGATGGACAGTGTTTGTGAACAGTAGTTTTCAGATGTTGCCACAGATTTTCGATTGGATTTAGATCTGGACTTTGACTGGGCCATTCTAACACATAGATATGTTTTGTTTTAAACCATTCCATTGTTGCCATGGCATGCAGAAATTACGTCATGGCGGAAATTGCCTCTTTGACGATTCGGAAATCGTGATCTAGGTGATCTCGATTTCGGTTTAAATTAGATTTATTGTTCAGGCCTAGCCAGGGGCGCCTCTAGCCATTTTGTCACTCCAGGCGAGAAAACCTGTGGCGCCCCCCCACCCACACACTGATAAAACACAGATAAGGTGTCTCCCACACATCAAACGCAGTTACCATGCAGTGCAGTTTCTAGGTTAAAATGCACCCAGGGCAAGGGTGAAAAAAATTGCGCCCCCCCCCAAAGAAGCAATGGGTGCCCGCAGTATAGGTTAGCCAGGTCTAGTTGCACTTAGTATAGGTCCCCCCAGTATAGGTAGCCAGGAATAGGTACCCCAGTATAGGTAGCCAGGCATAGGTGAGCCAGTATAGTTGCCCCCGCTATAGGTTAGCCAGGTAGGTGCCTCCAGTATAGATAGCCAGTATAGTTGCCCCCAGTATAGGTTAGATAGGCAGGCGCCCCCGGTATAAGTTAGATAGGTAGGTGCCCCAGTACAGGTTAGCTAGGTGGGTGCCTCTAATATAGGTAGCCAGAATAGTTACCCCCAGCATAGGTTAGATAGGTAGGTACCCCCAGTATAGGTTATTTAGGTAGGTGCCTGCAATATAGGTAGCCAGTATAGTTGCCACCTGTATAGGCTAGCTAGGTAGGTGCCCCCAATACAGGTTAGATAAGTGCCCCCAGTATAGGTTAGATAGGTAGCTGCCCCCCAGTGTAGGTTAGATTAGGTAGCTGCCCCCCAGTGTAGGTTAGATAGGTAGCTGCCCCCCAGTGTAGGTTAGTTGGTAGCTGCCCCCCAGTGTAGGTTAGATTAGGTAGGTGCCCGCCAGTGTAGGATAGATAGGTAGCTGCCCCCCAGCGTAGGTTAGAGTAGGTAGCTGCCCCCCAGTATAGGTTAGATAGGTAGCTGCCCCCCAGTATAGGTTAGATAGGTAGCTGCCCCCCAGTGTAGGTTAGATTAGGTAGGTGCCCCCCAGTATAGGTTAGATAGTTAGTTGCCCCCCAGCGTAGGTTAGATTAGGTAGCTGCCCCCCAGTATAGATTAGATAGGTAGCTGCCCTCCAGTGTAGGTTAGACAGGTAGCTGCCCCCCAGTGTAGGTTAGATAGGTAGCTGCCCCCCAGTGTATGTTAGATTAGATAGGTGCCCCCCCCAGTATAGGTTAGATTAGGTAGCTGCCCCCCAGTGTAGGTTAGATTAGGTAGGTGCCCCCCAGTATAGGTTAGATTAGGTAGGTGCACCCCAGTATAGGTTAGATAGTTAGCTGCCCCCCTATAATGGAGAGGAGAGCCAGAGCCGTGGGGAGGGCAGCCCGACCTCTCCCCCTCTCTCCTCTCCCGGGCCGCCCTCCGTGCTCCCCCCTCCAGACTGCAGAGTAATGCGCAGGGAGCGCTGTATACAACATACCTCCCTGCGTTCCAAGCGCTGCTCTCTCGCCACCGTTCTCTTCCTCTCTGCCTATACGATGATACACACGCTGCTTCCTGTTAGCCGGAAGCAGCGTGTGTATCATCGTTTAGGCAGAGAGGAAGAGACCGGCGGCTAGAGAGAAGCGCTTGGAACGCAGGGAGGTATGTTGTATACAGCGCTCCCTGCGCATTACTCTGCAGTCTGGAGGGGGGAGCACAGAGGGCGGCCCGGGAGAGGAGAGGGAGGGAGAGGTCGGGCTGCCCTCCCCGCGGCTCCGGCTACCCCTCCATTATAGCGCCCCCCTCCCAACAGTGCCCCGGGCGGCGGCACGCCCCACACTGCCCAAGAAACGGGCCTGTTACCATGTCCCCCGCACATCAAGCGCAGATACCATGTCCTCCACACATCAAACGCAGATACCATGTCCCCCCCGCACAAACGCAGTTACCATGTCCCCCGCACATCAAACGCAGATAACAACTTCCAGTCATTATCCACAAACTGTTATTTCTGTAGGAACATTTTACACAGTGCAGGCAGGTGGGGTGGGTGTGGGGAGAGAGACAAGGCTTGGAAACTTGGTGTCTGGATTGTTTCTTCTAAAGGCCCATACACACGTCGGATTTTCCCGAACGACGAGTCGTTTGAACGGGCACATGCTTAAATAATACTTTAACCCTTACCAAGGGGTAGAGCAGTAAACAATTTTCATAGAAAAGTCCCCCTTGGCACGCCTCTTTATAGAACAGAGACACAAAGCTAGCCAAATAAGATGGCAGGTGTTTGAAGTAGTGCAAGTACAGGAAGGAAGGGACCACATTAATAACCTTTTGAGACGTGAGGCTTATTGGATGGACAGGTTGGGGACTCGATCACCGGGTGGCCTTAACGAGGTATTATTTAAGCATGTGCCCGCCCCCTCTATTAGGGTGGGGTGTGTCATTTTATGTCTTATATGTGTGATGTGTTGATCAGAGGCTGCAGCATTTGAGAAAGGGCTTCCTCCCGAAACGTCATGCTGTCTGCCATGCTTTATACTACTGCTCATTGATGTGCAATAAATATTGATTGAATATAAATCCGTAAAGGGTTGAGTCCTCACTGGGATTACTCTTGCTTCAGAGCACCTTCTTCCACATGGTTGCTGTGTCCCCCACATGGCTTGTGGCAAACTGCAAACGGGACTTCTTATGCTTTCTGTTAACAATGCCTTTCTTCTTGCCACTCTTCCATAAAGGCCAACTTTGTGCAGTGCATGATTAATAGTTGTCCTATGGAAAGAGTCCCCCACCTGAGCTGTAAATCTCTGCAGCTTGTCCAGAGTCACCATGGGCCTCTTGACTGCATTTCTGATCAGCGTTCTCCTTGTTCGGCCTGTGAGTTTAGGTGGATGGCCTTGTCTACTCTTGGTAGGTTTACAGTTGTGCCATACTCTTTCCATTTCTGAAAGATCACTTGAACAGTGCTCCGTGGGATGTTCAAGGCTTTGGAAATCTTTTTGTAGCCTATGCCTGCTTTAAATTTCTCAATAACTTGATCCCTGACCTGTCTTGTGTGTTCTTTGGACTTCACGGTGTTGTTGCTCCCAATATTATCTTAGACAACCCCTGTGGCCCTCACAGAGCACCTGTATTTGTACTGACATTAGATCACACACAGGTGCACTCTAATTAGTCATTAGCACTCATCAGGCAATGTCTATAGGCAACTGACTGCACTCAGATCAAAGGGGGCCGAATAATTACGCACACACCACTTTGCAGTTATTTATTTGTAAAAAAAATGTTTGGAATCATGTATGATTTTCGTTCCACTTCTCACGTGTACACCCCTTTGTATTGGTCTTTCATGTGGAATTCCAATAAAATTGATTCATGTTTGTGACAGTAATGTGACAAAAGGTGGAAAACTTCAAGGGGGCCGAATACTTTTGCAACCCACTGTATATCCCCTACTATCACCACACCTAACACTGTCCCTCCTACTAAACCTAACACTATCCTTCCTACTATCACCGCACCTAACATTATCCTACCTACCATCACTTCGCCTAACATTATCAATCCTACTACCGCTGCACCTAACACTATCCCTCCTACTATCACCACACCTAACACTATCCCTCCTACTACCACTCCGCCAAACACTATCACTCCTATTACCACTGCACCTAACACGAATCCCTCCTACTATTACCATACCTAACAATATCTCTCCTACTACCGCTGCACCAAACACTATAACTCCTACTACCGCTGCACCAAACACTACCACTCCTACTACCGCTGCACCTAACACTATTCCTCCTACAACCACTGTGCCTAAAACTATACCTCCTACTACTGCTATTAACCACTTCAGCCTAACTAGATGAAATTTTTCATCCAGTTAGGCTGCGCGTAATCCCCCCGTGCACGCTCCCGTTGCCAGCCGTTAGCCCAGCGAACATCTTCCACTGGGCTAACGTTTCCCCTGCTTCAATCTTCTTCCTGGGAGCAAGCTCGATCGCTCCCAGGACTATTTGACTGTGGCCATCTTGTGGCCAAATAGTAAATTACACCCACATACATTTTACATTACACAAATACACTATTTTATATTAAAAAATAACTGTTTACCTCCCACACCAAAAATTACCCACATACATTTTTCAATTAAAAAAATTTTTTTTTTACAGTAATAAAAAAAAAATAAAAAATTAAATAGTTACCTAAGGGTCTGAACTTTATAAATATGCATGTCAAAGGAGTGTATGAATATATTTTTTTAAAATTATGGGCTTGTAAATAGTGATGAACGCAAATTGAAAAATTGCACCTTTTCTTCCAAATAAAATATTGGCGCCATACATTGTGATGGGGACATAATTTAAATGGAGTAATAAGCAGGACAAATTGGCAAATAAAGTACATGGGTTTTAATTATGGCAGCATGTATGAATTTCAAACTATAATGGCCAAAAGCTGAGAAATAATAATTGTTTCCATTTCTTTCTTAATATTCCTGTTAAAATTGATTTAGAATAAATTAATTTTCAGCAAAATGTATCACCCACAGAAAGCCTAATTGGTGGCGGAAAAAACAAGATATAGATCCATTCATTGTGCCAAGTAGTGATAAAGTTATTGGCAAATGAATGGGAGGGGAAAGTTGCTCAGATGCAAAATAATTTCAACCCTGTAGGCTAAAGTGGTTAAAGAGACACTGAAGCGAAAAAAAAAATGATGATATAATGAATTGGTTGTGTAGTAGGGGTAATTACTAGAACATTGGTAGCAAAAAAAATATTCTCATATTTTTATTTTCAGTTATACAGCTTTTTTTTTTATAACATTGCATCATTCTCTAATATGTGCAATTTACACATTACTCAGCATTCTAAATGTTTTTATAGAACAGGCAGTGAACTTTTGACCTGCCCTGAACTGTTCTCTGCAAAAGAAAAACACAATACAGCTGAGATAACCTAATCAGAAGTCAGAACTCTCTGCACTTTCAAAGTCCTAGAACTCAGTGGCTATTTGCATAGATAACAACTGGAGTTTCTTAACTCTTCCTGTACTGAAAACATATGTTAAACTTATGTCTCTGTTCCTAATGCTTTATTTCTTAGCTGTACTACACATACAAATCATATCATAAATTTTTTTTTCGCTTCAGTGTCTCTTTAACTGCTGCTAAATGTACAATACCTCTCCTACTCTTGCGCTACACACTACTGCTAAACCTACACTAAGGTAACTGCCGTTAAAAACACTAACCATTCTACCCAGACACCTACTACTAACCGTCCTACCGCTACACCTAAAGGTGGCCACACACGATACAATAAAATGATCCGATTTTACAGCAATTCAATAAAAAAGATCGTATCTTCTGAAAAAATCGAAAGCTTTTTTTTTCATTCGACTGAAAAATCCGATCGGATTTCCTGTTTTTTTTTTTTTTGATTTATATTGATCCGGAATGCCAGATATTTCTCTTCAATTTTTTTTACAGATTGTATGGTGTGTGTTAGATTGTCAATTTATCAATATACACACCCTAGCAATTTTCTCAGAGTTTCCAATCAGTTTTATTATAATTGGGAAAAAATTTAACATAGGTGTGTGGTACATTGGTCATATTTTTGAAATGTTACAATCAGGTAAAAAAATGTATTGCAATTCTTAAATTGAGCAGATATTTAAAAAATTGTATGGTGTGTGGCCACCTTTACACTACCCTTGCTTCTCCTGCTTACCAATAGAAGATGCCCCCTTGTTGATTGTATTAGCTTCTTGAACATAATACTGCTGTACTGCCACTCCCGACTAATCTACTGCCGAGCGTGCAGATACTAAGCACATCAGTGTACCATAGCTGCAATTAACATTGCCATGGATGGCGCCTGCTGCTGGTGCCAAAAGGGAACGTTTTGTTTGTTCCTTATACTGATATTGGGCAGAACGGTGGCGTAGTGGTTAGCGCTCTTGCCTTGCAGTACTGGGTCCCAGGTTCGAATCCCAGCCAGGGTACTATCTGCAAGGAGTTTGTATGTTCTCCCCGTGTCTGTGTGCGTTTTCTCCGGGCACTCCGGTTTCCTCCCACATCCCAAAAACATACAGATAAGTTAATTGGCTTCCCCTAAATTGGCCCTAGACTACAATACATACACTACATGATACATACATACACATATGACTATAGTAGGGATTAGATTGTGAGCTCCTTTGAGGGAAAGTTAGTGACAAGACAATATACTCTGTACAGCGCTGCATAAGATGTCGGCACTATATACTGTAAATAACAATAATAATAAATATGTAGGTTTTTACTTTTTATTTCTACATGAAGGAGTCCAGTGCCCTCTTCAACCTCATAATAAAGAAAACTCTGTTGAGTAAGAATCAAATTATAAATCTTTTTGGCTGTTACACAGATTATCTGTCCTTAAAGAGTAACTGTAATGAAAATGATGTAATAAATAAAATTGCTATTTTTTTTTTTTTACAATATTAATGTATAAATTCTTTAGTCCGTGTTTGCCCATTGTACATTTTTTCCTCACCTTTTTTCAAACTGAAATTTATCACATGTGGTGACATCTTAACAGCTGCCAGGTACATCTCTGCAGAATGTTTATTTATTCTGTGTTCTGAAGACAGTAGAAATAATACCTGGTCTCCCTGAGACTCCCTGCACTGAGAGGAGAAGGCATGCACTGCCTCCTCCACATTAGAAAGACTTGCGCTGCAATCTATGTACCTCTTCCTCCCGCCCCCTCGTCTTGGCCCACGTCCAGCATACTCCTCTGCATTGAATGATAGAAGCCACGGGTTACCATGATGACATCCAAGACAGCAGTGACGTGATGTGATATGCAGAACTGGTGCCTATTATTCATAGAGGGGAGCAGGGGTGCAGCTAAGGTTTTTGTGGCCCCAAGCGGACTGTAGGAAGTGGCCCTATCCTGTGGCGCGCGAAAAATGGGCGTGGCTATCCCGCATAAGTGGGCGTGACCATGGCATGTGGGTGGAGCTGGAGGGCGGATTGGGGCGGGGCTGTTTGCGGGGAAAATTGATGTGGGGGTGATTGAGGCGCGCGCAGCGCGCCGCGCCGACAGATGGATTTGGCCATGACATTGTATGGGCGGAGCTTAACCGTAGCACAGCAAATATAGCCAACTATGACCATTAAATAATAAATGCAGCAACAGTTACCCCAGACACCAGAAAATAAAAACGCAATTTGTGCAACATTTCAGCAGAAAACAAACGCAATTTGTGCAACATTTCAACAGAAAACAAACAGAATTTGGGCCACATTTCAGCAGAAATCAAACGCAATTTGGGCCACATTTCAGCAGAAATGAAACGCAATTTGGGCCACATTTCAGCAGAAATCAAACGCAATTTGGGCACATTTTCAGCAGAAATCAAACGCAATTATGGCAGATTTTCAGCAGAAATCAAACGCAATTAGGGCCACATTTCAGCAGAAATCAAACGCAATTTGGGCGCATTTTCAGCAAAAATCAAACGAAATTAGGGCACATTTTTTGCAGAAATCAAACGCAATTATGGCACATTTTCAGCAGAAATCAAACGCAATTAGGGCCACATTTCAGCAGAAATCAAACGCAATTTGGGCACATTTTCAGCAGAAATCAAACGCAATTAGGGCACATTTTCAGCAGAAATCAAATGCAATTAGGGCACAGTTCAGCAGAAATCAAACGCAATTAGGGCACAGTTCAGCAGAAATCGAACGCAATTAGGGCACATTTTCAGCAGATATCAAACGCAATTAGGGCACATTTTCAGCAGAAATCAAACACAATTAGGGAACAGTTCAGCAGAAATCAAACACAATTAGGGCACAGTTCAGAAGAACTCAAACACAATTAGGGCACAGTTCAGCAGAAATCAAACACAATTAGGGCACAGTTCAGCAGATATCAAACGCAATTAGGGCACATTTTCAGAGCTGCAAAAAGAAAAGAATTTACTCACCTGGCACTGGCAGAAGTCTTCTCTCCCCATCTCCTCTCCTGGCCGGCTCCTCAGGCGCGCAGTTCCCACGGAGCTCCCTCCCTCCTCCAATCTCCCGCGCTGATTGAATCAGGGCTACGGGAATATGGCCACCCGAAGCCCTGTACTGGAGGCATAGTCTCCAGAGCAGGGCTTCAGCGGCGGCCATCTTCCCGTAGCCCTGCCCTACTCTGCTCTGCTCTGCCAGCCCCGCAGGGCTGCGGGAAAACAGTGACGTCACTGAGCCGCCGAGGCCCCTACGATCTTGAGGCCCCAAGCGACCGCTTGGTTCGCTTTCTGCCTCGCGGCACCCCTGGAGGGGAGGAGGTGCCAGCTTGTCATATCGTCGAACAATTTTGTTTATTTTCTTCAATTCAAGAACTACAATCAATTTTTCTGCTTGATAAAAACTTTTGAAACATCTACATCTTGAAATGTAGCACATCTGTTGATTTTTTTCCCCAGTTATGAAAACAAAATGCATTGCAAACTGCTGAAAAATTACTTGGGTCTACAAATCAAAAAATTGATCATCTATCCTACACTATTTCATTTTTCAGAAAAATTGATATCCACTCCTGATCGACCACATTTTTCACCCTAAAAAATATGAAATCTTTCAATTTTTCTGTGCAGTTTTTATAGAAAAAACAGGAAAGTCATATCTTCTTGTTGAATTGTGTGTGGGCACCTTAACCACTTGAGGACCCTGGGCTTTAACCCCCTTAAGGACCAGGCACTTTTTTTCCATTCAGACCACTGCAGCTTTCACGGTTTATTGCTCGCTCATACAACCTACCACCTAAATGAATTTTGGCTCCTTTTCTTTTCACTAATAAAGCTTTATTTTGGTGCTATTTGATTGCTGCTGCGATTTTTACTTTTTATTATATTCGTCAAAAAAGACATGAATTTTGGCAAAAAAATGATTTTTTTAACTTTCTGTGCTGACATTTTTCAAATAAAGTAAAATTTCCGTATACATGCAGTGCGAAAAATGTGGACAAAAATGTTTTTGATGAAAAAAAAAACCATTCAGCCTATATTTATTGGTTTGGGTAAAAGTTATAGCATTTACAAACTATGGTGCAAAAAGTGAATTTTCCCATTTTCAAGCATCTATGACTTCTCTGACCCCCTGTCATGTTTCATGAGGGGCTAGAATTCCAGGATAGTATAAATACCCCCCAAATGACCCCATTTTGGAAAGAAGACATCCCAAAGTATTCACTGAGAGGCATAGTGAGTTCATAGAAGATATTATTTTTTGTCACAAGTAAGCGGAAAATGACACTTTGTGACAAAAAAAAAGTTTCCATTTCTTCTAACTTGCGACAAAAAAAAATGAAATCTTCCACGGACTCACCATGCCCCTCTCTGAATACCTTGAAGTGTCTACTTTCCAAAATGGGGTCATTTGTGGGGTGTGTTTACTGTCCTGGCATTTTGGGGGGTTAGCACCCCTGTAAAGCCTAAAGGTGCTCATTGGACTTTGGCCCCCTTAGCGCAGTTAGGCTGCAAAAAAGTGCCACACATGTGGTATTGCCATACTCAGGAGAAGTAGTACAATGTGTTTTGAGGTGTATTTTTACACATACCCATGCTGGGTGGGAGAAATATCTCTGTAAATGACAATTTTTTGATTTTTTTTACACACAATTGTCCGTTTGTATTGTTTTTTTTCACAAAGTGTCACTTTCCACTAACTTGTGACAAAAAATAAAATCTTCTATGAACTCACCATAGTCCTAACAGAATACCTTGGGGTGTCTTCTTTCTAAAATGGGGTCATTTGTGAGCTTCCTATACTGCCCTGGCATTTTAGGGGCCCTAAACCATGAGGAGTAGTCTGGAAATTAAATGCCGCAAAATGACCTGTGAAATCCTAAAGGTACTCATTGGACTTTGGGCCCCTTAGCACAGTTAGGGTGCAAAAAAGTGCCACACATGTGGTATCGCCGTACTCGGGAGGAGTAGTATAATGTGTTTTGGGGTGTATTTTTACACATACCCATGCTGGGTGGGAGAAATATCTCTGTAAATGACAATTTTTTGATTTTTTTTACACACAATTGTCCATTTACAGAGATATTTCTCCCACCCAGCATGGGTATGTGTAAAAATACACCCCAAAACACATTGTACTACTTCTCCCAAGTACGGCAATACCACATGTGTGGCACTTTTTTGCACCCTAACTGCGCTAAGGGGCCCAAAGTCCAATGAGTACCTTTAGGATTTCACAGGTCATTTTTGTTTCAAGACTACTCCTCACGGTTTAGGGCCCCTAAAATGCCAGGGCAGTATAGGAACCCCACTAATGACCCCATTTTAGAAAGAAGACACCCCAAGGTATTCCGTTAGGAGTATGGTGAGTTCATAGAAGATTTTATTTTTGTCACAAGTTAGCGGAAATTGATTTTAATTGGCTTTTTTTTCACAAAGTGTAATTTTCCGCTAACTTGTGACAAAAAATAAAATCTTCCATGAACTCACCATACTCCTAACGGAATACTTTTGGGTGTCTTCTTTCTAGAATAGGGTCATTTGTGGGGTTCCTATACTGCCCTGACATTTTAGGGGCCCTAAACCGTGAGGAGTAGTCTTCAAACCAACAATGTCGCAAAATGACCTGTGAAATCCTAAAGGTACTCATTGGACTTTGGGCCCCTTAGCGCACTTAGGGTGTAAAAAAGTGCCACACATGTGGTACCGCCGTACTCAGGAGAAGTAGTATAATGTGTTTTGTGGTGTATTTTTACACATACCCATGCTGGGTGGGAGAAATATCTCTATAAATGACAATCTTTTGATTTTTTTTACACACAATTGTCCATTTACAGAGAGATTTCTCCCACCCAGCATGGGTATGTGCAAAAATACACCCCAAAACACATTATACTACTTCTCCTGAGTACGGCGATACCACATGTGTGACACTTTTTTGCAGCCTAGGTGCGCTAAGGGGCCCAACGTCCTATTCACAGGTCATTTTGAGGCATTTGTTTTGTAGACTACTCCTCACGGTTTATGGCCCCTAAAATGCCAGGGCAGTATAGGAACCCCACAAGTGACCCCATTTTAGAAAGAAGACACCCCAAGGTATTCCGTTAGGAGTATGGTGAGTTCATAGAAGATTTTATTTTTTGTCACTAGTTAGTGAAAAATGACAATTTGTGAAAAAGAACAATAAAAATCAATTTCCGCTAACTTTTGACAAAAAATAAAATCTTCTATGAACTCGTCATACACCTAACAGAATACCTTGGGGTGTCTTTTTTTTCTAAAATGGGGTCACTTGTGGGGTTCCTATACCACCCTGGCATTTTACGGGCCCAAAACCGTGAGTAGTCTGGAAAACAAATGTCTCAAAATGACTGTTCAGGGGTATAAGCATCTGAAAATTTTGATGACAGGTGGTCTATGAGGGGGCGAATTTTGTGGAACCGGTCATAAGCAGGGTGGCCTTTTAGATGACAGGTTGTATTGGGCCTGATCTGATGGATAGGAGTGCTAGGGGGTGACAGGAGGTGATTGATGGGTGTCTCAGGGGGTGGTTAGAGGGGAAAATAGATGCAATCAATGCACTGGGGAGGTGATCGGAAGGTGGTCTGAGGGGGATCTGAGGGTTTGGCCCTCAGATCCCCCCGAGTGATCAGGAGCCCACACGGGGCAAATTAGGGCCTGATCTGATGGGTAGGTGTGCTAGGGTGTGACAGGAGGTGATTGATGGGTGTCGCAAGGTGTGATTAGAGGGGGGAATAGATGCAAGCAATGCACTGGCGAGGTGATCAGGGCTAGGGTCTGAGGGCGTTCTGAGGGTATGGGCGAGTGATTGAGTGCCCTAGGGGCAGATAGGGGTCTAATCTGATGGGTAGCAGTGACAGGGGGTGATTGATGGGTAATTAGTGGGTGTTTGGAGGAGAGAACAGATGTAAACACTGCACTTGGGAGGTGATCTAATGTCAGATCTGCGGGCGATCTATTGGTGTGGGTGGGTGATCAGATTGCCCGCAAGGGGCAGGTTAGGGGCTGATTGATGGGTGGCAGTGACAGGGGGTGATTGATGGGTGATTGACAGGTGATCAGTGGGTTATTACAGGGAAGGACAGATGTAAATAATGCCCTGGCGAATTGATAAGGGGGGGTCTGAGGGCAATCTGAGCGTGTAGGCGGGTGATTGGGTGCCCGCAAGGGGCAGATTAGGGTCTGATCTGATGGGTAACAGTGACAGGTGGTGATAGGGGGTGATTGATGGGTAATTAGCTGGTGTTTAGAGAAGAGAATAGATGTAAACACTGCGCTTGGGTGGTGATCTGATGTCGGATCTACGGGCGATCTATTGGTGTGGGTGGGTGATCAGATTGCCCGCAAGGGGCAGGTTAGGGGCTGATTGATGGGTGGCAGTGACAGGGGGTGATTGATGGGTGGCAGTGACAGGGGGTGATTGATGGGTGATTGACAGGTGATTGACAGGTGATCAGTGGGTTATTACAGGGAAGGACAGATGTAAATAATGCCCTGGCGAATTGATAAGGGGGGGTCTGAGGGCAATCTGAGCGTGTAGGCGGGTGATTGGGTGCCCGCAAGGGGCAGATTAGGGTCTGATCTGATGGGTAACAGTGACAGGTGGTGATAGGGGGTGATTGATGGGTGATTGATGGGTAATTAGTGGGTGTTTAGAGGAGAGAATAGATGTAAACACTGCGTTTGGGTGGTGATCTGATGTCGGATCTGCGGGCGATCTATTGGTGTGGGTGGGTGATCAGATTGCCCACAAGGGGCAGGTTAGGGGCTGATTGATGGGTGGCAGTGACAGGGGGTGATTGATGGGTGATTGACAGGTGATTGACAGGTGATCAGGGGGGATAGATGCATACAGTACACAGGGGGGGGGGGGGGTCTGGGGTGGAGGGGGGTCTGGGGAGAATCTGAAGGGTGGGGGGGTGTCCAGGAGGGGGCAGGGGGGAATAAAAAAAGATAGCGTTAACAGATAGTGACAGGGAGTGATTGATGGGTGATTAGGGGGGTGATTGGGTGCAAACAGGGGTCTGGGGGGTGGGCAGGGGGGGGGGGTCTGAGGGGTGCTGTGGGCGATCTGGGGCAGGGGGGGGGGAATCAGTGTGCTTGGGTGCGACATAGGGTGGCTGCAGCCTGCCCTGGTGGTCCCTCGGACACTGGGACCACCAGGGCAGGAGGCAGCCTGTATAATACACTTTGTAAACATTACAAAGTGTATTATACACTTTGTATGCGGCGATCGTCGGGTTAACATCCCGCCGGCGCTTCCGTATGGCCGGCGGGATGTTGCGGCGGGTGAGCGGAGACAGGCGCCGGCGGAGGATCGCGTCACGGATGACGCGATCGCTCCGCCCATGCCCTTACAAGGACCGCCTCCTCTGTGGGTGAGCTGGTCCTTGCGGGCTCCACTTCCCGGCCGCCCCTGTGCGTTAGGCGGTCGGGAAGTGGTTAATGGATACATCCAGGCACATTAAAAATAAAAAAATGCACTTACCTGGGGCTTCCTCCAGCCCATCAGCCATCCTGTGCCCATGCCGCAGCTCCGATCATCGCCAATGGCCGGTGTCCCCTCCGGCGCAGAATGTCCACTGCACCTGTGCGAGCAGCTCTCAGAGTCGCATTGACATCATCCCAACTGTACAGCGCAGGCGCAGTAGTTCTGCGCCTGCGCTGTACAGTCCAGTTGATGTCAGCGTGACCAGTGAGCCACACGCTGGAGCGCAGAAGAAGCCGACCTCACCAGCTTATCCACCGGAGGGGACTGGGAGCCACCAGAGCTGCGGTGAGGGCACAGGATGGATGCAGGGGGCTGGAAGAAGCCCCAGGTAAGCTGATTTTTTTTATTTTTAAAGTCCTCGGACCTTCCCTTTAAAGCATACCTAAAGTGTAAAAATAAATTCAACACTGGCAGCACAGTCCATAGACGTTAAAATAGCATAGATAAATGTTTAAATCTGACCCTTTTTTTCCAGAAAGTACACATTTTGTTGTTTTGCCAATGCTTCATAAAGATTGTGCCATAGGAGGGCGGGAAGTAGCTGTTAGAACAGCCGTGGTGTGTTGTGTGCCACTGAGCTAGTCAATCAAAGAGAGGAGGGGGTGAAGAGGACAGGAGTGTAGTGCCAAATACCATATTCGCATACCAGAGTTGCCACTGTGCTTCCCTCCTGCTTAATACAGAAATCACCTGTTGCTGCAATGGGTAAGAAAAGAGAGTGAACAGTCTTAGTAATTAGTAAGAGTGATATTGACTCTGGCACTTAGGAATTTACAATTTCAGTTCACTTTTAGAGGGAGTGGATGATAGGAGGGTCAAACTCTTCTGCTAGTGGATTAGTGTAGTTGTTGAAAATGAGTAACAATGATTCCTGCATCCTTTAGCTAAATTACTCATGTGTCAGTGTACTGTTGCCATGATTGTGAAAAAGTGCAAAAAGTGCAATTTTGTAAATTCTAAACCTAAATGCAGATTGAAGAGCTTAAAGCACACGTAAATTGTGCTTACAACTGTTGACTTTAATCATATGGGCTTCTTCCAGCCAAGCAACCCCCCCCCCCCCCCGTAATCCTTGGCATCCTCTGGTCCCCTCTATTCCTCCACTGCCAGCCCCGTAAGATGTGCAGCTGGAACTCCAGTTGCACTGACTGCACATGTGTGGTCCCGTCCATGCACCCTTCTCAGTCGCTCTTCCATCGTTGGGAGCATTCTGCACATGCAGAACATAGAATGAACCACGCATAAGCAGAATGCTACTGGCACGCAGATGGTACCGTGCATGCGCAGTTGGCGCAACTGGAGTTCCAGTTGCACTTCTTCTGGAGCTGTTAGGGGGGACCCAGAGGATGCGGAAGGGCCTCACGGACTATAAGGGGCTGGAAGAAGCCCCAGGTAAATAAAGGGAAACTGTTTTAAGCACAGTTCAGGTGTGCTTTAAGATAGTTTTCAATAGCTTTTAATTGAAAAAATTATTCTGCATCGCTGATCATTGTTTATATCCAAAGTGGGATTACTTTTTAAGTATACTGGAACATGAATGCATTGCTGATATGTTTCAGGAAAAATACTCTACTGTTTATTAATTATTGTGAATAAGGTTTAGTTTTCTGAAGAGAAAATCTGAAATGCCTCAGTCATTGATGTGTTTATTCTCTAATGTACTAAATCAACTTTGAAAATCTGATTAAAGATGTGAATTAATTTTATCTTTTTGTTTTAACCACTTCAACCCCAGAGCTTTAAGGAAAAAAAAAGGGGGGGGGGGGTAAAAAGTAGGCTACCTGATCTGTGGGGCTGAGCGGATCAGGTAGCTGCAAAAAACGCCGCTCCCATGGGCCGCAATGGCCCACTTTCACTTTCGTGACCTCAGGGTCACGATGCTGCATTGAGAGACTGTGTGTCTCTTCCAGCATGCAGGGAGGTGGGAGAGCGGCAGGAGGCATGACCAGGGAGAGAGAGCTGCCCAATGACCACTCAGAAAATACTGCAGGAACGCCCCCAGTGGGTACTTTGAACAGGGTTTTCCTCTCCCCTGTGCTTACCTCCAAGTCAGTGATAAATCTTGTCGTTAAACTTCTAAAGCGCGGCGGTGGGGAGGGGGGCAGACAGCGGTGGTTGGGGGACACAGAGCCATGTCATTAGGCAGAGAACATGCCTCTGTGTCTCATCTGCCCCCCGAAGATCCACCTCGGCTTCTCTTTAAACTTTATTCACCTCTGAAAGTGTGATACCACTTTTAAAGCAAACATGAAGTGACCTGTAAAAAAAAGTTAGATACTCACCCATGGAGAGGAAAGGCTCTGGATAGTATAGAGCTTTCCCAGTCCTCTTTCCATGCCCTCAGTCCACCGCTGTTCCCCATTGAAACTCCGCGCCTTGGGGTCTCCTCAGAAGCCGGCACTTGCATGTGTGCAGTATGGATCCACTCACGTTCGGAAGTACTTGTGGACACAAGTACTTCTGCAGCTTTCAAAGAGACTATCAAAGTAGTATTTGACCAGCTGGTTGAATAACTTCTATAGGGGGTGAAAGAGACAGCAATGGACCGAACACACAGAGTGAGGACTGGGAAGGTTCTATGGGATCCAGAACCTTCTCTTGGCATAGGAGATTGTCTAACTACTTTTTTGTAAGCTTGCTTCAGTCTTATTTTCACTGGAAATATGCATACATTTGAAAATGTCATGTGCTAATTTAGGTGCAAAGTTAAACGAAAAAAAAAAACCCTGATAATTTACAATTTACTGGTAATTGTGGTAGAAGAATATTGGTAAATTTTCTGATATTCTACAACCTGTTTGATATAGTGAAATATTAGCAATATTTGCCGATATTTCACTATGACCTAACCTCTCCCTGCTCTCACACAGAACCCTTACTCCGGCAACTAATAACCCTCCCCCTAGGCAACTGATAACCCTCCCTCCAGGCAACGTAAAGCCCTTCCTCTGGGTAACTATTTACCCCCCTCCTCCCGCAACTAATAACCTGCCCCATTCCCAACAACTAATAACCCCCCACAGCCAAAACTGGGCACCAGCTAAATAGCGGGCAACCATATTTGGCCATGCTATCACTAACTGCTCCTTGAAATATTACTGTTTACAAGGTCCTCCTTGGGATAGCCATATAATGCAAAAGAAAATCACCTGCCCGGCCAGGAATAAAAGGAGCCCAGCCAAGACTCTGAGAGATTCTTTATAATAGAGAAAACAGACATTTTTCATTTTTTTTATAAAGGCTAGAAAGTGAAGGGCAAAAGTATTGTAGATTCCATAAAGAGCAGAAAAAGTTCCATGCAAACATTTTGCAATTGGAATAACTAAAACTGGACCATAACAAGGGTAGCTTGAGAGTTAGTGAAACACTGCAAGCATGTATTTTAACCATAAAGTTGCACAATTGGGTACAATTTTGTAAACTATGGTTCATTCTCAACAACTTCATCCAGTGTTAGTGGATGGTCCTGGATGGAGGTAAATGTAGAGCTGTAAGGAGGCCCATCATCAGAATCCATGAACCCTTTGCAAATTACACTTTAGTGACTTGGGACCAACATTCAAGGATACATTCTAGCTCTTTCTTCTCTTGGGCCCTCCTAATAGCAGGTCTGGTTGTAAGTTATCTATTCCTGGCATGGCCACTAGAAGTTCTGTAAATCTGAGAGTGCTGAGGTCAGTTCAGGTATTATTTAAAGGGTTAAAAATCCCAGCAACACTTCTGATCTGGTATGTGGGTCGCTTTTCTGGTAATAAACATAAGATACCAGATATCTGTGTGTTTGGGCAAGGATTAATAGTTTAGTTAGCATTACTTATTATGTCCCACTGAGCTGGCTGGTACTTAGCTGTCTTGAACTATGAAAAATCAATGTGTGGGATAAAGCTGGTAGGATTTCTTTTTTCACACTACACTTACGTCAGGCTCAACATTGATAAACACATAGTGGAGTTCTTTTACAGCGTACAATTGAGTTGAAATTAGGGACACACTGTAATATGAACGGATTCAGTTTAGTAATGAGATATACAAATTCTGTGAGATACTGCTGACAATAATACGAAACGGAATATTTAAACAGAAGCTCTCTCTAAGAGACCCATTAGGTGTTACACTGTGTTTGTACAGCGCGTCCCTGAAAACCATGGCTTTGTTACAGTACAGTGGAATGACAGAGTAATAATTGATGTTTCTTTTATTCCACAGCCCAGAAGTTGTTAAGAGTGAACCATATGGTGAAAAGGCTGATGTGTGGGCTGTAGGATGCATCCTCTATCAGATGGCAATGCTAAACCCTCCCTTCCACAGTACGAACATGCTGTCTTTAGCTACCAAAGTACGCAGGTTTGCATTGCTTCTTATCACAAGTGATCTTGGTTTTCCATCCTTATATGCGATATGACTAGTCTTCAGGAGCACTTTTAACTGGTGCCATTGTTATACCTCTGGCAGTCCCTTACTTCAGGCAATGCCCTGAGCTATGGGTGTAAAGATAGTTGTTTGCAAAACTGCTGTCAAGAATATAATATGTTCCAAATGAATGTTAGCAGATACATTTCTTAATGATACTCCTCTACAATGCCTTAATCCTAACCTGATATTTCTGTTATGTGAGATCAATAGAATGGACATCTGGTTGCGTAAATTGTTCTGTGGTTCCAGAAGGGTCCATGGAAGAAAATGTATGTATAGTAGCTCAGAGATATTATTCACATTAATCATGGTGTTTTTCAAACTGTTTGTGTTTGTATGTGGTTTTAAAAATGTAAGAAAAAAATATGTGCAACTGAAGCAAATATGCAAATTTGCAAGTGCACCAGCAACAGCAGAGGCAAAAGAGCCCTCAGCTAGTTCACCAAGATCCATTTCAAGGGAGACCCTGTTATATTGTATTCTCCACTGAAGGTCTGCGCTCTGTGGTTCTGAACTGTACCTCATTCACGGTGTCTTCCTTGCCATGTGTGGCAGGATATTGTATAGGTATAGTGTATAGGTAAACCAGGCAGAGGCCTAATATGGCACTTGTAGAAGGGGGCATCACAGAGATTTTATTAGCATACTGTGCTTTAAAGAGAATCTGTATTGTTAAAATCGCACAAAAGTAAACATACCAGTGCGTTAGGGGACATCTCCTATTACCCTCTGTCACAATTTCGCCGCTCCCCGCCGCATTAAAAGTGGTTAAAAACAGTTTTAAAAAGTTTGTTTATAAACAAACAAAATGGCCACCAAAACAGGAAGTAGGTTGATGTACAGTATGTCCACACATAGAAAATACATTCATACACAAGCAGGCTGTATACACCCTTCCTTTTGAATCTCAAGAGATCATTGTGTGTTTCTTTCCCCCTGTTCTCATGCACTGAAGTTTCAGGCTGCTCTTTTCTTCCTGCGAACAGCTTTGCCCTTGTCTGAATTTCCTCAGTATGTGAAAGCCCAGCCTGCTCAGAGGACAATTTATCCAGCTTGTAAAAGAGAAGAGAGAAGCTGCCCTAATCTAAATAATATGCAGGCAGTGTGCATAGAGGGGCCTGGAATAGCAGAACCACAACACTGAAGAACTTGGCATCCTTCCAGACACAGGCCGACAAGTCTGACAGGGGAAAGATACATTGATTTATTACAGAGATAGTGATAGCAGAAAGTGCTGCAGTAAGCCAGAACACATTAGAATAGCTTTTGGAACTTGTAGGATGATAAAAAACAGGATGCAATTTTTGTTACGGAGTCTCTTTAAGGAACTCTTATACATTACTGTTAACTGTTGTGTAAGTGTATGTTGTGTAAGGGCCCGTTCAGACTACAAAATGCGGACCGCAACGCATGCGGACCGCAACGCGTACGAACGCACGCATGTCCGCGTTCGTATGCGTTGCGTGGCTGATCCCATCACTGAAAAGTGAATGGGACAGCCGCGCGTTTTTGTAAAATCTGCGTGCAGCATGCGTTCCCGGACCGCACAGGTCCGGAACGCATGCTGTGTGAACATCAGACATTGCACTCTATGCAATGTCTGATGTCCTGCGTGTCGGCCCCCCCGCACGCGTTTCCAAAACGCATATGGAAACGCGTGTAGTGTGAACGGGCCCTCTGTTTTCCTTTAACCACTTGATGACCCACCCTTTACCCCCCCTTAAGGACCAGTGCTGTTTGTTGTGATCTGTGCTGGGTGGGCTCTGCAGCCCCCAGCACAGATCAGGGTGCATCCAGAGCGATCAGATCGCCCCCCTTTTTCCCCCCTATGGGGATGGTGTGCAGGGGGGGTCTGATCGCTCCTGCGTGTAGGCATGTTGCGGGGGGGGCACCTCAAAGCCCCCCTCCGCGGCGACATTCTCCCCCTCCCTCTCCTACCTCCCTTCCCCGGAGATCCGGGCTGCACAGGACGCTATCCGTCCTGTGCAGCCAGTGACAGGACGTCCCCTGTCACATGGCGGCGATCCCCGGCCGCTGATTGGCCGGGGATCGCCGATCTGCCTTACGGCGCTGCTGCGCAGCAGCGCCGTACAATGTAAACAAAGCGGATTATTTCCGCTTGTGTTTACATTTAGCCTGCGAGCCGCCATCGGCGGCCCGCAGGCTATTCACGGAGCCCCCCGCCGTGAATTGACAGGAAGCAGCCGCTCGCGCGAGCGGCTGCTTCCTGATTAATCAGCCTGCAGCTGGCGACGCAGTACTGCGTCGCTGGTCCTGCAGGTGCCACTTTGCCGACGCACGGTATAAGCGTGCGGTCGGCAAGTGGTTAAGAAAGGGATGGATGGTAATATTAAAGCGGCAGTATGGCAAAATGTTTGCTGCTCTACTATTTCTATTATCATTTGTATAATAGGGGCGGCATAAATGTCTACATAGAGTTTGTGTTGAAAAAATGACTGCAAGCAACATTTTTTTCTCACTAAACAGCTGATCTTTTGTCAGTAACTTAGCTGCAGTTGACGTGGTGCACCCTTGCACAGAAATAGGCTGATCTAACTATCATCTTTCTTTCTTGCCTCTCTTAGCAGAGATGATGCCATTCTGTATAATACATTTTTGCTACTCCACCACTGTGAGAGGCTTCTATGTCTTCGGGAACCCGAGTGCTTCCGAAGACTGGCCACTCCTTACATGCACGAGCACACTCTCTCGCGCACTTGCGCATGTGCAGTATGGAGCCGCTCTTCTTTGGGAGCACTCGAACTCCCGAAGACTTCCAAAGCCTCCCGCAGTGGGAAATGTGAACGGGGGAGCTAATGCTGGAATAAGGGCACGTAAAAGAAACAGGAAGGCTCTTTAGGACCCAGTGACTCCCTACATGCAAAGCAAGATTATTTCAAGCCTTTATTTGTTATGATTTTGATGAGTATGGCTTATGAGAGCCCCAAAATCAAAATCTCACAAAGTTAGAATATTGTGAAAATGTTCAATATTGTAGGCTCAAAGTGTCAGACTGTAATCAGCTAATTAAAGCAAAACACCTGCAAAACGAACCTATTCCCTATATAAGTTTCAACTTCTAAGTTGCCTGATATTCTGAATCTAATTTTTTCAGTTTCACCTATATACACATAAATGCAGACATCAAACCAACAAACATTCAATACAGTAATACCTTTAATGACTAACTGTACATGTTTTTTTTGCAAGCGTTCGAAAGGTAAAGTTTCTTCTTCATTCATTATACAGAACTGGATCAGAACTGTACATACGCACTTTGCAATTTGGACACCTGGATGTTGAGAACCTCTCCTCTTGCCGAGTCAGTGACAATTTTGGTAGTCAGTTAGGTAAATTTCTAGGCAAGTAGAAAAACAGGCAGAAAGCTTTGGCAATGGGGCGCATAGCCAGATGGGGAGAGGTCTGCACCGGGATAGATTGACGAACAAGCACAGTTTTGACAACAAGGCTTGTAGTAAGACAAACAAGGGTCAGCATGAAATCAAGAGTCGGTCAAGTCATATGAAAACTCACTCATACAGAAATCCATTGTGCATGCAATTTCTCATGTGCTAAGGTACATACTGTCCACACCATGCATGCCCATTGAAAACTCCATGACTCAGGCCATGTTTTAACATGTGGGCTCACATTCATACCACCAAAAACATGTGTAGGTTAGTGACTGTGACCAGTGGCGTAGCTACAAACCTCTGGGCCCCGATGCGGAATCTGGATGTGGGCCCCCCCCCGGCAACAACAGCCCCCCCTCCCCCGGCAACACCCGACGGATGCACACACATATCAAAATCCCTATAGCCAGCTATAGGTACCCCCAGTATAGGTAGTCAGGCATAGGTAAGCCAGTATAGTTGCCCCCGGTATAGGTGAGATAGGCAGGCGCCGCCGGTATAAGTTAGATAGATAGGTGCCCCCAGTACAGGTTAGCTAGGTGGGTGCCTCTAATATAGGTAGCCAGAATAGTTGCCCCCAGCGTAGGTTAGATATGTAGGTGCCCCCAGTATAGGTTAGTTAGGTAGGTGCCTCCAATATAGGTAGCCAGTTTAGTTGCCACCTGTATAGGCTAGCTAGGTGCCCCCAATACAGGTTAGATAAGTAAGTGCCCCCAGTATAGGTTAGATAGGTAGGTGCCCCCAGTATAAATTAGATTAGGTCGGTGCCCCCCAGTATAGGTTAGATTAGGTAGGTGCCCCCCAGTATAGGTTAGATTAGGTAGCTGCCCCCCAGGATAGATTAGGTAGCTGCCCCCAGGATAGATTAGGTAGGTGCCCCCCAGTATAGGTTAAATTAGGTAGCTGCCCCCCAGGATAGATTAGGTAGCTTCCCCCCAGGATAGATTAGGTAGCTGCCCCCCCAGGATAGATTAGGTAGCTGCCCCCCAGGATTAGGTTAGATTAGGTAGCTGCCCCCCAGGATAGATTAGGTAGCTGCCCCCCCAGGATAGATTAGGTAGCTGCCCCCAGGATAGATTAGGTAGGTGCCCCCCTAGTATAGGTTAGATTAGGTAGCTGCCCCCCAGGATAGATTAGGTAGCTTCCCCCCAGGATAGATTAGGTAGCTGCCCCCCAGGATAGATTAGGTAGCTGCCCCCCAGGATAGATTAGGTAGCTGCCCCCAGGATAGATTAGGTAGGTGCCCCCCAGTATAGGTTAGATTAGGTAGGTGCCCCCCAGTATAGGTTAGATTAGGTAGCTGCCCCCCAGGATAGATTAGGTAGCTGCCCCCCAGGATAGATTAGGTAGCTGCCCCCCAGGATAGATTAGGTAGCTGCCCCCCAGGATAGATTAGGTAGCTGCCCCCCAGGATTAGGTAGCTGCCCCCCAGGATAGATTAGGTAGCTGCCCCCAGGATAGATTAGGTAGGTGCCCCCCAGTATAGGTTAGATTAGGTAGCTGCCCCTTAGGATAGATTAGGTAGCTGCCCCCCAGGATAGATTAGGTAGGTGCCCCCCAGTATAGGTTATATTAGGTAGGTGTCCCCCAGGATAGATTAGGTAGCTGCCCCCCCAGGATAGATTAGGTAGCTGCCCCCCAGGATTAGGTTAGATTAGGTAGATGCCCCCCAGGATAGATTAGGTAGGTGCCCCCCAGTATAGGTTAGATTAGGTAGGTGCCCCCCAGGGTAGATTAGGTAGCTGCCCCCCAGGATAGGGCAGGTAGGTAGGTGCCCCGTCCCCATAATGGAGGGGGGGGGGCGCGGGGAGGGCAGCCCGACCTCTCCCTCCCTTCCTCTCCCCGCCCCCCCCCCCCCCTCAGATGCAGAGTGAGCGGCTCACGGAAGCGCTGTAGGCAGAACTCACCTCCGTCCCTGGTTCCAATCGCCGCTGATCTCCTCTCTGGCTGGCTCTGCATAGATGCTTACACACGCAGCTTCCTGTTTAGCCGGAAGCTGCGTGTGTAACAGCATCTATGCAGAGCCAGCCAGAGAGGAGATCAGCGGCGAGTGGAAAGCAGGGAGGTGAGTTCTGCCTACAGCGCTTCCGTGAGCCGCTCACTCTGCATCTGAGGGGGGGGCCCCGGGGAGAGGAAGGGAGGGAGAGGTCGGGCTGCCCTCCCCGCGGCTGCGGCTCCCCCCTACCAGCGCGCACGGGCCGCATGGCCCTCCAAACGGAGATGGGCCCCCCGGGCCCCTCCCCCGCCTCCTCAGGAGCCGGGCCCGGTCGCCAAGGCGACCGCTGCGACCACGGGCCCTACGCCCTTGACTGTGACACGCTGTCCCCAGTAACTACTACTGTAGGTATAGGGGCAGATTGTACAATTACCTTGGCATTAGTAGTTACTGGAAATAGCAGTGTTCAGAAACAATGGTTCTTTAATACTGGAACACATGGACTTCAGCCTAGAAAAGGTAAAATCGAAAGCAGAACTGCAAATACTACTCAAGATTATAAATGCTGAATCTGCAGTGAAATACTTCTAGAAATATCATCTGAACAGTTAATTAACAGGATAATCTGAGTCCGCAGCTCTATCAATTTACTCCAAAATAAATTACCGATATTGAATTGTACAGTTATGTTTCTTTTCCACCAGTGACGCGGTCTTCTTTCATAAGGAAAACATCCAGCAGCAAACAATAGATATTATCCAGCAGATTAATTTCCCAATTATTCTTTGAATACTTAATTACTACTACAACATACAGTTATTTCGTTTTGGAGATTATAACATTACCGACAAAACTAATTTAGCTTTGTTTGTCAACTGGGCTTTCTTGGAAAAAAAATCTAAAACGTTATTATGCTGCTCTGACAGCCTCTAACGAAATTATAGATGCAACATAATCTATTTAGTGTTTTAGGGGCCCATTTCTAACAAAAATATGCCCATTATAAAGATTGTAATTGGTCTTGATTGGATTCCCATATTCTTTTTTGTTCTGTGACTAATGCCAATTCAAAATCGGCTATTTTCTACGTGGAACATTGAACTATGACCTTTGTTTCTAATTAGAAACCCAACTCAAAATAGCACTGAAAGCATCAAAATTCTAATAGACTGAGCCTGATTCACTAAACCGTAGGACTGCACAGGGACAGATTTTTAGAAATACCACAAAGGCCTGTGCCTTGGGTAGCAAGTGGCTAATGGTTAACTAGAGGTGGAAGAGCATTGCTGAAGAAGAGGTTGCAAATGAGATAAAGAGGTTGCAAATAAGGAGCAACACATGGAAATAGTGAGCTGCTTCCCAAGGGACCTGTATAGAACTGAAAGGCGCTGCTGTACAGGAAGGCTAGACATGAAAGAAAGGGCTACACAAGGATCAGGAGGGGGGTTCTGCAGATGGAAGGGGAGCTGCAAGAAAGTTGGCATAGGGGCTGAAAAAGTTAAATCTGGCCTTGAAACTGCGATCCTTTTGCATAATATGCCACTGTGGCTGTGATGCTGGGTAGAATGTGAGCATGTTCTGCTCAAGCAGTGATGCTATCATGAAGTGCAGGGAATTGTGGACTCTGACTGCTCTGTACACGTCAATAGCTGAGATAAGCTTTATTTAAATGATTAGAGAATACAGCATGGTTGTGAACTTTTTTCTAATCATCATCGGGCATTTCATTGCCGAGGCTATAGGCTGATAGAGATGGCTCAAACCTCAGATTTTAGGTTTGCGAACCTCGAACGCGAACCGCCGCAAAAAAATTGGTTCGCGCAAACTTTTCGAACCGCAATAGACTTCAATGGGGAGGCGAACTTTGAAAACTAGAAACAATTATGCTGGCCACAAAAGTGATGGAAAAGATGTTTCAAGAGTTCTAACACCTGAGTTTTTGCATGGCGGAGTGGAATAGAAGACCAAAGTCCCTGAGAAAAATACGGATTTGACGCACAGCAGCGTTTTAAGGGCAGAAATCACATTGCATGCTAAATTGGAGGCCTAAAGTGCTTTAAAACATCTTGCATGTGTATACATCACTCAGGTAATGAAATTAGTGTACTGCTTCACACTGACAGACCAAACTCACTGTGTAACGCACCGCAAACAGCTGTTTGTGTAGTGATGGTCATGTTGGACTGGTGCACACCATGGCCAGAGTGCAGGCTATAGCGGTTTTCAAGCCCATATGGTCGCCGGGCTGAGGTAGCTCAAAGACAGAACAACAATGACTGTCTAGCTGATCGAATTTGGTCTGTCCACAATGAAGCAACAACCTTATTATCTTGGGTGTGCTCCCCCGAGACACTCATATACCCGGCGGTCATTGCTTCATTGTGGTACGCAAGCACCTTCACAGCGGCAAGGTAATGATCACGAAGGGGAATTGACACATGTACATGCCTTTTGTTTTGTTGTTGCAGCTGCAGTGCAGCCAGAAAAATTAGGCAGACATGTACACGCACCAGAAAAATTATTATAACGGCCGGGTCTAGGACTCCACCTGGAGTCCTAGACCCTGTTGGTGGTGGCGGAGAAGGCAGTCAAGCGGCCTGCAGGCAGAGATGCTGTGTGGGGAGCTACTTAGTCTTAGGGCAGGCAGTCACACGGCGTGCAGGCAGAGATGCTGTGTGTAAGGACTTCTTTCGGGAAGGCCTGACCGTGCTTTGCAGACCACATGGTCAGATGGACCCTTGACCCAACGCTGTGTGCCAGAGATGACACCACTTGCCTTTCAACATCATGGTACAGTTTGGGTATCGCCTTTTTTGAGAAATAATTGCTGCCTGGTATCTTCCACTGCGGTGTGTGGCTTTGCTTTTGTGTGCTGCTTTTCCTCAGGTGGTCATCCCATTGCAGTTTGTGCTTTGTCATCATGTGCCTTTGTAAGGAAGTTGTCCCTACGCGGGTCTTGGTCTTTCCATTGCTCAATTTTTGGTGGCAGAGAATACAGATGGTATTGCTCTCATCTGAGGCAGACACACAAAATTTTTTTTACACCGCTGAGCCCTGGGGTGATGGCATTTGGTGGTGGTGGCGGCCGACTGAGTGTTAAGTGGGGTGCCAGAATCAGAGCAGGAGGAGGAAGATATGTCACGCTTCTGTGCAAAAGCTGAGGAAGATGAGGTGTTCTGTGTTAAATAGTCAACTACATCCTGACAATTTTCGGGGTTGATGGCACGCGCCTTCTGAACACTGTACTTTGGTCCAGGCCGCACGAAATAACGACAGCATGACCTTGAACAGACCTGCCGGGCGGCCTGCCTCTGCCTGTTTTGCCCATATTGGGGGATGAAGTGAAAGGTGTGCACTGACTTGACTAATACAATGTGTAGGCACACAGGTGCAGTGAACAGGTATGCAGTGACTGGTATCAATACAATGTGCGACTGTCACACACACAGGTACCGTGAACAGGTGCAGTGACTGGTATATAGCACTGCGTGCACTCACATAGGTGGGTAGGTGCACTGAACAGGTGGGTATGCAGTGATTGGTATTACAAATGTGCAGCTGTCACACACACACAGGTACCGTGAACAGGTGCAGTGACTGGTATATAACACTGCGTGCACTCATGTAGGTAGGTAGATGCACTGAACAGGTGGGTATGCAGTGATTGGTATTACAAATGAGCAGCTGTCACACACATGTAGTCACTGAATGTGCTGGGCCTGGCAGTGGCACAGTAGGAATTACCAAGGGGCCATGGTCCAGCAGCTGCGACTGACTGACAGGCCTGTATATGCAACACAAGTGTCTGTGGGACACACACACACACACACATACACAAAAAAATAGATCACAAGAACAACATTAGCTCTCAAAAGAGCTGTTGAGGATGAGGAGTGCTTTTTAGCAATAAGTATCAGCAAGAAGGAGCAACCTAACAAGCCTAACACAAGAGCCAAACTAAGCTTTCCCTATGTCAGCAGGTTCTCTCCCAACTCTAATTACTGCAGCCACACGAGTGAGTGAAAAGGCTGACGCTGCCTGCGTTTTATAAAGGGGGGGGGGGCTACAGGAGGGAGTGTAGCCTGATTGGCTACCCTGTGTCTGCTGACTGTGATGTAGAGGGTCAAAGTTGACTCTAATGATGTAGTATAGGGGGCGGATCGAACAAGTATATAGTTTGAGGTTCACCGTGAACACGAACCACCGAAGTTTGCGCGAATAAGTTTGCGGCCACACCGTTCGGGCCATCTCTATAGGCTGACTGTATCATTTGTTTGCTATGCAATGTGATGCTTCCTTACATACCACATATTCCAGCGTATGAGGCGAATGGGTGTATAAGACGACTCCCACACTTTTCCAGTTAAAATATAGAGTTTGGGATATACTTACCGTAGAAGATTACACTTCTTCTAACGCACACCAAATAAAAATTAAAAGAACATCATATACTGGTGTTATGTACGAACAGATACTGATGCTGTTCTGTGTGTGGTACCCAGTATATAACAGTATATAGGTGATTGACTGGTTGGATTGGTCAGCTCTATCGGTCTCAAAGCGGATTGGTCCACTCTCCCTGTTTATCAGAGCGGTATGGAAGAATAGATTGTGCTGTGCCCATAAAATACACCTCTTTCACCCGTTAAACATCAGCATGTCCCGAATGCACATCGCGTATCAGCATCATGTATCACCCCGCATCAAAGATGCTAAACAGGTGGGTAAGACGACCCCCGGCTTTTCAGAAGATTTTCATGGCTTAAAAAGTAGTCTTATATGCCAGAATATACAGTATCTTCCCTCCCTCACCAAGCACTATCAACATGCTAATCAACCATGCAGGCCAGGAGGACAGAGGCAGTGAGTGTGAGCCAAAGCCAAACCACATAACTTTGAAAATTAGAGCAAAACCCCTCTTCCTTCACTTCTTGCAAAGCACTCTTGTTCCAGCACTAAGCACCTGGGCTTCTTTCTGACGTCCGTTGCCCAGGAGGAGGTGGGAATAATACAATAAGCAAAACACATGGTGTTATTTGGTCACCCCTTTAATACGCCAGCGTCAAAATAGGCACCCTCGCTCTGAAAAATGATTTATCTATGCACCAAAAGAATTAAAATGGAAAAAAAAAAACACACAAACAAAAAGCAAACCAAAAACAAAAAACAAAAACACCCACACCATGAGAAAACAAAATCCATTCCAATATGACACTTATTTCGTATCAGTCTACAGTAGCTGAAGACCTGTTTGTAATCCCAATGACAAAATGATTAAAGGACACCTAAGCTGACACCAAGAATGCTAAAATAAACATTAGAATCAGTTTATTATGGTGTGTCCTGATACTTAACCACTTCACCCCAAAGGCGTTTTTACCCGAATGGACAAGGGCGATTTTCACCTTTCAGTGCTCATCCCTTTCATTTGCCAATAGCTTAATCACTACTAATAACAATGGAATTATCTATATCTTGTTTTTTTCACCACCAATTTGGCTTTTTGGGGTTGATATTTGTTTTCAGTAATTACTTTATTTTCTATACATTTTAAAGGAAAAAACAAGGAAAAAAATGAAAAAATACACTATTTCTCCAATTTCATCCCCTATAGTTTTAATATAAACACTGCTACTGTACATAAAACCCATTCATTTTATCTTCCTATTTGTCCTGGTTATCACAAGATTTTAATTATGTCCCTAGTGCAAAGTATGGTGACAATATAGTATTTGGAAATAAAGGTGTATTTTTTCTTTGATTTTTTTCCCCCCACTATTTGCACGTGCACGGGAATTCACCTGTACGCGCGCATGTGCACACGTGCACGCGCACAGCGGCAGCAGTGCTGTCTGACTTATAAAAACGTCCTGGAGCCATTAAGAGGCTCTAGCAGGATGTTTTTATACCTCAGCATGTCATTAAGTGGTTAAACCTGTATCGCTGGGGTCACTTAAGGTGTGCTTTAAACTGCCTTTAGAGGATGAGCAGAAACTTCTCCTAAGATAAAAATGTACACTGACTTAGGAAAAGAAAGAACTCAGGCATGTATAATTACACGGAATCCTGCTGTGGAAGTTTGTGCATGTAAGAGTAAAGCATTTTTCACAGTCTTTCCCTTCAGTATTTTCCGTGACCCCCATAGGTCTCCAATCACATTTTCATTTGAGAAGTAGCAAAGAGTTACTGTTATTTAGAAAGGTGAGAAAGTTTGTCTTAAATTGACTAGCGCTGTATATTTGAAAAATGTCACAAGTTAATGCTGATGCTAAAAGCAGTTTATGTCAGTTTTCAGAATAATTCTAGCAGTTTTTGCTAATCTAGCAATAATTTAAGGCATGCCTGCGGACTCGGTAAATGTTACATGTCAAATATAAAGTATATATTAGAAAATGAACTACTTGTAGGCTTTATGCTGCTGACACAGGAAAATAATTTGTTTGGTGCATAGTTACAAGGAAATTCTACTTTTGGTAAGAAAAAGTCAATATTTTCATTTTGGCTCTCTATAGCTGTGTTCACACTAATGTTAACGCAGCAGGGAAAGCCATGCTATTCCAGTAAAAAAAACAACAACAAATATATTAGAAGATTAGTACTTGTTCTACTTACATAACATATGTATGCACACGTTTTCATTTCAGTGAATTTTATATAGTAAATAAAGATAAAACAGTTTCAGGTATTTTCCATCTTTACTGCCTCTGACTGAGCGTAATCCTTATGTAAGTTCCTCCCTTACTCGTTTTTTCTGCTAGAAACTGCACTGTCATATCTAGCTTGCTTTGTAAACATGTGGGAGCACAGCATAGATCGTATTTCAGCAGCTTCACACTGAGCTGCCCTCAGCTAATCAGTGAGGAGCAGGAATGTGGGAGGGGAGATGACAAGCTTCCCTCTCCTCTGCAATGTGCCAAATAGAGCCAGGCTGACTGAGATACCATTTATTACAGCAGAAACATTTATGATTATATTGGAAAGCTTGCAATGCAGGATCAGGTTGTAGGCTGCCTAATAAGCACAGGAGAAGTGGGTTAATGGAATTTAATTTTATGGCTGACAATCCCACGTTAAACATTGGCGTTTCTCCAGTGTTATGTTTATTGGAAGAGCAATGGGATAACACTGACAGCAAAGAAGACACAGGCTTTTATGATGACATTCTCACCCGCACTTGTGTTCGGCATTCAATCAGCATCACATTTTGCAGATGACGCATGGAACTTCTTTTGACCATTTTTTGGACATTCTCTTAGATGACATGGCAATTGCCTCTTCATGGAAAATACCATACAAAACAAAGACACAGTTGAATAGATGATACAACTTCAATACAACATTCTTATTTACTTCTTGTTGTCAGCGCTGTCCACATTGCTCAGCATCATTAGTGGGAACCTAGCTTAGATTGCAAGGATGAATAGCAAGGCATATTTCAGCTTGACTACTTTGTTTTTTACATTCATATAAAACATAAACATTCCTCAGTGCTTCTAACAGACATTGGGGTATATCCACTAAACTGCGGCAAGTCGAATAACATTCGTAAAGTCTTATGTGCAAGTAATGCATCGCATGTAATGTATTGGAATCTGCACTACTCATCATGCAGTAAGACTACACACCTGACTCTGCTTACTGCAGTTCGATAAATATACCCCAATGGTAGATATTAATGTCAACTGGTTTACTGCTTGTCAGTAGATAAGTCCAGGCGTGGAAAATGAGAAACAAAGCTCTTCCTGTTCAGCTTATAACTCCTGCAGCACGCTGAGAATTTCTGCAGAGTCTCATAGAAACTCTACTGCTAAAACCTCACAGAAAGTACTGTTGCAGGCTGCAAAGAAAAAAGTTTTAAATTTAGCGCCAATTTCTGAAGTTCTTAGGTGCCTGCATATTGAAATGGAAAGATCATTTTTAACAAGATTAACCTCCCTGGCGGTAAGCCCGAGCTGAGCTCGGGCTATGCCGCGCAGGGGGAGATCTCAGCCCCTGGTGGGGCGATTTTCATTTTGTAAATTGCTGTGCGCGCAGCCAGCACTTTGCTAGCCGCGCGCACAGCTTGATCGCCGCCGCTCTGCGGCGATCAGCCGCACGCAGCGGCTGAAGAGGGCCTCCCCCGCTAGAGCCCTGCGCTGCCCGGATCAATGAGTTCCGGGCAGCGCTATGGGCTGGATCGTGTGTCCCTGACATCAGGACGTCGGCTGACGTCCATGACGTCATCCCGATCATCGCCATGGCGACAGGAGAAGCCAAACAGGGGAACGCGTTATATACGCGTTCCCCTGTTTGCTATAGATGCCGGCGACGATCGGACTAGAGGGCCACATGCGCCCTCTAGTGGTGTTTCATGTAGCTACCACTCTGGTAGCTTTACATGAAACATTAAAAAAAAAAAAAAAAAAATTGGAATTCTGCAATTTTTGCAGAAAAAATTAACCGCCAAGGAGGTTAAGGCTGTTTTTACACTTGAGATGTGCGTTTGCGGTGCAATACCCCCCACCACTGCATAGCACCGCAACAAACAAAATCACTATCAAATGACCCTGTTGCATAGTGTGCCGACAGTGTCATATGTCGGTCCCCCAACTCACAGCCCTCGCTGCTTTACAGGAAGTACGTCACTGGGATTCACAGGGAGCTGCGTCGTAATCTGTTGATTCGCGCATGCGTGCCGAAATGCTGCTGCCAACCTTTATAAAAGGTATGCGTTGCCCATTGACTTACATTACTTTCATCACCGTGGAAGTCCGGCGCTAACACGCTGTTGCACCTGGTCGGCGGAGGATTGGGCACTTCTAGCACAATGCAAAACTTTAAAGGAGTACTATTGATTGAAACGACTTTTTTTTTTAATACTCTATATTAGTGTACACATTACCACTAGTGCTAGGGGCACTTTATTTATTCACCCAGGTCTCTCTCTTGCTATCCCTGCTTAAAAATTAATTTCTCACACAGCTCATAGTAGTTTGGGTCACCCTGAGCTGCTTGGTTACTCTGTCACACAGCTCACAAATAGATTTCACTGTGTCACTCACAGCATGCAGCAGACATGAGGAGAAATAGGCTGATCTGAGGTGGTAACAGGTAACTAAATGAGCTGAACTATTGCTGGAATATAACTAGCTATTGTGTTTACACTCAGACTGCTTGCCTGGCTGTCTGCTTGAGGTGATACACTCCAGGCTGCATCCACTTTACAAGCTGCTGAGAGGGGCAGATCACTGTTTACAATTAGCATAATTAGTATCTTTATCAGTCAAGAGAAGCAAAGATAAAAAACACACATTGCTAGAATCTTTAACCCCTTACCACCATATCAACAAGATTCTTTCAGCAAGGTGATAATTAAACTATAAACTGAGGAGTTGATAGCAACTCCCCTGTGCAGAGATATGGTCTAGCCCTCTGGGAGCCCTCAGTATTTAGATACATTTGTATCCAACACTAACGCCAAAACTGACGGAGGATTTTACAGCTGAGAGGAACAGCTGTGTGAGGAAACAAATTGCTCCTAGTACTTGCCCTAATGTGTGCTACAACATACAGCATTTAAAAATAAATGCATACATCAATAGTATTCCTTTAAGTGTGCTAGGCCCTATTGCCTTGCATTGCCATTGCGTTACCTACCCTGCAGTAAAACAGGGTAACACAATGCACACTTGTAATACAAGTGTAAAAGGGGCCTAAACCATGCTGAAGTGTGGAAAAAGCTTTATGTTGCCATTAACCTCTTGCCGCACATCTCCGGTCTAATGACGGAGTTTCCCAGCGGCGATTTCGCCGTCTAATAACTAAGTACAGCGCTGCGATCTAAGGCAGCGCTGTCCCAGGGGGACACAGAAGCGACCCGCTGTGATAGGCTGAAGCGGGTGGGGGAAGGAGGGAGGGAGGGAAAAATATAAAAAAAATAAAGAAATTTATTTAAAAAAATAAATAAAATAAATATTTACAAAAAAATAAACACTGGGGGAGCGATCAGACCCCACCAACAGAAAGCTCTGTTGGTGGGGAGAAATGGGGGGAGGGGATCACTTGTGTGCAGACATGTGCGGCCGTGCAGCTAGGCCTTAAAGCTGCAGTGGCCCTTTCAGTAAAAAATGGCCTGGTCACTAGGGGGGTTTAACACTGTGGTCCATCAGTGGTTAATCTACCAGTTCTCCTCCCTCTACCCATTTGTGTGCCCAATCATGCTTTCCATCAATAATCTAGCCAAAGCCCTTTAGAAGGTTATGGATTGAGTGAGGTGGGGATGGGAAGGGCTTTTAATGATTTGCTGACAGATTCTATCAAGTGATTGAGTCTGCAGGAAATTTGATCCAATGTATGACTACCTTTAAATGCACAAAGCAAATGCAAGCAATGGAGTGTTCAGACCATCAGAATTGGCATAAAAATAATATTAATAATAATACAGGCTGGATTCCCATCAATGCTGCTACAAAGGAAATAAGAAATAGAATGCAATGTCTATAGAGTCTAGAAACATATCTTTCTATAATGCAATAAGTTTTGATGTATCTTAACCATAACTTGAACTTCTTCTTTGATACCCTGAAACATTTCAGTTTCTTCTCATTACTGTTTGTGCAAAAGGGATAAAAGTACTAGATTTTTTTTTCTTTCTTTTAGATTGTAGAAGCCATGTATGTTCCAGTCCCAGAGGACATGTATTCAGAAAAAGTGTCAAATATCATCAAAAGGTATGTTTTCTGCGTTATTTGAATAGTACTGGAAAATAAACAGTTATTAATAAGAGTTTGTTCCCCAGTCAGTAGTCTGAGTGTCGCTGTCCATAATCTTGTATGCTTGTAGTACAAAAACACTGGTGTGTATGAAGCTATGACGCTATACTTTCACATATAAATTTAAAGTGGATCTAAACTCATTGAAATTCTAAAATACCCTGAGGGCGCTTTCACACTGGGGCAGTGCTGTAAATTTACCGCACCACACTCAATGAAAGTCTATGGGGAGTTCACACTCCCCACATTGCGGTACGCTGTGCCGGAAGTACCCTATTTGACATGCGTCCATGCTTACATTACCTTGTGGCTCCTGTGGCGATCTGCATCGGACTGGAAGTCATCTAAGTCTTTGTAACACGCATGTATTTAAAATAACTCACCACAGTTTTCAGCATCGTGCATGCATGGAAGCCTATTTTAGAAATTCTGCACACATCATTGATGGCCTAACAGGAAGTGAGCATTGCTTCATGATGGCCAGATGCCAGACAGGGATTACTGCGTACTAACGCGGTTATCCCTGAAGGCCTATTTTTGGCGCTGCAGCTTATCTGCCTGTGTAAAGCCGGCCTGAAGTTTTAACCTGGATTTATTTTCCAGGGAGCACAGAAAGGGTTAAGCCACAGTGTTCACTTAATAGCAGAGAGCAGAGCTTCTCTTTGGTATCTTACTGCTACTGAGTGACAGGTTGATTTGGCTACACAAACAAAGAAACACACAGCAGTACATTTTTTTTCAACAACGCTATATGGAATAAAACTTGTCATTATGTGCTGTGCAAGATTTTGGGTTCACTTTAAGTCTTTGTGTACATATACTTACGTGTCCTTAAAATAACTTAAAATAAGGCCCTGACCACAATTCTTTAAACAAAACCTATTGGTGTATTGCCACTACAAAGGCTACGCTACACATCTTTTTTATATATTATGTTTTCAGAAATTAAAAACTGCTCTTACTCTTATGTTTAGAGAAGAGCTCATAATGTCAATGGTGCTGCCTCACTGCTTGATCTTGCCATGTGCTTGGAATAATATATCTCAGGGGGCTTAGAGGCAGAGATAACCCTTTGTATTACTAGGTGTATAGAACATGGCAGAGATTATATCAAGTGAAATATAGTTTGATTTAGTTCAGGTTTACTAATACTTTAACGTGTCATCTTTTAAAGGGGAGCTGTCAGCTATACTATCTCAGAAAATAAAAACCCACATATATAAGTAGATAATTACTTGTTCTACTTACATATGTACATATGTATTGCACTGTCCATGTTTTGATTTTAGTGATTTTTGTACAGTAAAAAATTGGAAATGGATTCTCCATTTTAACTGTGTCTATCTTGAAGCCAATCCTGATGTCATTTCCTCCCTTACTCTCCCCTGCCTGATTGTTTATGCTTTACCTGCCCTCCTCACAGTCTTCAGGCACTCCCACCCAGTTCTGCAATAGAATGTACATTGTCTCAGCATGAGAAATATTGGCCAATCAGAGAGGAACAGAGGTGTGGGAGGGGAAAACAGGAGGGAAAGAGGCTTCAACCAATCAGGCTGCATTAGTTAAGTCTGAGGGGAAAGTAAAGAAGCAAAAAAAGACAGCCCAGCATGCCCTGCAACTTCCTTTGTGCAGCAATGTACCAAATAAGAGTCAGATAAACCGGGGAATGATCATTTATTAACAAAAAAAAGTAATAGTGACTTTTAACTTTTGGATTGCCTGGTTAGCATCCCTATTACTTTATATGGAGACCGAGGCACCAAAAAAATAAAATGTACTAAAAATATTAAAATGAGAGGAGGCAGAGGTGGACTTACTTCATACCTTGCAGAAAGGCCCTACAGTACATGCTCCAATTTATATTGCCCGATGAAGCAGGAGATGACTGCGAAACGCGTTGCACTTGCACTTTTTGGAGTGTACAAATAAATCCTTGTTGTTTTGAATATATACAACAGTCTCTTTTTGTGTCTACTTGGAGGAGGTAAGTCCACCTCTGCCTCCTCTCATTTTAACATTTTTAGTAAATTTTATTTTATGGCGCCTCTGTCTGTATACACAGTTCCTGTGTCCACCCTTGGTGGTGGGGTGTTGCCCAGTATTTCCTATCTACAGATAGCAACTTCTTAATCCTGAGTGGGGACAGGTATAATCTCCCCACCTTCTGATAATGGGGTTACCTGTATGGTAACCCTTGTTTCTGAGTGTATCTACATACTTGCCTTTACATATCCATTCTACCAGTACATACTACACTATATTGGGCTCTCTGTGTCTCCATCTTTGTGATCCTTACTACTTGTTTACCAGATAAAAATAAAGAATTTATTTTTGATGTTATGCCCGACAGTTACACTTTAAAGTTCCTGAGGACAGGGTTAGGGAATCCTGCCTTAGACCATACATTTGTAATGGGAACAGCCAATAAATTCATGATTGCTTGTGATGGCAATATGACAATATTTCTATGCTATGATCCCACAGCTGTTTGACATCAGATGCGGATCGTCGTCCAGACATAGTAGAAGTGTGTGCCCTAATCTCAGATGTCATGATGAAATATATGGACAGCTTATCCTCCAATCAAACTGCCTTGGAGAAAAAACTGGAAAGGGAAAGAAAGCGTGCACAAAAATATTTCATCGAGGCTAACAAAAATACAGTGACATATCGTCACCGCCACCCTTCGCTGCCTTATGTGAGTACCCCTCTCTTTTCAAACAACCACTTCTTTAAAGGACAACTGAAGCGAGAGGGATATGCAGGCTACCATATTTATTCCCTTTAAGCAATACCAGTTGCCTGGCTGTCCTGCTGATCCTCTGTCTCTAATACTCATAATAACCATAACCTAATAACCATAGACCCTGAACAAGAAGGCAGCAGATCAGGTGTTTCTGACATTATTGTCAGATCTGACAAGATTCGCTGCATGCTTATTCCTGTGTGATTCAGACACTACTGCAACCAAATAGATCAGCAGGGCAGCCAGGCATCTGGTAATGTGTAAAAGGAAATATATATGGCAGCCTTCATATTCTTCTCACTACAGTTGACCTTAAAAGCAATTGACCCAATTTATGAAATTGGCAGTTTTGGTCAAGATTGATAGATGTGTTTATTTCTGTACAGTATGGTATACGTTGCTTTTTCAGGTATCACAGCACTTATTCTTATTGACTGGCTTGCATGATAAAATATGTTGTCCTTCATCTCCTGAGTAGTAATATTACACAACATTCCCTCGTTACGCTTTAAGTTAATCTATTACAGGGTTAAGTACCAATTTTCCTGATCATTCATAGATAATGTAGCAAACTCCTGTGTCATGAAGGACCAATTATAGCAGAGCCAGATCATCAACAAGGCAAACCTATGCAGTTGCCTAGGGCTTAGAGAGAGTCTAGGATGCTAGCCCCCACTAAATCTTACTAAAAATTCCTGATGATTATCAGCACTAGGCAAAAACTGCAATCTTTGGCCCCATTTCATTTTAATCCTTTTCTGACCTGTGGAGCCAGATTACCTAGTCACAATAGATCACAATAAGACAAATAACATTTGTATCGCGCTTTTCTCCTGGCGGACTCAAAGCGCCAGAGCTGCAGCCACTAGGACGCGCTCTAGAGACTTAACCAAGGTCTCCTACTGAATAGGTCCTGGCTTACTGAACAGGCAGAGCCGAGATTCAAACCCTGGTCTTCTTTGTCAGAGGCAGAGCCCTTAACCATTACACCATCCAGCTGCACAATAAGATGATGCTTGTAGATTCCCCACATTTCACTATCCTATAAAGCAGTGAGTCCAAATTTTCATAATCGCTGTTATCTATCGCTGTCTCCTTCTTGCTGTATAAATCACCCATCACCAGTGCCTATTTGTAAAAATAGCAATGAGTAAAAAAGGCATAAAAAAGATATAGCCATTATTCTAATTTACAGCTGGTAAAATGGATGCCAAGAAATGCTGTAGAATATCTGTAATTTAACCATTATTCTACTATCCCTGATCCCTGATAGAAAAATATTGGTAATCGTACCAATGTTCTACTAACCTTCACTGTAACCTATTACTCACATTAACTCCCCATCCATGCCTAACACTAACCCCAACACCTACTCCTAACACTAGCCTTCCCCTTATTTATGTCTAACACTAACCTCTCCCTGCCTATTAATAATTGTAACCTTCTCTGCCTATAAAGCAACAATTTGCTTTAAAGCCGCTAATTACAACTGCATTTTGGGGACTGTAAAGCCATGAATACAGCGCCTACTGGGGATATAAAGCAGTCATTTACCCAAAGCTTGTAAAAGCTGCTAACAGCCTTAGAGCTCCAATTTACCCTATCCGCTGCAATTTACCCGAGCTACTGCAATTTACCTGACTGGCTGTGAAGTTGCTAATTAGAACTGCAATAGAATCACTGTAAATCTAACCGAGTACCCATATTATACAGTTAGCGCCATTAATAGGAGATTTGCATTGCAGCTGATGTGGCGCCCAAATTAACAGGCGCTATTTTTCAACCTTTCATCTCCAGTGATCCATTGTCATTGGGTCACCCTTCTTTTATCTATGCAATTGTTTGGGGGGTGTCCAGTTTGCCTTCTATGTAACAGATTATGGCTTGTGGCATGGAACGTATTGATGAGTGAAGTCCAGTTATGTTGGGTTTTTGCTATGGCGCATGAGTCCTCTTTATAAATATGCTTTATCATCCATACATTTCTGCTATTTATTTACCATTATGGAATTTTGAATACATCCTTTTCAGTGTGCACTAAGTATCCATTTATGCTGCATTTTTGCTCACAGAAAGTAAAGTGAAATTATTGCCATGATGATATCTTAAAAGCCAACCTAATTAGTGAACAGTAAGGCTGCATCTAACAGCTTGCCTGTTCTGCCCCCACTGCTCTCAGATAACTCTTTAGGGTCCTTTGATTTGCCATGTGTCCACACACTTTTGATGACATCATCACAGGGGCGACCTAGGCTTGCCTGGCTTTTAGGCTCTTCCTTTTGGCTCTAGGAGGGCAGGTAGAGCTTAGAAGAGAATATTTATTTTTTCATGTAAAATATTGCTCTCCCTTACTGTCAGTATTCTGCCTGCGGATGTGCAGATGTATTATGTGGGGGAAGGGTGAATTGAAGTGTGTAGATTTCACTCGCCTCTGTGACTCAAGTACTATGATATTCTTCATTACAATCCCAATGTTAGGAACCTCTGGGATTTGTGGCTTGCAATTCATGCTTCAAACGAGTGTTTTTTTTCTGTATTAGCTTCTTCTTACCTAAAACTTAGATCAAAGTATTTCAGGCTGTTGGATGCACAAGAGTTTGGGCCAAAGCTTTAAAACAGTAGTTGATTGCCTTACCTCACAGCATACTTCCAATCTTTTGTACAAAGTGTGCCCATAGCCACATCACACTGGGGAGCCATGAAGGAAAGAACCATTAAAGAAGAACTAAACGCTTCCTATTTGCTTTATGAATCAAGATGTTCTTCTATTTAATTTCTCTTGTTCTGTGCTTTTTTCATCACAGATTTTTTCTTCAAAAGATACCAGACAATGCCTTAATGCCAGTCTAGTTATTATTTAGCACTTCTCTACTTTAAGTAGAGGAAAATAAAAAATAAAAAAGGAAAAAATTGCCACATAATTATCAGTCGGCTTACTCTGACAGAAAATGAGCTCCATTGTAGTCTACAAGTGCTCTCCCAGTGAATTACTTGCTTTCAAAAGGATAATGCTTTATGAAGACCACATTTTTTTGTGCTTATCTTTTCTGTCAAGTTTGAAAAATCATAATTTGTGTGGGAGGACTTGAAGCATTACCTTTTATGTGTTTACTGGTCATCTCACTTAGAAAACACAAAGTACTGGACAATCAGAAAACTGTTAAAGTATAAAGTGCAGTATTAAAGCAAATATAACAGCAGACCTTGTTGTCAGAAAGACCCTGCAATCAGATGTGTCCATGCGGAGAGTCTAATGACAAACTGATCTGCCTTTAGACAAATCTGATTCGTTGATTAGCTGTTTGTTTTTTTTTTATAATGAAATAATTTACTCATACCAAAATATCTCAGCATGGGTAAATGATAATAATACTTTTATCACAAAATATAGATAGTCACAGAAGTATGTAATTTGGCCAACTATGGCTCATCTTAGGGCTTGCGCACACAGGAGCTGTTTTAGCCACACTTTGGAATTACTGGCAATTCCAAAAGCGCTAGGCTTATAAAAATCAATGCAGGTGAATCCACAGGAGTGATTATGATTTATGCATGCCGAAAAAGGGCTGCACAGATGCACGATTCTAAGAATAGACATGCTGGCACAATGGATAAGGAATAGGTGATTATCGTGGCTCCACCTGGGGGGGGGAGGGGGTTGGATATCAATCATCCTTTTGGCCCATATACAGTATACTACGCTGTTTCAGCGTGTTTTCAGCTCTAAATTGGGCTATTTGGGGGTTGCTGGGGGTGGGACACTCTGCCCATTTGTACAGCTGGTGGGGGGTTTATGTATATATGATGTATATTACGCTGCACTGATATGTCACTTGCTAATGAATCCTGTTGGTGAAACCGGTCAAAGTTTATAATAGCACTGTATATATGTATATAGCAACAGGTTTTCAGTTCTCGCCAGTGTGTCCATCTTTAAACTCCATGTCTATTTCTATAGGCAACAGAACCACTCATATCAATTGGGCTATACTTTAGGCTTCATAATTCTGTGGTTTGTAGTGATTTGACTTCTGTATGCCAAACTATATGGACTGTGCACAATAGTGAGGGATAGCTACACCCCACTCCATATACATTAGGAGTGGAGGGGGATCAGCCAGGACCCCCTCATATTGTGTACTAACATCCAGCTACGATAGAAATAGACAGATCTCATATTGAGGTGTCCCTACATGGACAATCCCAATTTTAACCGTTGTTGTCGATACGATACAATACCATTCTTTTTTATCCTTGTACCTTTAGGGTTGGTACTTTTGGACCTTTAGTGTAGTAGTGATTGTGATTTCCCCAAATTGCAGTTGCGGGCTCTAACGCATTTTTTGAGCAATTGTGCTCCATTACAATATATAGGATTGCTGCAAAATCACTTTTCTCTATTGCTTGTAAAACAAAAGATTGCCTTCTTAAAACAGAACGTGTCTGCAATAATTCAGGTTGGAGTGTGCATTGCTTGTACAAAGTGATTTTGCAGTGATTTTACTACCCTCCCCCGCCCCCCAAAAAATAAATTGCTGTTTGCTGTCCAAATCACTAGCATTGAATTCAAAAGCACTTTAAATTCACAAGAAAATTGCTCCGAAAAACAACGCTAGAATTGCTTGAGAAAGCACTCAACAATTGTGATTGCATTTTATAATTTTATTTAATGACTGAAACCACCACAGTAAAGAAATGGCCCACATCCTGCCACAATACATCTCAATACTTTAGTATGAGTTTGAACAGTTAACTCAGGTCCAAACATCTGGAAGACTGTAAAATGTGATTACTATTATTGCTGATATAAGTATAAGAAAAGTGTCTGTGGTACGTATAATAAAGTTCTTGGCAGGCCTTTTGGTTTCAGATGAGGCAAGTTTACTGTTGGAGAAAATAATACCATGTAAGCAGTAAATCTGGCCATCCTGTTAATTAAAACACCTCCACCTTCCGATCCTCCACCACTGCTGCCACTGTACATTCGAGGTCCCTGATCGGAAGAAAGGCTGGTACACTAATCTGAGCCCCATCAGGCTCCCATTGATTTCCAATAAACCAATAGGAATTGTCCCTCCCCAGGGAGGATTCTCATCGGTTCACTTGGTAGTGGACCAATGAAAATCCTCCCTGGTGCTCCCATTGAGGATTCCTATTGTCTTTGGCAAACCATTGAGAGCCTGATGTTTCTGATGAGGCCCTGGGCTCTGTTGTACACCAACATTTTTAGCTTGTAGAGGGCTTGAATGGTGGTGGCAGTGATGGGGGGGACATAAATGTGACAGCAACAGGCACAGAGAAGGTGGGGGAACAGAATGGACAAAACCAGATGAAAAAGTGATGCCTTTGTAAGAAACTGATCCGTTTCAACACAAATGGATCAGTTTTTACAGGATCAGTTTTTCATCCAGTCCAGTACGGATCCAGCCTTAAAGGGAGCCTGAAGTGAGGGGAATATAGAGACTGCCATTTTCATTTCCTGATAAATGCCAGTTGCCTGGCTGTCATGCTGAGCCTCTGGCTTCAGCTGTGTTTGAGTCACACACCTGCAACAAGCATGCAGCCAGTGGAGTCAGACCAGAGTCAAAGCAACTAATCTACATGCTCATTCTGGGCCAGCGACTTATATTAATTGAGACAAACCATCAGCCACACAAGTCAGGCAACTGGCCTTGTTTATTAGAAAATCAAGATGGCAGCCTCCATATTCTTCTCACATCAGTTTTCCTTTAAAGCCAAACCCAGGGCATGCTCACAATTTATACCAGAATCTATTATTTATTTCCAAAGCTTTATCACCAACTTGAACTCATTTCCATAGCCATATATACTGTATATATTAAATTTTAACAGACTGCCACAATTTATAAATGTCCTCTAAATTAGGTCATTGGATGGCAGTTTAACCAGAAAGGTCCTTTTGAGGTCATTTTGCTGTACACATTATCAAAATAATGCTTAGCACTGTTTGGAAGTTTCCATTTCTTGTTGTAACTTTTGTGCTTGAGTAGGCACAATATCTTCTTTTTTCACTTGTTTATGTGCTGTTATTCAGTGTTTGACCTTAGGAAATTGTCAACCAATTGATTTTAGCACCCTCAGCTACAACTTACATGAGTGCTTCAGCTCATATATTTTTCAAATGCATTTTTGTTTTACTACAAGTTCTCTTTCTGTTTTGAAGCCATTCATTTTTCACACCTTACCTACGTCTCAGGGCAAAGGTCCCCAGTATTCTTCAGCCTATGAGTCCCATGCTGGTAAGTGTTGGGGAGAACAGGCTGGATATAAAACATAAACTCATAGATATTTGCTTGAAAAATGTTAGAAATTCTTTTCCTAGTTTAATGCATTTCAGACCTCTACATGGAAGTGATATTGAGGTAGACGGGCACTGAGTGCTTCTTGGAAGGCTGCCATGAGTTAGCTGTAAAGTACAGTGCACACAGCACATAAGAATCAGGCTTTGTACCACTCATACACGAGTGGTACAAATTTATGTTATTATAATAACTAATACATTTGTACCCGCTGGGCATCTGAAGGCAGGGAAGGTTTTCCTACAGAAATAGGAATGACTGAACACCACAATTTCATTCATTTGTGGCGAGCCCCATTGATTTAAATGGCAGACGAACTTCTGAAACTTTCAGGGAATCTCTGCAGTCACAATTTCTTTTAAAAAAAGGTACATGTAGTGTACAAAAACCCAGACAGTGGCATGTCAGAGGTTGATCAAGGGCAAAATATTCTGCAAAAATAACGTATTTTACGCAGAGGCTTTTTTTCATGTGTAAATGCCAAAAATCCCATATACTTTCAACATTTTTCAAATAACGGTCTCTAGAATGGCCGCCGCAATGACCTGCCTTGAAAATTGTTATTTGCAGCCACTTTAGCAGAGACCAGACATGTGTGTCACTGCAAATTTATCTATTGCATTTTTGAAACTTTTTGTGACCTAAAATTTCAACATTTCAAATATTTCAACTCAACGGGCCACAGTGCCAATGACTTAACTCTACAGTCATATCATCCTTCCTGCCCAACAGAAAAGAACACCAGTCCTCAGAAACAGCCGTGTAGCTAAGGAGCTGTTTGCCCCATTGTAAGTTTTACATTGGGTTCCCACAAGCACTCTATATATAACATTTGATACGGCGCACCAAAACCTGCCAAGGACAACCCCCCATGACAGATGTGCAAGAAGGGGCTGGGGAACAGTTTGTTAATGATCGCTACTATTCAAAGCATCTATAGAAGGGATTATTACCAGCACAGAACCAGTAGAGAGCTAATACTGTGGTTGAGAAAGGGCCCCTCTCAAGGCTGGGCCAAGGCAGAGGCGAGAGAGGCTCCAGCCTCAGGGCACAGTGTAGGAGGGGATGCACAACTCACTCAGCTATCATTCCCCTATTGTATTTGAAGCCGAGAGAAATGAGAAAAGGGCATACATGGCAGTGACTGCAAGCCAGATGACTAGAGATTAAGGTATCTTTTAATCTAATAGCTATCAGTATGTGACGGCTGGGGTGGGAGGGATGGGGGGAGCACTTTGGTGTCTCAGCTTTGGATGCTGGAGGACCTTTTCCCGGCTCTGGCCCCTCTGGCCCAAGGGCTCCAATATGGTTTCAACCTCTTCATCACCTATTTCTACGCCACTGCTCAGAGAGGCCTGAAATATGTATCATTCCAAATGTATGTATTACATTTTTAAAAATTGTATGCCATTAACATTTAATAATTTTAACATTTAATTTCAAATATGTATGTCATGTAAATTGGTGTACACCATTGTTAGCATCCACTGTATGAGAGGCCTGAAATGACCCCTGGAAAAGAACACCAGTCCTCAGAGAGGCCTGAACTATACAGTATGTCATTACAAGCTTATATATTACATTTTTAAAAACTGCATCATAAAAAGTTCAAATAAGTCATTGTGCTAGTGGTATAAAACATCTGCACTGACTGTATGAGAGGCCTGATAGATCAGGCATTGTATATTAAAGTTTTTAAATTAAAACTGTCATGTGCAAGGCAAATATTTTTTAATAATGAGGCCTGGTGTAACAGGCAGAGTTATTAACGTTTACATAAGTTATCACACTGAAAAAACTATGTTACTGTTATGCACCAACCAAATAATTTGTCAGATTGCAATTTAAGTAAGACCAAATGACATACTTGGTGCTGCTGAAGGTGGTGCAGGATAGCTGTTCCTGTGGCCAAGGTGAGCATGATGCCTGGTGCAACAGGCAACATTTTTAAACTTTACATAAATTGTTTCATTGAAACAATGTATATTACTACTAGCATGCAGAGGTGGACATTTTTATCTGTTACTGTGGCATGCTGAGTGAACCCATCAATTACCTCTTCTGCATTCGGAAAACTAATAGTTTTCTTCTACAGAAAATCACATATGCAGTGGCCACAGAATGATGTACCACCACAACCCCAGTACATCTTACCTCTTAGGTACCTAGTACCTTAGATGAACATTAGATTTGGATATAGCAGCCACACTAGGTAAGGCCTGAAAAATTGAGCAGTTACCTGGCTAAATATTAAAAATAGCAGCCACACTAGGTTAGGCCTGAAAAAAATGAGCAGTTACCTGCCTAAACATTTGAAAAAAACAGCCACATTAGGTGAGGCCAGTAAAATTGAGCAATTTGCTGCTGAATAACTATTTGACTTGCAGCCTCTGTATGAGACAGAGGCCAGAAAACTAAGCTATTAATTGCTGAAGAAATATTTGAATGTCAGGCTCATGCGCCATGCACCAGGGCCTGCTTTAATTGGCTTTACCCAGGGGGGGTAAAGCCAATTAAAGCAGGACCAAAAAACATACTTGGTGGTGATGGAAGGGCAGGATAGGTGTGCCTGTGGCCAAGCTGGACATGAGGCATGGAGTAACTGGCATGTATCAGGGATATATAAATATATATATATATATATATATATATATATATATATATATATATATCACCTTCAGCAGCAAATATCCCTGTTCTTGCAGGTGGGGAAGTGTTACTGGCACCACTTTGGGTGGAAATGGCAATCCAATTCAGTTGGTGGGGCTGTGGTGGTGGAGGATGAGGAGAGTGCAGGTTCCCATATGCAGTGTTGCTTCTTTACAGAGCCCCCCATATCATGTACCATGTGGGCTGGTATAGCTTATTATGGCGGAGCCCCATACAGGTTGACTTAACCATCCTGGCTATACCAGCCTGTATGGGTGAGAGTTGATTAAAGAAAGCTGTGGGGGGGTGGGGGGGTTGTGTTATATTGAAAAAAAATGGTGGAATCTAGGAGCCCCCTTTAATGAAAGGACCTTCAGATGTCCATTCACTTCCAGGTAAATGGTTATAGAGGGTCACTTTTGATCCTTTACCTATTGAGTCTAGCCTAAGGAGAATGATTCTCACTATGTCCACCTAGTACACCAATGGGGTGCCCCGATGGAAGCTAAAAAGACGGTTTGGCCAGGGATCAATTGTTCTCTATCACCAGTCAGGAGGGGAGGAAATCGGTGGCAGCAGTCCTGGCAGGTCTGGCAGTTCAGTTCAAACCAGCATGAAGCTTTGTGGACCAACAGTGCCAGGATGTAGCAGCAAGTGCCTGGTAAGTGGTGGGGAGCTTTTTGGCTCTAGTGGCCGTGCATCAGATCTCCCAAGGGAGTGAGGCAACAGTGCTGTGGTGCTGAAGGGCAACTCCATAGCACAAAACCCAGCTCCCCATTACCCGCACTTAGGAGCAATGCTTAGCAAATAGCTATTATTCATTTGAGGGAGGCTCTTCTCGTTTGGACATCGCTCAGGTGAAGCCGGCAATAGAATTTTCTGGTAAACAATTTTCAAGCCCACACATTTCAAGCTTCTTATCAACACCAATTACATATGGCCTCCTGTGTCCACATGAGGAAGTGGGACTTTGAAGTGTTCTAAATTTAGCAAACATAACTAAACAAAGTATTTTTCAATTTGAAAAGTTCCACTTAGGTGTTGTTTACATCAGCAAACGGAGGTAGCTTTGTATTATACTGTAACACATGGACGGCCTCCACAAGTGATATTCTTTGTAGTGCAGACTCAATCATTTACTACATTTACAGACTCAATCATTTACAATTGCAAAAATGCATATAGCTGTACAATAACACACTGCACAGCATCACAGCGCTTTCATGTGAATATCGGAAACAGGTCATCTATTCAATATAAAGTATCCTTTAAGTGAGTCAATTTAATACGGTAAAGGTACAGTATGTGCAGAATATGTGATCCCCATTTTAACCCCCCAAAATATAAAAATGTATCTATTACTGACATAACCTTTTAATATAATAACCTTATTATAATCACCTTGGCTTACATTCCATTTTACTCTGGCCATTATGCATATTGTGTAAACTATATGGTTTATGCTGCCCCCACTGTGTATTTTATTACTTTCAAAACTAAACTTTTCAGCTTTCATTCTATTTATGTTTTTCACCTGATCTGCACTTGGTTATTGCAGCAGTTTGTCCCTGCATTGTTGTGTTGTATTATTGGTTATCTGAAAGGATAGCAGCCCATTACAGAGGATGAAGCCATAATAGTGTAGTACGACTGGGAATTCATTAACACTAATTACTTTTAGCACTTTCAAAAAAATGCCAGAAAACTGAATTTGTTTTGGATAATGTGATTAATGAAGCGTAACAAAAAATCTGTAGGAACTAAGTGCATTTTTCATTGTAGAGCCTTAATATTGACTAGTGAATAATTTCATCAATAGTCAATGATTTTCTGCATTAAAGACATATTGAAGAGCATTATTGTGCTGCTTTTATGGCCATAGGCCTTTAGCTAATAAACATTCATTCTTTTTACACAAGAACAATTTGATTCTTCAAGTAAATATGCACCTGTTCGGTATACATGTTTATTGTTTTTGTACATGTATATTACAAATTAAAGTTTAAATGTTATAATGTATTATTATAGTCATTTTATAGTTAAAGGACAACCGAGGTGACATGTGACATGATGAGATAGACATGGGTATGTACAGTGCCAAGCACACAAATAACTAGACTGTGTTCCTTTTTTTCTTACTATGCCTGAAAGAGTTAAACATCAGGTATGCAAGTGACAGTTTCTGTCCTGGTCGGGAGCGGGTCGGACTGGGTCAGACATAAGCCTCACTGATAAGTAATTACAGCCATAAAATACTTTCCTGTCAGCAACTGGCCTCTGAGAGCAGGAAAGGGATAAAAAGGGTCAATAATTCATAGATTTGAGCTCTAGTATACTTCAATGACGGTGTCATTGAGCAGATACAATGAAACAATAAAATCTTAAAACTAGAATTACGCCGTGGGTAGTGGCAGGCGGCGGCAATCAAGGTAGACACTCAGCTAGCAAAGTGCTAGCTGCGTGTATTAAAAAAAAATTATGAAAATCTGCCCACCAGGGCCTGAGCAGCGCCCTCCGGCGGTAATGGACGAGCCAAGCTCGTCATTACCGTCAAGGAGGTAAATGATAAGTGTGGTGTTGTGTTTTAACAGTGCATATAACAAAGAATTATACACGCTTCCGTTTATATTCACCAAACTCTTTAAAACTGAACATGTGCAAGTTATTTACCTCTTTAATGTAAACTTGAAACAAATGAAAGGTTGACTTTCGCTAACCTTTGGCTTCTTCCAGCCCTACGTAGTCTATTGGGTCCCTAGATGTCCTCCCGGTCCCCTCTGTTGTTCTGCAGTCAGTCTGCACGCCTGCTGGGTCATGGTGTACTGCACATGCACTGTCCTTGCTGCACTCCTCCTGTCAAGCTGGGGGTGGGCTGTCGGAAAGATGGTGGTGGTGGCCACAGAGCTTCTGAACACTTTGGGGGGAAAAAACATGGCAGTTTTGAGGGGTGGGGCAGAGCTTTACAAGTCTATTGATATAGAGGTGAGCACTGGAGTTATTATTCTTTTTGCTTACTGATCTTGGCAGAACAAAGCTGTACATTAATTGTTTTACGTTTTTGAATATTGGTACTCTTTCACAGCATATCCTGTGCCGATACGCTGTGCCCATCACAAGGTCTATTGCTCTGTTCTCACTATGCACTATTGTGCATCAAGTTCACCGTTGCTACCACTGCTTGTGTTCACTACTGCCACCACCACTAGTGACAAGTGCTGCAATATTGATAGGAGCCATGACAAAAGCATAATCAACTGCTGGGCTCCCCATTGGATTAAAAGAAGTCAATAGGAATCCTCACACTACTAAGAGGATCATTTGTAATGGTCATCTCAGTGGTGGACCAATCAGAGTCATCCCTGATAGGAAGGTTTCCTATTGGTCTGTTTCAAACCAGTGGGGAAACCCAGTGGTTTATGCTTCTACTGGCGCTTTCATACTTATTGCAGTGCTTGCCCCTGGTGGCCGCAGTGAACCCAAGTGGCAGCAATTCAGTTAGAATTGATTCTGCATGAAAATATTTTCACTCTTCATTTTTTTTTAGTTAACTGTTAGAAGGTACAACCTTTGCTTATTTCTCTACCAATATATATATTTCTTAACTAACACAGTTCAAAAATAGTTTTCTTCTGGCACTACCACTATTTTGGAAACTTTTTCTAGCCATTAGCCAATTGTTACTTTTTAAGTATTAAAATTAATGACGCTTTAGTGGCTTAATTAAGGGAAAAGTGTATTATTTACAAAAATAAATTTCAGCCCACAATTTGCTCATTTGCTCAATGTATTTTAATGCAGTTATAATACAGTTATATTATAATGGAGTTATAATACATTTCTAATTTACTCACATGAGAATATCTGAGAAATTGTCTAGTCAACTAGTTTAAATATAGATAGGTACTCTTTGATCGCTTGCACTAACATATCATTCCACTGAATTCTTTTTAGGATTTGATTCATGAACTGTTGCCCAGAGCTCCTACATTTCAATAAAAATCCCATCATCTTTTTTCATAAAAACATCACTTGTAGTGGAGCGTATTATGTCAGCATAATTGCAGCGATATAGTTGTGAGACAGTTGGCTCAGTCCCCGTTTTCAGGCAGCTGAGCACTCCTGTCCAGGAAATTAGATAGCCCTGTAACTCAGCCATATTTTACTAGGTTCCTCAAGGATCTTAAATATTATTTTTTTTAAGTAAAAAAAGACAAACTTCTTAAAAGTTTAACTGTTTGCCTTGTGTTGTGCAGGGTACGTGTTACTAAACTTGTAGTATTATTTTATAGTTTATCTGGCCATTGCTAGTAAATTGATGGGAGTAAAGCTGGCACTAGAGAAATTGATGGGAGTAAAGCTGGCACTAGAGGGATGAGGGATATGCAAACATGGTCTTACTGCCTGAGTATATTTTAAGCAGATACTATGGACATAAACATGCCTAGTATGATTGCTTACCAGAGAGCAATGTTCATTGCTGTTCACATCCTGATTAGTGATGATCATAATATTTTATGATATTACGAACGCGGCTGACGTAATTGGTTTTTCATGTCAATTGCAAAAAACATTCACACAAACCAGAAACAATTGGGAACAAGTCAAAAAAGGATTTTTAAAAATTCAAAGAAAAAAATGTTTTTTAACCACTTGAGCCCCAGGGGTTTATACCTCCCTAGTGACCAGGCCATTTTTTACAATTTGGCAGTCGGCACGTCACAACTTTATTGGCTTGTTGCTCGGTCATACAACTTAACACCCAAATGACGTTTACCTCCTTTTTTTTCCCTCTCAAATAGAGCTTTCTATTTGGTGGTATTTCATTGTTGCTGCTATTTTTTTTTTTAATTAATAAAACAAAATTTTTGCAAAAAAAAAAAATTCTTTTCCATCCTCCTCAAATTGGCCCTACACTATATATGCATAGACATATGCCTATGGTAGGGTTTCGATTTTGAGCCCCTCCAAGGGACAATTAAATGACAAAACTATACTCTGCACAGCGCTGCGTAAGATGACGGCGCTATATAAATATTTAAATAAGTAATTACTAAAAAAAACTGCATGCCAGCACTGATCAGCAGCTGGCAGACTGATTGCTGGGGTCCGCAGTGCATAGTGAGGGGAGCTCGTGCCTCGCTAGATGACATCAATAGGCATCCAGGAGGCATGAGAGAGCCGCTCTCCCACCACCACCCTGCATTAGGCGGACAGGAAGCGGTTAAACTCAATAGAATTACATTTTGCTGCACTATACTTTTAAAGTGAACCTTAACTGAAAACAAAAAGTAAGTTTCACTTACCTGGAGCTTTGACCAGCCCCCTGTGTCATCACACTGAGTTTAAAAAAACGTAACAAATTTCATGCAAAATTAAAAAATTACGAATTTAGATTCAAAATTACAATTATGTGAAATGAGAGCTCAACACTAATCCTGAGGTTGCAAAGAAGCCCAAAGTATTCAACATGTTGGTATTTTTTAATCATCAAAAATGTTTTGGGACTCCTAATATTCCAATACAACCAATTGGCTCATGCATTGAAGCAACAAAAATGTTCTACTGATTTTCAGTTGTCCCCCACCCCTATATTTAATTTGACTGGTCAAACTACATCCAGAAGTGGTTTCATCTCTTCTTATTATGCATACCTTCTAAATATATTTTTGGAAAAAATATCCTATTAAGCGTTTTAAGGGCTGGATGCATGATCTTGGAGATTTGAGTGAGGAAGAATGGGGAGACATTCTTCAAGCTATTCCCTTGGTGTCTACTAATGCAACACAAAAATTATCTCAGCTTAAAGTAGAATATAACCCAGAATTTCTTCTTTGATCTAATACATTATTCTCACCATATTATATACAAAGAGCATTATTTTTTTTTACTAGAACATCATTCAAAGGGTTAAACACAGGCTTTAGAAGCTTCAGTTCCTGCACAGCCTGCTGCATCCGAATGTTAAACAATGTTATCTTGTGTTTACTTAAATGTATCAAGTAAGGAATGTGACACAGTCTCTGACTGTGGAGAAGCTCCCGGAGACAGACAGAGGCCTGGTGCACACCAAAAACCGCTAGCAGATCCGCAAAATGCTAGCAGATTTTGAAACGCTTTTTCTTCTTTCTCTGTAGCGTTTCAGCTAGCATTTTGTGGTTTTGTGTAGCATTTTTGGTGTAGTAGATTTCATGTATTGTTACAGTAAAGCTGTTACTGACAGCTACTGTAACAAAAAACGCCTGGCAAACCGCTCTGAAGTGCCGTTTTTCAGAGCGGTTTGCGTTTTTCCTATACTTAACATTGAGGCAGAAACGCATCCGCAATCCAAAATCTGCAGCAGCCCGGGAGTATGCGTTGCTGCAAAACGCCTCCCGCTCTGGTGTACACCAGCCCATTGAAATACATTACCCTAACGGATCCGCACCCGCAAGCGGATCGCAAACCGCAGCCGAACCGCTCTGGTGTGCACTAGGCCAAAGAGTCAAGGCATGTCTGCCTGCCTGAATGAATGAATACAAGCAGTTATTAATAAAATGTAAAGTCAGCTCACAAAGCAAAAAACTGTACTTTTGGGAAGCTATAACTTATAAATGAATAATAATACTTGTGCACAAATGCAAATATGATAACCGTATGGCATATAAAAAATAGGAAAACATGTTTTTATTAAATATTATGTCCAGATTTTAAACCGCTTTAGTATAGTGCATAGGAACTGATTGACTCCAAAAAGGTTGTATGCGATGGGTCGGAGTGATGACCCTATATGTGCTTGATGCTGTAGAGACTATCATGACCTTTTGGACATGTTCTGGAAATGCCCCAAATTGCATAGGTCCTGGAACGAGGTTATAGGCGCATTAGATACTGTGACTGGTTCTGCCATCCCAAGAATGGCTAAGTGTGTTTTGGGCTTGATCTCAAACTTGGATATGGCAGAACATGTTCACATTTTGGTCCCATGGGCTGTGTTCCAAGCTAGGAAATTGATTTTATTATTTTGGAAACAGCCAACCTTTCCTATAGCTAATGATTGGTTGTCACACATAAACACTTATTTAAAAATTAAAAAAAAATATGCTCACAGAGGGGCTCCTCACAAATTCTAAAAGATATGGGCTCCCAAGCTCAATACCCCTGGGCTCACAGAACTTGACTTGGTTAGAGGTAGATTATTTACTGGTACACACTAACTTTGAGGTCTGAGAATGTCCTGCAGCGTTAGCAATATACTATGCTTGCTAAGATCCAGTATATAGGACTACAGGGTGTATGAAGCCATGTTACATTTTTATTATTGCTACAGGTTTTTTTTTAGCGTAGTATACTTCTTTGTTGGCACACTGCTGCACTTTATATTTTGGCATATGCTTGTTATAACAATGCTGTTTTTCACATAAAGGCTGATTTTCCCACACTTGATTTCATATGTGGAATCAAAGCCTATTAAAATCAATTGGCTGCGTCTGAATTGCTTGTTCTCCCTAAGAAATAGTGCCGGCTGCCGTTTTCCACGATCCGCATCCGAATCCATAAAGCCGTTCATGGTTATAGTCTTTCAACTGTGGCTTCCCAACAACCCAGTGGAAATCACAAAGTGGAAAGAGAAATGCTCCACCTATGTATTTAGAGAGTTTAGCCTGTCTAATTCCCGCTCTTCTGTAACTGATCACCACTGTAATTTGATCTCTCAGCTGTGTCAGCTCAGGAATCTCCTCTGCCAATGGCAGAGCAACTAATTTGTAAACACAGGATGTTAACAGGATGTCTGCTTACATGAAAGTAGGAAGTAGAGACACTGCAGAATGATTACAGGATTTGTATCAGCTGTAACAAAGAAACATCATTCTTTAAAGGTTATTATGCTGTTGCACATCTTTTAGTGCAGAGAGGAAGTTCTGAATTCAGGTCCGCTGTAAACTCCGTCCTTTCATGCCGGAGTATCTTCTTGTCTTCTTCATCATGGCTGGAGATCTTATTTAAGAAGAGGAGTGTTCATATAAACAGTGAGCATGATTCCTGATCAAAACGAGTACAACTAAGAGATGTGGAACACAATGAAACTATGAGCCTAATCAATGAAGTTCCCATTGCTTGGATTTCCTGAATTGTCCCCCAGCTTTGCTGTTTGGTTTTTCTACAAGAAATAGTCTGCAATGCCATACTTCACTGTATATTTTCTCCATGATATATTTATGAACTCAATGTTATATATGTATTATTGGAAGGTTTAAAGCCTTTCATCATTTTCAACAGTCTACATCTTTGTGGGTTTTAATGGTGTTCGTAATTTATGTATGTAGGATAAATCTTTCTAACCAGCTGTGCAAGTGTGCACATAGGACCTGTAAATGAAGAATAGCTAATGGAGGTTTTATATGTTTGTGCTGTTTTATTTATGATCTAGCATTTCAGCTAAATGTTTGTTTTGTTCTGGTCTAAAGTACACAGGAGAGGGAGGGGGTTAATTACAGTACCTTGAGATTTATCTGTTGTTTAAAAAAAATCACCTTATTTTTGACATAGTGGGCTTAATTTGCAAGAGTAACATGCGGTGAAGTTAACTGCGTTTACTTTAAAGCGGACCTGAACTCAGAACTTCCTCTCAGCTCCGAAGCATAAGCAACAGCATAATAACCTTCAAAGAAAAACATTTCTTTTTTACAGCTGATACAAAGCCTTCAATAAATCTGCAGTGTTTCTACTTCCAGCTTTCGTGGGAGCAGACCTATTGTTAACATCCTGTACTTTTCTGCCGTATCTGCCATGGCAGTCAGCTGACACAGGGGAGAGATTACATTACAATTTGTGATTAGACACAGATGAGGGGGATTAGACAGGCTAAACTCTCTAAATACATACAGGGTGCATTTCTCTATGTTTTCCTTTTGTCCTGTGCTAGAATTCAGGTCCACTTTAAGGGATTAGTGAATTTATATTATAACTATATCAAACACACTCCCAATTACCCCTTGATCTTTAAGGCATTCATGATGTGTTGATGATTTTATTCCCCAATCTGAGAGCCAATTTTTACACATTCCAGCAGTGTGTACCTATATCCAGCAGAAATATTTGTTGATGCTGCCTGTCAGTATGATCATTTCCACAGGGGAGGTTACCAACTACACTGATTCCTAGGTTGCTGTCACTTACAAAAGTATTTGAAAGCTGACAGACCTGACAGATTTTGGACTAGTCCATCTTCTCATGGGAGGCTTTCAGTAGTTCCTTTATTCTTTACAAAAGTACTCCCTGGAAAGGATCTTTACAAAGATGTTGACCAGTTACACTGTACACTATTTTGGCACTTGAAAATCTCCATTTTTATGTGTATGTATTTTATAGTTTTTCGGGATAGTTGTCTTTAAAAAAAATATCACTTAGTGTGGAAGAAATGGCACTTAACACAATAAGCCCATCATGCTGCCCTCTTAACCTGACACAGTATATTGTGACCTGTCCAAAAAGTACAATTCCATACATTACAACCAAAACCAAACACCCCACCTACTCTGCTTAGCATAATGTGGATTAGATTGTGAGCCCCTCTGAGGGACAGTGACAGGACAATATACTTTGTACAGCGCTGCAGAAGATGTAGATGTATATTAAATAACAATAATGTGTAATATTTGTCATTTGTGTAATGCGTACAATTTGTATATCCTATCACTGGTTCAATATCTGACCTGGAAAATGCATACTGAAAATCCATTTTTATCTGTATACTTTTTGCATGCTGTGCTAAAAATGTTTGCAAACAATTTTTTGTAATAAACTTTGTCTTGATGTTTTTTAAAAATCATAAAAATGTTACTTTAAACTGGGACAAACAGAACCTTGCTGAAAAAGTCAGCATTGGTGTCTTACTGCACAGGCCTATATCTCAGGAAATACTGATTATTACGGCTGGCAATTTTTAGTGGAAATGGTCTCTGATCTCATTTGTCATCATATATACAACTTATATCGCTCACATTTGTGACTGGTTTGGTTTGAATTATAAACAGAATAACTGCAAGGGTCCAGATACTGATAAAATAATGTTTAGAAACATATCTACCAATACTAAGCAAGGTAAATATTGAATGTCAGAGCTGGATGTAATATGTATTGCTCTAGCTGTTCCTGGCCTCTACTGCCAAAAGGGATAATGCCATCCTTTGTCTCCTGTAAAAAGTACATTACTGGCCTCTGGCATCAGTAAATGTGCACTGCTAAAGTATATCTTCAATTACAGAAATGGGACAGTATTATTTCCCCTATGCCCAGGCAGAGATTTAAGATCTATTAATAATAGAAATATATTTTGATGCACACAAATTTGTACAAGTGCTTTTCCTACACCTACCTGATTCTGATTACCGTACTTGTTTTCATTGGGTTAAGTCAGAATAATTGTTATTTTATTTGTATAAACAATTATTTTTACTCACTTGTAAGTATTCTTTATTCACCTGAAAATTTAATACATTTCCAGAGCTCAGTTACATGGCTCATTTGCCAAAAGGAATTTGTAAAAAGGCAAACAATCGATGGGGGGGATTAGGACACTCTACTATGTCAACAGCTGTGTTGAATTCAGTCCAGTTTCCTAAACAGTGTATAGAAGGAATGTTCAATAGGTCATTAGTTCTGCATCCTTTTCAGCTAAGCAAAGCAGAATGTGGATTCTAAACAGCAGCACTGACAGTCTGATGCACTCTTTATATTATAAGTTTGTTCTCACTTCAGGTTTACTTTTAAAGAGACCCTGTACTGAAAAAAACATCCCCTGTGGATACTTGCCTTTGGAGGGGGAAGCCTTAGAGTCCCAATGAGGCTTCCCCTCCCCTGTAGCTGCAGGCAATCCAGCGCTGGCTCCACCGAAGCGTCCTGCAATCCTGGCTCGACAAGCCTGACAAGCTGGATTTATTTACCTTCCCTGGCTCCAGCGGGGGACGATGTTGTGGCTCTCAGCGTGGAAACAGAAATAGCCGATCTCTGGCGGGTCTGCTATACTATGAAGGCGCAGGTGACTTGCGCCTGCGCAGTAGAGCGGCCCGACAGCAGTCGGCTATTTCTGCCTATCTCCGAGCGGAGAGCCAATACTGCACCTGCGTGGAGTCGGGAAGGTAGATATTTACATCCCCGCTGTTTGGGGGGGGATAACGCAGCACAGCGAGATCGCTTTGGGACACAGGAGGACGGGGAAGCCTCGGTAGGATCTGGAAGCTTCCCCCACCCGAGGTGAGTACCCACAGGGGAACTTTTTCTCATTACAGGTTTTCTTTAAGTTTAGGTAAAATTTGCATACGCAGGGGTGTACCTAACTATACTTTGCTGGGCCGCACAGAAAAAATCTGCTCTCTGCCCCCCAAGTCACTATCCCCCTGGAGTCACATTATTAGTCACAGACCATAGTGTTGCTGCAAAGCAATGCATCTTAGTGCCAATCATTTTTGGCAATTAAGATGTTATAAGTGCTGTTGATGTCAATTATTGAGTTAAGATAGTGCTAAGTTAATTAGAAGCTAAAGAAAGTGATAGATATATGCTGTAGAGTCGTGGTTAGGGTTGGGGTCATAGAAAGTTGACAGGTAATATAATAGGTACACACTTTGAAATTTTCTAGCAGATTTATTGTCAGATTGATTATTTCCAGCATGCCCGATCTGATTTCCGATTGATTTCTGATCATTTTCTGATCGATTTCCATAGAAGTGAACGGAAAATGGACAGAAAACGATGTTGAAAAACCATGTTGAAAATAATCGATCTGACAATAAATCTGCCAGAAAATCTCATAGTGTGTACCTAGCATAAGACTCAAAGGGGATGGTTCACAAAGTTTACTTATTTTTCACCTTAACCTCCTCGGCTATTGCCGCTCGGGAGACTGTTAGACACGAAATCGCCATCTAATTACATGTACAGCGCTGCGATCAGGAGCAGCGCTGTACTGGGGACAGCCGTGTGCCACGGCTGTCCCCCTGGGGGACAAGAGAGCGATCGGCTCTCATAGGGTGAAGCCTATGAGAGCCGATCACCGTGATTGGCTGCCTGCAGGGAGGGAGGAAAAAAAGAATATAAAAAAAAAATGGGTAAATTTAATTAAAAAAAGAAACATAAATATTTATAAAAAAACAAACAAACAAACACTGTTGGTGGAGGGAAGGGGGGGAGGGGGGGGGATCACTCGTGTGCTGTGTTGTGCGGCCCTGCAGCTTGGCCTTAAAGCTGCAGTGGCCATTTTAGTAAAAATGTGCCTGGTCTTTAGGGGGGTTTACCACTGTGGTCCTCAAGTGGTTAAAGGAATACTATCGATTAACATGTTTTCAACTTCAATTGAGATAGGTAATGTTTGGGAAGTGCTGCTAAGTACTGGTGCATACATTTGAATTCTTAACTCTTTGTTTACTGTTATCTACCTGTTAACTTCCTTTCACACTTTTCTGATGACAATTCTGACGGCAGACTGAGCCATGAGGGGAGGGGGAATTCCCTCACAGTGCATCTGTTAATTCTGTGTGTGTGAGAGAGGAAGCTCTGCCTGTCTCTGACTGAGCTCTCTGCAGAGAGCAGAGGAAATGTATCTTATGTGCAACATAAACATTTGTAATTGTGTGTGTGAAACACAGACACCTGACAGGCTTTTAATATAACTCTGCTTCAATATTACACTGTTCTTAGCACGTCGTACTGCAGAGATTCACCTATGCAAACAAGACATTCCAAACATAGCTAAAATCTACACACAATGAATTACAGCTTTATGCTCTGATATTTAACAGGAAAAGTAGGAAAATGTTTACACAGCTACTTAGACATTACAATGTCATTTTAGAACACTTGGTTTAATAGTGTTCCTTTAAGAGTAAGGAGAGCGTATGCCTGAGATGAACAATAATGCATGAGATAAACAAATAAGGAAATATAATTCATAGGATAAACATTTAGGGAGAGATTAACCATAAGTTAAGTCAGATAAGGATCCACATGCAATTCACTTTTTCACCTGAGTTTTCTTCTAGGTGATATTTTCATAACTTGTAAATAAATTGCATTTTTAATCAGTGGCAAGCAAGAAAATACTCAAAATAATTTTGATAATAGTTTTTTAACTACTTTTTGGTACTTTTTCAATTCCAAAATGCTGAAAACTTATTTTAAATACAAGATGAAAAATTATATCCTAGGAGAAAACTCAGGAGAAAAGGTGAATTGCATATGGGCCCAGGAGAGCTAAATCATGAGTTATGTCATTTAAGGAGAGATAAATTGTGAGTTAATAAATAAAGTGAGATAATTCAACAGAAAAGCTTTGTGAATCAGACCCAAATACAGGTTAATGTTAAGGTGACAGGGTTAGTTAAAAACAGCTGGTTAGTGCTTTTCATGAAGATGAAGTAATATTCATCCTATGTACACACTCAAAACCATTGTTTGTGATTCAGAATCAGAACTCCAGTTCAGTTGGCTAAATGGGGCCTTATTCCTACAGATTTTCACTGTAAGGGATGCCAGCAGCCAGCTGATCAAGCCCACTGCTGGTGGCACTTTCAACTAGTCTCGGAATTTTGGGGAGTCTGTTTCACACTTGCATCTGATGTCATGGGAGTGTTCTTCCACAAGCCTCTCCCTTCTTTGAATAAATATTACAACTGTCTTTTAGGCCACCTACGTAACACAACTGAAACGTTATTGGCCACAACTTGGAGTTTAGCTCCACCTTCTCGAGATGATCCAATTAATTAAGTCCAGACAACCTCTTGTATAATATGGAAACAATGACCTCTTCTCTAAAGGGGCCCATACACCTAACGATTTTCCCGCCGAAATATGGCCGTTTCGATCACAGTGATCGAAACGGCCGTGAAATCACAGCGCGCACCGCTGACAGAACGATGAATTACCATCCGAAATCCATCGTTCCCGTCGACTCCCATCGATCCATCCGTGCGGAAGATTTTTCTTGATCGCCGGCGGGTCGGGAGTGCGTCGATAGCGGCGTTCGAATGCCCGACGACCGACGCAATACAACGGAGATACATTACCTGCTCCACCGGCGCGAGTCCCCGCTGTCACCGCTTTCACCTCCCGGCTGGCATCTTTTCTGCATCATGACATCCAACATAACTTCCTGTGTCACTGCAGTGACAGCGGAAGTACAAATAGAGGGCGCTCTATTTGAACTTCCGCTGTCACTGGAGTGACAGAAAGTTATACGCGGATGCCGGATGTGTGATGCAGAAGGTGATGGGAATAGATGCCAGCCGGGAGCCGATGCAGAGAAGATGCCGGGACCAGGCGGAGAAGAAGACAGCGGTGGACCAGGGGACTCGCGTTGGCCGGAACAGGTAATGTATGCAGGGGGGGGGGGGGGGGCGGCAGCAGCGGCAGCTCCACAGATTGTGATCGGTTTCAGGCTGAAATCGATTCACAATCTGTTTGCAGTAAGGTGGCCATACGATCCCTCTCTGATCAGATTTGATCAGAGAGGGATCTATCTTTTGGTCATATCTGATGGCAAATCGACCAGTGTATGGCCACCTTAACCACTTCCCGACCGCCGTATATACAAATGGCGGCCGGGAAGTGCACCCCGCAAGGACCGCTGTATAGACAAACGGCGGCGGTCCTTGTAGGGGCATGGGCGGAGCGATTGCGTCATCAGTGACGCGATCCTCCGCCTCCGCCTGGCGCCGCTCACCCGCCGCAACATCCCGCCGGCCATACGGAAGCGCCGGCGGGATGTTAACCCGACGATCGCCGCATACAAAGTGTATAATACACTTTGTAATGTTTACAAAGTGTATTATACAGGCTGCCTCCTACCCTGGTGGTCCCAGTGTCCGAGGGACCACCAGGGCAGGCTGCAGCCACACTAGTCTGCACCAAGCACACTGATTTCCCCCCCCCCCTGCCCCAGATCGCCCACAGCACCCATCAGACCCCCCCTGCCCACCCCCCAGACCCCTGTTTGCACCCAATCACCCCCCTAATCACCCATCAATCACTCCCTGTCACTAACTGTCAACGCTATTTTTTTTTATCCCCCCCCTGCCCCCTGCTCACGCCTGATCATCCCCCCACCCCTCAGATTCTCCCCAGACCCCCCCCCAGACCCCCCCACCCCATGTACTGTATGCATCTATCCCCCCTGATCACCTGTCAATCACCTGTCAATCACCTGTCAATCACCCATCAATCACCCCCTGTCACTGCCACCCATCAATCAGCCCCTAACCTGCCCCTTGCGGGCAATCTGATCACCCACCCACACCAATAGATCGCCCGCAGATCCGACATCAGATCACCACCCAAGTGCAGCGTTTACATCTATTCTCTCCTCTAAACACCCACTAATTACCCATCAATCACCCATCAATCACCCCCTATCACCACCTGTCACTGTTACCCATCAGATCAGACCCTAATCTGCCCCTTGCGGGCACCCAATCACCCGCCTACACGCTCAGATTGCCCTCAGACCCCCCCTTATCAATTCGCCAGGGCATTATTTACATCTGTCCTTCCCTGTAATAACCCACTGATCACCTGTCAATCACCCATCAATCACCCCCTGTCACTGCCACCCATCAATCACCCCCTGTCACTGCCACCCATCAATCAGCCCCTAACCTGCCCCTTGCGGGCAATCTGATCACCCACCCACACCAATAGATCGCCCGCAGATCCGACATCAGATCACCACCCAAGCGCAGTGTTTACATCTATTCTCTCCTCTAAACACCCACTAATTACCCATCAATCACCCATCAATCATCCCCTATCACCACCTGTCACTGTTACCCATCAGATCAGACCCTAATCTGCCCCTTGCAGGCACCCAATCACCCGCCTACACGCTCAGATTGCCCTCAGACCCCCCCTTATCAATTCGCCAGGGCATTATTTACATCTGTCCTTCCCTGTAATAACCCACTGATCACCTGTCAATCACCCATCAATCCCCCCCTGTCACTGCCACCCATCAATCACCCCCTGTCACTGCCACCCATCAATCAGCCCCTAACCTGCCCCTTGCGGGCAATCTGATCACCCACCCACACCAATAGATCGCCCGCAGATCCGACATCAGATCACCTCCCAAGTGCAGTGTTTACATCTCTTCTCTCCTCTAAACACCCACTAATTACCCATCAATCACCCATCAATCACCCCCTATCACCACCTGTCACTGTTACCCATCAGATCAGACCCTAATCTGCCCCTTGCGGGCACCCAATCACCCGCCTACACGCTCAGATTGCCCTCAGACCCCCCCTTATCAATTCGCCAGTGCAATATTTACATCTGTTCTCCCCTGTAATAACCCACTGATTACCTGTCAATCACCTGTCAATCACCTATCAATCACCCCCTGTCACTGCCACCCATCAATCACCCCCTGTCACTGCCACCCATCAATCACACCCTGTCACTGCCACCCATCAATCACCCGCTGTCACTGCCACCCATCAATCAGCCCCTAACCTGCCCCTTGTGGGCAATCTGATCACCCACACCAATAGATCGCCTGCAGATCCGACGTCCGATCACCTCCCAAGTGCAGTGTTTACATCTGTTCTCTACCCTAAACACCCACTAATTACCCATCAATCACCCTCTGTCACTGCTACCTATCAGATTAGACCCCTATCTGCCCCTAGGGCACTCAATCACCCGCCCACACCCTCAGAATGCTCTCAGACCCCAGCCCTGATCACCTCGCCAGTGCATTGCTTGCATCTATTCCCCCCTCTAATCACACCTTGAGACACCCATCAATCACCTCCTGTCACCCCCTAACACACCTACCCATCAGATCAGGCCCTAATTTGCCCCGTGTGGGCTCCTGATCACTCGGCCAAACCCTCAGACCCCCTTCCAATCACCTCCCCAGTGCATTGATTGCATCTATTTTCCCCTCTAACCACCCCTTGAGACACCCATCAATCACCTCCTGTCACCCCCCTAGCACTCCTATCCATCAGATCAGGCCCAATACAACCTGCCATCTAAAAGGCCACCCTGCTTATGACCAGTTCCACAAAATTCGCCCCCTCATAGACCACCTGTCATCAAAATTTGCAGATGCTTATACCCCGGAACAGTCATTTTGAGACATTTGGTTTCCAGACTACTCACGGCTTTGGGCCCGTAAAATGCCAGGGCGGTATAGAAACCCCACAAGTGACCCCATTTTAGAAAAAAAGACACCCCAAGGTATTCTGTTAGGTGTATGACGAGTTCATAGAAGATTTTATTTTTTGTCAAAAGTTAGCGGAAATTGATTTTTATTGTTTTTTTTTCACAAAGTGTAATTTTTCACTAGCTTGTGACAAAAAATAAAATCTTCTATGAACTCGCCATACACCTAACGGAATACCTTGGGGTGTCTTCTTTCTAAAATGGGGTCATTTGTGGGGTTCCTATACTGCCCTGGCATTTTAGGGGCCCTAAACCGCGAGGAGTAGTCTAGAAAACAAATGCCTCAAAATGACCTGTGAATAGGACGTTGGGCCCCTTAGCGCACCTAGGCTGCAAAATAAGCGTCACACATGTGGTACCGCCGTACTCAGGAAAAGAAGTATAATGTGTTTTGGGGTGTATTTTTACACATACCCATGCTGGGTGGGAGAAATTTCTATGTAAATGGACAATTGTGTGTAAAAAACATCAAACAATTGTCATTTACAGAGATATTTCTCCCACTTAGCATGGGTATGTGTAAAAATACACCCCAAAACACATTATACTACTTCTCCTGAGTACGGCGGTACCACATATGTGGCACTTTTTTACACCCTAAGTACTCTAAGGGGCCCAAAGTCCAATGAGTACCTTTAGGATTTCACAGGTCATTTTGCAACATTTGGTTTCAAGACTACTCCTCACGGTTTAGGGCCCCTAAAATGCCAGGGCAGTATAGGAACCCCACAAATGACCCCATTCTAGAAAGAAGACACCCAAAGGTATTCCGTTAGGAGTATGGTGAGTTCATAGAAGATTTTATTTTTTGTCCCAAGTTAGCGGAAAATGACACTTTGTGAAAAAAAACAATTAATATCAATTTCCGCTAACTTGTGACAAAAAAATAAAAACTTCTATGAACTCACCATACTCCTAACGGAATACCTTGGGGTGTCTTCTTTCTAAAATGGGGTCATTAGTGGGGTTCCTATACTGCCCTGGCATTTTAGGGGCCCTAAACCGTGAGGAGTAGTCTTGAAACAAAAATGACCTGTGAAATCCTAAAGGTACTCATTGGACTTTGGGCCCCTTAGCGCAGTTAGGGTGCAAAATAGTGCCACACATGTGGTATCGCCGTACTCGGGAGAAGTAGTACAATGTGTTTTGGGGTGTATTTTTACACATACCCATGCTGGGTGGGAGAAATACCGCTGTAAATGGACAATTGTGTGTAAAAAAATCAAAAGATTGTCATTTACAGAGGTATTTCTCCCAACCAGCATGGGTATGTGTAAAAATACACCCCAAAACACGTTGTACTACTTCTCCCGAGTATGGAGATACCACATGTGTGGCACTTTTTTGCACCCTAACTGCGCTAAAGGGCCCAAAGTCCAATGAGTACCTTTAGGATTTCACAGGTCATTTTGAGAAATTTCGTTTCAAGACTACTCCTCACGGTTTAGGGCCCCTAAAATGCCAGGGCAGTATAGGAACCCCACAAATGACCCCATTTTAGAAAGAAGACACCCCAAGGTATTCCGTTAGTAGTATGGCGAGTTCATAGAAGATTTTATTTTTTGTCACAAGTTAGCGGAAATTGATTTTAATTGTGTTCTTTCACAAAGTGTCATTTTCCGCTAACTTTTGACAAAAAATAAAATCTTCTATGAACTCACCATACTGCTAACGGAATACCTTGGGGTGTCTTCTTTCTAAAATGGGGTCATTTGTGGGGTTCCTATACTGCCCTGGCATTTTAGGGGCCCTAAACCGTGAGGAGTAGTCTTGAAACGAAATTTCTCAAAATGACCTGTGAAATCCTAAAGGTACTCATTGGACTTTGGGCCCTTTAGCACAGTTAGGGTGCAATAAAGTGCCACACATGTGGTATCGCCGTACTCAGGAGAAGTAGTATAATGTGTTTTAGGGTGTATTTTTACACATACCCATGCTGAGTGGGAGAAAGATCTCTGTAAATGGACAATTGTGTGTAAAAAAAATTAACAAATTGTCATTTACAGAGATATTTCTCCCACCCAGCATGGGTATGTGTAAGAATACACCCCAAAACACATTATACTACTTCTCCTGAGTACGGCAATACCACATGTGTGGCACTTTTTTGCAGCCTAACTGCGCTAAGGGGTCCAAAGTCTAATGAGCACCTTTAGGCTTTACTGGGGTGCTTACAATTTAGCACCCCCCAAAATGTCAGGACAGTAAACACACCCCACAAATGACCCCATTTTGGAAAGTAGACCCTTCAAGGTATTCAGAGAGGGGCATGGTGAGTCCGTGGCAGATTTCATTTTTTTTTTGTCGCAAGTTAGAAGAAATGGAAACTTTTTTTTTTTCTCACAAAGTGTCATTTTCCGCTTACTTGTGACAAAAAATAATATCTTCTATGAACTCACTATGCCTCTCAGTGAATACTTTGGGATGTCTTCTTTCCAAAATGGAGTCATTTGGGGGGTATTTATACTATCCTGGAATTCTAGCCCCTCATGAAACATGACAGGGGGTCAGAAAAGTCATAGATGCTTGAAAATGGGAAAATTCACTTTTTGCACCATAGTTTGTAAACGCTATAACTTTTACCCAAACCAATAAATATACACTAAAGGGTTTTTTTTTATCAAAAACATGTTTGTCCACATTTTTCGCGCTGCGTGTATACAGAAATTTTACTTTATTTGAAAAATGTCAGCACAGAAAGTTAAAAAAATCATTTTTTTTGCCAAAATTCATGTCTTTTTTGATGAATATAATAAAAAGTAAAAATCGCAGCAGCAATCAAATAGCTCCAAAAGAAAGCTTTATTAGTGACAAGAAAAGGAGCCAAAATTCATTTAGGTGGTAGGTTGTATGAGCGAGCAATAAACCATGAAAGCTGCAGTGGTCTGAATGGAAAAAAAGTGGCCGGTCCTTAAGGGGTAGAAAGCCCTAGGTCCTCAAGTGGTTAAAGGTGCCCACTTATGATCCAATCTTTTTTGTCTATTCTTACCATTTCTATGTAATATAAGGAAGTACCTAAAGTATCCATTCAATATATTCACTTAGTTTACCCTTCTACTGCATATATTTGGTATGATTGGACAAAAAAAAGCTTGCATCATTAGTGATTACCAAGACTACTTCTTCTTTTGACAAGATCGGGGACCCGTGGTCCACGTGGGCAGCACTCCATATCTCTTAAACCTTTTCCCATCGGCTATATCACGTGTGTTTCTCTGAGGTATGCCTTCTTACATTGTTACTTGTATGGCAGATGCAAGTGCTTCCCATGCTTTGTTTTGTGTTTCTATTTGATAAGATGTTCCATGTTATTGATGAAAGTAGTTGCACAATAGTTTTTGGATTATGTAAAAGCTTTGTTATACATTACGCCACACTTGACAATTATCAGCTGCTCTGTCCTGCTTTTATTACCTGAAGAAATGGGCTGCAACCCACAAAACGCATTGCAACCTTTGGAGTATTTATTAAAGGTTTATTTTGATTATACTATCTTACGGACCCTTCAATGGGGAGGTAAGTGTTACTTCCCCTTGTTTTTATCTTTTTAAAAATAGATTTATGTTTTACCCTGTTTGGTGCATCTGTTCCTGCAGTTTACAATGAAAAAAAATCATTGTTTGGGTAACACTTTGGGTACGATTTCTGTACAGACATGCTGCTTGGCTATCTGCCAAGCAGTCAATTCTGTTCTATGGAGACTGGAGTGGTAAGGATCAGTTCACAATTCAATACAATAAAAATAGAAATGAGGGACTTAACACTGATAAGAATCATTTTGGGCAACACAAATCTACTGTTTATACATAGGTTTGGTTTTAGGAGGGGGGAGGTTAATGTTAGGCATAAGTTTGAGATTATAGGCAAGATAGGGGAGGCATGACTGTGGAACTACAAAGTATTAGCCGTACTGTCATTGAGTTGTTGGGCATGTGAAAATAAGTGTATTTTTCTTTCTAACTGAATGGTAAAGTTTATAATTATTTCTGGTAACACCTTTGTTGACTGTATCACCAAAGTAGATTTGAGGACATGGATTTCAGACATGTCCTGATTGTGGAGCCTGATTACAAAGGCTCACAAATCATCCGTTTTGTATTATCATCCGATATTTCTTGTTGCTCCTTGTGACTGTACATAATATATTTATTTATGTCAGTCTTCTATCTGGAGCCAGACATTTAGGTCTGCTACTGGTAATTGTCATGCAAACTCAGTTTGTTAGAGGCCATGACAAAGGTTGGGTACTACTTTAAACTTTACACCTGAGGAGGATCTACGCATTCTACTAGTAACACGGAGTATCCTATATTAAAAAAAAGTACATAAAAGGAGGTAATACAATGTATATGGAAAACTGTACAAAACCTCAATACTGTACATATAAAAAAAATCAGTGATTGTAAATAACAGAGCTACAAAAGAAAAGATGATAGATGTATTCCCAAATGAAGTGCTGAAGTCTTACAAGAATTGCAAGAGAACTGGAAATACTGGAATACAGCTAGATGTAGGACTGTAATGAATACTTGCTTACAGGAATAATGGATTAGCCTCTGTGTGTTGTGCTGTGAAATAGTGCTTTGTCAGAAGCCAACTTTCATGTTATATCTGGCTGGGCCAGTAATAGATTACCCCTGACCAAGCTGCCATAAATCTATAACACACACATTTCTTATAGCACAAACATAAAGTAATATCTGCAGTCACCATAGCAGGATTGGATTGCAAAATAACATGCTTTACTTTCTTATTTTTCTTCTCCATCTTTTACCTCAGGATCTCTATGAGAAGTCCAGCATGAGCAGTAGCAGCAGCAGCAGTGGAATAGCAAGCTGTAAGAGTGACTTTTCTGAGAGCGCCATTATTCCCGTGGGCCTACTGCAGCCAGGCAGCTCTGATAAAGGATCTACTATGTTCTTCCCCGATCAGAGCTACTCCATGGACAGTGCTGCTAAAGGTGATCTAGTGCTTCTTCATATCTAAACAGTTTGTCTAGAAAGTGTCTATTACAGAGGTGCCAATATACAAAGAATAAGGATGACCGCAAATATTCAGGAAATGGAGGCACACAGGCCTGGATTTACATCACAGGAGACTATAAGCACAGACGTCCTGGCACCCTACACTTCGCCCTCCATAAACCTACAAACCCCTGTCATACCGCACCACAAACGTGCTGGCTGGCCGCGCTGTCACTTCTACCTTACTTCCCTTGCCCTTCATAGTTAGCTACAGGTGTCCTTTAATATTGAGTGTACCTCTGACTAATAGTACTAAGTAGCTAGAGGTGCCCCCGCCCCCGGATATTAGGTAGCTAGAGGTGCCCCCGACTGAAGGAAGATCTCGACAGTGGAATGTAGAGCTGGGTGAGTAACCTTTCATTTATGGTCCACTTTGGACTTTGCATAGGGAAGAAGGAAGTCACGCCAGGAAGGGAGTGAAACGCCCTTCCATCATCAGGCGCCTGTAGGCATGAGTCTACAGTGCCTTATGGTAAATCCGACCATGCAGACACATATGAATGCACGCAAAGATATATGCATGAAAATAAAGCAAATATGAGAAACATAAGCGAGTGCATAGATGAGCAAGACAAAATATTGACTGGAGCCAGGGGCGTAGCAATAGGGGTTGCAGAGTTTGCGACCGCATCGGGGCCCTTGGGCTAGAGGGGCCCCAAAGGGCCCCCCCTCAACTACAGTATTAGCTCTCTATTGGTCCTGTGCTCATAATAATCACTTCTATAGATACTTTGAATAGCGGTAATCATTAACAAGCTGTTCCCCATCCCCTTCTTGCACCTCTGACACTGTAGTTGCCATTAGCAGGTTTTGGTGCACCGTATCATTTGATATGTATAGAGTGCTTGGGTGGAAGGTGGGGGACCCCATTGTAAAACTTGCTTCGGGTCCCACAGCTCCTTAGCTACGCCACTGTCTGGGGTTGAAATAAATAAACTTCATATCACATAAACAAATGCATGCATTACATCACAAAGCCAGCTACTACAAGTATGCACCATTCCTCCACTTAGCAGTGACAAAGACAGCAATAAGAACCACTAACAATATAAGCATTGAAAAAAAAATGCACAATAAAACTTGGATAAGCCACACACGCTACCAACCAATCATTATTTCCAAGCCTGTGCTTAGTGCAGCCAATCACAATGCACACATTTATGGCTCCAAGGTTGATTTCAAAGTGTCACAGAGTATTCCAACCAACATGAACATACTCCACTTTTTCACTTAAAACCAAATGTATTTACAGCAAGGCAGGGATGATCCTTGTTCATTCAAAAAAGCATCCATTTTTTTCCATTTGCATTTCTACATTTTTTTTGTATGTGCCTTTTTTCAGGTGTGTTTTATGTGTGTGTTTTTTAGTGTGTTTCAGGTTTGCATTTTTAATGAATATTCATATTGGGCAAGTGAAAAAGTTTTCAAATAATTTCCCTCCTTTATATAATTTCCCTCCTTGATTTCCATAGAAAAGTATTGCATGTGAATAATATGCAATTCACATAACGCATACACAAAGAAAGGCCTTGTTGAGTGAAGTTTAAATGCACCAAAAATTGCACTGTGAATTGCACAGCAATGCGATTTTCGGTGTGTCCCATTATATGTAAATTTGCTTGCGTTTCCCCTTCCCCGATTGTGCTCCCTGCCTGTTTCCAATAGAGCTAGAAGCTCCCATCCTCTTGCTGCATTATCTTATCTCTCAGGAACTCTGATGGTGAGATCTCTGTGGATCAGAGTTCCCAGATCTGCACACCTTGTACACCCATTACCAGGGGTTTCCCTCCCCCTACTGGATTCTCCTATCTCTCAGTAACTCTGATGGTGAGATCTCTGTGGATCACAGTTCCCTGCTCTGCACACCTTGTACACCCACTACCAGGGGTTTCCCTCCCCCTACTGGATTCTCCTATCTCTCAGTAACTCTGATGGTGAGATCTCTGTGGATCACAGTTCCCTGCTCTGCACACCTTGTACACCCACTACCAGGGGTTTCCCTCCCCCTACTGGATTCTCCTATCTCTCAGTAACTCTGATGGTGAGATCTCTGTGGATCACAGTTCCCTGATCTGCACACCTTGTACACCCATTACCAGGGATTTCCCTCCCCTTGCTGGATTCTCCTATCTTTAGGAACTCTGATGGTGAGATCTCTGTGGATCCGAGTTCCCTGATCTGCACACCTTGCACACCCATTACCAGGGGTTTCCCTCCCCCTACTGGATTCTCCTATATCTCAGGAACTCTGATGGTGAGATCTCTGTGGATCAGAGTTCCTAGCTCTGCACACCTTGTACACCCATTACCAGGGGGTTTCCCTCCCCTTGCTGGATTCTCCTATCTCTCAGGAACTCTGATGGTGAGATCTCTGTGGATCAGAGTTCCCAGCTCTGCACACCTTGTACACCCATTACCAGCCCCTCCCCCCCCTACTGGATTCTCCTATCTCTCAGGAACTCTGATGGTGAGATCTCTGTGGATCAGAGTTCCCAGCTCTGCACACCTTGTACACCCATTACCAGCCCCCCCCCCCCCCCCGCTGCATTCTTCTATCTCTCGCTGCCCACCTGCTGAACTCAGAAACATCTAAACATGCTGCTCAATTTCACATACATTTTTACAGTTAAGGCCACATTCACAGTGATTATTGTGTTGTTTTTCCTGTGATAGCAGTAACACAACGTTATCCACATGTTGCTTTGAGTACAGTGAAGCATACAGCCAATGAAAGTATGCTTCACTGTCACTGTTAACTAGTGGTAATGCACTACATGCATTGTATTACCACACTGCAACCCGTTATACCTCAACGCACTTCCCGCACTGTGAACATCCTATAGGTGGTGTATTGCAGTGTGGTAAGCCGTGTTACAGAGCACCCGTTACACTGCAACGCACCACTGTGAACATGGACAAATATTTCACACACCACACACACAGTTTATACATTTATTACACATTTATTACTGACCATAATGGCCAGTGCAGCAGTGTGCGTTTTGGCATGTGCAGCAAAACACGCACAATCCAAATAAATACCCCACAGACAGCGCCTTGCAAAAGTATCCCCCCCCCACCCCTTACTCTGTTGGCTTTGCACTATTTTCTTACATTCCAACCTGTAATTTTGTTTCTAGACTATTTTGTGCAGATCCATCACATAAAATAAGATTAAGCTGATGAAGTAAAATGAGAACATATACTGGTAAATAAAAACAAATTTAAAAAAACAGTAAACTGAAACTTGGGATGTGTATATGTATGTACCCCCTTTGCTATGAAGCCCCTAAAAAATCCTGGCATGACCAATTACCTTCAAATGTCACATAATTAGTGAAATGGAAAGATCATGGTACCATAACACACCTGCCAAGAGAGTCTATGAATCTTGGTCATGCCAATAAAGCTATATTTGATTTGAGTGGCGCCCACCAAGGGGGTGAATACTTTTCAAAGACATTGTTATTTGTTTCTTTATTCTTCGGATCTTTTAAATCCAATCAGTTTTCTGTTTCTGTTGTTTTATTTAAAAAATCAAACCGATTGTAAGGCTTGGTGGTGTATTCTCCACAGTCAGCATGCAACGCATGAGCTGACGTGAAGGAGGTACACACACTAGCACAAGGAAACAGGCTATCCCTAGTATAGTGGAGGGGAGGATTGACCCCAATAGGAGATTGTGGCGCACAGAGCCAGTGCAGATCCGACAGCCACAAACAATACTTTCGCTATAACGTCTCAGCGCAAAGTAGCGCTGAGCGCATAAACCAGAACTGAGGAGATCAGGACAGGTAGACAGAATGAACGCTTGCTTAATTAGCCACTACTTAGTGACAGCCAGCGTCCACAATAAAACAGACTGGAATGAGGCAGCCAATGCGTTGTGGCGATGGCGTGCCTCACAAAGACAGGACAGGATAGTCAGGAAATAGCAGGATCAAGATAGATGAATGTAACACAGATAAATATACAATAAGTATGATTTCCTAGCGTATTACAATTACAGCTATCAATGAAACTATTTGTAACGTCTGACTAACATATGTATATATCGGCAATGAACCGATATATGACATAAGCAGGAACACTGACTTAGGACTGGAACGATACAGGGAACAGGACTCAGAAGGATTCACTATCTCTTCGCAGAGATGAACGCAATCCACAAACGGTAACAGGACAGGATTCAGAAGGATTCGTTATCTCCTCGCAGAGATGAACGCAATCCACAAACAGGACCAGGAACAGGATAACTAGCTCAGCACGGGTGATCAACGTGCTAGAACTGACTAGCTGAACACAGGATATAAACAGTTCGTGTACGTATATATCAGCGTCACTGATGTATCAACGTAACACGAATACAAGGAAAATAATAAACGTGCTGGTATGCATATATAGGGGCAATGAACCAATATATGATGCAAAACCAGCAAAGTATCTTTAGAACAAGAAACACGATCGGGGGCTGAAGCGACAGCAAGACAGGCTTAAACTGAAGCTATGAAAACCCGAGGAGTCCTGCAGGAAGCAGATCTTTATACTGAGGTCATCCAATGGAAGCAGACATGCAGATTCCCACACAGGTGAATGATAATCAGTCACAAGCTGACAGCAGGGAAAGGCAGACAAAGCTATGCAGCTTGCATGGAAAGAGATCAGAACTGCCTGAGCTGCAGCACTACTACTTCTAGCAATACCTGCTGCAGCAGCGATCATGACAGTACCTCCGCCCTTAAAAGCGGATTCCAGACGCTTTTCAAAACTGAAATTCCCAACAAAACAGTCTGACTGATAATTCATGATGACCGGGACAGCCCGGCAAGACCAAATTCCAGAATCAGTCCCCACAAGACTGGACCCATCAGAACCAGAACCTACAGAACCATGCCCATCAGTACCACAAGCCCCAGTGTGACACCCATCAGAACCATGATTTCCAGAAGAAAGCCCTCCGAAACTCCCTGAGCGATACCCACCGCCTTCCAGGAACCGTTCAAAAACGCCAAAGCCTTTGCTATGCCCACCGGGACTGTCTTTACCAACACAAAACCCACTGTTTAACCAGTCCAAGGCACCAGGACAAGTTTTCTCAGAGACCTCCCAGAACACCTTGAAGCTCCAAAGAGATCCCCATAGGTCAGAACGCCCCTTAGGCTCACATGGAGAACTATCAAGAACCCCTATGGAACCTAGGGCAATTCCCGAGTCAAGGCCACAAGGACAAACATCAAGATCAGGGCTTTCAGGGACCAGAACCATCTCTGGGCATGCAGGCAGACTGGCAACATCAGAACATGTTCCCACTAAGGAAGCATCAGAGCACGCTAACACCTTAGACACACTTGGGCATTCTGGCACACAAATAACATCTGGGCACACTGGCACAAGAGAAACCTCTGGGCATGTCAAGGAACTGTGAGCCTCAGGGTCAGCCAAGACAGGACCAAAACCAGGACTGGCCAAAAAAAAATCATCATGACTAGACTTCGCAACTACTGGACTTTTACACGAGAATGCAGGATCAGACTTAGATGTCGCTGATTCCAGCAAAGTCAGTAACAAATCAGATTCAGGGGCACTAACAAGACAGGACAAATCTTCTGATGTATGCACTGAACCAGATAGGGACTCCACAACTACCTCTGGACTGGACAGAGACTCATCTAATACACTGGATTGGAGCTCATGAGGCGCTGCAGAACAAGTCAGTATTGCAGCAGCCCCCACTGGACTAGGCAAAACTGAGGAATTCCCTGGACAGGAAGGGGACTCTGGAACCTCTGCCACAGCGGCCAGAGAACCATAATCTTTCAGGATACAGGGCTGGGTTTCAGGAACACTCATCAGACCGGACTGAAATTCTGAGATTTCTATTATTTTGACCAGAGAATCAGAATTATCCATGTTACAGGGCAAGACTTCTGAAACATTCAGAGGACAGGGCTGGAGTTCCTCGGCTGTTACAACACTGGAGAGGGACTCAACAACATTGGTTAAATCAGACTGTGTACAGGGCAAGGTATCTAACACACTTGCTGACGAGGACAATATTTCAATGGCTTCTGCTTTGCTGGGCAGAAATTCATCAAGTTTTATTAGAGCAGACTGTAATTCCAAAACAGCTGCTAGACAAGTGAATATTACTGCAACACCAACTGAGGTAAGCAGTGCCTCAGACTCCTCTGCTAGAGGGTTTGAAGTATCCAAAGTACTGGGTGAAGCATAAGACTCTGCGACCACAGCTTCACTGGACAGGATCACTGAACAGTCCATATTGCAGGGCAAAACCATGGAAGCACCTGCTGGACAGCATAAGATTCTGTGACCTGAGTTTCATTGGAGAGATCTACTGCACAATTCATGGTACAGGGCAAATTTACTGGAACATTTTCCGAACACGGTAATAATTCTGCGATTTCGGATTCACATAGCAGACGCTCTGAGTTATTCACGAAACTAGAGTGAGGTGTAGAAACAGGAAGATCAAAACACAATGTTTGCGCATCTGAATCACCATTCAATTGTAAAATTGGAAAATTCAGATGCTGGGGTTCTGAGGTTTCTGGACAGGATTGCTGGGACTCGGAAACTGATGTAGTGCATCTATTGGCATGTGCTGGATCAGACAGGAGTTGAACTTTATTAACACAGGTAATTTCTGCAGAAGTGTTTGCAGAGACAGGCAAGATTTTTCTGGTGTCTGTTTCACTGAACAAAGACTCATGAGTACTGGCTAGGCTGGACTCAGAAGTCAGCAGGACCTCTGGATTCTCTGCTGAGAAATTTGTGCAGGGAAAAGTTAAGAAAGTATCAGTGGCTTCTGTTTTACTGGGAAGTAACACTGAGTTATCCATGGTACAGGCTGGAGTTACAGGAACATTCACAAGACATGGCAGGGACTCAGTAACTGGAGAAGTGGGACAGTCTCCAATTGACAGTGTGTCTTCCCTGGTATCAACTGATTGAATCGCATAAAAATCGTCCAAAATCATTTTCCACACATCGATCAATGGAGCCACAAAGTCATACCCACACACACCAGTTTTTATTAGGTTATAGGCAGACTTAATGCATGCATTCAATACTAATTCACTTTTTGCACTGTAAAATTGACAAAATGAACTTGAATCATTCTTCCATTCATTGACCAGAGCTTCCATCTCTCCTTTCTCAAATGGAGGATTCCAAGCACACTTAACAGGCAGATCACAGTTTGCAGATATGATTGTGGCAGGGACATATATTGGGTTAATTAGCAGGTGATTGGCAGATTCCTTATTCTTAAGAATCTCCAATACCTGTAGCAGGTGTTGAACTGTAGTGTATGCAAACTTTCCTTGCTTTACAAATAAGTTGATTTGTTCAATACTCTGTAATATCTCCTCATAATCATACTCAGATAATTCTTTTAAACAAAAATCTTTATTTTCCCTAGCCAGTGATGAAAGTTCATTAGTAGTTTCATAAGTCCATTTAACTCCCCTGAAAGACAATTGCATTTCATTATCTGTTAATAGAGTTGGGCCGAACGGTTCGCCTGCGAACGGTTCCATGCGAACTTCAGTGGTTCGCGTTCGCGTCCCGCAGGCGAACCTTTGCGGAAGTTCGGTTCGCCCCATAATGCACATGGAGGGTCAACTTTGACCCTCTACATCACAGTCAGCAGGCCCAGTGTAGCCAATTAGGCTACACTAGCCCCTGGAGCCCCACCCCCCCTTATATAAGGCAGGCAGCGGCGGCCATTACGGCCACTCGTGTGCCTGCATTAGTCAGAGTAGGGCGAGCTGCTGCAGACTGTCTCTCAGGGAAAGATTAGTTAGGCTTAGCTTGTTCCTGTCTGGCTGCATACCTGTTCTGTGAACCCACCACTGCATACCTGTGCTGTGAATCCACCACTGCATACCTGTGCTGTGAACCCACCACTGCATACCTGTTCTGTTCAGTGGACCCGCCACTGTATACCTGTTCATTGAACCCACCACTGCATACCTGTGCTGTGAACCCACCACTGCATACCTGTGCTGTGAACCCACCACTTCATACCTGTGCTGTGAACCCACCACTGCATACCTGTTCTGTTCAGTGGACCCGCCACTGCATACCTGTTCTGTTTAGTGAACCGCCACTGCATACCTGTTCTGTTCAGTGGACCCGCCACTGCATACCTGTTCTGTTTAGTGAACCGCCACTGTATACCTGTTCTGTTTAGTGAACCCGCCACTGCATACCTGTTCTGTTCAGTGAACCCACCGCATCAGTGCGCATACCTGTGCAGTTAAGTGAACCCGCCACTGCATACCTGTTCTGTTCAGTGGACCCGCCACATGCGGACGTTCTTTAGTCCAACGCCTCGCCGTAGCCCTTCCGGATCCACCCTCCACCAACGCCTGGAACGGCAGGTAGCCGACTACCTGGCCTTAAGTGTGGATGTAGACACTGCTGTGAACAGCGATGAGGAACCCTTGAACTACTGGGTGCGCAGGCTTGACCTGTGGCCAGAGCTGTCCCAATTTGCCATCCAACTTCTCTCCTGCCCTGCCGCAAGCGTCCTCTCAGAAAGGACCTTCAGCGCAGCTGGAGGCATTGTCACAGAGAAGAGAAGTCGCCTAAGTCACAAAAGTGTTAAGTACCTCACCTTTATCAAAATGAATGAGGCATGGATCCCGGAGGGCTGCTGCCCGCCCCAAGACTAAGTCAGTCCCCGCACATACAGCATCTCTGCCTGCACGCTGTGTGACTGGCTGCCTGGCCTGCCCCAAGAAGACTAAGTCGCTCCCAGTCCCTCCACACAGCATGTCTGCCTGCAGGCCGCTTGACTACCTTCTCCGCCACCACCAACAGGGTCCGAGACTCCAGGCGGATTGCTGAATTTTTTAGGCCGCTGCTAGCAGCGGCCGCTGTAATAATTTTTCGGGTGCGTGTACATGACTGCCTAATTTTTCTGGCTGCACTGCGGGCAGCTGCAACAACAAAAGAAAAGGCATGTACATGCGCCCATTCCCCTTCGTGATCATTACCTTGCCGTGGTGAAGGGGCTTGCGTATCACAATGGAGCAATGACCGGCGCCTAGATGAGTGTCTCGGGGGGCACACCCACGATAATAAGGTCGTTGCCTCATTGTGGTCAGACCAAATTTGATCAGCTGGACAGTCACTGTTCTGTCATTCAGCTACATCAGCCAGGTGACCATATGGGTTGTAAAGCCACCAAAACCTGCACTCTCGCCATGGTGCGCACCAGTAAAGCACGGCCGTCACTACACAAACAGCTGTTTGCGGTGCGTTACACGATGAGTTTGGTGTGTCAGTGTGAAGCAGTACCTTAATTACACTACCTGATTGATGTATACACATGCAAGATGTTTTAAAGCACTTTAGGCCTGTCATTTAGCATTCAATGTGATTTCTGCCCTTAAAACGCTGCTTTGCGTCAAATCCAGATTTTTCCCGGGGACTTTTGGCATGTATCCCACTCCGCCATCCCCCCCTCCAGGTGTTAGACCCCTTGAAACATCTTTTCCATCACTTTTGTGGCCAGCATAATTATTTTTTTTTTTCAAAGTTCGCATCCCCATTGAAGTCTATTGCGGTTCGCGAACTTTAACGCGAACCGAACCTTTCGCGAAAGTTCGCGAACCCGGTTCGCGAACCGAAAATCGGAGGTTCGGCCCAACTCTATCTGTTAATGGCAGAATCTCATTACAGGTCTCAGTCGCTAAGGATAACGACTCTGCAGATCGGACACGTTTCTTAAAACGTTTGCGTTTTGCCTTAGACCCTGCTGTTTTTGGTGATTTATTCAAGGCTGCAGGAAAATTATCAGGAACACTCTCTGCTTGCTGATCATTTTTGCAAACAATTGAAGGGGCAGCTGATTGGCCTGCTGCCAGGAGTTCATTTAGAGGAAAAGGCAATGGATCTATGCGCAACCAGTTATGGATTACAAACGCTAGAAATTCCAGCGGCCTCTCTTTCAAATCGGAATGATCGAGAACATCAAATGCCCACTGAAGCAATTGCCCTTTAAACAAAATATAAACTAGCTGGAGTGCCCAGGTTGAAACAGGAGTCGCTTGGAGATCGGGATTGGCCAGGAACCTGGCACATTCAGAGAAAAACTCATTTTCTGTTTCAGAGTTAAGTTCTTCAAATTTCTTGAAGGAACAGGAACCATAATTAACAGTGTCATACTTTCTGGGAATCCCCCCCACAATGGGGATTGGTAAAGGGGTTTTCATAATGTAAGGCTTGGTGGTGTATTCTCCACAGTCAGCATGCAACGCATGAGCTGACGTGAAGGAGGTACACACACTAGCACAAGGAAACAGGCTATCCCTAGTATAGTGGAGGGGAGGATTGACTCCAATAGGAGATTGTGGCGCACAGAGCCAGTGCAGATCCGACAGCCACAAACAATACTTTCGCTATAACGTCTCAGCGCAAAGTAGCGCTGAGCGCATAAACCAGAACTGAGGAGATCAGGACAGGTAGACAGAATGAACGCTTGCTTAATTAGCCACTACTTAGTGACAGCAAGCGTCCACAATAAAACAGACTGGAATGAGGCAGCCAATGCGTTGCGGCGATGGCGTGCCTCACAAAGACAGGACAGGATAGTCAGGAAATAGCAGGATCAAGATAGATGAATGTAACACAGATAAATATACAATAAGTATGATTTCCTAGCGTATTACAATTACAGCTATCAATGAAACTATTTGTAACGTCTGACTAACATATGTATATATCGGCAATGAACCGATATATGACATAAGCAGGAACACTGACTTAGGACTGGAACGATACAGGGAACAGGACTCAGAAGGATTCGCTATCTCTTCGCAGAGATGAACGCAATCCACAAACGGTAACAGGACAGGATTCAGAAGGATTCGTTATCTCCTCGCAGAGATGAACGCAATCCACAAACAGGACCAGGAACAGGATAACTAGCTCAACACGGGTGATCAACGTGCTAGAACTGACTAGCTGAACACAGGATATAAACAGTTCGTGTACGTATATATCAGCGTCACTGATGTATCAACGTAACACGAATACAAGGAAAATAATAAACGTGCTGGTATGCATTTATATGGGCAATGAACCAATATATGATGCAAAACCAGCAAAGTATCTTTAGAACAAGAAACACGATCGGGGGCTGAAGCGACAGCAAGACAGGCTTAAACTGAAGCTATGAAAACCCGAGGAGTCCTGCAGGAAGCAGATCTTTATACTGAGGTCATCCAATGGAAGCAGACATGCAGATTCCCACACAGGTGAATGATAATCAGTCACAAGCTGACAGCAGGGAAAGGCAGACAAAGCTATGCAGCTTGCATGGAAAGAGATCAGAACTGCCTGAGCTGCAGCACTACTACTTCTAGCAATACCTGCTGCAGCAGCGATCATGACACCGATCTACCATATCCAAGTCTGAATCAGCAGTTGTTGGTTTGATGTCAGCTAATAAGTAAATGAGAACCTCATATTGTTTTTTTATGTATTTTCCTTCAGACGTATTTTCTGAACTTGAGGACGAGACAGATATATCTGACACTTCAACATGTTCTAGCTATTTCAAAGGATATAATTCAGGTAACATCAATTTTGGGGGCATCTTTCTGGGTTGTTAGAAAATGTTTGTTTGTTTGTTAAAAGTGTTTGTTTGTTAAATGTCATTCTCATTAAAATCAAATATTAGTCGGGATTAGACTAATGACAGGTGCTAACCAAAAGTGACCAAATCAACAACACATTAAAAATAATGAGTGTGTTGTCTGATTTCTCATGATAGAGAAAGTACCTGTAGTGTCTTTACTGAAACACAACAGATTCCATGCTAAAGAATGTAGTTCTTTGTGCTGATAGCCAATTTTGGAAATTGACACCTGAATTGAAATTAAGGCCCGTTTACAGAGCTCTGTTGTATTGCATAATAATTCCTCATGTCAATTTGCTGCCGATACAATTCCATGGGCCTGTTCACAGTGCTGCTTTGTAACTGATTGCCTTATTTTATCTCGCTGCTTTGTATTAAAGTGGGATTGTCACCATAAAAATCAAATTTCAACAGCAACTTATCTGAGATATTATAGAAAGGGTGTATACCATTGCACCTGATTGGCCAACAGGTGTCTGCTGATCAGATATAAGGTAGGAATGTGCTAGTTGGGAGTGTGCATTTGCTTTTCGTGTTTTGCAATCAGCATTCAGTTCAGAGGCAGTGCGGGTGATTCCCCTGGTGGTGAGAGGTCCAGGACTCACCTGTATCTCCCTCTGGGTATCGCATGGTAGTTTAGGGGTCCCGGACGGTCTGTGGCAAATTCCGGGACCCCTGACTGTCTTGTGAACCAGTGTTTGTGGTGGAAAAAAGAAGCTAAGAGCGGTAATCCTGAGCTTGACTTGTGGCAGCCACCAGGAGGTCTATGCAGAGCCTGAAGCGAAGCAGGTGCTTCAACTCACCAACCTCGGGATCCAGATGCCAATAGCCATTCTCCTTCCGGTCCTCAGAGGCTCTGGATCTCTCAGGTGAGATTGCCCTTACAGTGCCACCCAGAGGACGGAGGGAGAATTGCAGCGCTGGATCCCGGGGAGGTGAATAAGTGCAGGGGCTGCCACAGACCTTTCTGCGGTATGATTTTTTTTCCTGGTTTTAGGATCTAAAAGCAAATTACACCGCTTTTAGACTCTAAAATCTAGAAATAATCATACCGCCAACGAGGTTTAGGACCTGATACCAAAATCTTAATATTTTTGAAATAGCGATGGAATAAGCAACATCAATAAATAGCAGCCAGTCATGCATTCTAATCCCTTTTTTCCCACGTAATCAGTTTCGAATAGTTTTGCATACTTAAAAGTGCATCTGTCATGCTGTTGCTTGATAAAAAATGTATGGTTAGTCACGGATCACAGTCTCGGCAAGAGGCAATTGTCACACATATTCCCTGCAGCAATAGGTGTGATGCCTCAGAAGACTTTCCACTCTCAAAGTCACATATTCTCCAGTGGCTAAACAAGGAATGGCGATAAGCAAAGCTAAATGATGTACATTACTAAATGTCTATTTGAGACGTGGCTAATTTTTCCTTAATACTCTAGCCTGGGGTTCTGCTTTAACTTGACGTAGTTTCCAACTGACTATTAATCCATAACAAGAGTTATGAGACTAGGCATATAATACAGAATAAGAAAAAAAGTCATTCAGACACTTTTGATGTGCAGTAAAATTCCTCCCCGAAGAGGAAATAAGCAGAATATGCAAATGAGGAGCTTTCTAAAGTTTAAACAGCATGGGACCAATTAATCAAAGGGAGAAAACTACAGCAAAATCATACATTCAAATTTATCAACTGTGACTATTTAATTAGAGAGAAGGAAAGAGAGAGAGAGAGAGGGAGAATAATCTGTACATGAATAGGACTGCTGTAACAAATGTGCATGCCACAGATCCCCACCCTGCCAGATACTTGTTTGTATAGGAATGCTGGGATATACTTCACTTCAAAATGGCTTGAGATACAAAAATAATGTTGTTTTCTTTTTATTATCATTATTAATTGACGTGTTCAGCGCGTCCGTGACAACTCCACAGATCATTACTTTATAAAAAAAATGCTTAACGCATGTCGCCAGGTCATGTAAAATGTATGATTTTATAATTCAGATGTGATTTATAACTCCAAATATTTAATTAAAGTGAACAGTCTGTCCCATTGTTTACCGCCAGCTGCTGTTTTTTCGCTAAACATTGCTTTTCTTCCGAGAGGTTTACAAATTATACTGAGATGCTGCAAGGGAATCCGACACACAGTGCACAGTTTGAGCAAACGCTTTTTTTCAGATTTCTTAAATTTGCTTTTGCAGGAAACGAAAAGGTACAGGGAAGCTGTCAGACCAGCTGCTAGATTTACTTAGTACAGTAGTATAATTATTAAAGGCATTCTATGACAAGATGTGAAAATGTCACCTAGGAGAAAACACAGGAGAAAGGTGAATTGCATGTGGGCCCCTGTACTCCAGTTTTACACAGACCCTCTTTGTTTTCATCCACTGTCTTTGGAGGTTTTCAGTGTCTCTGCAGCAAACTGCTGATCAATTAATTTTGACGCCCATTCATAGATCACATGATCGCCTCTAAACTACATGAGTCCCTGGCTTCACATCTATGACCAGGCCACAGTTTGCTGTAGGAGTTTAGGAGCAGCTCAAACAGAAGTGTGCAATAGGCAACACTTTTAGTCATTCAATAATGTGAGCCAAAGCTTGGTTCAAGTAAGTGGAGCTTCAGACCTCCGCACTACGATAATTGTGCTAGGTGATGAACAGCACAAAACCAGATTATACCTATATAAACAAGACAAGATTTTAAAGGGTTAATCGATTTTTAAAACTTTAGATAAAAAAAGTGATGAACTTAAAGCGGAATATAACCCTGCATTTCAACTTTGCTCTAAAACATTATTTACAGCATATTATATGCAACCAGCATTTTTTTTTTGCCAGACCAGCATTGGAAGGGTTACACACAGAGCTTTAAGGTTCCGTGGAGAGAAATGCTGCCGCATCCAAAGTTTAGATAGATACATCTAAGTAAACACAATGTGACAAGTGTGAAATGTGACACACACTCTGACTGTGCAGGAGCTCCCGAACACAGAGAGAGAGAGAGAGAGTGAGTCACATTCCACACTTGTTACATTGTGTTTACTTAAATGTATCTATCTAAACTTTGGCTGCCAGCATTTCTCTCCACAGAACTTTAAAGCTCTGTGTGTAACCCTTCCAATGCTGGTCTAGTAAAAAAAATGCTGGTTGCATATAATATGCTGTAAATAATGTTTTAGAGCAAAGTTGAAATGCAGGGTTATATTCCGCTTTAATGTCAGACAAAAAAACCCCAAAAACTTGAAGTAAGGATCTTATCAATAATAACTAATGTACTTAGGTTATTGGTTTTGCTTCTATTTTAAAATCCAAGCTTATCAGTACTACTATTTCCATTACAAAACTGAGCTAGGACCCAGTGTTTATAGATGCTATCATCATGTCAGAAGAGATATGTTAATTAGTTTGAGAGTCATTAAAGGTAGCCATACATCTAGCGATTCTGATTCAATCAACAAAGTGATCAACTTTATTGGGGAATCGCTTCAGTATAGTTGATCGAAAGTTGATTGACTAGTGACCCACACGCTACAAGCGATTCCTATGCGATTCACCTTGACTAATCGATCTGACCAATGTTGTGTCTCCATGCTCTGAATGCAAAAATCGATCGAATGATATGTGAACAGTAGCCGATTCCTGTGTGATCGACCGAAATCTTGCATCCTGCTTGATCGAGTAAGCTGGTCAATTCGACATGATATCAGCCACTTTTCATCGATTTGGAATCTGGAACACACTCAATACTCTTTCGATTCTTCCTTGATTGGATAAAATTATCAAATCGAATGGTCGATCGTTCTGCAAAATCACTAGATGTATTGGCACTTTTAAAGAGTAACTGTCGGGCATAAAATAAAAATCAATGAAAAAAACAGGCAATCCAAAAGTAAAAAATCACTCTTATTTTTCTTCTCCATAAAACATCATTCCCCAGTTTCCCTGGCTCTTATTTGGTACATCTGCAGCACAAAGGAAGTTGGAGGGCATGCTGGGTTTTCTTTTTTTTTCTTCTTTACTTTCCTCTCAGACTTAACTAATGCAGCCTGATTGGCTGAAGCCTTTTTCCCTCCTGTTTCCCCCTCCCACACCTTAGTTCCTCTCTGATTGGCTAATATGTCTCAATGCACTTTCTACTGCAGTCCTGGGTGGGAGTGTCTGAAGACTGGGAGGGGGGCAGGCAATGATATACAAAACAGAGTAAGGTAGGAAATTATTTCAGCATTGGCTTCAAGATAGACACAGACAACATGGAAAATCCTAAGAAGGATTTTCTCTTTTTTACTATAGAAAAGTCACTAAAATCAAAATGTGGACGGTGCATTACATATTGTTATGTAAGTAGAGCAAGTATTTATTTACTTATATATGTGTTTTTTTTCTGAGATAGTATGGCTGACAGCTCCACTTTAACCCCCTGTAGAAGCAGTCGGGGTGGGGCCAGAGTACATTATTCAAGCTCAGATCAGCACAGACTGCAATTTATATATTATTAGTACAAGCACAGTGAAACAACTTATAGTGTATGTTACATTAATGATCAGAATCTCATATAAATTATTTTACACACTTAAGTATATGTACACTATCACTTTAAACTAAACGTCACCTGGATCCAGCGCTTTCCAGGAAGTATACAACTGGTCCTCGGTCCTCTTCTTTATTTCGCAATTCTCTTCTCACTCACTGCTTCTGTGACAGTGCTGTTAATTGTCTATTGATGTGGGGCAAGATGTCTTCCGCATTCCAGCAGGTTAGCTATTTTATTACATTACAGCACACTGGTGAGTGGATAGCACTCTTGCCTTGCAACGCTGGGTCCCTGGTTCGCATCCCAGCCAGGGCACTATCTGCACAGAGTTTGTATGTTCTCCCTGTGTCTGCGTGGGTTTCCCCTGGGCACTCTGGTTTTCACCCACGTCCCAAAAACATACAGATAAGGTAATTGACCTTTCCCTAAATTGGCCCTAGACTATGATGGACATATTATTATAGTAGGGATTAGATTGTAAGTTCCTCTGAGGGACAGTTAGTGACAATAATATATATACTCTGTATAGAAGTTGCTGCAGAAGATGTCGATGCTATAAGTACTAAATAATAATAATTTCACATAGTTGTGGGTTGGACAACTCTAAAGACCAGCTAAAAACTACATATTGAGCATCTTCCTGTAACTACAGAAGAACTATCCATTTGTTTATTTATTAATAAGTATGAAAACACATAAACTCCCACTTTAAGTACCACGTATCAGAGGCGTATCTAGAGGGCTGCAGGCATGGCTCATGCCATGGGCACCACAGCACCATGGCTGCCTCCTCTTCCCTCTTGCTTCACCACCATACTGAGGGATGCCGCTTATTACTTATACTTGGGGGGCTAACTCTAGCAACCTATACTGGGTGAGGAGGGCTACTTATACGAGGAGGGGGACTCATCTAATTACCTTTGCTAGGAGGGCAACCTAAACTGGTTGACTACCTATACTGGGAAAGCTACTTCTGGCTACCTATACTAGGGGGCAACCTTTGGCTATTCGGCTACTTATACTAGGTGGCTAACTCTGGTGACCCATACTGGGGGCTACCTCTGATTAACAATACTGGGGAGCTAATTTTCACCACGTATTCTGGGAGGCATCTCTGGCTACCCATACTGGGGTGGACACCTCTCGTTATCCATGGCGGGAGCCTCCGGTATGGATATTGGGCGCAATTTGATATTGGGGCGCAAATTCAGTGTTTGCCATAGGTGCTATATTAACCAGATACGCCCATGCCATGTATCCCTGCTGGGGAATGGAATCTTGGAAGAGTTCTCATGCCCCCCAGCAGGAGGCACAGAGCAGTGCGAGAGAGGATTGATGCCTGCCTTTGAAAGGCTCTCCTGAAAAGAAAATAGAATAGTTTGCACAAAAACTCCGGATAACAATTTAGTGCTGAATAGTTAAAATAGTTAACTATATCTCTCCTGGGAGCTGAATGTACCAGAATCTACCCCACAATATCTTTGCTGCATTTTACACAAAATGAGACTGCACAAAAACTATTTATTTCATTAGCTCTACACATACAATTATGTATCTTATACATTTATTATTTTTCAGCTGATGTTTGCTATAAGGCGAGCATGAGAGACAGTTGTAATCATTCGGTAATGTTTATGACTGTAGCTGAGGCTTGATCTTGATCGTGTGTGTTAATTTTAGCACAAAATTAACTCAAAATGTAACTCAGATGGGTGTGATGTTGCAGGATTATGAAAAAATTCAGCAAGCCTAAAAATCTGATAAAACAAGTAGCAAAGGCACTGGGGAGGTCTAGGCATGAACTCCACAGAGAGGTAAGAGGAGAATTTTTTTTAGTAGAAGGTAGATATTAGATTTGCCAACCAATTACAAGCCGAAAAGATAAAAAATAGAAAAAGATGAAACAGGATGAAGAAATATAAAAAGGCCATATTCGAAACTGATAATTTATTCAATATTTTTATATGAGTTCATTTATATGGAAATTCACTAGAAAGTGTAGGCTACTAAATTAAAATACTCTGCAAAATTCGAATTACTAAATTAAAATACTCTGCAAAAGATGAAAAAAATGATCATATTGAAATACAAAATACTGATTTTTTTTTTTTAATCAAGTATTTGCATTTTCCAGGTACATTAAAGCGAAGCACTAGTGCTTCTGGAGGAGAAATGTCTCAAACAAGGTATGTGTGGATAGAATTCTTTTTTTTTTTTTTCCAGGGTTTATCTTGCTTTACCATTGGATCTAGCAATAGATACTATAGATCAATGCATTTAGCATCATGAACTAAACAATACAGTAAGAATATTAATGCATAAGTATATTCTTATTTGTACAGAATATGAAGCATCGAGTAAAAGTAGTGTAAGTTAAGTTCAACTGAATATATTTACAGTAGTAATCTAGCAGATATTTCACCCTTTTAGCCAAGTCCTTTCCTTAGAAAACCACTTGAATTAGTAGTAAAACATCTTAATAAATCCAGATACATCATCTCATTTAATTCACTAGATTTTTAGATATAAGTTAATAAAATGTGATTCTTTTTTCATTAAAGAATTTGCTTATTTTTTTTTTTTGTGTCAGACATTTTTTGTTCCCTTTATCCACTTTCACCTCCTGGACGTAGTACCTATGTCCAGGAGGCCATGTGTGCTCCTGCGCGCTACCACAGCCGATCGTGCGCACGTGCACGCACGCTCCCGGCTGCGGATTGTTAGCCCAGGAATCAATGAATCAGGCCATGGTGCCCAATCATTAATTCCTCTCCCCCGCAGAAAAAGCGACAGCTTCTCTCGGAAGCCTTGCTTTTTCTGCCTCCTACGTCCCCCTACATCCCTCTAAGCGTACATGTTAGGCTTAGAGTGACGTCATGTAAACAAACCTAAGGTTTGTAAAACTACATCTACATTAAAAAAAATAAAAATAAACATATATTTAAATTAAATAAATTTACTATTTACATCCCACCCTCCCAAAAATGCCCAAATAAAATGTTTAATAATAAAAAAAAACATTACAATAAAAAAACACATAAATATTTACCTAAGGGTTTAAACTTTTTAAATATCTATGTAAAGATTAAATATTTCTATTTTTTTTATTATAAGCTTGTAAATAGTGATGGATGTAAAATGGAAAAAATGCACTTTTATTTCCATATAAAATATTGTCACCATACTTTGTGATAGGGACATAATTTAAATGGTGTAATAACCGGGATAAATGGGCAAATACAGTACGTGGGTTTTAATTATGGAGGCATGCATTATTTTAAAACTATAATGGCCGAAAACTGAGAAATAATTATTTTTTTTCGTTTTTTTCTTATTCTTACTGTTAAAATGCATTTACAGTAAGGTAGCTCTTAGCAAAATGTACCACTTAAAGAAAGCCTAATTAGTGGCGGAAAAAACAAGATGTAGATCAGTTCATTGTGATAAGTAGTGATAAAGTTATAGGCTAATGAATGGGAAGTGAACATTGCTCGGATGCATAAAGTGAAAACAATTGAGGGCTGAAGTGGTTAATTTAAATCTTTGCATAAACCATACAAATTGCACCCCTATGCTCAGCCCAAATTCCAGAGGATAGGAGCTTAATATATCTGGAAGCCCTTTTTTCACCCGAAAGTCACCCCCAAACAGTCTTTCTCTACAAGGCTGGGGTAGTTACTCTTTCTCCCCAATCTTGAGGTGAGGATGACCTCTTCTGAATGACATGGACAAGAGAAGGGAAGAGAGATTTCTACCCAAATCTTGCAACCACCTCCTTTCCCCATGTCATGGACTATGTAGGCTGGCCAGCTCAGCTCTTCTTCTGGTAGTTAAAGCCTCCTTAGGAGACAAAGGGGTAGAGGAGACATAGGAAGGTTTGGCCATGCTTATTTAAAAAAAAGAATTAAAAATGTAATATAAAAAGAAAAGAAAAGAAAAAAAAAAAAAATGTAATATTTAAAGGACGGCAAATGTCATCTGCACTTCCATTAAAAATGGACACAAAACACAGTGCAATGCAAATATCAATGGACAAAAATGGACAACATTAGAGAAGAAATGTAATGAAGTCCCACACTTGTGACTGCTGCAAAGCATTCTTGGAGATGTAGTCAGTAGAAGCGGGTACATTGTTCTATGTAATCTCATATACTTGAAAATGCTCCCCAGCTGTGGTCTCTCTCTGGAAGATGGGGGATCCCATAACTACAGGGGGCCTTAGGAGCAAGTGTAAATAATGACCTCAACCCAACCCCGGCCCCACCAATGACACACTCTATCTCAAACCTCAATCATGGGGAGGTTTATTTAAAAAAAAAATGTTAATTCCAGGTACTCAGTTGCTTTTAAAAGTAAATCATGTGCAAAATGACCTGGAGACCGAACATCAGCATGTTTGAATTTCCCGCTATCTGACTGAACCAATGGTTAACTTACAGTGGTACAGTATGTTGAAATTCAAACTTATCAAGAAAGGGAAACCTAATTTAGTCCAGCTAGAGTTGTGATTTACACTCTTGCCAGACTGTACATCCCATTAAGTGAATCCTTTTTTTTCTATTTTTCAGTTTAGTTTATTTTTCAGTTTTTTCAGTTTTCTTTATTCTCTCGCTGCTCAATTTATAATGAGTCAGCGGTGTGATTATGTCAAAACATTTTCCAATAAGTAAGATTGTGGTACAGGACCTTCCAGTTCTAAAATAGGAAAAAGCACGGGCACCTGACCGATTGTGCAATGCATCAGTGCTGTGCAAATTAGGATAGTAGCTGACCACAACTACAGCATGTAGCTGTTTGCCCTAAATTTACATTTGTGTAAAAAGAAAGATGTACTACATGAAGGAATTGAGAGCAAAGTTTCTCAGACCAATGTTATCCACTCTGCAAAAAGATGGCATGGGGAATATTAACAAACTTGAAAAGGCTTCAAACCTTGAATAGATAACCGGTGAGTATCAGGCCAGCCAGTGACCAGCATCCAACAGGTGCACCACCCTTGTAACTCAAATTCATGATATTGAAAGAGAATATTAATCCTTCCCCTATTTACGACAAGAAAACATAGTACAGAAAGCAGTTTTATGGCCCCAATGCCATTTAAAAAAAGCCCAGTGACACATTTGCTTTCAGCCCCCAAGAGGTAGGGTAAGGCAGGTTCCTCAGGGGGCGGAGGTGGGGGGGCAGCACCCACCTGGCCATGGGTGGGCGCCGAGCTGGAGGGGAAGCAGCAAGGAAAGGGGGCAGCGAGCACAGCGGTGGGAAGGGGGGTCACACCCCCCTCCCTCACCTGGGTCGCCCCGTCTGCTCTCCCCCTCCAGCTATGAGAGCAGCGTGCATCAGGCAGCGGGCGGAGAAGTAATTACTCACCTCTTCCTTCTACTTTCCAGCGCTGCGTACCACTGCTCGTCCCTTTCTGCAATGCCGCCCACAAGTACAGTGGGCAGCATTGAAGGAAGTGACAGGCGGTGGTATGCAGTGCTGGAATGCTGAAGGAAGAGGTGAGTAATTACTTAAGACAAAAAACCAAAAACACTTCCAGTATATGCTGTTCAACCACCTGATATTTATTAAGGCTCAAAAATTCTTTCACCTTGGTTAATCATAATAAGGTCTATAAAGAAGTATTACATATTTCGCCCCGCCCAGGGACTTCCTCTGGACGTACTGCGCAAGTACGTCCAGAGGAAGTCCCTGGGCGGGGCGAAACGCGTCGATGTAGGCCTGTATCACGCGCTGAGATGTGCCTCTCCGCCCCCTCTGCCCTCCCGCCGGATCGGAGCACGGTGCCCGAAGCTATGGCGTATACCTCCAAAGATTGGACTCCCGCTTGGATGTGATGACACAAGTCTAAGGCCCTGAGTTTGATACTCCTGCAGATACACATCACGGATACTGCGGTTAACTGGGCAGGCTGGGACAGTCTATGCGGACATTGCATTTCGTATCAATGGAGGAGGTGGTAACTATGAGAGATAGTGTATATGGCACCAATATCCACAAAGTTCATATGTACATTCATCTATGGAGGAGCACTGTATGCATTGAAACTTTGACGGTGTGATATATGGCTTGGCTGGAATAGTGAACTGTCTTGCCAGTATGGGCCTACAAATTTATATTGCAGCAAGTTGGCTAGGTGCACCAGCCTTACACGGTCTGAAAGACTCTTGAAAAAATACAGCAATCTTTCATGATGATCTTTTTGATGTTGAACTCTGTGTCATACAATTGAATCTTAGATGCAGGACCTTCATGTATGCCATCATAGACTGTGTTATCATTTTTTATGCCATTTTCTGAGGGTGACGACCCATATAATCTAGTATTTCTATGAGATTACTCGCATGCAGGGCATGGTGCTGTGATTGTGGGGGGGCATAGGGGGGCGTGGGGGGCACATTTTTATTGCTGTTGACCACCATACTGTCGGCACATGGGGTGATGCGGACAATTTGGACAGGCAATTGGCATATTAGATGCTTTAATCTCTTGGCATTGTAGGTGTCCGTGTCCGCCTCTCCCCATGTGTGGGAGTGACATGGTTAATTTTGTTACAATCTGGTCTGTGTAAGGTCGTCTGAGACTCCCTGTTGAGACATATTTGGGGAACACCCCGTATAATGAGAATTTGTGCATTATAATTGTGTGCAATATGTAATACTTCTTTATAGACCTTATTATGATTAACCAAGGTGAAAGAATTTTTGAGCCTTAATAAATATCAGGTGGTTGAACAGCATATACTGGTAGTGTTTTTGTTTTTTGTCTTTAGTTTTTTGACCAGTGCGTGTACCCACCTGGTTTGCACACATTAGCATGTACACTTTTGTGTAGTTGGTTTTTGTAGTGAGTAATTACTTTCCTGCACCCTGCCTGACACACTTTGCTGTGCTCAAAGCTAGAGGGGGAGAGCGGATGGGAAACCCAGGTGAGGGGGGTCCAACCCCCTCCCCACCGCTGTGCCCACTGCCCCCCTTCCTTGCTGCTACCCCCTCCAGGCTACCTATACTGGGGGCAATTATACTACCTATCGAGGGAGGGGGCTGCATCCTCACAAGTTTGCCTCAGCAGCAAAAATTCTAGAACCGGCCCTGTTTGCATTGCTGTATAGTTACACTACAACACACTCTTCCCAGTATCATTACTTACCCAAACTTTTGCTGAGTTAAAATCTATACTTTTGATTTTGAATGGCTGCAGTAATGCTTTATAATGACAGGTTACAGCCACAGATACATGTTTGATTAGACTCTATTGATGTGTGTAGGAACACTTACAGTTCATTTTCAGCGTGAAAGAGAATGATTTAGTTGCACAGTACACAGAATGAATATTTACAAGTGTTATGTAAAAGTGGTTAAATAATGTAAATGTGGAAAAGTGGTCATATTTAGTAAGGCTGTTTAGAATATTCATGTGAAAAAAAGATATTAACTTTGGCCTTCATCCTGAAGGATTTCACTTAACCACTTGCCGACCGCGCACTCATACCGCGCGTCGGCAAAGTGGCAGCTGCAGGACCAGCGACGCAGTATTGCGTCGCCAGCTGCAGGCTGATTAATCAGGAAGCAGCCGCTCGCGCGAGCGGCTGCTTCCTGTCAAATCACGGCGGAGGGCTCCGTGAATAGCCTGCGGGCCGCCGATGGCGGCTCGCAGGCTAAATGTAAACACAAGCGGAAATAATCCGCTTTGTTTACATTGTACGGCGCTGCTGCGCAGCAGCGCCGTAAGGCAGATCGGCGATCCCCAGCCAATCAGCGGCCGGGGATCGCCGCCATGTGACAGAGGACGTCCTGTCACTGGCTGCACAGGACGGATAGCGTCCTGTGCAGCCCGGAACACCAGGGGGGCCAGGTAGGAGAGGGAGGGGGGGGATTTCGCCGCGGAGGGGGCTTTGAGGTGCCCCCCCCCCCGCAACACCGGCAGGCAGGAGCGATCAGACCCCCCCAGCACATCATCCCCATAGTGGGGGAAAAAGGGGGGCGATCTGATCGCTCTAGATGCACCCTGATCTGTGCTGGGGGCTGTAGAGCCCACCCAGCACAGATCACAAATAACAGCGCTGGTCCTTAAGGGGGGGGTAAAGGGTGGGTCCTCAAGTGGTTAATGTGCAGCTCTGCCATTATAATTCCGATGTTGTAACGGAAGCCACAATTGTAGCACAAAACTTAAACATAGTACATAAGGAAGAACAAAAACTCTGACATGCAAATCTCTTCTCACCTTCTGAAAAATGTCAAACTTGGTTGAATGTCATGGAGCCAATCAACAATTGTCTACAGTTAAAGGACCGCTATTGCGGAAATTGTAATGTAAAATACATGTAAACGCATACAGATAAGAAATACTTTTCTTCCAGAGTAAAATGAGCCATAAATTACTTTTCTCCTATCTTGCTGTCACTTTCAGTAGGTAGTAGAAATTTGGCAGAACTGACAGATTTTGGACTAGCCCATCTCCTCATGGGGGATTCACAGGGTTTTCTTTCATTTCAAAAGCACATAGTGAATGGCAGTTGCTCTGTCTAACCTCTAAAAAACTGTGCAGCAAGCAGGGAGGCTAGCTAGCATCTTTATATAAATCCTTTTCAAGGAGTTTCTTTATAAAGAATAAAGGTCATGCTGAGAATCCCCCATGAAGAGATGGACTAGTCAAAAACCTGTTGGTTCTGTCAAATTTCTACTACCTATTGTAAGTGACAGCAAGAGAGGAAAAAATTAATTTATGGCTCATTTTAATGTGAAAGAAACATACTTCTTAATTGTATGTGTTTAAGTGTATTTAAAATTTTACAATTTTTCGTGATAGTGGTCCTTTAAAGACAAAGGGCTATATTAACTGTGACTCAATGATTTTAGAAATCTCCTATGGTAACAAAAGAAGATAGCACATCTGGCCATTATGTAAGAAAGTACGTATATTCTGGCGTATAAGACTACTTTTTAACCCTTGAAATTCTTCTGAAAATTCAGGGGTCGTCTTATACGGCGGGTGTCATTGTCGGGTGATACGCCCTATCCTATTACAGACTCTCAGATCTGGCTGCTGAGGACTGTAGTGAAGGGGCGCAAGCAGAGCACCTGCTAGAACCTGATAGAACTTCCTCTAAAACAAGCAATTCTGCTGATATAAGAAATATTGGTACTTTTTGATAATGATGCATAAGACTTTTGTATACTTTCTATGCATGTGCTGATAGTGGTTTGAACCTTTATATACCACTCCTTATCCTCTTATTAAACATTCTGGCTATGATATACATAAGATGCGCTTGTCCGTGTATTATTTCATATAGTCAAGATCTTGGCATGCCAACTTGCTGATAAAATTGCTGATTAAATTAAATTGTAGACCATTAAGTGTGATAATTAATCTTAAAATTACTTTATAATTGTTTTAAGTTAAGTTGTGCTTACAGGAGGTAAATAGGATACAAGGTTGGGCCAGAAGGGTGAAAGAGGCGTGTTTTATGGGCACAGCGCAATCTTTTCCACTCTAATAAACAGGGAGACAAGGAGAGCTGACCAATCCAACCAGTCAATCACCTATATACTGTTATATACTGAGTATAACATACAGTACAGTCTCAGCATCTGTTCATACATAGCACCAGTAAATTATTTTTTTTAATTTTTTATTTGGTGTGTGTTGGAAGATGGGTAGTCTTATATGGCAAGTATATCCCAAACTCTATATTTTAACTGGAAAAATTGGGGGGGTCATCTTGTATGCCGGAATATACGGGTATAAGGAAGAGAAAAAGACAGGGGTTCCAATGCATAATGTACAGGGTTTGTACAAAGCAATATGGTTTGTTTTTAGGAAAGTAGTTATTGCTTGATTATTTTAGTGTTGCTTTATTTTTGTGAGAAACACTTTGTTAATAGGTTCTTAGAGGGTGATGGGTTTTTTAAGTGACCCTGGATGCAAAACTAATAATCAGTGGTCTCATTCCTGAATTTTCAAAATTGAATGAAAAGTGTGCGCTTTGTTGGGTGGTGCTGCCTGCTTATTTTTTTTATTAGACACTAATATGTAGGTGCAAGTGTACTGTATGAATTGTTGTGAAAGCTTCTAAAAGACTATTAGCAGAAAGCTTCCACTCTGCTTGTTCTGGGAATGCCCACTGCACCTTTTGCCCCTTATTGTTCAACTTAAACTTCTTCAGACAGGAGTAGGTATTGGATGGCGGTGTGGGCCATGCAGTTCAATCTTAATCCCCACATCTGCGCTGTACTGGCTGCATAGAAGGATTTACATGTAGTGATGTCACAAACATTACAGACACACATAATTAAAATGCTATTTTCATCATCAACTATTTATTCATATTTGCCTGCAGTCCTACAGTTTACATTGGCTCACTGTCTCTAGACCAGTGCTCACTATAATCCTGCCACAGGTGTCACATGACAGATAATGTGACAGTTGGCCAAGTAGTTGAGGTGCTACAAATAGTAGTCAATGTTGTGGCTTATGACCACGTTCTTTTTAACCAAGACAAAAACAAGTTCTGCCAATGATTGTCTACATAGGACTAGGAAGAAATTGTGTCTGGAATGGGGCCTTAAACTGGAGTTATGGTCTCCACAACACAAGAACATTTGAACATTATCAGCTATACACAATTCTTTTTTTTTTAGTGATTGAATTTTGTAAAACTTTGCTTATGTAGGCAGATATATGTCATATTGCAAATTAACCTTTTTGTGCTTTTATAATATACCCGCAAGTAAAGTGCTAACTGACTATTTAGAGCAGCATTCACTACCTGCTTTGTTGTACTTGATAGATTGACTAGCTACTATGTACAGTGCCATGGAAGATGTTATAAGTAAAAATATGAATAATTAAATAAAATGAAAAGGGAACAAAGTCAAAAGAGGGATGGTTCATTCAACCCAGTATCGCAGGAGGATATCTGCCAGCCCAGCTTGTTCTTCCTCCACTTAGTCTACTGGGTTCAGTCTCAGTTCAAGGTGTTAGTACAAACATGTGCATATCATTTATTATTCCTATAGAAGTCAAGAGAATTGCTGGAAACCAGGACAATGGTGTAGTGTTTGGTGTAACAGATACCTAGAATACTCTGCACAAAGTATAAAGTGTAATATATTCCAACTCTTTTCACCTTACATTTTTGCCTGGTTTACTGCAAAAACATATTCCTTCAGTGGGAGATGGGATCCTACATATACGAAGAGCATAATGTTACATAGTTAGGTAGTTAGGTTGAAAAAAGACATCTGTCCATCAAGTTCCATCTCCAGGAAATTACCTAGTAATTAAAGCCGTGGATGCCCTTCAATGCAATGTGTCTCCATATGCACAGCTTATCAGTAATCACTCAATCACTTCCATCTTATTATAAGCTGAGAACTATGCAAGGCAACTTTCACAGTAGAAAATGCAGAGCTTCAGAGCAGTGGCCCGGGGGGACACTAGAGTAAACCCAGGTATGCCAGTGTAATACAGATTGCTAAAATACTTGAAACATTTAAAGATGTTTTGGGAAAGATTTTTTCCTTGGTTAGAAGAAGTGGAGATTTAGAAAATCATCTTAGCCAGACAAGGCTGTACAAATGCTTTTTAACATTCAGAACAGTAGAAGGTGAATACTAATTAGTTCCATAGATTTACATCACTTTGCAGATTATGCAAACTCTTGCATTGCCTGTTTATTGCAGGGTGCCTTGCAATTGAAATGGACATTTAATTAACAGTTAATATACAACTCCTTTATTAATAGCCTTTTTGTTGCACATATTTAATGTAGCAAACACTGCTAGCGTAGTGCAAGCTTTCCGGTCCCAAATGAAGAAATGTGATCCATAGTAAATCTGAGTCGCTCTTCCTGCAGTCGTTGCCTTATAAAAGCCAAAGGAGACAAGAAACATTTTTAGAAACATTAATGACCTACAGCTCTTAAAGTCACCTCTTGCCCTCTGTGTTGAATCTGGGCTGTCTGTTTTGGGCCTGTGGTCCCCTAGCAAATGTCTGGATCGATGCTTGAGTAATAGAGCAATGTCCAGATGCATCTGCAAGTGACAGGAGAGAAATCCCACATCTCTATGAGTTTCTGTCAGTTTGACATGACTTTGTATGTATTACCATGACCTAACATAATCTTCTATACTGCTGACATCTTCTAACTTGTTAAATATAACAAAGTGTCCTTCAGTAGTGAAAGTTTCACTTTCAACCAAACAGAGCACCCCTTTGTTGTGAGGGTAATGACAGTTGTAGCAGTCTGTCCTCATGCTAAATATTTTAACTGAGTATCTTAATCAAGACTCTAAGTATTCACAATTGCTCTGTTTTTTTAAATAATATCTGGTCTTAATGAGACTATTTTATTTATGTGAATGAGATACTAAATAAGGTTAATTCTTCTTAGAATAAATACAAGCAGCCATAGAATGAAAGGTTGAAACTGACTGCTAGGAAGCTGAACAGATCTGAGAGAGTCCTTTACTGAGACCCTTTTTTTACATGGATATGCTTAAAGTGGACCTGAACTCGTGCACAGCACACAATGAAAAGTCTTTACTCCACATAAAGCTGCTGAAAAAATTAACTTCTCTGACTCTGTGTTAGAGGCCCAAAGTACCCATGATAATGGGGTTAGTAGGTGATTTTTAATAGATACCTAAAGTGTGGTATGAGAATTGGCATATATTAAGGGGGGTTGGGCAATTTGAGAGGCTTTATAGTAGTGGAAAACATTGGGCTACTGATGTTCCTCCAAGGATTTATACTAATACATAACCTTCCTAGAATTTCTGGGGGTTTTGTAAGCCCAAATAAATTGAAATGTGTTGCTTTCAGCCCATGAAATAGTCGGAAATTCCAACAAACTTAAGTCTCTATGCAGAATTTCCAAGGCAGGGCAGTCATTCCACTTATATAGTGTATTAATATCATTTGTGAGTTTGCTATCCAAGTATGGGATAAAATGTTCTCTATATGGGTGGACGATTCTTAGATCCTGGATATTAGGGATGCTGCAGAACATAATTTCAAATTTTTCAACATTAACATGCAACCCAGACCTTTTGTCAAACAATCAGAGACATTATGATATCATTGGCAAATAGGTCACATTTGAATTCTAAAGACCTGAAGTTGTGGCCATGGATGAAACTGTACTGTAAGGTGCCCATTAACGATGCAATTTTACAGAACGATCAACCTTCTAATCCATCTGATTGGAAAGTTTTAATGATGCCAGTTAACTACAAACAATTGTTTTAATAATTCTTGTTGCGGATTGATTCAATCTGAAATGATCAGATTGATTATATTTTATTCCATTTATGGGCCTTATCAATGCTCTCCAATTGTTTCTTTCTGATTGCAATAATCGGATCAGAAGGTTGGTTGTAAAATTGCATTGTTAATGGGCATGAGACTTATTTGGCTGCAGTTAGGGTCCCGAGAATAGCATTTCTTCTGAAATCTCCCTTTTCCTCTGACTAGCACCACAAAGTCAGCATCAGTGGAAAAAGTGATCTATGTTATGAAGCCTGTTGAGATCTCTAATAATTGGTAACAATAACCTTTGAGATAATCTTAAAAGTAGTGCCTTTGAGCATAGTATGGTATAAATATTTCATGTTTTTTTTGCCATCGCCTTTATTTCACACTTGAGTTTCTTTCTACTCTTTACAACATGTCTTTGAGAAACTATCTGTCTTTACTTTTACAGAGAACATGCGGCAAATACAGGCTCTAAACCAAGACCAGGTATTTTTCAAGTTTTTTGAGTGCAAAAGTCTGAGATTTTCTCTTTCCTAGGAAATAACATCAAACACTGTCTCTCACTTTCTTTTCTTTAGCTTTGCTGCCTATTGATCTTCTTCTGAAAGTTCCTTCACTGGTGTTCAGGTCTCAAACTAGGAAACTAGCGACTTCGTTAGGGACAGGATGGCCTGCACATAGTTTTCCTACTGTGGTGCTTCACAGTCTGAAACATCCTGGTATATTCTTTGAGTCCTTTTTAGTTTGTATACCGCCATTCACTCTTATTTTACTTTAACTGCCGCTGAAAAACAGTACTCTGCCAGACTCAGCAAAAATGAAAAACAAATGCAACAATAATAAAGATATGCATGGCAAAGGGCATAATTATGGTGAATGTACTTTGGGGTTGATTCACTATAACAAATAGTGTGCCTATCATAGTTAACATGCCTTATCATAGTTAATGTGCCTTATCAGAGTCAGCATGCCTTGCCAGAGTTAGCGTGCCTTATCAGAGTACTGTAGCAGCGTGAGCGCTACAAACTTATGCCTGCTAAATGGCAATGACGAGAGCTCCACTCGTCCTGCCCCGAGTCCCTGTGGGACCGATCATTTTAAAGGACATTTTCCCTGCACTTTGATTGGTTTAATAGGCTGCCTGTCATGTTTCCTGTCAAGTGACAGGCAGCCTATTGGACCAATCAAAGTGCGGGAATAATGTCCTCAGGGCAGGACCAGTGGAGCTCTCGTCATTGCCAATTAGCAGGGATACGTTTGTAGCGCTCGCTATGCTACTCTGATAAGGTATGCTAACTCTAATAAGACACATTCATTCTGAGAAGGCGTGTTTACTCTAATAAAGCATGTTAACTCTGATAAGGCACGCTATTTGTTGTAGTGAATCAACCCCTTAGTGCAGGGGTCCCCAACCTCTTTCAGCCTGGGAACCAGTATAAGTAGTATAGTTACCCCAGTAAAGCTACTATAGTTACCCCAGTATAGCTAGTATAGTTACCCCAGTATTGCTAGTATAGTTACCACAGTATAGCTAGTATAGTATAGTTACCCAAGTAAAGCTAGTATAGTTACCCCAGTAAAGCTAGTATAGTTACCCCAGTATAGCTAGTGTAGTTACCCCAGTAAAGCTAGTATAGTTACCCCAGTATAGCTAGTATAGTATAGTTACCCAAGTAAAGCTAGTATAGTTACCCCAGTAAAGCTAGTATAGTTACCCCAGTATAGCTAGTGTAGTTACCCCAGTAAAGCTAGTATAGTTACCCCAGTATAGCTAGTATAGTATAGTTACCCAAGTATATCTAGTATCGTTAACCCATTAAAGCTAGTATATTTACCCCAGTAAAGCTAGTATAGTTACCCCAGTAACTATACCAGTACCCCAGGTCATTAAGAGGTCACCATCTCTCCTTGCCACACCTGTTGCCTGAAGCACCTATTTGCACCCGTATTGCTTTACTGTGCACTTTATCTCTTGGCTGCTTCACTGTATTTAGTAAGGTATTTTTCACATGCTAACTGCTCTTAATTAGGTTTGTTTGGGATTGCACTATTCAAGCACTTTGTGTTTTGTTTGTCATATTTTAGGTAGTAGATTTTTTGATGAAGCACTGTAATTGATGATATATGTTTCACTGTAACTGAGTAATAGCATTTTTTGCACATACTTTCTGCACTTTACATAATACTGAACCTGGCTTCTTACAACCTGGGAGAACTTACTCAACCCCCAGTGTTGATATTACATACTATTGTGTATGGAATGATTATTTATGCAAACGGATATAAAGGCTTGGAGCTTTATGGGATGTTTTATGTGTTTTTAATTATTTGAATGTCCTTTGGGTGCACAATAACTTGTGACTGATCATTGTTTAACCACTTGAGGGCTGCGGTGTTAACCCCCCTTGTGACCAGAACATTTATGACTAAAATGGCCACTGCAGCTTTAAGGCCAAGCTGCAGGGCCGAACAACTCAGCACACGAGTGACCCCCCCCCCTTTTCTCCCCACCAACAGAGCTCTCTGTTGGTGGGGTCTGATCGCCCCCCAGGTGTTTGTTTGTTTGTTTTTTGTCAATATTAACTTTATTGAATTTTTAATAAAATTTTCATTTTTTTTATTTATCTTAGCTCCCTCTCTCCCTCCCTCCCCTGGCCAGCCAATCACTGCGATCGGCTGTGATAGGCTTCAGCCTATCACAGCGGATCGCTTCCCTGTGTCCCAGGGGGACAGCCGTGTCACCTTATGAGCTGGCGGCCGCTTCCTCTCTTATATTCCCTAGTGGCCTCTCTCCTCCATGCAGCATCTTCTATAACAGCAGTGTGTCCCGCGGCTGCTGTAAAGAGGAAGGAAGCGGGACAGTGACTTCCTGTAGCAGCGATACACAACAGGTGTCCCGCCATGGGAAGTGCTGCTGTTATAGAAGATGCTACAAAGAGGAGAGGGGCCACCAGGGAATATAAGAGAGGAAACGGCCACCAGCTCATAAGGTAACAGGAGCGGCGGCTGTGGGGGGAGAGGGGCAAGAGGCCAAACTGCCCACGGACCGGCAGTGGGCCACGGCCCGGTGGTTGGGGACCCCTGCCTTAGTAAGTAGAGGATGAATAAAAAGTATTAGCCCATAATAGTTAATCTGATTCAACCATTCTCTGAAAACTGACAAATGAGAATGGGGATTTAGAACTTTGGTCATGTTAAATTGCATTGGACATCATCATTTGTTAGTTTTGTTGAAGCAGTAATATTTTGGGGGCAAGGAACTATAGGCGCCTGCTCCCCCCACCCCTTGTGCGGAGTAAGCACAGGGAGCGCTGTCATATTTACTTAGTCCACACTGTATCAGGTCTCCTCCTGGCACCCAACAGGTGCTGCATACTGACATCCTGCATGTCATGCCATCAGAAACCTGAAGGTGGCACTGGCAACATAGAGCATGCGGCTTTGGAGAAAAAAAGGAGACCAGATGCAGAGTGGAATAGGTAAATATAAAATTGCTCCATGCCCTTTCTCTGCACAAGAGGAAGGAGGAGGGATGGAGCAGTTCGCCGCTATGGGGGAGAATGGATTGTCCAGCCATGATGCAGGTGGGTAGGAGCACTATGATAATTTTGGTGGGGGCCCCAGGCTGCTGGATGCAGGTAACACTCCAGCACCAACATATTTATTTTCAACATTTTTTTCTTCTTCCCAGCTCCCTAACTGTTGTGTATGAAAACATCTCCATTCCCATTTGCAGCTCTGTATGCCTGCCATGGTAACACAGCTGGAAATGATGTGGCACCCTCTGGCACAACCTGCCCAAGCAGACAGGCAGTGTTGTGCCCATGGTACTCCATGGCATTATTTATATAAATACGATCTCATATTTTCTGTTGTAACGTGTGTAATCCATTATTTAAGTGGTAAAATCTTCACCAGAATTTCCAGTTCTGTTCATCTAACGAGTCTAAACCAAACGCTGATAGGAGACTCCTAAGATGCCTTCTCTATATTGTAAAATGCAGTTTGGGAATCTAGCCCGCTGTTATGTTCTATTAGGAGAGGGCAGAGACACAAACTACTGCTGGGAAATCTTGCCAACAAAGCTCTTAGATACAAAAAGCTAGCAGGAACCGCTGCTCATCTGAAACTGAAATATCACGTTCAACAGAGGACCAAATGTATAAAAACTAGAGGGAAGAAAATAAGAAAATGCTTTTTCTATAACAATAAATTGTGAATCATTATGCGTCGTTTATTTTTTAATCCTGCATTGTAAACTTGTCAGCTTCGGTTTCAGTGATTGTTTTGGGTAGCAGTTTTCCTTTTCAGATGTCATTTTTTTATATTAGTTATAACCAGTTTCAGCAATGAATTTAGTTTGCCTTAATCCATGTCTTCCTGCAAGGTATGCTCCATGTTTCCTTCTTCTCATAGCTTTCCTATTTCCCACCAGTTGCAAATATATACATACATAGAACTGTGGACAAAGCACTAATGAATACGCCGAAACAAATATTGCAGCGCTTTTTGCTAGATCATTATCTAATGTTTTTACCACTACCTTTGATTAATAACTCTAATCTAAATTTAATAAAATAGATGTCTCAGCTAATGTCCTGGGAGGAGGGTCCCAGTCCTTCTTCTCTCTCAGATCCAAGGGTCTCAACTCACATTTTCCTTAATAGCCACTGCCTGCTGCCGTCTTCCCATGCAGGGTAGTGCATTGGATGAAGTATGTTCCCTGCTTTAGCACAGTGTTTCCTCATTGGTGCGTCCAGCCACTGTCACTCTACCCACCCTAGACTTCTTGCATGTAGCATTATATGCAAGAGTTGTCGGCTACAGCGAAGAGAAGACTCAGCATTGGGGCAGGTGACATAACTCTTCTGCTGTACTACTCTGTATGGAAGGTCTGGGCAAAGAATGGTGATATTACTTATTGGGGAAGGGATAGTTACAGCACTTGCTATGGTTTTTATGGGGGAGAATGGTGGCAGCACATGGGAGGAAGGTGGGTTCATGGGAATTTGTTATGATGGGTGGAGACCTGCAGTACCTGCATTGGGAGTTAGTGGCCACACTTATTAAGGGGGAAGAAAATGGTGCCCAACACTTGTTATAGGGAGAGGGATGAAAGGACTTATGGTAGCTCTTGTAATGTGGAGAATATGGGTTATAGTGGCTGCACTTGCTGAAAGGTTTCTTTGGAGCCTCACAGTTTCTAGATTGACCCCTGCCTTTGAATCCCGGGGCAAATCAGTACATAAAACAACCTTTGGGCAAGGCTCCCTAATGAGGAGTAAATTCTGACACTGACTCTGCCAGGAGAAAAGCGCAATGTAAAGGTTATATAACTTGTCTTCTCTTCTCTGAAAGCTGGGAGGTATGAAAAGGGGAGAGAGATAGAGATAGAGAGAGAGAGAGAGAGAGAGAGAGAGAAAGAGAAAGAGAGAGAGAGAGAGAGAGAGAGAGAAGCACCCTCACATTGTTAGATATGATAACCCTGAACCAATGCTTCTATCGGGATTATTAATTCTTCAGGTGTTGAATTGCAATGCCTAAAAATGTCTCAGTTCAGCTTAACAAAAACATGTTGAGTAAAGCCCTAGAGTACATTACTGTTGTTTGATAAGTGTTAGGACAATGCTAATGTCAATAGGGTATATTTTTAGAGATGTCGCGAACCTCCGATTTTTGGTTCGCGAACCCTGTTCGCGAACCTCCACGAAAAGTCGGGTGTGCGAAAAAGTTCGCGAATCGCAATAGACTTCAATGGGGAGGCGAACTTTGAAAAATAGAAAAATTTCTAACGCCTAGAAAAATGATAGAAAACATGTTTCAAAGGCTCTAATACCTGGAGGCAGACATGATTGAGTGAAATACACATCAAATGTCCCAGGCTAACATCTAGGTTTCACACAAACCCCTATTTTAAGCCTCCTCCCTCCACCCTCCTACCGGAGGGAGGAGGGTCTCATCTGCCAGAGAATTAAATAATTTCAAAAGCCAGTTTACATACCATAGCTGAGAATTGAACCCAGGTTTCACTGTGTGGTGGGCAAGTACCTTAACCGCTGTACCATAACATTACTAACTGAAGCTGGCCTAGCATTTACCATTTATGCTCAATCCAACAGAAAAATTAGACAAGATAGCAGCGTTAGGAAGACTTGCCTAAGGTCTCCTACTGAATAGGTGCTGGCTTACTGAACAGATAGAGACAAGATTCAAACCCTGGTCTCCTGTGTCAGAGGCAGAGCCCTTAACCATTACACCATGCAGCCACTGCTTACAGATATGTAGCCAGACATGGCCTTGTCTTTTGTGTTCAACAGTTGTCAAGGGAAAAATTAGACAAGATAGTAGTGTTAGGAAGACTTGCCTAAGGTCTCCTACTGAATAGGTGCTGGCTTACTGAACAGACAGAGACAAGATTCAAACCCTGGTCTCCTGTGTCAGAGGCAGAGCCCTTAACCATTACACTATGCAGCCACTGCTTACAGATATGTAGCCAGACATGACCTTGTCTTTTGTGTTCAACAGTTGTCAAGAGAAAAATTAGACAAGATAGCAGTGTTAGAAAGACTTGCCTAAGGTCTCCTACTGAATAGGTGCTGGCTTACTGAACAGACAGAGACGAGATTTGAACTCTGGTCTCCTGTGTCACAGTCTCTCTCTCTCTCTCTCTCTCTAGTAGGGATGGTCACCGCTTTCCGCAGAATTGTATTTTTGACCATAAATGGATTGAGCGTAAATAGTACATGCTAGGCTGGCTTCAGCATGTAGTGTTGGTGAGAGAGAGAGAGAGAGAGAGAGAGAGAGAGAGAGAGAGAGAGAGATGAATCTACCTGGCTATCTGGGGTTTTCTTTGGACAACTGTTGAACACAAAAGACAAGGCCATGTCTGGCTACATATCTGTAATCAGTGGCTGCATGGTGTAATGGTTAAGGGCTCTGCCTCTGACACAGGAGGCCAGAGTTCAAATCTCGTCTCTGTCTGTTCAGTAAGCCAGCACCTATTCAGTAGGAGACCTTAGGCAAGTCTTCCTAACACTGCTATCTTGTCTAATTTTTCTCTTGACAACTGTTGAACACAAAAGACAAGGCCATGTCTGGCTACATATCCGTAGGCAGTGGCTGCATGGTGTAATGGTTAAGGGCTCTGCCTCTGACACAGGAGACCAGGGTTCGAATCTTGTCCCTGTCTGTTCAGTAAGCCAGCACCTATTCAGTAAGAGACCTTAGGCAAGTCTTCCTAACGCTGCTATCTTGTCTATTTTTTCTTTTGGATTGAGCATGAATGGTAATTGCTAGGCCAGCTTCAGTTAGTACTGTTGTGGTACAGCGGTTAAGGTACTTGCCCACCACACAGTGAGACCTTGGTTCAATTCTCAGCTATGGTATGTAAACTGGCTTTTGAAATAATATAATTCTCTGGCAGATGAGACCCTCCGGAAGAAGGGAGGAGGCAGGAGGCCACAAGAGCCTAATTAAAATCTCCCTAGCAGAGTGTGTAGCCGCTGTCCCATAACTAATTAGAATAGGCAGGTGAGTGAGTCAAATGGCTCAAGGACCTTGCCTTGTATAGGGGGGGGGTCCACCAGTGAGTGCAGTCTGATTGGCAATAATGTGTCTGCTGACTGTGATGTAGAGGGTCAAAGTTTTGCTCCATAGAGCATTATGGGGCGAATCGAACTTCCGGGAAAGTTCGCGTTTGGTAGGCGAACGGGAACCACCGAAGATCGCCTGGAACCGTTCGCCGGCGAACCGTTCGGGACATCTCTATATATTTTTAGTGCACTTTTTAAATTTTAGTTCTAGGATTGTATTTTATTATCTTAGCTTTGGATGTTGTAGTGAGGCTTTATTTATATATTAAAGGAACAAACCTCCATGCTCGACCCAAGGATAAGTGCTATATCTCTTGAGTAGAAAAAACAACCACCAGTGTTACCTAGGTAATGGGTATGTTACCAGAGTACTGCGCGGTATGCTACATGCATAGGGCATGGTACCCCGGTTAATGTATGTATTACCTAGGTAATATGGATTGAGTTAATTGTGCAATGTGCACTACTTACTGTCGGGATTACCAGTAAAATTGCAATGTGCTTTCTGCGCACCATTTTTATAGTGTGTCTCTTTGCCTATTTATTTAACAGGAATGCTTCTGGATATCCCTGCGGAGTGCTTTGGTCTGACTTTGAGTATTAATGTTTGTTAATATAGTTTAGTAATAAAGAATTTTACAAATAATTCTCTTTTAAATTACTTTGACTATTTACTGATGCTTACTGCAGTATGATTTCTTCGTTTTTTCTAGCGTCTGCAGGCATTTCCGTATCACAGAGGAAAGTGCGACAGATCAGTGATCCTATTCAACAAATTTTAATCCAGCTTCACAAAATTATTTACATCACTCAGGTATATTTATCTGCTACTCTTCTGATACCTGTATGGCATTAAATATTTGTATCAAAAACAAACTTTGTTGTGGCTGCTTAAACTCAGTACAGAATATGCGGATATTAAAGCAGTTTAGAGTGCAGCATCCATTCAGACCTACGGTAGTCTTTAACCAATAGCCATCGGCAGTACATCTCTGCCCAGCAGCAGTACTGTTCCTATTCCAGGGGAGTAGATACTCGTCTCTGGCTTTTAATGTGTGGTGAACGCGCACCCTTGCTCGCCCCTGTGACCGGCAGTTACAGGACAGATTGGCGAATGGAAACATGTTCCCATTCACCAATCTAAGTGCCAGATTTATGAACAAATCTCTGCTGTAACGAACAGCAGAGGATATTCATTGAAAAAATGTAAAATACAAACAACTTTTGCTTTCATTTTGCCTTCGAAAGATGTGATTCAGCGTTCTAGGCAGGATGGCACCATCTAGTAAACAATATAATAGTGAACTAAACTATTATATTTCTCCACTAAAAAAAACCCTACACATTTAAATAAAAATACAGTTAACCCTTTTCTGACCCCATAGTTTTTAAAAAAATAAATAAATAAAAAACATGTAAAAAATGCCAAAGTGATGGAATTTAAAAGAGAATAAATTGTTATGTTAGAGGCTTTTTATATATGTATGCCATAAGGATATGCTACTGTTATTTTTGTAAATAAAGGGCTTGTAATTATTGATCGGGTACAGTGAAAAAGCAAAAAAATAAAATACAGCTTTAATTCCAAGTAAAATATTGTCACCATACATTGTGCTAGGGACATCATTTAAATGTTGTAATAACCAGGACAAATTGGCAAATAAAATGTGTGGATTTTACGTACAGTCGCACGTTTTATTTTAAAACTATTTTCCCTGAAAACTGAGAAATAATGTTTTTTCTTTTTTCAAATTTGTTCTTCTTTTTCCCACTAAAATGCCTATAAAATAAAATAATTGTTAGTCAAATGTACCACCCAAAGAAAGCCTATTTTGTGGCAAAAAAAAACAATGTATAGATCATGTTGGTGTGATAAGTAGTGATAATGTTATTGGTGAATTAATGGGAGGAGCACTGAAATGTGAAAATTGCTGTGGGCTGTGGTCCATAAGGGGAAAAAAACCCTTAGTGGTGAAGTGGCTAAGCACTTCTATTTCTGGAACAGAACTTTTCACATACAATACTAAATACTGTAGACTAACATTGCTCAAAGTCCTGTGCAGGATTGTTAATAAGCAGATACAGCTGCTGCCAGTTTACTCTGGTTCCAACATTTTCTTGAAATAATTTACTTCTCCCTTATGCAAGCAGAGAAGAGGTCAGAAATGACTTGTCTAAAACTGACAATCGTTTCAGATAAAAGGGTGAGATAACTGCAGGGAAAACATTTTTTTGCAGGACTTTCCAAAGATGAAAATGATGACATCAGTTAGCAGCTCTCACTCAACAGGCAGCAGGAAGTTACTATAGGAAAGAAGTAGCCACTAGCCAGCAACTTTCTGGTGGAGTTTGGTGGGTTTGGATTGGTGGATTTGAAGGAAAGTGGGAAGCAAAAGGTCTGTGCCTGTAGGCTCCTCAGCTGTAGATCAGGCCCTGTTAAATTGATACTGAAAATGCAGAATGGAATCACAAGACTCTTCAGCTTAGTATGACTTTTACAAAAGAATGACAGGTCTCCTCCACTTCCATAGACTCAGGATATGTGTAGTGTGCAGAGGCTATCACTTTCTTAACTTGGTACTCTGATCAAGCTGATCAAAAGTACCATGTTATCGTAAGAGAACAAAGGCGCCAGCAGGATAAAAGGTAATACAAATTTTAAAATTTGCTGGGAGGCAGTGGTGGACTTGCCTCCGGAAAGCAGACTCAAAATACTGTCTGAATTAAACAAATACATTTATTATTGGTACCCCATCTTTTGGAGTACCAATAATACATTTATTTGTTTAATTCAGACAGTATTTTGAGTCTGCTTTCCGGAGGTAAGTCCACCACTGCCTCCAAGCAAATTTTAAAATTTTTATTACCTTTTATCCTGCTGGCGCCTCTGTTCTCTTACGATAATACTGTGTCCACCCCTGGTGGAGGGGTGATCTACCCCTACTTTCCTGATCTACAGAGAGCGACATCTTAGGCCTGGAACCCACTGAAATCAGCAAACGCAAAACGCAACCGTGCGTAGCGTTTTGCGTTTTGCGTTTTTATCCTGATTGGTCCTGTGAATTATTTTTAATTTTGTTGCAGTGTGCTGAACCGCAAAACGCTAGCAAAACCGCTCAGTTTAGGTTTTGCTGAGCGTTTCTGCTAGCATTTCAATACTTTACATTGAAGCGCTAACGCTCCCAAAATGCTGCAGGTCCTGCGTTTGCGTTTCTGGGAAACGCAAACGCTCCTGTGGAAGTTGCCCCATCCATTAACATTAGCCCAGCGTTTTGGCAAACTGCTAGCGTATCGCAGTGCTGCCAAAACGCTGCCAAAAGCGCTCCTGTGGGTTCCAGCCCTAAATCCTGAGTGAGGACAGGTCTAATCTCCTCACCTGCATCTACAGTGGTTGCCTAAGAGGTAACCCATGTTTGTGAGTATATTCATCTCACACTTACATTTATCCACGGTTTCCAATACATACTACACTATATTGGGCTCTCTGTGTTTCTTATTTATAAAAGTACCATGTGATAAGTTATGGCACAACATCAACAAGGTAATTCATAATATTTTGTTATTGCACTTGTAAGTAATCCCCCATGTTATCCAATTATTACTGTTCAGAGACTGGCTTGAAAGTGTATATACTTCCTTCATCAACAGGATTGCATGTATTGTCCCTAGGTATTGTACAGCAGCACGCAATGATTCTGCTTAGCAGATTGTCAGCAACTCAACAAAAAACTGTGGCAGCACACAATATAATATATTTATTTTCATTTCATGTAGTACAATACAATTTTTCTGGTTGATTGTAAAATTTGAAAAATCTGACCAATGTATAACAAATGTATATTCATTTTCTCCCTAATTATGAAAAAAGTGATTGAAAACTGAAAAAAAATTGCTTGGGTCTGCTTTAGTCTGCACCTGAGTACCTGGAATTACTTTTTTTTTAAATGAACCTTCCCATAAGGGAGGTTCGTCATAGAGTGTGCTTTTGCAGGAGTGAGAGTTGGGGTGAGCATCATTAATTACCTAGGGCAGCCTTTCTCAACCTTTTTACCTTGGAGGAACCCTGTAAATAACTTTTTGGATCTCAAGGAACCCCTGCAAACAATTTTTTGGTCTCAAGGAACCCTTACATTTATTTTTCAGGAGGCATGGTCTTTAAGTAGGTTAGGCTGCTAATTTCACTATTGCTTATTACACTGCCACTTATACTGTCTCCTGACCCCCCAATTTAGTGCTTCTTGTTACAGTACCACCTATTATAGTGTGATCTATTACACTTCCCCCATGATGGGGTAAAATGCTAAGGAACCCCTGCAGAGTCCTCAAGGAACCCTGGGGTTCCAGGGAACCCTGGCTGAGAAAGCCTGACCTAGGGAGTGCTGCTCCTTTGGCCCCCTGTCCTCATGGGATCTGTTTCTGTATGGCAGCTGTGCTGCATTTACAAGGTCCAGTGAAGGCGTGCACATGTGTGCCCCACAGTGCATGCCAGAAGATGTAGTCTATTCCCAACCATGGACTGCATCTCCCGGTATGCATTGCGGCATGCGCATAACTTTGCAAGGAACTTGATAATGCAGCTGAAAGTAAACCAAGTAAACGACAGTTTGCTTTTTCTAAACCATAGGAACTGTAGAGCAAAGAGGCTCAGGGAAACCATGAAACCATTTTCTGTGCTATCTGGCATTTTCACAAGGTTATATGGTCACTTTAGTTATATGTTGTCTTGTTAAGTATGAAAAAATTACCCAGGGAGATTCTATTCTAAATAGCGGCTAAATATTAGCATTGTGACCTTCTGTACCTTAATTTAATGCTAATGAGTAGCCTAAGCTGGCCAGAATCCATTCAGTGCTGAGAAATAAAACAACCCAGTGACCTTTCTCTTCACCGGATGCTCTGACCCTCAGATGAACCTCTGCCAGGGCAAACCGTACTGTTATGGTTTATCTGGTATTTATGTTTGTTATAGCATAATTTAGTGTGTGTTGAAACTTTATGGTAGTTGTTGCCAGTATATTTCTGCTGATACTATCAGAAGACATTGCAGACCATTAAAAACATAACAGCATTTTCGAAACATATTCTCATTTTCATTGTGTTTCTGTAGCTCCCTCCAGCACTGCATGATAACCTGAAGAGAAGGCTTGTTGAACGCTACAAGAAATCACTTTTCAGTCTCCAGAGCAATCCTTGTAACCTGAAAGCCGAGATCCAAAAGGTAAAACTGTTCTATTTGTCTTTTATATGAACTGTTATTTTCTCTTTCCACAGACTTGTTCCCTTCAAAGCAGGCCCAGCACGGTAAAAGTATGGGCACTGTCATGGCTTTCAAACTGTTTGACTGTTTGGCATGCTCCTTCTTCTGTTTCACTGTTAAGTGCAGATGATGCATAAGACGCTACCAAAGCTATATTTTACAATAATAATTAAATATTACAGTGCTGACCATCTCTACAAACACTCAAGTGTTCTATAATCCAAAACGGTCCCTTAGCAGAAAAGGGAAGCTTACCAGCCACTGACAACCCAAACTATAAGGTTGTCAGTGAGCACTGTAATCAAGGTGCTGTTTGGACAATTCTGGGTAAGCAAATGTCAAGCTGGTATCAGACAATCCAAATACATAGGTAGTTCAATTTAAATTTGTTTGATGCTTTATCAATAGTTTAATGTCGCCAGGGACGTTCTCAGTCTCCTCTTCCCTGCACACAATTACTCCACAAATAAACAGGTAGAAACAAGATATGTGTACGTTAAATTAAAATAAACTGATGGAATTAACAATTGTATCTATCCTCCTACTCCTAAAATGACTGCACTGCACATGCTCAGAATGATCCTGGCAAGGGGAGTGCAGTGTGCGAGCCCACACATGCGCAGAACTTGCCGGCCGTGGCCAGGTCGCTGGCCCTTACGAGGCTGACAGGGGGACCTTGGAGGAAGATGAAACTACAGTGTGACTTCTAGGGGCAGGAAGAAGCCCCAGGCTAGTAAAGCTTTACACAACTGGCTCACCTCAGATGTCCTTTAAGTGCACCCTGTTTATTCAAATAAAATATAGTACATCACCATGAAGATGTTGTAAATTCTAAACCAAAGTAGATCAACCTACATAAGGGGTCTCATAACACAGGGTTCCCCGATCTATACAACGTGCTCTTATTGCATTCCAGGGTTCTGGAGGTGTGTTTAGCTTCTAAGGGTACAATGGTTAATTTGCATATATTCAGCAGTGGTGCTCTGGGAGACATCTCGAGCTCACTCCAACCTGAATTATCGCAAATTCTTTCTGTTTTAGGAAAGCAATTTTTTGTTTTTCTTAACATCTTAGTAAGGGGGCTTTTAGGACCATTGTAGTCCCTTACACACTCCAATGAGTTCTGGGTCACCATGAGCTTGCTGGTTAGTCTGTACCTCTTATTGTTTAAAATGAGGTGCAGTTGGTATTCTCCCCATCTGGGTTTGCTTCCCAGCGTGGTCCTATGGAAAGAGGCTGGATTCCAAAGAAATGCCTTTAGCTTTACTTTATGCCATCCCCAGTATATAACCCCTATATTGGAGGGATAACCATATGGCTATTGTGCTGTATTGGTGCTTATTGTACTATATAGCTTGTTTTTTTGCATGACTGACTACCTAGAATTGTCTAATTACAGAGGGATAACAGGACGTTGATGATACTGCTCACTGACAACCTTATAATTTGGGTAGTCAGTGACTGGTGAGCCAATCAGGTGATTGTAGAGATGATCAGTTCTGGAATATTTGATAACTGATTAACTGTACATACTTGGATGTGTGGATTCCAGCACCTATCTAGCTGTAATTTTTGTTTGTGAAGTGGGCACAAGTGATCCTGTAATTATATCATACTTGATGAATATTCATGGTTAGTGCTTAATTTTTTTTTAATTCCACTGAATGCTTCTCCTCCATCATCGGAAATAAGATGCACACCCCCTTATATTTTGTTTTTTTTTAAGATTCTTTATTTTCCATAAAAATGCATAAACAGAGGAAAAACATACTGTTTCATTCAGTCACAGACAAAAATAGCAATAAACGGCAGATATCCAGGTCTGCCCAAAACTTAACAATATATGCTCAAAAGCAACAGAAAGTACCGTACATTTCAGCAAAGTTTAGCTCAATAGAAATATGAGACACCAGCTACAAAAAACACACATGGCTGCCCCCCCATGTGCATCTCCCTATGACTCCTGCCGCTCCCCACTCTCACTGGGTATGGGCAGTCAAGAAAGTCGAGGTCCCCAGAGCCCAGTGGGATTATACATCCAGGATCCTCAAACAGAAGTTCCCGTAAGCGAAGCCAAAGAAGTTATAATACTTAACAGATGATACTGCGCTCAGTGTCCTTATATTCACAGGTCTCCAGGCAGCACGCTATAAGTGAGAGTCTCTTCCCAATACATATTACAGCAATGATAGCAGCGCCAGCAGAGTCTCCTATGCACAGATCCTGGCTCCTAAATGCAAGCAGACAACAGGAGGGGGTTCCTCATAGTGAATACCACTTAAACACCTCACCCCTGTGCTCAAAAGGTGGCTGAAGTGATAAGGCTGTCACCAAATAGAAAAGGGGGATAACACACTTTCCCCCCGTTTTCCCCTGCTCACCAGATCAACGTCTTGTTATAGGCATATCAAGTCCCATGCAACAGAGTCTGATAAACTGCAATGAGAACAGCTTCTCATAGCGTAAAAAAGTTTTTAATACAAAGCCAATGGCCCCAATAAAAATACACGTACATAAAAACCACTTGTCGTAAAACATATAGTTACAAATCGTAGCTCCGGTCGCCTCCTGCACGTCCCCGGCTCAGTTCCTGTATACAGCGTAGCGTGCGTGCGTCCTCCCAAGCTCCGCCTTCATCAACTCTCGGTCAAAAATACCCCCTTATATTTTGAAAAAAATAAATATATATATATATTAGCTTTTCATAGTGAGAGCAGTTGGGTCCCTCATTAATAGTCCTCCCCATGCTCATTTTTAGTTTCACTATTTAGTTAACTGTTGATCTGGAACAAGCATGCAAGTGAAAGAAATATCAGTCCTAAATTAATATTCATACTTGTTCCACATCTGTGGCTCACAAAGCAGTGAAGCCACAGAGAGAACTACCTGGAAATTAGGCTTAACAGAGTCTATATTTTTATATGACAGGCTCGTTAAGCCTCATACCTCCATATGTAGAACCATTTTCCTGACCGCTCAGTATATTACAGTTTGGCAATGTACTCTCCCCTAGCTAGTATGTTGATCCCTCTAAAAAAATCCATTCAGTTAAAAGTTGGTGGCTCCTTTCGATGCGGTTGTGTGATTTGCCAAAATTGTGAAGTACACAGTGGGTCTAAATGTGGCAACATGTTAATTGCAATATCAAGATGGTAATTTACCTTATTAGTTGTGAAGCTTGCAGGGTTCAATATGCTGGTTGTACTACCAAACCATAGCCATACCAAGCCATAGCTCACCCGCATCACAGAAAATTACGGTGGAGCAGGAACCAGTAGCGTTACAAATTTGTCTGCTCTGTCTAAGCATTTCCACTATGTACAAATGAGAATCCTATTGCATTTTTAATTTGAGCATTTGAGAACCCATGAGACTAAGGGCCCGTTCAGATCAGAAATGCGGATGGCCATGCGTAACGCAACGCGTACAAACACATGGCCATCCGCGTTTGTGTGCGTTGCGTGGCTGATCCCATCACTGAAAAGTGAATGGGACAGCCACGCATTTTTGCAAAATCTGCGTGCAGCATGCGTTCCCGGACCGCACAGGTCCGGAACGCATGCAGTGTGAACATCAGACATTGCACTCTATGCAATGTCTGATGTCGTGCGTTTTGGCCACCTGCACGCGTTTCCAAAACGCGGCTGGAAATGCGTGCAGTGTGAACGGGCCCTTAGTCTAAGGTGTGATATCAGTTTACATGTTTAAAAGGTCCAGCATTAATCAAACATTACTGCCCTGTGTGTCTCTTTAAACTTAGTTGATTTTAAAGACTTATGTCCCTTTCTTGTTGTATTTGTTTTGTCTTTTTCCCTAACCCTAACCCTCCTTTATTCTCCCCTGTTATTGCCGTATTTGAGGTGATGAAATATACTTACTATTATAAAATAAAAACCTTGGTAAGGTGGGGGTTAATACATTGTTAATTGGTGGGAAAACAAGACACAGTTTGGGAGGTACCTAGAAGAGCTTGTGTGTATATAGACTTCAGGCTATAATTGACTGCAAAGGATTTGAAACCAAGTATTAAAAAAGTGAAAGTTTGATGTATGATTATTATGCTGTCCCATTACCTTTGGTCCCTTAACAAGTGGGAGGCACATATGGAAACAGTTGTAATTCCTACACCGTTCACCTGATTTGGATGTATATACCCTCAAATTAAAGCTGACAGTCTGCAGTTAAAGCACGTTGTGTTCATTTCATTTCAAATCCATTGTGGTTGTGTATAGAGCCAAAAATGCTAGAATTGTGACAATGGCCTCAATTCACTAAGCTTATCTCCTGTCTTTAATAACGTTTCTAGAGTGGTCACCATGGTGATAAGGTATGTCGTATTCAGGAAACATTTTACCTCAGGCAAACCTAAAGTTAACGCTTCTGTCTTTAAGTTAACTCTTCAATCCTTAAAATAACTCCAGAGTTAAAGACAGGCTGTTTATTAACTGCGTGTGAAAATAACTACAGAGGTGGTAACTTAACTACAGAGGAGGTAAATTAACTATAGAGGAGGTAAATTAACTACAGAGGAGGTAACTTAAGGAATGAAGAGATAATATAACTCTCTCACTGTGTGGTGGTAAGTTTTCTCTTGCCTTATTATCTCCAGCATGATCTTAGTGAATTGAGGCCAATGTCCCAATATTTATGGACCTAACTGTATGTCTGCAAAGTGGTGGATACCACTTCACCCCACACAGTCACAGGATAGTGCTCAATAAGGATGGTCACAGATATACAAATTGTTCTGAGTTTATGCAAATGTATGCAAATTTGTATGCAAATATATGCAGCTTGTAAATGGACCATTCGATTTAAACCTGTGTTTAAATTGATTGGTCCATTTTCAAACTGCATATATTTGCATAAAAATGTGCATCTCATTGCATTGATCATCCCTAGTGCTCAATCAGGTCAGCAACACCTAAACACCTGTAGCAAAAAGGAGGAAGGTCTGCCCTTATCCTGTCAGGCTTCTTTATTGCTGGACATATCCAGATTAAAAATCCACAGAAATCGCACAACTGACATGTCTCGAACAAATCTAGTCCTTAATCATAGCTGTCTGCAACATGCTATGTATTTCTAGCCATGAATAAAGACAGACTGGTCTGAAACGCGTTGGCTTCAGTGGGGAGCTGTCCTGTGTTTGTATGGTGTGAATTTATTTTATGGACTTTTGAATAAAGAAGAGAGGCATTTGGCATACACAAGCAGATCAGTCTTCCATTCTTTGTTGTGCCTATATTATGTTGTGTATTAGTAGGAACTGTTATTAGTGAAATAATTCAGAAATATAAATTCTGAGTCCTTGTGCAGTTCACAGAGTGTCTGTATTGCCAGGAGAGAACAGAGGATTAGGGAAGAGAAAAATTGTCAGTCTTTGCTAAGCTGAAATCTGGGAAAAAACTGAGAATTATCAGGAAATCCATTAAAATCATAAAGTAATTGCCCCTGAGGGGAGATTTTTGTAGCTATGCTGGATCTATTAATGTACCAGAAAGAGATAGGTGGGAGGAATCCAGCTGAAAACTAGTAAGGAAGTGACCCTGATGATTTTATTCAAGCATGTAGCCATGAGTACCAAGTGTAAATTTTGTTTTAATGCATATACTGAATAAATAAAATAAAAATTAATGTAAAGTAATGTAAAATAAATTAAAACCTGATAACTGAACACAATGTCAATAAAAACAAAACAATATACGCTAACATTGCGTACATTGCCCATACACGGTACAATAAATACGTTAGATTTTTCCATTTTTTCGATCTAAACGATCAAATGAAATGAAAGTAATTATTTTTTTCGATCAAGAAATTCGAACGATTATCCCGTTTTTTTCGAGAAAAATCTGATCGGATATGCTGGAAAAATTTTGATGATTGTGTGTTCTAATTGTATCGTATGTTAAATTGTATGAAAAGATCTTTCAGATTTAAATAGTTAGAAATGTTTCATGATTGAAGATGTAATGCTTATTTCTTTGTTATAATCATTGTAGTGTTTTTTTGTTTTTTTTCAAAACTTGTGTTTGTATAGCAAATAAATATTTTTAATAGGAAGGCTTATTATGGGGGGAAAAAAATCTGTCTCCACCTCTGTGTGTCTTCTTTTAGCCTGTGTCTCTCAATGGGTTCCCGTGTAGTCTCTATCTTCCCCTTCTGGTTCTATCTCTGTTTATCCTGTGGATGTCTTTGTTTCCCCCCTCTGGTTCTTCTATGTGGATTCCCTCGTACTCTTTGTTTCTGTCTGCTGTGTGTGTTGCTACAAGTTTTTAAGTATATCTGTTTGTGGCTGATCTGTGTTTCTTTGTGCTCTCTCTCTCTCTCTCTCTCTCTCTCTCTCTCTCTCTCTCTCTCTCTCTCTCTCTCTCTCTCTCTCTCTCTCTCTCTCTCTCTCTCTCTCTCTCTCTCTCTCTCTCTCTCTCTCTCTCTCTCTCTCTCTCTCTCTCCCTCTCCCTCTCTCTCTCGCCTTATGTTTTCTTTGTGTTCACTTATTTTCCTTTTGGAACATCTCTGTGCCTGTTCAGAGTCTTTCTATGTGGCCTCTATGGCACCCTTCTGCCAGGGGTGTACATACTTTTGTGAATGATTGTAACAATTCCTGTTAACTTTGTCTGCTGCATGTTGCAATGTACGATATAATATCTGTTTATATAGGTGCCATGTTGTATGTCGTGAAGAAGATGTAGAAGATGGCTAGAGTACAGGCATGTTTGTACTGAAAGAAAACATATTTTTCTTTACTGTTAATGTTGGGTGTCACAACATGAGGTAAAATACAGCTCGAGCTGTAAAAAAAGAGATTCCGGTTGAAAAAAAATGGCACTTCCGATCGAATAAACCATTAGATCGAATACTTTATTTTTTTCTCTGGATCTTTTTTCTCAATTTGTATTTTCGGCATATTCGATCATTTTCCCCGGATTTTCAGCCTAATCGAACATTCGTATGTGGTACCTCGAAAACAACTATGCGATTTTTTTGATCTAACGGGATAATTGAGCAAATGTATCTAATTGAAAAAAAAAATGAATTGTACCATATACGGGCAGCATAATAGCAGTCAACTACACATAAATGAGTCTTATAGGTCCTTCAGCTCTTAGTGCTGGCCAACCCATAACCAGTTGCTGATTACATGAAATCATACCCCACTTTGGCCTTCAAACTTCTCATTTGAATATGACACAACAGAGTTTAATCTGCATGTTTATACATGTACCTGTAAACCAACCAACAGCTTCCTGTAGAGCAGACTGTACTGAAGAAAAACTTGTGGACCATGGAACTTGAGGTTGCATTGATCTTGAAGTAAGAGTACAAAAACACTCGCATATGCAGAAAAATAATAGTGGTACAAATAAAAAAAAAAAACAATTACAAAAGTGGTACTATGGTTGCCCATGGCAGCTTCGGTAACTTGGAAAAAGTACATTTCTTACTGTAGGTGCAATTAATACTTTAAAGCTTACCTGAACTTACATTTGATATGGCGGTTGATGCACAAAGCTGAGGTAATGTTGCTGTGCGCAGACAGTGTATGGCAATATTACCCTTACAAGCATAACTTGTGATAACCTGCTGCCAGTAGTAACTTTGTGCCTCAAGCCCATGATGATGATAAAAAAAATTGGTACATATAAGTACTAAACCTACTTAGGACCTGCCTGGGACCACTGTTTGTTTTTGGTTTGGTTTTGATAGAGCAGTGTTAAGGTGCCCATTAATGGAACAATTCTTCACTAAGCGTGATCTTTCAATACGATTTGAATGATTGTGACTAATCGGAAGGCAATTATTGATTGTTGTTCACATTTACTGAACCATTCTTTCTTCAAATGCGATCATAATTCCAACTTTTAGATCGATTTTATCCTATTAAGCAATAGACCAAAGAATCATTCCTTATCGATTGCCTTCATAAAAAGTCAATTTTCTATACAATCGCAAAAATCACATAGAAAGATCGCATTTTATGATTAATGTACTATTAATGGGCACCTTTACCTGTATTCTGATAAAACAGTTCAATAGCAACTTCAATGCAGCCAAGGCTCTCCTAAACAAATGGAAGCAAAATACTTTTATCTGGGAGAGTGAACACTGCTTATAACAAAAGAGAACTAGAAAGTTTAAATGTTTAGTATTTCTACCTGTTGGTAGCTGAATGAACCAGATTGTATGTCCCACTGAAATGTCTGTAGAGACTTAAGGCCTGATCCAATTACCTTTTTCTCCAAGTTTTCTCCTAGGTGATATGTTCTCATCTTATCAATAAAATGCCTTTTAAGTCACCAGTAAGTAAGAAAATATTCAGAATTATTTTAGCAGTGCTTTTTCACCTAGTTTTTGGTACTTTTTCAATTGCAAGGACCTAAAAAGTTATATTAACCATTTCTGCCGCCCGGACGTGAAGCTCACAGTCCCGGCGGCTGCTCTGCTGCGGTGCCGCGCTTCGGCACGCTCCTGCGTGCGATTGCGGGCACGCCCCCGTGCTGTCCCCCGGTAGCCCTGGGATCAGTGAACGGGAACGTGGTTCCCGATCACCGATCCATGTCCCCAGCAGAAAAACTGAAGCGTTCTTACTAGAGGCTTCAGTCTTTTTGCACGTAAAATTTTCTGCATCCCCCTTGTGCTTCCGCTTAGCGAGAAGCACAAGGAGAAAAAAAAACATGACCCAAATAAAATGTATAATCGAAAAAAAGAAATTACAATAAAAAAAAAAAAGACATAAATAGTTACCCAAGAGTCTGAACTTTTTAAATATGCATTTGAAGGGGGTATACTACGAACATTTTTTAAATTATAAGCTTGTAAATAGTGATGGATGCAAAACGGAAAAAAGGCACCTTTATTTCCAAATAAAATATTGGTGCCATACATTGTGATAGGGACAAAATTTAAATGGTGTCACAACCGAGACAAATGGGCAAATAAAATACATAGGTTTTAATTATGGTAGCATGGATTATTTTAAAGCTATAATGGGCGAAAACTGAGAAATAATGCATTTTTTTCAATTTTTTTCTTATTAATCCTGTTAAAATGCATTTATAAAAAAATAATTCTTAGCAAAATGTACCACCCAAAGAAAGCCTAATAAGTGGTGGAAAAAACAAGATATAGATCAATAAATTGTGATAAGTAGTGATAAAGTTATTCAGCGAATTAATGGGAGGTGAAAATTGCTCTGATGCATAAGGTGAAAAATCCCTGCGGGCTGAAATGGTTAAACAAAAGAAGAAAATTATCTCCTAGGAGAAAACATAGGAGAAAAAGTCAATTGGATCAGGCCCTTAGGGCCCTTTTCCACTAGCGGCGTTTGCGATGCTGAATCGCAAAATCGCAAACCGCTAGTGATTTTGAAATCGCTACGGTTTGCTTTTTAACATAGGAATCGCGGTAGGTAATTTCCACTACCGCGATTCGTTTTTGACTCAAACGCGATCGCACCGCGGAGCGATCTGTGCCGCGATTTTGCTATGCAGTGCATTACATAGCAAAATCGTGAACGCAATCGACGGGAAGTTTCCTACACTTGCGATTCAGCAATCTCTAGCGTTTAGCGCGAACGCTAGCGATTGCTAGTGGAAAAGGGCCCTTAGAGTTAAAATGTAACACCTAACATTAAACAAAAAGGAATATGAGACTGCAGTGAGCTTCTGTACTGCTACTACATGCACAGTTAATTGAGGTTATTTCAGTTCCATTTGGGTTTGCTTTAAAGAGAAACGCCAACCAAGAATTGAACTTTATCCCAATCAGTAGCTGATACCCCCTTTTACATGAGAAATAGAATGATTTTCACAAACAGACCATCAGGGGGCGCTGTGTGACTAATTTTGTGCTGAAACCCCTCCCACAAGAGACTCTGAATACCGCGGTACTCTGGGCAAACTGCCACAATGTAACAATGTTCACAGACAGGAAATGGCTGTTTAAAGCTGTCTGTAACAGCCAGAGCAGCTAGAAACAGCAACATAACTTGCCCACAGTAACAATGTCACCATGTAATACATGTCAGAATGTGAATCTGGGAGAGTAAAGATTTTACAATGAGCAAACACTGACTAAATCATTTATACATAATTATTGTAAAAATGAAGCACTTTTTTTATTAAATTATTTTCACTGGAGTTCCTCTTTAAAGCAAAAGTGGACAGTTATACATACATTTATATATACATAACATTTTATATGGGTTATCATTAATTAAATATTATTTAATTATATTATAGATTGTAAGTTGCAAAAAAATCCTTTTCATGGGAGGAATAAAGTATACTTGCGTCTCCCAGGCACTCTAATCAATAAGGTTCCTTATTGTCTGTGACTCATGATGCTGACATCTGGCAGGACCCTGCCCTGTGGAGCTTATGGCTGGCAGTCTCTATTTCCAGACACACTAATGGAATGAAATCTGGAAATAGACATTGCAGCTACTAAGTAGTGATGGACGAGCATTGCAAATAAATAGGAGGCACTCGGTAAGGAATGTGCATATATAATTTATATAATTTACAGCTCTACAAGGTAGTATCCAACAATAATAGAAATTAGGTTGTCCTACCTTGTAGGTGTCCCATTAGGGATGAAAGCAAATGGAAGCTCAAGTTATAAAAGTCAATTTTAATCGGTGCACTAGACAACGCGTTTCACGGGCACAGCCGCTTCCTCAGGTCAATAAAAGTGCCTTTAAAAACAAATGGCAATTTTCAGATACCCACAGAATCAAAGACGTGAACATAAAAATACATGATAAAATACAAGGTAAATACAATAAAAATTGATAAATATACATAAAATACATATTGTCCTAAAAGAATAAGAAGGGATCAGTTAAATCTAATAGCTGTGTGTTTATGTTTATATGCACCTGCAACCCTACGTCCTGCAATTACCCTCCTATCTAAGAGATTCTACCCAACTTCTGGCGGAAGTGGAAGATATTAAATGGAATAAGAACTATAAATGGGTGACCCTAGATGTATGCTCACTCTACTCAAATATCCATCATCACATAGGACTACGAGCAGTTTGGCACTTCCTCAATTCTAAAAACGAAATGCTCCTCAAACAAAGATACGTCATTATTCAAGCGATCTCTTTCATTCTTACACATAACTTTTTTGAATTCATGGGCACGATGTACTTACAAACCAGGGGGACAGCTATGGGGGCGGGGCTTGCTCCCAGCTATGCAAAATTGACTTTGGGCTTACTGGAAACCCTGCCACTTGGCCCCGACAATCCTTACAATAAAAATATAGTCCTCTATAGAAGATATATAGATGACTTAATCCTGATCTGGGATGGAGGCGATATATCGATTAACAGCTTCAAAGATTACCTCAATAAAAACAACTGGGGCATCTCCTTTACATCAAATGTCAAACAAAAAATAAATCCAGAAACCACTTCAAAAGCGTAGATGACAACTCTTACATTGACTTCCGCAGCAGCCATTATAAACCCTGGAAGACTAATATACCGCACAGCCAATTCTTGAGAGTCAGAAAAAACTGTACTGATGTGAATACGTATAAAACACAGGCAAACATTCTTACAAAAACATTTCAGGAGAAACACTTTCCGAAGAAATTGATCACCGAAGCGAGAAGAAAAGCCAGAATGGCCGACAGAGAAACTATACTGAAGAAACCAAACACTACAGTACAAAACACCGAGGTCATACCAAGCTTTATAACTCGCTACTCCAACAACCATAGGTCGATTAAGAACATCATAAACAAACATTGGCCCCTTTTACTTAACAATCCTTTTTTGAAGCACAACTTAGCCGAGAAACCCAGACATGTGTTCCGCCGGGCCAGAACTCTGAAAAACTTACTGGCACCAAGTAGGATCAGACCGATCAATACTACGCTCACAACCATAGAAAAAAACAGATGTGAAATCAAATGATGTAATCAACACAGATGTCTTTGCTGCCCTTTACGTCAAGAACACCAAAATAGCTTCACGTCGACGGTAACAAAGGAGACCCACTCCATCACTAACCCTTTAAACTGCTCCAGCGATTTCATTACCTAATATCATGCCTGTGCAGCCTCCAATATGTGGGCAGAACAACCCAACCCCTGAGAACACGTTAGGGACAACATAGAAGAAACATCCAGAAAGGTTTCACCAAACAGGGACTATCGAGACACTATAAAACTCATCACAACCAATCCACAGAAGGAACATTAGTCTGCCCCATAGAACAAATCTCAGAAGGAACCAAAAATAGACATGGAATCCTAAAGGCCAGAGAAATGTACTGGATCTTCAGACTAAGTACTCTACAACCTGAAGGACTAAATATCTGTCTTGAACACAATCTCTGAATCCTTTCCAACCCCATTAATGCTGAATTGATTGCCCACAAGTTGGACACCCCCCCCCCCCTTCCCCTCCCCTGTAAATACTACTACCAAGCTCCCTCTGCCTCCCCATGTCCCCCCATATCAAACATACTCACATCCTTTAAAAGAAACAAACTGACTCCCGAGCATTATGCCTTCAGCAAGTGCACTACCTAGACACAAGCCTACTTGCAATATTAATAAACTAAAACAATATAGTATATTTCAGGGTCCACATATGTAGGACCCAAAATATATTTATCCTGAATTCCTCCTATTTTTGCTTACATCTCTATTCCCTTAACCCACAGTACTATCTCACTCCACTCTACCTTACCCTTACATATCCCCCCCCCCCCCACTTTGCCATATAGGTACCTGAATGGGACAGAGTTCCCTCTAAGGTGATACACCTACCAGCCCCTACTTTCTATTAATCTCCAAAAGGTGCCACCCTAGCACTAAGAATTCCGCTGGCAGCCTAGCCTTAGTTGCTGCTCTTAGTTCCACTCCAACTACTATACTCCTCTCATCTGTACATTAGCACCTTTTAGAGGGCGCCCTACCATGCCCACCATCCCACCTGACCATATCATTCCCCACCACATCACCCTATCTCTATACATCCCCCTAGTAACATCCACATACCCCATCCTCAATTCCCCATATCAAAACCCTAGTTGCCCCCATCTACTGTGTCACAATAATATATATATATATATATTTTATTTTAGTTTTTCCCCGGACCATGATCCATGTAAACCAATATACTTTGGTCCTCTCTAAAATGGCCGCCGCTCCTCCACCCTACCTTCCCCTAGCTACTTTGCCCTAAAAAATGGCCGCTGCTTGTCCTTTTTTCTAAAAATACAGGCCCTTCTGGGCCACCTTCCACTTCTGAGCTCGCGGGACGTGATGACGTCACCCAGCCTTCTTGCGCGCCTTCATCTCCTCCAACGAGAATCCCCTTAAATAAACACCCTCCGGAAAGCGCCACTGTTCACTTGGCGCCCAGATACTTTAACCTCAAGACCCACAGGTAAACGGTGGACAACCCAGCCTGCTGGTTTATAAATCATTATAAATCTAGTTAACCTGTTCACTGCCCCATCCCACAGCCCCTTACACATGTCCCACCCATAATACAAATTGAGTTGAAGCCGCCCGTAAGGCTTCCTCTGGCAGAGCACACTCTGCCTCCACCACTGCCTATATTTACAGCTTAGAGTTCCACCCCACATGGACCCCCCTCCCCCCCTGGAACCAGCCCCGATATTTACTTCTTCCCACTCAGCTACTGGAATAAGACCCCCATTATACTCTCAGGCTCCACCCTATAGCACCATGCTCTCCTTGCCTATAGCATAGCCTTCCTTTCTAACCTCCACCACACCAATAGAGGCTACCCTATACCACATTCACATCTTACCCTATACTGTTCCCCTATACGTCTCCCAGCTCACAAAATGTTGTCCCCCTGGATCTACACCGAGTAATACAACCTGCACCCACAATGGATTTCCTAACAACCCCCATGCTACAAAGTGTATGTAACTAATAACCTATGTCGTTATAGTCGCTTTTGGATATAAGATATACTATAGGCGTACATGTATGTGCACTCTAGCTTGTATACTGTCCTCTATAGTAGCATAAATACTGTGGTATATATTATATTATATATATGTGTATATACATACTGTAGGTGTCTCACCCAGGTGGAGTATGTAAGAATCTATATGTTGGTTGCTATTGGCAACAGCACCACACACCTTTTGCTCCGGCACCAGCAACTCATCAGAGCTGCAACTCACAGCGACAGCATACAGGAGATAGAGCGGAGACAGCCTTCTTCACCTTACAAACGGGTTTATTAAGCATCTTGTGTTACAGGTTGATTTCTTCAGAGTATAAATAGTCTTTCCTATGTACATCACATATATTTACATCATACAGACAGCAAGCTAGTATTCTAACTAGGAAGCATAGAGAGAGACGGATAGCTGGATAGTATAGTACCGTTTTCGCTCCGGTCTCCCTTATTTATATGAACATCAAAGAGTTAAATTCTGACATCACCCGAGCCATACCCCTAAGCCTACCATTGGCTGGCATGAGCATATGACCCATTAATATAATTTCATATTCCATTGCTTTATACCCTACATACAAAGAATGTAATGTTTTATAAACATTGGCTTTGTGTAAGGTCTAACTGACCCATTATGTGGCCTTCTAGAGGTCCACATTCCTGGTAACTGGCGGTATGTGGCCTTACACAAGGAACATCTTCTTCTCTGAAAAACTCTGCTTAAAGAGAACCTGTATCTCAAGTCTTTTACTAGACTTTAGTACCTGAGGCTAGAATTCAAGTATACTTACATTCTAACAGAGTACACTATCCCTCCTGATTTAGACATAAACACACAGCTGTTAGATTTAACTGCTCCCTTCTTGTTCTTTTAGGACAATATGTATTTTATGTATATTTATCATTTTTTATTGTATTTACCTTGTATTTTATCATGTATTTTTATGTTCACGTCTTTGATTCTGTGGGTATCTGAGAATTGCCATTTGTTTTTAAAGGCACTTTCATTGACGTGAGGAAGCTGCTGTGGCCATGAAACGCGTTGTTTAGTGCACTGATTAAAATTGACTTTTAAAACTTTAGCTTCCATTTGCTTTCATCCCTAATGGGACACCTACAAGGTAGGACAACCTAATCTCTATTATTGTTGGATACTAGTACCTTGTAGAGCTGTAAATTATATATGCAAATTATATATTTCCTGACCTCTACCACCACCAAACTCCTCATCCATGCCCTCATAATTTCTCGCCTTGACTACTGCAATGCCCTGCTGTCGGGTCTCCCTATGACCCGAACAGCCCCACTGCAGTCCATCATGAATGCGGCAGCCAGAATTATCCACTGCTCCCATCGCTCCACCACGGCGGATCCCCTCCTAGAATCCCTCCACTGGCTTCCTATCCAGTCCAGAATCAGATTCAAGATACTGTGTCTGACCTACAAATCTGTCCACAAAACCTGTCCAACCTACATTTCCGATCTTACTCAGAGGTACACACCTAGCCGCTCACTCCGCTTTTCCAATGAACTTCGCCTAACCGCCCCCCGATTCACCCAGTCCCATGCACGCCTCCAGGACTTCTCAAGAGCTGCTCCAAAACTATGGAACTCCCTACCTCCACCCATTAGGGCAGCCCCCTCCTTCAACATCTTCAAGAAAGCCCTCAAAACTCACCTTTTCACTCTGGCCTACCACCCCTCACAAGTGCTCTAAACCTACAGCTGAACTCTGGTCCCCTACCATTCGTGTCCTTACCTCTCCCTCTAGATTGTAAGCCTTCGGGCAGGGTCCTCCTCCTTTTGTGTCCTACCTGATCTTGCACCTCCATTACTGTGCACTAGAGTTGAGCCGAAATTTGCGTAATTTCGCATTACTATAATTACGCATGCGAAATTTGCGATTACGATGCGAAATTAGCGTAGCGAAATTGCCATTAAAATCGTAATTGAAAATACCGTAAGCGTAATTTTCAACGCGAAATTTCGCGTTTCGTTCATGCCGTAATTTCGCATTAAACGCTACCGTAATTTCGCGTTAATCCGTAACGCTCCGTATAATATAAAAAAGCCGCCGACTTTAAGGGTTAATAGCAAAGCCCCCTTAAATGCTAAGAGCCTCAAATTTGGAGAATATATTAAGGAGATCAGGAGGAATAAGAGGAAAATTTTTTTTTTCAAAAAGACCTTATAGTTTTTGAGAAAATCGATGTTAAAGTTTCAAAGTAAAAATGTATACATTTAAAAACCCGCCGACTTTAATGGTTAATAGCAAAGCCTGCTTAAAGTTTAGGAACACCAAATTCCTAGGGTATATTAAGGGGATCAGTGGGAATAAGAGGAAAAAAATTTTTTCAAAAAGACCTTATAGTTTTTGAGAAAATCGATTTTTAAGTTTCAAGGGCAAAAATGTCTTTTAAATGCGGAAAATGTCAGTTTTTTTTGCACAGGTAACAATAGTGTATTATTTTCATAGATTCCCCCAAGTGGGAAGAGTTTTACTTACTTCGTTCTGAGTGTGGGAAATATAAAAAAAAAACGACGTGGGGTCCCCCCTCCCAGACCTCTTTAACCCCTTGTCCCCCATGCAGGCTGGGATAGCCAGAATGCGGAGCACCGGCCGCGTGGGGCTCCGCACCCTGACTATACCAGCCCGCATGGTCCATGGATTGGGGGGTCTCGGAAGGGGAGGGGCAGCCAAGCTTTCCCCTCCCCCTCCGAGCCCTTGTCCAATCCAAGGACAAGGGGCTCTTCTCCACCTCCGATGGGCGGTGGAGGTGGAGGCCGCGATTTCCTGGGTGGGGGGTTCATGGTGGAATCTGGGAGTCCCCTTTAAAAAGGGGTCCCCCAGATGCCCACCCCCCCTCCCAGGAGAAATGAGTATAGAGGTACTTGTACCCCTTACCCATTTCCTTTAAGAGTTAAAAGTAAATAAACACACAAACACATAGAAAAAGTATTTTAATTGAACAAAAAACATAACCACGAAAAAAGTCCTTTAATATTCTTAATTAACCATTAATACTTACCTGTCCCTTTAAATAAATGATCCCACGCAATATCCTCGGACATGTTCTATCAGTTACAATGTAACAAAGTTATTACAATGTAACAACTTTGTTACATTGTAACTACGCCGCACCCGACGTCACTCGCCGCTCAGCCGCCGCATACACTTACGCGTCCTTACAGGACGCTAAGTCCCCGCCGGCTCCCGCTGTCCACCCCGCCCACATCTGTCACCCACATGTCACCCACATGTGGGTGACATGTGGGTGACATGTGGGAGAGGCGGGGAGGGCAGCGGAGCCGGCGGGGACTTAGCGTCCTGCACGGACCCGACAGAGCTCTGAGCTATATAGCTCAGAGCTCTCTAAGCATCTTTGTATTTGGGCTCCAAGGAGCCCCATTGGTCCTTAGCAGACCAATGGGGTTCCTTCAAATCAGAAGGAACCCCATTGGTCTGCTAAGGACCAATGGGGCTCCTTGGAGCCCAAATACAAAGATGCTTAGAGAGCTCTGAGCTATATAGCTCAGAGCTCTGTCGGGTCCGTGCGGCAGGTGAGCGGCGAGTGACGTCGGGTGCGGCGTAGTTACAATGTAACAAAGTTGTTACATTGTAATAACTTTGTTACATTGTAACTGATAGAACATTTCCGAGGATATTGCGTGGGATCATTTATTTAAAGGGACAGGTAAGTATTAATGGTTAATTAAGAATATTAAAGGACTTTTTTCGTGGTTATGTTTTTTGTTCAATTAAAATACTTTTTCTATGTGTTTGTGTGTTTATTTACTTTTAACTCTTAAAGGAAATGGGTAAGGGGTACAAGTACCTCTATACTCATTTCTCCTGAGAGGGGGGGTGGGCATCTGGGGGACCCCTTTTTAAAGGGGACTCCCAGATGCCACCATGAACCCCCCACCCAGGAAATCGCGGCCTCCACCTCCACCGCCCATCGGAGGTGGAGAAGAGCCCCTTGTCCTTGGATTGGACAAGGGCTCGGAGGGGGAGGGGAAAGCTTGGCTGCCCCTCCCCTTCCGAGACCCCCCAATCCATGGACCATGCGGGCTGGTATAGTCATGGTGCGGAGCCCCACGCGGCCGGTGCTCCGCATTCTGGCTATCCCAGCCTGCATGGGGGACAAGGGGTTAAAGAGGTCTGGGAGGGGGGACCCCACGTCGTTTTTTTTTTATATTTCCCACACTCAGAACGAAGTAAGTAAAACTCCTCCCACTTGGGGGAATCTATGAAAATAATACACTATTGTTACCTGTGCAAAAAAAACTGACATTTTCCGCATTTAAAAGACATTTTTGCCCTTGAAACTTAAAAATCGATTTTCTCAAAAACTATAAGGTCTTTTTGAAAAAAAATTGTTTCCTCTTATTCCCACTGATCCCCTTAATATACCCTAGGAATTTGGTGTTCCTAAACTTTAAGCAGGCTTGGCTATTAACCGTTAAAGTCGGCGGGTTTTTAAATGTATACATTTTTACTTTGAAACTTTAACATCAATTTTCTCAAAAACTATAAGGTCTTTTTGAAAAAAAAATTTTTCCTCTTATTCCTCCTGATCTCCTTAATATATTCTCTAAATTTGAGGCTCTTAGCATTTAAGGGGGCTTTGCTATTAACCCTTAAAGTCGGCGGCTTTTTTATATTATACGGAGCGTTACGGATTAACGCGAAATTACGGTAGCGTTTAATGCAAAATTACGGCATGAACAAATACCCATTGTAATGCGAAAAAAATTACGCTTACGCGAAATTTCGCGAAATCCTTCTTCATTACGATTATGTACTTACGGCCATAATCGTAATTACACTAATTACGCGAAATTTCGCGAAATCGTAATTAGGTCATTACGCTCATCTCTACTGTGCACCCATGCTATGCATCTGAGTGAACCTAACTTGCCTAATCTCCATGCTCCATCCAGTGACAGACTAAGCATTACCTGGTACTCATGCTATGGTGTGTGATCTGGTTTTCTTGTATTCCTGTATTGTCATATTGCTGTATGTCACCCCTAAATATTGTCTGTAACCTAAATTAATGTTCAGCGCTGCGTAATATGTTGGCGCTTTATAAATACAATAAATAATAATAATAATAATATGCAAATTCCTTACCGGGCACTTTCTACTTACTTCTAAGTTTAGCAGATACCCCTTTGTACTAGGGAAGATTTGGTTTAGTTCTCTCGACTCACCAATCGCCTTTTTGGAGCAGCGACCTTCTAGGAAGCAAAGGCCGGGTGGGGATGGTCTATTCCCCACCTGCAAATACAAGTGGTTGCATCCCTTTGCAACCCAATTTTGTGGGTATAATCATTATCTTTTTTCATTTACCTGGATCTACTAACAATATTGCACCAGATTGGGCTCCCGGATCTCTCTGTGTTTTTTCCTTTACCACTGCATTGCAAACTAAATGTTCGTGGTGGACCCCCCTTTTAAAAAGGTGCCAAAACTGTCCAAAAACATGGGCATCAGCATGATGGAGGGGGTCAATGGCAACATTTTCCTCCAAAATATGTATTTTACACAGTTGCTTTGTTTAATGTGTGGATGTAAAAATCGCTGCTTGCGTAGTGTGAACCAAACACTGCACTACAAACTCAACAGTGATGTGAAACACTTTGTGTGATTATTATTTAGTATTTATATAGCGCAAACATCTTTTGCAGCGTTGTACAGAGTATATTGTATTATCACAAACTGTCCCTCAGAGGGGCTCACAATCTAATCCCGGCTGTTTACCAAGTTTGGGACCGAGTGGAGGTGTCAGCATTGGCATAACCAGGGGACATGTGAGCATGGCATCGAACACGGCGGTGGAAGCAGACGGAGTAGGTGGACGAAGTGGATGCAAAATGGATGCCGGAGCGCACCGTGCCGTTTTGCATCCGCTTCAGGTGGGAACCGAGCCTTTCTCTGCACTGCTAGCTCTATTAATGCAGTGAGAAATCATAAAGTGGGGTAACAGTGGGGCAACTGGAGGTGACCAGAATACCACACAAGAGTTAAACCTATGCTATCCCTGCCCCAACAGTATTTTAATTTGGCCTGGAGTCATACCTTGTAATAATAGATAAAGTAATAGTCTCACATGTATTTTTCCAAATTTATCAAAAACTTTATTTTCTGAGTTATCAAAGTGCTAAAATAAATTAGGGATAAGGAATGTGGGGGGATATGGGTAAGATAAAATCAATAAACACGTTGCGGAGCTATATAGTCCACTTTGCTGGCCAGCTTTTAAATTTGGGGAACCATTCGTACATTCATACCTGCAGACATACCAACAATTGACAAACTTGATCTAGGGTGGTACCACCAGTCTGTCTAGTGCACTATATAATATATGAAAATTGACTGATCAGTTTTGGTAATCCTAGGCTGTTTGCATGGTCAGGCTGCTAGATCCCGAATGGATATTTAAAGTCCAGTTCAGTTTGCAGTGATAAGCAGATAAGCAGATATTAAGCAAAGGTTAGTGCAGGATAGCTTGAAAGCTGGAAGTAGCAAGCAATTTTCTGATTTGTCAAAAGATAAGCATAACAGCTAAAGGCAGTCCGGTATTGTCACCAAGTGGCAATGGACTATTATCTCACCACTCCCTCTGGTTTCAGTTCGTCTCGGACGGCTGTCTGGAGGCTGTGGCTAGCTGAGGGGTTCACGCTGAGCGGCGGTGTGCGGACCCTTTGGCGGCTGCGTCCAGCGTGCTTGTTCGTCGGGTCTCCGCTGGCACACGGCGGGGTGACGTCACACCCTGAGGAAACGCCCCTAGCGGCGTGAAACGCGTCGGTGGGCGGAGCTATACCACGTCTGGCCAGGACTGGAAACTCTACGTACGGCACAGGACGTCTGAGATGCGGAAGACGCTGAAGCGAGGAGGAAAGGTGTCAGCGGAGACCCGACGAACAAGCAGGCTGGACGCAGCCGCCAAAGGGTCCGCACACCGCCGCTCAGCGTGAACCCCTCAGCTAGCCACAGCCTCCAGACAGCCGTCCGAGACGAACTGAAACCAGAGGGAGTGGTGAGATAATAGTCCATTGCCACTTGGTGACAATACCGGACTGCCTTTAGCTGTTATGCTTATCTTTTGACAAATCAGAAAATTGCTTGCTAATCCCAGCTTTCAAGCTATCCTGCACTAACCTTTGCTTAATATCTGCTTATCTGCTTATCACTGCAAACTGAACTGGACTTTAAATATCCATTCGGGATCTAGCAGCCTGACCATGCAAACAGCCTAGGATTACCAAAACTGATCAGTCAATTTTCATATATTATATAGTGCACTAGACAGACTGGTGGTACCACCCTAGATCAAGTTTGTCAATTGTTGGTATGTCTGCAGGTATGAATGTACGAATGGTTCCCCAAATTTAAAAGCTGGCCAGCAAAGTGGACTATATAGCTCCGCAACGTGTTTATTGATTTTATCTTACCCATATCCCCCCACATTCCTTATCCCTAATTTATTTTAGCACTTTGATAACTCAGAAAATAAAGTTTTTGATAAATTTGGAAAAATACATGTGAGACCATTACTTTATCTATTATTACATTACATAGACTGGTTGTGTATTGAGGTGCAGTGCTGCAAATTTTGCATATAGTATTGTAAGGGACCGTGAGTCCACAGGAAATAGATGCTGCAGCACGCACTGCCATGCAGAGCCATGAGGTCTAGTCACCTCTAACATTTAGAACTGGAGTCATACCTTACCTTTGAGGGGTGCCAGTTGTGCAGTAGTACTGCTGCTACGTTTGTTTCGCAGCATGCACCTTTGTTTTCAGCAAAGGAATATGGAAAGAAGACATATTTAATATTACTTACAAAGAGGATTATTTCACTTAACAATATACAATATTAGAGTTGTCAAAGCTTGTAGCACAGTTCTATGCCGCCTCATCACTAAATGCCTGTGGGAGTATGTCAAGGATTCACTGTGTTGCCATTTACTTATGTACTTGTAATATAATACTTGGAGGAACACTTACCCTGTAGGTCAAATTCACATTGAAAGCAGTGAAAATTGCTGGCTTTAATGCTAACATTGACAGGCACTTTAACCAGGTGTTGTCTGGTGCTGACAGGCCTTTTGTTTAGGATTACCAGGAGTAGACAGGTGCTTATTTGAAATGATGTAATTGGTTGTTGTAGTTAAAATCAAGGAGAAACAGAAGTGAAATGTCATCACAACCTGCCAGTCACATACTGACAAACTGATCATGAGATTGTGTCAGTTCTGCTTCTCCATGACACCTCTTCTAATGGTTCAGGAGATCATCTTTAGTGCTTATGGAAAGTATTGGTAAGTGATCACAGCATGCATTTCCTGGCATCCATAGGTGATAATAGCAAGAATTTTCTGCCATTGATAGATGTTTATTGACATGTGCTTGTAGTAAGCATTGATTGGCATTAACCGATTTCCCATGGCAAGTATTCCCTCATTGGCAGGTACTAATAGCAAGTATTCCCTAGAGTTAACAGGACATTCCCTGGCTTTGACAGGTGCTTCTAACAAAACTTGACCAGCATTCACAAGTGCTTGCACAAAGTGTTGCCCAACATTGGCAGGTGTTTATAGTAAGCATTGACAGGCATTAACCAGTGCTTATAGCAAGCATTCCCTGGCATTAACCAGTGCTTACAGGAAACATTCCCTGCATTAACCAGTACTTATAGCAAGCATTCCCTGGCATTAACCAGTGCTTACAGGAAACATTCCCTGGCATTAACCAGTGCTTATAGCAGGCATTCCCTGGCATTAACCAGTGCTTACAGGAAACCAGGGGCAAACCCAGGATTTTCAAGGGGGGGGTTCCAGAAAGGTCTCTTTCAGCAAGCCGCACACTACCGTGCATGTGTTTGCCCACTAAATGTACAAAATGCGCTGTGTTTCCCTACAAAAAATACACATGATGCAGTAGTGTTTCACCAAAATATATATAATGTGGCATTGATTAGGTATCTAGATAACCTCCTTTATTATGGATAACCAAATTACGCCCTCTTCAGTATAGGGGACCAGATGACCCCCCCATTTATCGCACAGATAGCCAGAGGAGCCCCCCCCATTTACAGTATAGGTAGCTAGATGACCCCCCAGTTAAGACAGGTAACCACATAAACCCCATTTATAGTATATAGCCAGATGACTTCCCGTTCAGTAAATTCCCCCTTGTATTTCGCCAGATCCCCCTTCTATATATCCAGTGTATATAGTCAGATCTTCCTTGTATATAGCCAGATCAACCCTGTATCTAGTCAAATCCCCCCGTATATATAGCCAGTGTATAAAGTCAGATTCCCCTGTATATAGCCAGTGTATATAGTCAGATATTTCTTGTATATAGCCAGATCCCCCTTTTATATAGCCAGGGTTTATAGCCAGATCCCCTGTATCTAGTCTGATTCCCCTCTGTATATAGCCTGCGTATATAATCAGATCCCACTCTGTATATAGCCACAGTATATAGTCAGATCCCACTCTGTATATAGCCACAGTATATAGTCAGATCCCACTCTGTATATAGCCACAGTATATAGTCAGATCCCACTCTGTATATAGCCACAGTATATAGTCAGATCCCACTCTGTATAAAGCCACAGTATATAGTCAGATCCCACTCTGTATATAGCCACAGTATATAGTCAGATCCCACTCTGTATATAGCCACAGTATATAGTCAGATCCCACTCTGTATATAGCCACAGTATATAGTCAGATCCCACTCTGTATATAGCCACAGTATATAGTCAGATCCCACTCTGTATATAGCCACAGTATATAGTCAGATCCCACTCTGTATATAGCCACAGTATATAGTCAGATCCCACTCTGTATATAGCCTGCATATATAGTCTGATCCCACTCTGTATATAGCCTGCATATATAGTCTGATCCCACTCTGTATATAGCCTGCATATATAGTCAGATACCCCTGTATATAGCCAGATCCCACTCTCTATATTGCCTGCATATATAGTCAGAACCCCCTGTATATAGCCAGAGTATATAGTTAGATCCAGTAGAGGTGACTGACATAGGGGAAAGATAGAGAGAGATAGGGAGACGTACCAGGATTGAGGGAGAGGGCAGGAGTACTCACTCAGCTGCTGGGCAGGACGAGTCACACAGCATGTCACTGCAGCCAGAGTTAGAGCTAAGAGCTTACTTTCAAATTGGTCTCTGCAGCCGGGAAAAGATAGGGGGCGGGGCGGAGCCTGCATCCTAAATGGAAACTGCAAATGCCTAGCAGTGCGGGGGAAACAAGAAAGAATTTTGTAGCGTCCTGCACACAAGCCTGGACTGTTTGTGTGCTAAACAGCTCTGGTGCCTGGAGCTGACTTCTCCACTCTCTCACCTCTGTGTGCTGCCTGTCATCGCCCCTGCTAAGTGCTGACATCCTCCCTCTGCTTCCGCTCTCTCTCCAGCCGGAACTAAAGATTTATTGTCGGCTGGGGAGGCCAGTGTCATTGCGCTGTGATAAAATAGTCCCTATTCACCTGCCTGCCTCTGCATTGCAGAACTGAGACGGGGTTAGGGTAAAAGCATGATGGGGTAGGGAAGGACTAAAGGGAAATTTTAAATAAATAAAAAAGACCATAGCAGCAAGTATCAGCCCCTCAGCAGGGGGGGGTTCTGGGCATCGGTAACCCCCCCCTGGGTGCGCCACTGGAAACATTACCTGGCATTAACCAGTACTTATAGCAAGCATTCCCTGCATTAACCAGTGCTTATAGCAAGCATTCCCCGGCATTAACCAGTGCTTACAGGAAACATTCCCTGCATTAACCAGTGCTTATAGCAAGCATTCCCTGGCATTAACCAGTGCTTATAGCAAGCATTTCCTGGCATTAACTAGTGCTTATAGCAAACATTCCCTGACATTAACCAGTTTTATAGCAAGCATTTCCTGGCATTAACCAGTGCTTATAGTAAGCATTCCCTGGCATTAACCAGTGCATATAGCAAACATTCCTTGGCATTAAACAGTGCTTATAGCAAGCATTTCCTGTGATTAACCAGGTCTTATAACAAGCATTTCCTGGCATTACCAGTGCTTATAGCAAGCATTCCCTGGCATTAACCAGTGCATATAGCAAACATTCCCTGGCATTAACCAGTGCTTTTAGCAAGCATTTCCTGTGATTAACCAGGTCTTATAACAAGCATTCCCTGACATTAACCAGGTCTTATAGCAAGCATTCCCTGGCATTAACCAGGTCTTATAGCAAGCATTCCCTGGCATTAACCAGGTCTTATAGCAAGCATTCCCTGGCATTAACCAGGTCTTATAGCAAGCATTCCCTGGCATTAACCAGGTCTTATAGCAAGCATTCCCTGGCATTAACCAGTGCTTATAGCAAACATTCCCTGGCATTAACCAGGTCTTATAGCAAGCATTCCTTGGCTTTGACTGGTGCTTTTAACAAGCTTTGACTAGTATTTACAAGTGACTGTACAAAATACAGTAGAGTTTTCGTTATCCGGCACAGACGGGGATAGGGTGATGCTGGATAAGTTTCTGGTTGCTTGAGACTCCGTGTTAAAAATAGGCCTAGCAGGGGCGTGGCCTGGCCGGCGAGCGAGATGGCGGCGTGAAGAGAGAGCTCCGCTCATGACTCCTCTTGATGCACTGCAGTCAGTGTTTTAGAAGCGATGGCGGGGAGAAATAACAAGCCGAACTCCATCCCTAAACCTCAGGGAGAAGAAAGACCCCAAACAAGCCGCAGTATACCTGCTATTTTCAAGCAGCAAAAGAATACCTCGGTCAGCATGGCAACAGCCAACATGGCGCCCGCTTCCACAAGAGGCCCGGACCCACCCGACCTCCCTGACGAGCAAACAACCTCTCCGGTAAGCACATCAGATATGTTCCAATATATGAAGCAACTTCCAACAATGCATGACATGATGTCTTTAGCCGCTGACATTAAAAACAGCATGATGGGCGCTGTGTATGAGATGAGGGAAGATCTCCAGGGCTTAGTCTCCAGAATGGGGGAGATAGAAAAAGCAGGAGTTAGCCGCGATGCTGCCATTGAGGAGCTGCAACTAGCAGCGGTCACGCACAATACCCAACTCATTGAACTAAACAGACAGATGGAAGACCTAGACAACAGAGGAAGGAGACACAACATAAGAGTGAAAGGCATACCGGAGTCGGTGGGTCCGGAGGATATACACTCGGCCTTACAATCCATCTTTAACAGTCTGCTAGACAGACCGAAAGAAAGTACTATAGCAATGGATAGGGCACACCGAGCACTGCGGCCAAAGGGGAAGGAAGGGACTACGCCACGAGACATTGTGTGCCACCTAGTTGATTTTACTATCAAAGAAGAGATAATGAAACAGGCCAGACTGCAGGACGCCATACTTTTCAACTCAGACGAAGTTAAGCTGTTTCAAGACCTCTCCCCTATAACTTTGCAGAACAGACGCGCGCTTAGGCCGCTATTAGACGAGCTACGGAAGGCCAACATCACCTACCAATGGCGGTTTCCTTTCGCTCTCTACGCTTTCAAAGATGGCGCCGCTGGCCTACTACGCATTCCGGAAGATCTGGAGAAGTTCTGTGATGAACTTGAGATTCCGTATACCGAGGTCCCGGAGTGGTACCAGGAATTCCGCCTTCCTAAAGTTCTGGGACAAATGCATGATGAAGGCGCTATCGTTCCCTTGAGGAGCTATACCACCAATCTCCCACGCAGATTCAGGGGCAGAGGCATGAGACCGAAACGAGGTACCCCGTATGACGCATTCCGCAATCAGGAAAGAGAGAGACATACCCCGCAAAGAGACAGTGAATCTTCTACGGAACCATCCGGGGAGTGACTCACCGGGTGCCCTGCTTTCGGGTAACGTTCGGATTCTCACACAGTGTACCACAGGATGGTTGATGTTCTCGAGCTAGTCTTCTCCTGTTTTTCTTTCCCTCTTTCCTTTCTTTAGCTCCGTGGACACTGCAATATGATCGTTAATTACTTGTGTTAAGATACATATGTTATATGGGAGTCCACTACGTGACAGAACACGGCTGCAATGTTTAATAATAATATTTCCTCCCTTATCCCCTGGACAAGAGGGGAATGACGAGTGGTCACTTCTGCCTTGAGGTTTATGGGCTGTGATTTGAATGTTATCCACTTTTTTGTGCAGATATCCAGCCACTATCTGATGCCAAACCCTCTCCCTCTACCCTCTCTCCCCTCCACCCCCCCTTCCATTCCCATCCTCCCCCCCCCTTCCCTACCTCACCCCCCCCCCCCCCCTTCTCAATCCTCTTTCCCCCTCCCTCTCATCCTGGTGGTATTCTGCATTATTTTTGCATTGTTTTTGATAGTTGGAAAAAGATCGGTTTAATATTAGTGTTCGACTCCCCTAGCCTACATATATTACAAATGATTAATAATTGACTGCCTGCATTGAAGGGAGCCAATGAGAGCTAGCTGACAACTTTTTGGTTGATATAGTCCTTGTTAAAAATAGTCTACGACTAATAGGTTGTTTATCTGCTCTCTCTGAGGTTATTTTATCTTTACCTCCAAGCTCTCACTGTCTCCTTCCAAAGTCTCGCGCTTGCTGGTTGGGTTAAATCCCCCAACTGGGGCTGACTCGGCGGCTGACCCACTCCTCTCACGGGTGGGAGGGTGGGCTCCTGGTGAGCGGTCCCAACTATATCCCGAACGCACTCTGTGAGGGGCCTCCTGTAACTAGAGACCCCTCAGGGATTATTGTTCACCACTTACTGACTCCGCGACACCCTTCGGGGCTCTCGCTTTGCGAATTCCTTGCAGGGTTTCGCAATTTAGAGTCAGCATTATATATCAGATAAGGGGGGCGTTCTCCTCATGGCACGTTCTGTTTGGGCCACTATTACCTTTTGCTTGTACAAGCTAGTCCCTCTGAAATCTGCAATATTCTTATTGGTTCTTGCCAGCCTTGCTCTAAACATGGGACCCCTGCGTGTCACAACATACAATTTGAAAGGGCTAAATAACCCCAACAAAAGACACTCTCTTCTACGAGAGTTACACAAACTAAATTCCGATGTTGGCATATTACAAGAGACCCATTTTAAACGAGGCCAAGTACCGCCCTTAAGAGATAAATACTACACACAGGTCTTCCATGCAACGGCACTAACTGGCAAGACCAAAGGGGTGTCAATTATCCTGCATAAAAAACGGAACTTTAGCTTAATGGATCAGCTCAAAGACGAAAATGGAAGATTTCTTTTTATTAAGGGTAAAATTGACCAAGAAATATACACAATAGCGTCAGTATACTCACCTAATACCAAACAGACACGCTTCTGGAGTTCTATCATTTACAAGTTAAGAGGATTTTGTGAAGGCACATTGCTTATTGGAAGTGACATAAATGTCCCTCTTGAACCGGCTGTGGACACCTCTAACGGGAAATCATCCGTACCATACCACTCCATAGCTCAAATAAAAAAGTCCCTCATCTCCCTCCAACTACTAGACGCCTGGCGTTTAGCAAATCCCTCAGGAAGGGAATATACCTATTTCTCCCCACTACATAAGAAGTACTCACGAATAGACACTATTTTCCTGATGCAGAGAGATTTACATCGATTAATCTCAGCAGATGTGGGTATTCTCTCGATATCTGATCATGCACCAGTCACTATTGCTCTCCTTGATCCACAACCTACACATAAACAATGGATCTGGAGGCTAAATCCATCTTTGTTGACATACGAGGGAAACAAAGATAAAGTGGAGCGGACATTAAGAGAATACTTCCATCTAAATGATACCGATGACATTAAACCCATGACACTCTGGGAGGCTCACAAGCCGGTTATTAGAGGACTGTTTGTCCAGTTGGGGGCCCAAAAGAAGAGAGAGCTGGAAGCCATGCTAGATTTACAAATCCAGAGAATACGAACTCTAGAACTCCAACACAAAAAATCCCCAGTGGATTCTTTAGCGGAGGAACTAAAACAGGCCAGACAGACACTATTAATAACTCTAAATAGAAAAGCAGAAAGGGCCTTTTTATATAGGAAAAAACTATTCTACGAAGAGGGCAACAAACCAGGCAAACTACTGGCCCGTACCTTAAGACAAAGGAAAATGGCTCTCCAGGTAAATGCGATCAAAAAAAGTGATGGCACCACAACTCAACACATAAAAGATATCGCAGAGAGATTCAGACAGTTCTATAGCAAGCTCTATAATATCAACCCAGACCCTACACTCCAAGGGTCCCCCAAGGAAGCCATACAGGCTTTCTTACAAACCAATACCCTCCCGAAGCTGAGTGACCAGGCCTTGGAGGAGATGGAGGGCAGCATAACCAATGATGAACTCACTCTGGCGCTAAAGCAATCAGCAACAGGTAAAAGCCCAGGCCCTGATGGACTAACCATACAATATTATAAAAAGTTCCGAGATATGCTGTCCCCCTATTTCCTAAAGGCCTTTAATTCAGTCCCGAAAGACGACAAACACTCCTTAGACCTCTTAGAAGCACACATAACAGTGATTCACAAGGAGGGTAAAGACCCTCAAGACTGCTCTGGATACAGACCGATCTCTCTTTTAAATAACGACCTGAAATTGTTTGCAAAAATTCTTGCCAATCGTCTCATTATACATATCCCACACCTGATTACAAAAGACCAAACTGGATTTGTCCCTGGACGCGAAGCCAGAGACAACACCATTAAGACACTAGATATCCAATGGTGGCTTTCTCGGCACTCGGTGGGCGGACTCCTTCTCTCCACTGATGCCGAGAAGGCCTTCGACCGGGTCTCATGGGACTACATAGTGGCCCTTCTCGATGTTATTGGGCTGGGCCAGAGTATGAAAGGATGGATCTCCCTCCTTTATTCAGATCCTAATGCTAGGGTAAAAGTAAACTGTACCCTTTCTGACCGTTTTACACTCCACAACGGTACGAGACAGGGGTGCCCTCTCTCCCCACTCATCTTCATACTTTCCTTGGAACCCTTTTTAAACGCCATACGGAAGAACCCAAATATCCATGGTGTACGTATTGGAACCAAGGAATATAAAGTAGCAGCCTTTGCGGATGACATGATTTTCTATGTAACACAACCCCTGATCTCGATTCCCAACCTTCTGAAAGAGTTTAAAATCTTTGGAGAACTCTCCAACTTAAAGATTAATTTTCAAAAATCTATTGCGATGAATATCTCTCTCCAAGAGAAAACTGTAGAGATCTGCAAGAGCAGTTTCCCCTTCACTTGGACTTCAACATCCTTTAGATATTTGGGAATCCAGATCACAAGACACCTTAAAGACCTCTTTAAATGTAATTACCATCCCTTAGCAACACAACTTCATTCGTGTGTGGATGAGTGGGGAGAGAGACCACTATCGTGGTTCGGCCGTATAGCCAGTTTAAAGATGACAGCTTTGCCACGTATACTTTATGTCTTTCAGACAGTCCCTATCTCTCTGCCCAGGACATGGCTTAAAGATATGCAGAAATCACTAGTGAATTTTGTCTGGGCGGGTAAACCCCCCAGATTACACCATCACAAACTTACATACCCCAAACCCAAAGGCGGACTAGGCCTTCCAGATTTGACATGCTACTACCACGCCTCTCTCCTCTCTAGAGTAGTAGATTGGCACTGCAATACTGACTCAAAAGACTGGGTTACTTTGGAGAACGAAAGCTTTGAGATCCCTCTCAAATGGCTTCCTTGGACAAAGACTTCTGACATATCCAAACCGTTACTATCACATTTAATTGACCACCCCTTACTAGCTCCAATTTTCCAAAAATGTCACTCAATATTCTCCACTTCAAATCTTTCCTCCATCCCAAGCCCATTATCTTCGATTAGAATGAATAGAACATTCCCCCCAGGTGAACAACCGAAATTCTTAAAAAATTGCTCTCCATTCCCAGATTTGCTGGTGAAGGACCTACTAACGGAGACATCTCCCCCATCAATGAAACCTCTTGTTGCTCTCAATGCTGACTTGGATCAGCCAATTCCCTTTTGGGCCTTCCTGCAAATTCGCAGCTACATAACCTCTCTCACCTCAAAAGACACGTACACAAGAGCCCTTACACCCTTAGAACTCATGTGTAGGCAAGCTAATCCTCAGAGACACTTACTGTCTAAACTATACCTAGATTTATTACTAGGGAAGGCTTCACCCCCTTTTCTCTTCTTAGAGAAATGGGAAACCATTCTAAGTAGAACAATTGATGGAGAGGACTGGACGAAAGTATGCAACCTAGTCCATAAAAGCTCTATGAATGTCACAATGCAAGAATGCAACTTTAAACTTTTAGCTTGTTGGTACCGCACTCCGGTCCTCCTCAACAAAATCTACAACTCTCAATCAGCATTATGCTGGAGATGCACCACTCATCCGGGAGACATTCTCCATATATGGTGGTCTTGCCCTCTTATAACCACCTATTGGAAATCTATACAAAAGTGGATCAAAACCATTGCAGAATTTGACATACCTTGGGCCCCGGAAGCCTTTCTTTTTCACCTTATGCCTGGTACAGGCAAAGGATACAAAGGATCCCTGCCCTGTCACCTTCTTAACGCAGCAAAAGCCTGCATACCAGTCTTGTGGAGATCAACTAACCCCCCTTCTGTAAAGATGTGGCTGGAAAGGGTCCAAAGCATAGTAAACATAGAAGAATTAATCTCTTTAAAGCAGGAAAAATCGGATAAATTCACTAGAACCTGGGCACTATGGTATGACTTTACAGACAAAGAGAGTTATAAAAACATTATGAGAAATGGATGAAACAAAACAGTCTTAATCTTTCTGGTGACTCTGGCTCCCTCTTTCCTATCCGCCTCCTCAAGATTCGTGGGGAAACCCCCAACTGGACAATATTTATTATTTATTTAGTTAAAACAACAAGAGGCCTCTACCGTGCCATGGGGAGACAAGACCCATTAATACTTGTCGCTATTGGTATGAACACACCTACCCCCCCTTGTCAATCTAACCAATTGTTAGAGCAACCCAAGCAGCAACACGTCCCATTGATGCTGATCTGAAGTAGTAGTACTGGGGAAGAATTAACAGAGGATGCTAGAGAATGAGGACTCATTTTCTTCGCATTAGGATGATACTACTTTGACGCCTCCCCAAACATGCCAACCTTCCTTCTGATGTTGAACTCTGTACTATGTGATAAGATGTACCTGCTTACTATGATGTTCCTTCTGTATAGCTCCAGATTATGATTGGAGTGTTGCATTTAACCTGATGCAGTTGTATCTATACTCTATCTGCTGTCTCAATAAAAGATTGTTTAAAAAAAAAAAAAAATAGGCCTAGCTAGTACAGTACTATGTGTTGTGTAATGTATTGCTTATTACCTGTATTGCTGTATCTATTGTCTATTACCTGTATTGTGCGGTAAGTGATCCCCGCCCGTTGCCTCTTAATCTATACACTGGTACTTAACTATTTACAGCTCGAGGGGAGCGCAGATCGGGGGACCCAGGTGAGGGAGGGGGGGGTCCGACCCCCCTCACCACTGCTAGGCCCAATACCCCCTTTCTGCCCGCTACTCTTCCAGCTCGGTGGGCAGCCCCCCACCCACGGACAGGCGGGTGCCGCCGCCCCCAGATGTGCCACCTGAGGCAAATGTTTCACCCCGCCTCATGAGCGGGCCGACCTTGCTTACATTTGCTTACAATATGCCATCTCTGTTATTAATTGCCACAAAACTTTATTGTTTTACTTTTAAAATTTACTCTAGTAGAGGGTTGATTATATAGCAAACAATTTGATCCTTAGGGCTCTTTCACACTAGAGGCTGCGGTAGAAAAGGCTGAAAGTCAGCCTTTTGCTTAACGCTAATACATAGCGTTTTTAAAGCGTTTTCAAAGCGTTTTGAAAGAGTTTTACAGCCCATATAAAAACGTCCTTTTTTTTTCTTCTATAAAAATAAGTGAACAAGATAGCTGTAAAACGCTTTGAAAAGGCTTTGAAAATGCTAAAGTTGGCGTTTTCCATTGACTATCATTGAAACGCCAACAGCCAACTTCGGCTGTAAACAGTCCTGAAAAAGCTCCTGGGAGCGTTGAAACGCAACGCTCCAAAACGCCGGGTTAGATGTGAAAGGTAAAATGAAAGTCTATGGACTTTCTTTTACCTAGCAAAACGCCAACTTCGGCCGTGGCGTTAAAACGCCGAAAAATCCCTCAGGTGTGAAAGGGCCCTTAAAGATGAGTTGCACTATAAGTGGCAGGCCTGGAGTTGTTAATCAATAAGTAGTGGTCTGGGGCAGGTTTTACTTTGACGCCATGTTGTCTCCGAACTGTTGAACTGCCTCCGAAGGGACACTTATGAACCAAACTATAGTTTTCTGTACTGAGAAATTAATAAATGGATTATGGAAATTATACAAAGTGAAACACAATCCTAAACACAGCTAGAATTATGTAATACAGTTTACAATTATGTAATACAGTTATTTTCAAAAATATTTAGAGATTATTCTTGGACCTTGATTTGGGATGAAAAATCAACAAGACCCATGGAATATATTATATAATTTTATCTTACATTTTCAGTCATATTTAGAGAGGTTAAGACGGAGAATTTTTCATTTCAGTTTCACCGGGTTATCTTTAAACAGTTAAACATTGAATGAATTCCCTCTGCAGCCGTCATACTTTGTGTGAATGTATATGACAACATTGTCCTTGTACCCAAGGACAGTCCTGTACTGATTTCCTTCACAGCTGACCTACATGAACATCTCCAAACGAAGGAGAGAGGAGTACAAGCATTAACATACCAAGTGGAATACATTATCAAATATATATTATTAGCAGAATGTACAGTACTCAGAGGAAATGTCAGCATGACTAGCATCTCCATAGTAAATATTTCAATGTCACTAAGCTCAAGAGGTATTTTAGATCAGCATGATAACCATAAGTGATGTACTTTGCATTGCAAAGAATCTGAGCTATTTGGGAAGAAAAAGTACACATTTTAAAGAGCTGTCTAATAAAAATAATAATAGCAACTATAAAAAAAATCAGATTCAAAGAGTTTTCTATAAAAAATATTATACATTACATCAGGTTTTAATGTAACTGGCCACTAAAAGCTACAGTAATTACAGGGTAGTAAAAGGAACAAAACATAAAAGCGGGTAATTTGTTCACAACAACCATTTGGATTCTCACTTTTAGTTTAAAACGTTCTTTGGATATGTTTTATTTAACTCATGTATCAGCTACGAGCATTTCATCTGCCCCATGCAAGAGGCTTAAATGGGACCCAAACCATTGTACAGCACACAATAAAATGTTTTCATTCCACATATAAAATGCTGTAGAAGTCCACTGCTATGAGCTGTGTGTGCTTGTTTAGATTCATCAGAGTGTAAGTAGCCTTATCAGTAGCTGTGAATGAGCATGCTGAGACTCTGCCTGTACAGGAAAATACTGAGGCTAACCCTTTCTATGCTCCCTGGAAAGTTAAACCAGTAAAACCTGAGGTTTTCTTTTTAGGATTTTCATAAATTGTAATGAAGAATTGTTTCTCCTAAAGGAGAAAGTTCTGAGTTTAGATCCACTTAAAAAATTCCTGACGTTCTATGTATGTTCTATGTATGGTAATGAGTGTTGTGTAATAGCCTGAATGTGTTTGGACTCTGTGATGTGTGTATGTGTATATATATATATATATATATATATATATATATATATATATATATATATATATACTGTATATATATATATTGTTTAGTATAATCTCAGCATGGGGATAAACTGGAATTAGCGATTTGGGTCTAATTTCACTGAAGTGCCTCTAAATTATTATTAAAATAAAATATTTATATATAATATTTCATACATTAGTACACAAGTGTATTATTTGTATTGGAGAATGCAAAAAAGCACGGACACACACTGAAAAAAATATAAACAAAAGGCACACACTATAATATAGTGTATAGTTAAGTAAATGACTAATTCTTATTTGAAAAATCTTTTGATTAAGTCAAAACATTATTTTCACTTTTTTTTGTAAACCCACCCTAATATTGCATAGACACATGGTGTAGGCTTTTTGCATTAGCAGGCTTTATTATGGCTGGTTGACTTAAATCGTCATTGATTAAGGCATTAATCACATTTGAGAACTCCATAGGCTAAGGTCACCTGTAAAACTCTTAGCCATGTAACATAATTCCAATATTATTTACCCATCTCAGCAGCATCAGCAGCATCCAGTGCTAAATATTCCGCTTTCATAATTAATATCATCTGGCTGTCCTCTGAAGAAGCTGCTCAATCAATTTGACACTATTACTCACCGGATTAGCAGAGTCAGCAGCACTTTCATTATTAATGACAGCTCCCTCTCACTGTCCACTATAGATGCCTTACCTCTGCCATTCCTCTAAATGCACATATCCAGATTTCATATCAAGCGGAAAAAAGATTGTTTAGAATCAAACACCAATTTAAGAATACATTAACCTTAAAATATACAAACTATACATAGGGGCATTCATATTTGTCACAATATGAAGCAAATGCAGATATACAATAGTGACAGAGCTTGTTTTTATCTGTGTTAGTTGCTGCACAAGCTTGGACCCAATCTGCTATAACACAGTCTCTGCTAGGAGCCCCGTGAAACCAAAGCAGGAAATTTGGGCACCTGCTATCGGCAGCGACTTGGGAGCCACTCTAGACGCCATTCTAAATTGAGGCTATAGCAGGGCTTTGCACAGCCGGGGCCGCGTGCTGGGGACTGTGGGCTGCATTCCTTAAATTCCTCTCCCCTCCCTACCTGCGGAGTCTCGAGCGGGCAGAAACAGGGGGACTTAAAACTCACTGCATCGCTATATCCAGCATCACGTCTCCATGGCAACAGGGCGTCACATGACATGACAACAGGACGTGCCAGCGTATTACACGCGGTCAGTCAGTGTGTAATGTGTTGGCACGTCCCCAAGGTTGTGTCATGTGAGGCCCTGTTGCCATGGAGATGTGACTCTATATTCAGCAATGCGGTGAGTTTTAAGTCCCCCTGTTTCTGCCCGCTCACGACTCTGCAGGGAGGGAGGAGAGGAATCCGGCCGCTTAGCCCGCGGGCTGTAGTTTTCCTAGCGCTACTGTGAAGCTGCAATTTATAATGATGCCTATGGCGGCACTCCAACAATATCATAATTGTGGTGGATTGGCAGTAAGGGTCCATTAAGGTTAGGCATGGGGAAGGGTGTTTTTAAGGGTTAGGTGTGGGGGTCGGAGGGCGATTAAGGCTAGGTGGGGTGGTCACAGCATGCCACAATGTTAGGAAGACACAAGATATGTGATTTGGACTGTAGCTCTTTTTTTTAGCCTATAACATCAGTGACAAGCAGGTTATTTGGTGGACTTTGGGGACCTATGGCTACCTATCTACTGCCTGTGGCTTGCACTGGTGTGTCAGGATAAGCTTTTAATGTACACTGTGACAGAGCTGGGACTGCGCCCCTCCATCCCTCCCACCCCAGCCCTCACACACTAATGAGCCCCCCCCTCCCAACACCTTAATCTCTAGTTATCTGGCTTGCAGTCACTGCCATGTATCCCCTTTTCTTATTTCTTTCTAATTCAAGCACAATAGGGGAATGATAGGTGAGTGACACTGTGCCCCGTCCTACACTGCGCCCTGAGCCTCTCTCGCCTCTGCCTCGGCATCGGCCTGGCCCTGCACTGTGATGCTCTTTTGCAGTAAAAGCCAGAGGATATCTTTGCAAGATTAATCAGAGTGTGCTGGTTTCTTATATGGTGTTTTTTTTTAGAACATGAAAATAATACATAAAATGTACATACTTATAATCTTGAGAATAGATTTCTAGACTCTCACAATTCTGGTTTACCACCTCTGCACATTACAGAGTAGATTACATGTGATTTCTCTCTATATTTAGGTTTTGCAAGGGTCTCCAGAACTTGTAGAGATTTTCACAGACGACTGCCATGGACTTTTCCAATCGTATGGGAAGTCACTCATCACTGAGGACAAAACAGGTTTGTAATAAAAGAGCTAAACAAATACTGTAAGCAACTGCACACAATAAGGTACAATTTGAGAATCACAAACACAAAGAATAGCAAGTGTTCACTACCAAGCAGCACCTTGCTATTTAATTGGTCTGCAGGGCAAGCCTGTCAGCAAATTTAAAGGCACAGCAAGTGTATTTACACCTGCAGTACCAGATCTAGCAAGGACTGAACCTATTAAATGGTTTCCTCTGTCCTGAAACAATAGACATCAGTTACACATACTGTAAATAATGCAATTGCAGTACATTATTAGCTGGGACACCCCATGCAGGTTATTTCATGTCCCCTCCTAACCACTGTATTTGACTTGGGAGCTACATTACAAGTGGGGTGCTCTAAGCTTCAATATGTGGGTGAGCAATATAGGTTGGGGATCCAAGTGCTCACACTGCCTGGGGCCACCACCCACAAGCTACACCCCAAGAGGATGGGAGCAGAGCAGGCAGCCCCCAAGTGCCGTCACCACCCACTACTACTCCCCCAAAATACTGACACATTCCCTCCAGCCTTTGTCTTTTCGGGGAGTAGTTGTGGGTGAATTCCCTGATGATGAGGGCACTTGGGGGGCAGCCGATGCTCAGGGCCGGATTTCTGGAAAGGTCACAGAGCCTTGGGTGGCTGCAGCCAAAGGGGGCACCTGCAAATGAAAGAAGTGTTGCTACATATTTGAAAAGGAGGCTGAAAATGGGGAGAAACACATGAAAAGGGAAACTGATGCCTAAGGGAGCTGTTAATGAAAGAGAGGGGCTGTATACATGGGTAATACACATGGAAGAGGGGGCTGCACATGAAATGGGAGGGGCACTGCTGCACATGAAAGCGAAGTCACTAGGCCTAGGGGCACAAAAAATATAAATCCGGCCTTGCCTATGCTGCTCCCAACCCCTGGGGTGTAGCTTGCAGGTGATCATCCCAAGTGGTGTGATTGCCTGGGACCCAATGCTCACCCACATTTGGGAATTGCTAGATCCAAAAAGAACATGGACTGACTGTTCAAAAAGAGAAACGCAGAATGCTTTATCAGACTATGTAAAATATTACACAAACATATTTTTAAATTTGTACTAATCAAAGCCGTTCATAAATCAAAGAACAGCTCATTCAGAGTGCTACAATACAAATGTAAATCATAAATGATGACATAAAACCGTGCTTTTCCAAAGAATGTATAAAAGCATACTAGAGAGGTCCCCATTTTATTCACTAGCAGCATGACTTTGATCTGCTGTTCTATCCCACAGAATATATTTGCGTATCCATAATAAGACAATATAATCTCACTAAATGTATTTTTATTAGCAATCCAGATAGTCCTGCTAGATTCACTGCTTATTGTGCATGTACTTTTACTTCAAAACACTTTGGATCCACAATGTTTTCAGCTTCACTTCAATAAAACATTTTAGTAAAATAATAAAACCTGGCCTGCTTTCAATCTTCCTTCTTTGTATTGCAACAAGAGGAACCTAGTTGTCACGTCATATTCCATGCATTTTATATTTAGCTGTGTCTAGTACTGTACATAATAGAAAAATAGAATTCTTGATTCATTTGGCAAGATAAAATATTATATTAATGCTATGTTTTGTGGCAGTTTTGAAAGCAAACATCTGTAGACATGGGGAGAAAATAAAAGCAATATTTCATGACATAATTGGTATTGGTTCTTTGCTACTGCACAGAATGGCCACATTTTTTTGCAGGCGGGCCAGTATTGTGTTAATGGGTGAACTTCTTGTGGTGTGGTCCGCTGGGTGAACTTATCTTGTTGTAGTCTGCTGGCCAACTGGCGATCCTGCAGGCTAGTATGCACATGTTTGCAAATCCACACATCCCAATATGGACTTGAGTTGAGGGTTGCAAATCCTAATGCCAACTGCACAGCAAGTGTTCCCATCACTTCTCAACTGCTTCCTGTTCCCTGGGCCCCCATCACCACTAAGTTTCTTTCCTTGACCAGCGTACCTGACTGCCTATTCTTCACTCATTTACCACCAGGGCATGAAGCCACCAAAGGAGCTGGATGAGCAGGCTGGGTGAGCAGTATGCAGCTGCTTTGTGCACCGGTGGTGAGTGAAGAATGAGCACACTGGGTAATGCGTACATTTTGAAAAGGGCGCCTGGAAAAAAGGGTGCCTGATATAGACGAAAAAATGCTCGATTCGGCTACAAAAGACGCCTGGTTTAGCCGAAAAGCTACATTTGTTAAAGCTGAAATGTGTTGGGCTATAAAAGGGTGGTGTTATATCCGAGAAAAGTGATATAGTCAAGAAAAGTGATATAGCTTAAGACTAAAGACTAAGTCACCCAGGCATCACCAGGGGAGGGTTCTGTGTGAGTAGGGAGAAGTTAGGTCATAGTAATCACTTTTCTCGGCTATATCACTTTGGTGGTGCCTAACCCTAAGACCCCCCTGGTGGTGCCTAACCCTAAGACCCCCCTGGTGGTGCCTAACCCTAAGACCCCCCCCGGTGGTCCCTAACCGTAAGACCCCCCCCTGGTGGTGCCTAACCCTAAGATCCCCCCTGGTGGTGCCTAACCCTAAGATTACTATGACCTAACTTCCTACTTCTCTCACACAGAACCCTCCCCTGGTGGTGCCTAACCCCAAGACCCCCCCTGGTCATGCCTAACCCTAAGACCCCCCTGGTGGTGCCTAAATCTAAGACCCCCCCACTTGTGATGCCTAATCCGAACCCCCTTGGTGGTGCCTAACCTTAATCTACCATGGTGGTGCCAATTTTTGACGAATTTCATGTCAAGAATATATGTTATTTTAAACTTATAACCTAATTTAGTCACCTACTGATATAACCAATGTTGTAGTCACATTTATATAGCCTAAAACAATCTTGGCTATATCCAGTACCCTTTTATAGTGAAAAAGATCTCGGCTATAAAAGAGCGGCCTAATGTAGCCAAATCAAAAACTAGATGCCCTTTTCACCAGCTTGTAGCCGAGATTTGCAGAAAATAACATTGAAGTTTATGGAGGCGTCCTTTTTACACAGATGGCTCAGGCGCCCTTTTCAACTGATACCCTGGGCAACTATATAGAGGCTGGCCATAGGCCGGAATGGTACAAAATCGACTAATGAATCGAAACACTGAAGTCGTGTAGCATATGGAGACATTTATCACTAATGTGAGATGCTAAAAAGTTTTTACTTTAATTTGAAGTTTAATCATGCTTACCATGAGAAATTTGTATAAAATGCATTTGCTTTAAATACATTGTATTTTTTTATAGGAACTACTACCACCCTTGAGTTTGATGGTGGAATAACCTATGAACAATTGCAGGTAAGTTTATTTATTTATTTTCTTTTGGTCCAAAAATACCATGGTCATCCGGAAAGTAACAGCCATTTTCTTTTATCTGCCATGCAAGATTCAATACAATTCATTTCAAGATATTATTTTTGTGCAATTACACTTGCATTTACCTTGCAGGTGCAAGTTAAATTGCACATAAAGAATACCTTACATGGTAGATAAAAGAAAATGGCTGTTCTTTTGATTGTACAAGACAAATAACATTTATATTGCGCTTTTCTCCCAGCGGACTCAAAGCGCCAGAGCAGCAGCCACTAGGACGCGCTCTATAGGCAGTAGCAGTGTTAGGGAGACTTGCCAAAGGTCTCCTACTGAATAGGTGCTGACTTACTGAACAGGCAGAGCTGAGATTCGAACCCTGGTCTCCTGTGTCAGAGGCAGAGCCCTTAACCATTACACCATCCAGCTAGAATGCTAGTAACTGTTTGTTCCGCACCATTAACCAGTTCGGCCTATCTGGACGAACTTACTCATCCAGATAGGCTCTGCTGCCGCGCACACTCCCGCCGCCTGCCGCTAGCCCCCCGATCAGTGAATGGGAATATAATTCCCATTCACCGATCTAACTTCCCCGCAGAAAAACCGACGCTTTCTATAGAGAGAGCGCGGTATTTCTGACCCCAGGAAACTTCTCCGTCTTCTTTTAGTTCCTGGATGTGAGATCGTTCACATCCAGGACTTTTTTGACTGTGGCCATCTTGTGGCCAAATAGTAAACTGCACCCACATACATTTTTCATTAAGCAATTATATTATTTTACATTTAAAATGAGCTGTTTCCCTCCCACACCAAAAATTACCCACATACATTTTTATTAAGAAAAAAAATACAATAAAAAAAGACAAAAACAACATAAATAGTTACCCAAGGGTCTGAACTTTTTTAAATATGCATGTCAAGAGAGTATGTTATTATATTATTTTAAATTATAAGCTTATAAGTAGTGATGGATGCAAATTGAAAAAATGCACCTTTATTTCTAAATCAAATATCGGCGCCATAAATTGTGATAGGGACATCATTTAAATGGTGTAATAACCCCGACAGATGGGCAAATAAAATACATGAGTTTTAATTACGGTAGCATATATTAATTTCAAACTATAATGGCCAAAAACTGAGAAATAATGATTTTTTTTCATTTCTTTCTTAATCTTCCTGTTAAAATGGATTTAGAAAAAAACAATTCTTAGCAAAATGTACCACCCAAAGAAAGCCTAATTAGTGGCGGAAAAAAGAAGATATAGATCAATTAATTGTGATAAGTAGCAATAAAGTTATTGGCGAATGAATGAGAGGTGAACGTTGCTCGGATGCATGAGGTTTTCGACACTGCGGTGCTGAACCGGTTAACATGAAGGCCCCCCATCCCCAATTCCCTTCAACTCTTAAGTGAGGAGTGTGATACTACTATTGAAAACCTTGTAAAAAATATGATACATGCTTAAATATAATTGTTGATTATGTGGACAAATAATAAGAAGAAACAGTGTGGCTAAAATAAAATACAGTATTTTTGACCCTCCGGACTAAGGGCTAGTTTATACTGGCACTTACAGTAAGTGAAACGGATCAGATTTCCATTCGAAGAGATCTGTTTCCGTTCCATTGCCATTCAGTTGCTTCAATTGTTTCCCCATATCCCCTCAGACCCCCACTACCAAAGTGGTTTTTGCTCGCTAGAACAGTTATTTTTTTTAGCCAGCGTGTTGTTAAGGATCCGTTTCTCATTGCCCCCAATGCAGTGCTTCAGTGTCTGCTTCGATTCTGCTGGGCTCCACTGTCCAAAAGAATGTTGCAGCACCAATCTTGTGGTTCATTCAGTGGAGCGTGTAGAATGGATCCAATCGAATGGACGAATATGAACGGATCACAAGGTTAACATTGGATCCTTTTGCTTCCATTAGGATCTGTTCACTTGTGATCCTCAAGCAGACCGTTTTTTTATTGCCAGTGTGAACTGGGCCTAAGATGCACCTAGGTTAAAGGGAAAAAAACAGGGGAAAAAAATATACTAAACCTGGTGCATCCATGATTCAGGAGCATCTTGTAGACGTTCTCCCCTAATTATTGTCTTCTTGTACCTCATGTGTCCTCCTGCATCCCCTATGTGTCCTCCTGTGTCCCCATATGTCCTTTTCTGCTCTCATCTGCAGGGAAGTTTCTAGGCTAAATTGCACCCATGGTGAGGGTGTAAAAATTGCGCCCTCCCCCCACCCCCGTGGACTAGTGAACCCTTACCCTTTAGAGACAGTCACAGAGCCATAGGTCACAAGTAGATCTGCCTACTTACTAGTGACCAGAAGCTCTTCCAGGAGGAAGCAGGGGCCAGGAAAACACACAGGCAAAGAGAGCCCGGAAATCTGACTCCTCCATGTGCGCCCCACGCTGTCAGCATGCAGTACCGCTACCAGACATCAGGTGTCATCACGTGGTGGTGGCGTGATGATGAGTTGACGTCTGACGCAGCCTAGGAGGAGTCAAGGAAGGTGGTTGCACTGGTAACCTTCTTTCTTCTTCCATTTGGCTGCACCATGCGTCACCAGCTCCCTAGCGGTTACGCCCTTCTGCCTGCGCCCCCCTTCTTCTACTTGCTGGTCTCCGCCCTGGTCGGGCGCCCTGCCCGCACTGCCCAAGAAATGGCCCTGCCCATGTGTGCCCTTTTGTCCTCCATATGTCCTAAAGAGCAAAAAATCATTCAGAGGATGTCTGCAAAAGTAACAAATTTTATTAAATACACATCATATACAGCCCATTAAACAACCCTTATCCCCCCTTAAAAACACGGCCGTGTTTCCTAGTCAGCTGACCTCACACTCTTCCACCCACAAAACTCACACAACAACATGAGGGTATGAGCAATTGGGAAGGCCTCCCCTTTATGCTCAAACTCCAACGGATGCAATCCTCTGTATGTTGATAATGGAGATTTATATTGGGTGAGACATGCCGCTTTGAATAACAATTAGAGTACTTCCCTTTTAAGCCAAGAGTTCAACGACAAAATTGTCTATGGTATAGAGCAACCAGTGTTTCACCGTGGCACCTATGAGCTGTCCAAGATATAACAGTGGCATCACAAAAGTGTCGCTTCCATGGCAGCCTATCAATTGAATACACACTGTTGCCACCAATCAACACAGGATCTAGATGGGGGGTTTTCAGCTTTTGGACCTAGATAACAGGCAATCCACATCTCATGCTCAGCATTTTCCCTGCGCTTCAACCGCAGCCTTAAACATCAACGCCTTTGCTATGTCACAGCTTGTTGTCATGCAGATGCAAAGCCATGCGTATTAGTGAAGCCATAAGCCGAATGTAGCATTGCCCGGTCGGGCTCTCACCCCTCAGATGATGTTGATTTCATCCTGAACTTTCAACATAAGTCCACAGTTCCCGGATCATCCGGTCTCTCAGCGCTCTCCACAGTAAAACTCACGGCAGGGTAGTTCACTAGGCGTTCAGCGTGCGCCGCTGTACGGTGTGCAGAGTCAGCCTTTGGTCACGTCCGTGTCACGTGACATGTTTCGCTTGGTATACACCCAGCTTTTTCAAACGCACTTTAGGATTGGATGGTAGTTCCTTTTTATATAGTCACGTGAATTGTATGTTAACCAATCATCTTTCCATTAAAATCTGCCTAGCAACTGGTGATGCTGCTTACAGAGCTATTCATGCAGTGATTTTCTCTCGTGCTCCAGCGCTACCCTGTCACACCAATCATAGCACCTTGTCACAATACTTACTCCTGATCGATCATGGCACACACATGCACAGGTACTGGACCAATATGGCATATTAGATATCAAATACACTTTATACTTTCTTTTACACATTGCTTCATTTTTAGTATTTGTTTACTTTTTACACACATACAGAGACCTCACAGCAGACCCTCCTGGGAGACTGGGAGGTATACAATCGCGGGCCTGACCATCAATTACGCCTAAGGACCGCAGATGCAACCTCCCAATCTCGATACTTTGAGGTCACCTGAACAGTTGAAGTCCACATTTATCCAAATACCCCCCGCTCCCCGAAGGGACCATGAACTTGTATTTCACATGACGCAGGATGTCCCAGGGCCCCCAGGGACTGCCCGGCTTTTAGATATTACACCGCAGCAGAACCTGAGCCCCCCGGGGCTGTCCATTACGCCCTAACAAGGCAAGAAAGGTACCAAGGACATATCGGTGTTTAAACCCCTAGGTGTCAGCGTATGTAATTTAAAAATCCATTTGATTTCCATTTGTTTTAAAGATCTTTCATAATCACCACCTCTTGGGGATAAATTCATCTTATAAAATCCCTTGACCCTGATTTGATCTGGATCACTTGCATGAAACTTCTGAAAATGTTCCCCTAGTGGTGAACCAATTGTAGCATGTTTAACATTACTCACATGTTCCTGAATGCGTTCTTTTAGGGCCCGTGTTGTTTCCCCTATGTACTTTAAACCGCATGGACATGTGATCATGTACAGTACAAATTTACTGTTACAGTTTATAAATGACCGAATGTGAAATTCATGCCTCGAGTCTGCATCCTCAAAAACATCAGTTCTTTCAACCAGGTGGCAGACACTGCAGTTCGAACAAGCAAACATCCCCTTGGGGCGCTGAGACACACCCAGCCACATGGCTGCAGATGTTGCCGCCTTGGGCTGGTAGTCCGAGCGCACCAATATGTCGCGTAAATTGGGTGCCCTTCTAGCTGTCATTCTAGGATAGTCACCCACTATTCCAGCAATCTTTGGATCAAGCTGCAGTAAATGCCAATGCCTGGACAGGATGCCCCTCCTCCATATGTCCCCTTCTGTCCCTTCTGTCCCCCCATGTCCCCCCATGTGTCCCCATATGTCCTCCACTCCCCCTGAACAAATGCAAGCAGCGGCAGCATGGCTCACCTAATCCATCAGAGCATGTGGCAATCAGAGACCTCTCCTCTCCTTCACTGCTCCCCTAGTGCCTGATTCTGCTGATGAAGCGATCGGCAGAGGCCGGCACTAGGGGAAGAGTGAGGGAGAGAAGAGGTCTCTGATCGCTGTGGGCTCTGATGGATTGGGTGAGCCGTGCTCCCGCTGCTTGCATATATTCATGGGGAGTGAAGGAGAACACAAGGGGGGTGGGGAGGTGCAGAGGAGACACTGGGACAGTACAGGGTGTCCTGGCATTGCATTGGGTTTGGCTGGGTTTGGCTATAAGTCGGGACTCACTGTATTTTGCATATAAGACGCAGTGACTTTTTCTTCCCATTTTTGGGGGAGAAAAAGTTTGTCTTATATGCCGAAAAATACAGTAAATAAAATGTTATCATAACTGATCAAATTAAAACAACTTTCTAGGTGACCCTCTTGTATATTCTAATTTATGACCCTAAAACCTTTATACTGTAACCATAAACTCTAGTTTAGCTAACATATCACCTGGTTAACTGAGGGTTAGAATTGCAGAGCATAAGAACACACATCATTTAAACCTATCTTAATGTAGCTTTCATTTTCTATTTGTTTCCTATTTCACATCTTTGGCATACATTTTTTCACTAAAGGACAACTATCATCCCTTCCTCACTTGCTGATGACAGTAATGTTATGGTGATCAGGGCATTCAGAAGCTGCTGACCTCATGTGGACGCAGAGATGTGTTGATGCTGATCTCTTTACTGAGGCAAATACAGTAGCCTGTGTTCCTTTTCTGTGGTAAACAGGCTATAGTTATAGCCTAGTCTGCTGGGCAGAGCTCATAATTTTAAAGACTCTTCTGATTTTTACCTCAGAGTCCAGTCTTGAAAGCACTCTTAAAGAAAACTCTTGGGACATAACTATTGGGGAACAGTCCCCGAAAACTACACAAGCTCCTTACAGCACAGTCACAGTACTTGGTCTACTTCATCTCTTTCTCTGTCTCCCTTTTCCTTTCTGTCTCTGATAGCAGGACAGCCCTTGTGACCACATTGTTACATTACAAAACCCTAAGCTCCAAACTTAAATGCTAACAGAGCATTGTACAAAACGGTAAAGCTGTCAGGTGCATTACCATTTAACTACCAGTAATCCATTTTATAACATTAAATGCTGCTTGTTTATGAGTGCCATTATCAAAGGAAAAAAACATATGTTGCACTTGATTTAATAAGGCATCACCAGGGATCCCCAAGGTTCTCCAGTGAGGATATCATAAGTGAACCATGAAACCGGGTCTAGATTTTTTAAATGTGTCTGCTTTTTGTGAAACAGAACTAAATTATCAATGATGTGACTACAGTCCCATTCAGGTGCCAGATGATCAGGCTGACCTGAATTTATTAAACAAAACAACATCTCTTGCCTTGGATGCTGCATGCAACTGCAGTTACACAACCACCAATGCAAAAACCTCTCAGCAACTCAGATTATAATCTATTATGGCCCAGAGGAGGGTAAATAATCCCAGACACAGACATATTTTAATTACTCTTGTGTAGGTTTCTTGGATTGCTTATGATATCTCAACTGTAGTTGTTTGGAAATCCCTAGAGATACATTGATACATCAGGCCAATCCCTAAACAAGTTATATGAGCCATATATGAATGGAAGCAAATGCCTTTAATAATGTAACAGGTAACAGAGACACTTTTTAATGTGTATATCTGAAAGAGGGGCCTGCAAAATTGGGTGCCGGATAATGCAGATAGTAGAATATTGGGAGTGTTACCGATATTCTACTACTGTCTTACCTAACCTATCTAATTAGCAACACAATAGCCAAATCTCAGGTGCCTTATCAGTTATTCCCACCAATATCTGGAGTCGGCTATATAGCTTGGCGGATAAGCTTTTTGTCCCTAGGCCTTCGCAAAGGACTAGAGGACATGATCTGCGCATGGAGGAAAAACGTTTTAGCCATTTATTTAGGAAAGGGTTCTTTACAGTTAGAGTGATTAAGATGTGGAATGCATTGCCACAGGAAGTCGTTATGGCAAACTCTATACCTGCATTTAAAGGGGGCTTAGATGCTTTCCTTGCGTTGAAAGACATCCATGGCTACAATTACTAGGTAATGCCTAATGATGTTGATCCAGGGATTTTATCTGATTGCCATCTGGAGTCGGGAAGGAATTTTTCCCTTTAGGGGCTAATTGGACCATGCCTTGTAAGGGTTTTTTCGCCTTCCTCTGGATCAACAGGGATATGTGAGGGAGCAGGCTGGTGTTGTACTTTGTTCTCTGGTTGAACTCGATGGACGTATGTCTTTTTTCAACCAAAATAACTATGTAACTATGTAGCGGAACTACAGGAGTAGATTTCTGACTTCCTCTGCCAATATCGGGGGTTTGGCTACAGATAGCCAAACTACTGCCCGCACTTAAATCCCTTTGCCAATAATTGGAGTTTGACCACATGGTAGCTGAACGCCATACACCACCAAAACAATCTTAGCAGCTATATGGAGTTGGGCTACATGTGCTGCTGGCTCCAACTCCGGCGCTGGCAGCAACCAAATTATGCACTAGGCCACAAAGTATGCACTGGTCCCCAACCAACATTGTGAACTACTGCACCCAAATTACCAGCTGTATGTAGGCACTAAAATCCCCTGATTCGCTTTTAGTATGTTATGTAATAAAGTAACGTTATGATATTTACAAAGATCATTTTCCTGGAAATCTTACATCTGCAGATTCAGAATAAGTCACTTTAGTTAAAACTATGAATGTCCTGCACTGCTATTATTGTCAGCTCCCCTTTCCAGCCCACACCATGATGTATAATCACATAAGTCTTGCTGCAGTTTTAAAGGATTTATCATCAAAAGATAATGTTGTATTTAGTTTTATAGCCTATAATAATTGTTTTACCTATATCACCTTTTACTTTGATTTTATAGACTATGATTGAAGAAATCCTAGAAGACAGTGGCTATTATAATTTAACTTCGAACAGGTATGGATGAAATTAAAGTAACTATGAGCGCATCTTAAACACACACATTATTAACACATCTCTTTTTAGATAATATAATAGATACAAAGTTCATCTCATGGCTGTAATTGGTCTTAAAAACTTTTTTTACCTCCAGCAAAAAAAAAAAAAAAGAAAAAAGAGAAAACTGTTAGATCCATCTTTGCATGTGTCTAAGCGAAATTGTAGAATTACTGGTGAAGATGATTGGTTAGATGTAAATATATTACATAAAAAATAAGCTATATAGAAATCAACATAATCTTAAAGCTTTGTCACAGTGAACTGTACAGTTCGTTCGTTCGTTCTTCTTTTAGACACTTTTGGTCATCAGGTAAAATAAACTTTTTGAAGAACTGAATTAGAAGATTACGGTTTTTATATAAATAAATGAACGAGAAACAATAATGCTCAAATTTAACTTAGAACAGCACAGGAAACGTAATTTATTTTTTATACCTGCTGTATATTGTATGCATAAAGATTACTTAATAGTTTCAGATATGTTGAGCAGCGCTGATCACCGGGCTTGAAAAAAAAACCCTACATTTTGAAATTTCATCTGTCATTGTGACAAAATTCCTTTTTTCTAGATTGACTTTAAATTTGCAAAACTGGTGTTTTGTTGATTAATATTTTTTTTATTGTATTTCCATTTTGTACTATTGCCAAAAACTTCAAGAATACATGAAATTGACCAGGCATGCGGTATTGTTTCTTATCTTTTGCAGAATTTCTCAGCCCTTTTTCATGTCACAACTGTCATCTCCTACAATGCATAACCAAACAGAATCTTAATTTTCAGTGTATGCTCAGAGATGTAGCTGATAGTGGACACATTTAGAAAGATGTAGCTTCCTCCATCAGTCTTTTCAGCCAGAATACATAGCACACATTAGCCAGAGGTCATTACAAACATAGTTCTTAGAGGAACTTGTCTATTGAACGAATGTTGGCTTATCTTGTTTGCAAAGCTACCTAATTATATTTGGTTGCTATCATATCTGTCTTTCTGTAGATACTGCTCATTCCCAGTGGGAGTCAAGGACCTTTTAACAATAAAATGATCTCGCCTTTTACCTTTAAAGGGAAAAAAAATCCCTGTGACTGTATTTCCCTCCCAACTGATATAGTTGGTTTACAAAAGCTGCTTATAACCTAGAAGAAGATGCTGTGGACCGATAGGAATCCCATGGAAGAATCTTCTGAAGGCTTGGATGTGACTGTATTATCGGACGAGCTGTGCTTGTTTCAGAGTGCTTTGCCTAATGAAATACTCTATAAGTCAAATTCTATATCTTTTATATGTAAATGTAAAAACTGTTTATGGAAGAGTACTGTATATAAAAGCTTTCAGCTGCAGAAATGTAATGCAAGGAGCAATGGGACAAATAAAAACCTTATTATTTTGACTGGCTCATTATTGATGCATTTTGGTTGTACCAATGGTCTAGCACCATACAAAATAAATGGGATACAGTTGGGGACATCAAACTTGAAGAAGGACTTAGGAGTACTCATCGACAACAAGTTAAATAATCGTACTCAATGCCAAGCTGCTGCAGCTAAAGCTAACACAATTTTGGGATGCATTAAATGGGAAATAAAAACTCAAGATGCTAGTATAATATTGCCCCGTTTAACTCTCTAGTAATGCCACATCTGGAATATGGAATTTAGTTCTGGGCACTACATTACAGGAAAGATATTGCAGTTTTAGAGCAGGTGCAGAGACGAGCAACAAAATTGATACGTGGGTAGAGTTGGGCCGAACCTCCGATTTTAGGTTCGCGAACTTTCGCGGAACGTTCGGTTCGCGTTAAAGTTCGCGAACCGCAATAGACTTCAATGGGGATGCGAACTTTGAAAAAAAAAATAATTATGCTGGCCACAAAAGTGATGGAAAAGATGTTTCAAGGGGTCTAACACCTGGAGGGGGGCATGGCGGAGTGGGATACACGCCAAAAGTCCCCGGGAAAAATCTGGATTTGACGCAAAGCAGCGTTTTAAGGGCAGAAATCATATTGAATGCTAAATGACAGGCCTAAAGTGCTTTAAAACATCTTGCATGTGTATACATCAATCAGGTAGTGTAATTAAGGTACTGCTTCACATTGACACACCAAACTGTTCACTGAACAGAACAGGTATACAGTGGCGGGTTCACAGAACAGGTATACAGTGGCGGGTCCACTGAACAGAACAGGTATACAGTGGCGGGTTCACAGAACAGGTATGCAGTGGCAGGATCACTGAACACAATAGGTATGCAGTGGCGTGTTCACTAAACAGGTATACAGTGGCGGGTCCACTGAACAGAACAGGTATACAGTGGCGGGTTCACTGAACAGGTATACAGTGGCGGGTCCACTGAACAGAACAGGTATACAGTGGCGGGTGACCAGACAAGCAACAAGCAGAGCGGGGATGATGGAGCGTTGCAGCCTGCCTTTGAATGGCATGATTCGGATGTCTGCCCTACAGGCACGCCGCAACGTCTATCAGCGGGCAGCGGTGCAGGAGAGCATTACCAGTAGTTTAATTCAGGCCGGCGGAGGAGCACTCCTCCAATCAGGATAGCTGAGAGAGAGGGACGGAGCATTCCTCCAATCAAGGCACAGGAGAGAGAGCGCGCTCTCAGCTCTGCCTCCTGTCTTTTGATTGGAGGAGCGCTCCTTCAGCTCTGCCCCCGGCTTCTTGATTGGAAGAGCATTCCTTCCCTCTCTCTCAGCTATCTTGATTGGAGGGGTGCTCTTCCGCCGGATTGAATTAAAGTACCGGTAATGCTCTCCTGCACCGCCGCCCGCTGATAGACATTATGTTCATCAGTCAATAAAGTGGATGCGGCTGGAGGAACAAATGCGGAGGGACAAGAGGCAGCTGATCCTCTATAGGGCAGACATCCGAACCTTGTCATGCACAAGCTGGCTGCAATACTGCGATGCTCCATCACCCCTTAATCATCCGGTCACTCAGTCAAGAGGCGGGGCAGAGCTGAAAGTGGGCATGAACACTTGCACAGGACCGAAGGAAAACATAAAGAAATGCACCCTAAGGTATTTACAGAGCTTAGCCTGTCTAATGTCCACTCATTAGTGTCTAACCACAAGTAGTAATTTGATCTCTCACCTGTGCCAGCTGAGTGACATGGCAGATAAGCCCATTTAAAAGGCACAGGATGTTAACAATGTCTTCTTCCATGAAAGCAGGAAGAAGAAACACTGCAGATTTATTGCAGGATTTGTATCAGCTGTAACAAAGACATTTTTTCTTTAAAGTTTACCCTATTATGTTGTTGCATATCTTTTAGAGCTGAGATGAAGTTCTGAGTTCAGATCAGCTTGCTGCAGCTTCTGAATGGCTGGATTATTCATCCATCTATCACAGTGAATGCCCATTGACTTGGCAATGCACGTAGGCAGGAGAACTGTACTGTGTGAGCACTGTAAGGCTCAGGCTGGCCTGTGTGCAATGTAATTTAATTTTATTGGCACTTACTTTGATTATTGAAACTTAGGAGCCACTACATTTCCTACCCTCGGCTTATATGCGATTCAATGATTTTTCCCTGGTTTCTGAGGTATGCGGTTTGGCTTATATGCAAGTATATACGGTAACTATGTAACTACGATGTCTTATTCTTACATATATTAATTTGGACCTTTGACTCCTGAAATGTCTATAATTTACAATAGGAGTTACCAGAGTGCATATTTAGCACAACAGATCTTAAAGGGACTCTGAGCACCTCTCATGGGCATGCCTTTAAGACTCCGACCAGTACTGCAAAGTACGTCAAGACACATACCTTTCTGTAGCTTGTGCTCTCTTCTTTCAATTGATGCCTGAATCGCCATTCTACACCAAATAGTTTCTGTTCGATTTCAATTTAAAAATCGCAGCTGCCATCATGGCTATGTTATAATTTCCGGGTCACCCCATCTTCTCTGTTAGAGTAGTACATCACTGAATGAAGCAGGAAGAGGAAGTGACACGCATGGCCATTGCAAGAGGCTCCTCCAGAGGGGCCATAGCACAACTTTGATGGAAGTCATCTGATTTAAAGGCATGCCCATGAGAGGTGCTCGGAGTCCCTTTAAATAAGTGGCACCAAATATGAAATGAGTTTGAGCATTTAATTCTGTATGGATTCTTGTAGTTACACAAGACAGAGAAACAGGGTTACATTAAATGCAGGGCAAAGAGTGCAGAGGATTTCTATGTCAGGAGGAAAAGAAACAGAAAGCATGGAGTTTGAAGAACAGGCCTATTTTTGAGTAGGGAACTTCAAAGAACTATGTAGATTAAAATGGTTTTTAGGAATACCCAAACAGCTTATGGTGATCCAGAACCACCTGGAAGGTACTCAGTGGAGTGGTGTGTGGACGTAGGGAGCAGAGGCGTGGCGGACCATTGTGGTTGGGGGGGGGGGGGCGGAACTGCAGCGCATCTTCAGCCAGCCAGATGGCCACCTCCGAGGTATAGCCTGTTAAAACTCTGTGCAATGTAAAGTATATACCTGTTGGAGCATGTGAGTTTGTATTTTGATTTAATATTAAAGTTTTAAGATGGTTTTACACTATGGGAGCTCCTTTGTCCTTCGTTTGATGTGTAAGGGGCTCATGAGTCCCATATAGAGCAGAGACAGGAGTGTGCTGGATGAGGCGGGGGTGGCCTAGATGACTCCCAACAGTCACACTGTTGACCCATCTAATAGAGGGTCTAGGAAAAGTGTGAGTGTGCATTTTTTAGGGTGAGGTGGTGGTTTACACTATCAAGTCACAGGGTCATCTCTTACCTAACACCTGTGTACCTGGTTCTGATATTTAAGTGACTTTAATCTCAGACTATACTACGGTATAAGACGACTCGATCTATGTGCTTCTAGTGTGCTGTTTTATATTGTCTTTGAATTAGTACAGTATTGTTATAGACGAGCACCACAGTTTGGAATATTCTTTTTTGTCAAGAAATAGAGAACATTTAGGAGTGAGGAACAGTCTCTAAATCAGTGTCGCCTTTGTCTCCACTCTCCAGTATAGCGTAACACCAAAAGGCAAAACAACAATAAATGCTTGCTTTCGGCAAACTCTTTAGTTTTGAACATCTACACTCTACAGTGGCTTGCAAAAGTATTCGGCCCCCTTGAAGTTTTCCACATTTTGTCACATTACTGCCACAAACATGAATCAATTTTATTGGAATTCCACATGAAAGACCAATACAAAGTGATGTACAAAAGTGGAACGAAAATCATACATGATTCCAAATTTTTTTTACAAAAAGATAACTGCAACGTGTGGTGTGCGTAATTATTCAGCCCCCTGAGTCAATACTTTGTAGAACCACCTTTTGCTGCAATTACAGCTGCCAGTCTTTTAGGGTATGTCTCTACCAGCTTTGCACATCTAGAGACTGAAATCCTTGCCCATTCTTTGCAAAACAGCTCCAGCTCATTCAGATTAGATGGACAGCGTTTGTGAACAGCAGTTTTCAGATCTTGCCACAGATTCTCGATTGGATTTAGATCTGGACTTTGACTGGGCCATTCTAACACATGGATATGTTTTGTTTTAAACCATTCCATTGTTGCCCTGGCTTTATGTTTAGGGTCGTTGTCTTGCTGGAAGGTGAACCTCCGCCCCAGTCTCAAGTCTTTTGCAGACTCCAAGAGGTTGTCTTCCAAGATTGCCCTGTATTTGGCTCCATCCATCTTCCCATCAACTTTGACCAGCTTCCCTGTCCCTGCTGAAGAGAAGCACCCCCAGAGCATGATGCTGCCACCACCATATTTGACAGTGGGGATGGTGTGTTCAGAGTGATGTGCAGTGTTAGTTTACCGCCACACATAGCGTTTTGCATTTTGGCCAAAAAGTTCTATTTTGGTCTCATCTGACCAGAGCACCTTCTTCCACATGTTTGCTGTGTCCCCACATGGCTTGTGGCAAACTGCAAACGGGACTTCTAATGCTTTTCTGTTAACAATGGCTTTCTTCTTGCCACTCTTCCATAAAGGCCAACTTTGTACAGTGCACGACTAATAGTTGTCCTATGGACAGATTCCCCCACCTGAGCTGTAGATCTCTACAGCTTGTCCAGAGTCACCATGAGCCTCTTGACTGCATTTCTGATCAGCGCTCTCCTTGTTCGGCCTATGAGTTTAGGTGGACGGCTTTGTCTTGGTAGGGTTACAGTTGTGCCATACTCCTTCCATTTCTGAATGATCGCTTGAACAGTGCTCCGTGGGATGTTCAAGGCTTTGGAAATCTTTTTGTAGCCTAAGCCTGCTTTAAATTTCTCAATAACTTTATCCCTGACCTGTCTGGTGTGTTCTTTGGACTTCACGGTGTTGTTGCTCCCAATATTATCTTAGACAACCTCTGAGGCTGTCACAGAGCAGCTGTATTTGTACTGACATCAGATTACACACAGGTGCACTCTATTTAGTCATTAGCACTCATCAGGCAATGTCTATAGGCAACTGACTGCACTCAGACCAAAGGGGGCCGAATAATTATGCACACACCACTTTACAGTTATTTATTTGTAAAAAATCTTTGGAATCATGTATGATTTTTGTTCCACTTCTCACATGTACACCACTTTGTATTGGTCTTTCACTTGGAATTCCAATAAAATTGATTCATGTTTGTGGCAGTAATGTGACAAAATGTGGAAAACTTCAACGGGGCCGAATACTTTTGCAAGCCACTGTAGAATCACTGGAGTTGAATCACAAAATGTATCTCATGAATAACCTTCTTTTCTCTTTTCAGCTCATGATATGTCTCTTACAGGGGCATAACTACATGAGAGCAGCCCCTGCGACCACAGGGGGAACAGAGCTGTAAGGGGACAGCAACTACTACTTCACTCCCTCCGACAAAGGGGTCCATCTTTCAGATCACGTGTTTTTGTGGCCACATCTGTTTTGGGTATGAAGATTATGAACTTCACACTTGTTTCATGACCCTTAAAAGATGGGCCCCCCACCCGTGAGGGTCACAAGGGCCAGACAAAGGAAAGGATGTGAACATTGGAAGATTACATCAAAGTTTTGCTTGGGGCCCATGATTTATAGTTACACCCCTGGGGCCATATGCAATTCACTTTTTCAGCTGGGTTTTCTCCTTGGTGATATTTTTAACTTTATCAATAAAATGCCTTTCAAGCCACCAGCAAGCAAGAAAATACTCAACATAATTTTGGTAGTCATTCTGTACTTACTTCTCAGTACTTTTTCAGTTGAAAAGTTACTCGAAAATTATTTTAAATAGAACATGAAAAATTAGCTCCAAGGAGAAAACAGGAAAAAAGTGGAATTGCATATGGCCCCTGGTCTCTTATCAGTATCCCTCTTTATGGGCCTGTTGCTCATATTTCTGGTCAATTTCCAATGTGCAAATCACACATGGCACGTTTACTGGTACTAACGCTTGGGTAGCAGCACCGTTACAATACTGCATTACAATACTGACACCATGCTGTTACCGGGGTAATTTGTACACATGGTAACACGCAGCATTAGCATGGTAACAGGGGCGCCCACTGTTCTCTTAGTGTAAGTATTGATAAAATTGCTGTGCGCTGCCTGCTCACTGTAAATTAACTGGACATTCGTGCACCAGGCCTTGAAGGACACCAGAAGTGAGAGTCATATGGAAGTGGACATATTTATTTCTTTTTAAATAATGCCTGGCTGTCCTGCAAATCCTCTGCCTCTAATACATTTAGCCACAGTCCCTGAACAAGCATGCAGGTCAGGTGTTTTTGACTGCAATCTAACTGGATTAGTAGCATGCTTGCTTCAGGTGTGTGATTCAGACACTACTGAATCCAGGAAGATCTGCAGGATGCCAGGTAACTAGCATTGCTTAAAAGGTAATACAGTAAATATGGCAGCCTCCATATTCCTCTCACTTCAGGTGTCCTTTAACTTATGAATTAACTTGCCTTGGCCCCAAGTGGTAAAAAGTTATTTTACAGAAGATGAGCACTCATCTCTGGTGACAACATTCAGGAGAAAGTTAAATAGAGGCCTCTAAAACACACACACACGCTATAAGTGTATATCTGCCTTACAAAGAACAAACTAAAACTTTACAGGTGAAATTCGAAAAAATTAGAATATCTTGCAAAAGTCCATTTCAGTAATTCAATTTAAAAGGTGAGACTAATATATAACATTGGAACCTTTTGCAGGTATTTTGGATTAATTAGCTGATTGGAGCCGGACACCTTGAGCCTAGAATATTGAAACTTTTCACAATATTCTAATGGATTCAAATTTAGAATTTGAGGTTTTCATAAGCTGTAAGCCTTAATCATCAAAATTATAACAAATAAAGGCTTAAAATATCTTGATTTACATGTAATGAGTCTATTTCATATATTAGTTTCATCTTCTAAGTTGAATTACTAAAAATAAGAAAAAAAAGGGACTTTTGCACGATATTCTAATATTTCAAGTTTCACCTACAGGTGGAAAGAAGTACGATTAAGAATTATCTTTTAAGAAATTATAATAATGATAGTTTAGAGGAGACGTTAGTTTCACATTAGACCCTATGACTGATTCTAGTGACTCATCAAATAGTATTTTAGAGGACATAAAATTAACATTATCACATTTACTTATTATTAATGTTTGGCAATCTTTACACCCAGTTGAGAAGGATTTCACTTTCTAAAAAGGTACACTAAACTCATATTACAGATTGAACTCTTTATCTCTCCAAAACTGATAAACTATTAAAATCATAAATGAAGCAATTGCATTACTTAAATCAAACAATGAATCTCTTTATGATTAAGTATAATCATAATCAGTATTGTAAAACTTTTTTTTTTTAAATTGAATTGATTTTAAAGTGGACCTGAACGCTTGCAGAATAAAAGAAAAGAAGGAAAACATAACAGAAATGCACCCTGTATGTATTTAAATAGTTTAGCCTTAGTAATTCCCCTTCATTTGTGTCTAATCACTATTTGTAATTTGATCTCCCCCTTGTGCAGGCACGCCTTTAGGCATAGGCAGTACAGGCCTTTGCCTGGAGTGCCATTGGTACTGGGGGCGCCATGTTGCTGGATTAAGCCCCGCCCCCATGAACTAAGCCCCACCCCCTGACTAAGCCCCACCCCCATGGGTGTACTATTACTTGCTTCTGCTGCATCTGCTTAGCGTAAGTTGCAGGCAGCTGCCACTGTTTCCCTCTGCATCCTTTTCTCCTGTTTTGTGCCTCCTTCTGTCTCCTTGTGCCTTCTTCTGTCTCCTTGTGCCTCCTTTAGTCTCTTGTACCATGTCTGATCCCCTATTTGTCCTTCTGTCTCCCTTTATGCTTCCTGTCTCCCTTTGTGCCTCCTTCTGTCTCCATGTGCCTCCTTCAGTCCCCCTGTGCCACTTCTGCTTCCTTCTGTGCCCCTTTGTGCCTCCTTATGTCTCTCCTTGTGCCTCATGAAAGTGAAGCCCTGCCTATGTATATTTTCTGGTGAAACGCTGGCCAAATTACATGTATTTTTTGGTGAAACACTGCTCGCATTCTGTATTTTCTGGTGAAACACTGCTGCATTTACATGTATTTTTCTGGTGAAACGCTGCCGCAAATCGTGTAATTTCTGGTGAAACACTGCCGCATTACGATTATTTTCTGGTGAACTGCTGCTGCATTACGATTATTTTTTGGTGAAACATTGCCACATTATGATTATTTTCATGGGGTGTCGCCACGGGGGAGGGGGGGAGGCGCCACAGGTTTTTCTTGCCTGGAGTGACAAAATGGCTAGAGGCACCCCTGCCCTTGTGTCACATGACTGCTTATGGCAGATAAGCAGATAAGCCCATTTGAAAGTACAGGCTGTATGTTACAGCCAGAACCCTAAGTCTGGCCACTTCTGGTTCTGGCTGGCCAAAATCTGAAGTGCCTGTGTTACAGCACATAAAAAAAAACAGAATTTTAGGTATTGCACTCCTATAGATAGTTTAAGAATAGGCATAAACAGTATCCAAAGTGCTGGGTGCAGTGTCAAAATAACAGTACAACTTCCAATAAAATAGACACGCACACCATGCGTTATGTATAGAGATGTAGAGAACGGTTCGCCAGTGAATGGTTCCAGGCGAACTTTGGTGGTTCGCGTTCGCAGAGAACCGGGAACTTTTTTTCAAAGTTCGGTTCGCCCATAGACTTTAATGGCCGCCGACTTTAACGGTTAATAGCAAAGTCCCCTTACATAGTAGAAACACAAAAATTGTTGGGAATGTTAAAGAGACTCTGTAACATCAAAAACGTCCCCTGGGGGGTACTCACCTCGGGTGGGGGAAGCCTCAGGATCCTAATGAGGCTTCCCACGCCGTCCTCTGTCCCACGGAGGTCTCGCTGCAGCCCTCCGAACAGCCGGCGACAGGCTCGACTGTTCAATTCAATATTTACCTTTGCAGGCTCCAGCGGGGGCGCTGTGGCTGCTTTCGCTCCGAAGGAGGCGGAAATACCCGGAGACTTGCGCCTGCGCAGTAGAGCGGACCCGACGGCGATCGGGTATTTCCGCCTCCTTCGGAGCCGACAGCCGCCAGAGCGCCTGCGCAGGAGCCAGGAAGGTAAATATTACGTCACCGCTGTACGGAGGGCTACAGCGAGACCCCCGAGGGACGGCAGACGGCGTAGGAAGCCTCATTAGGATCCTGAGGCTTCCCCCATCCGAGGTGAGTACCCCCCAGGGGACGTTTTGTCGTTACAGATTCTCTTTAAGTGGAATAGTGGGAACAAGAGGAAATTTTTTTTTTACAAAAAGACCTTATACTTTTTGAGAAAATCAATTTTAAAGTTTCAGAGTAAAATGAGCCGATTCATAAAAAAAAACAACAACCAATCCATTAAAAAGATCCGGATGATTCAAGAACCGTTAGTATAGCAGAGAATGCGTGGACATGAAGCTGCCGGCTCCGCTGCTGTCTCTCCCCACCTGCCTGCACCTGTCACCCTCACCTAGCCTGGCACCCAGCGCACCCATGGGTGCCAGGCTAGGTGAGAGTGACAGGTGAGGAGGTGGGGAGAGACAGCAGGAGCCGGCAGCTATGCGTCCAAAAGGACGCATTCTCTGCTATGTGGGAGGCATTGGAGATCTTCAATCAACTTAACCACTTGAGGACCCACCCTTTACCCCCCCTTAAGGACCAGCGCTGTTTTAGGTGATCTGTGCTGGGTGGGCTCTGCAGCCCCCAGCACAGATCAAAGGGCACTCAGAGCGATCAGATCGCCCCCCTTTTTTCCCCACTAGGGGGATGATGTGCTGGGGGGGTCTGATCGCTCCTCCTGGCTGGCATTTTGCGGGGGGGGGGGGCACCTCAAAGCCCCCCTCCGCGGCGAAATCCTCCCCCTCCCTCTCCTACCTGCCACCCCCGGGAGATCTGGGCTGCACAGGACGCTATCCGTCCTGTGCAGCCAGTGACAGGACGTCCCCTGTCACATGGCGGCGATCCCCGGCCGCTGATTGGCCGGGGATCGCCGATCTGCCTTACGGCGCTGCTGCGCAGCAGCGCCGTACAAATGTAAACAAAGCGGATTATTTCCCTTGTATTCACGGAGCCCCCCGCCGTGAATTGACAGGAAGCAGCCGCTCGTACGAGCGGCTGCTTCCTGATTAATTAGGCTGCAGCTGGCGACGCAATACTGCGTCGCTGGTCCTGCAGCTGCCACTTTGCCGACGCACGGTATAAGCGTGCGGTCGGCAAGTGGTTAATTGAATATCGCAACATAAGAGGATACAGTTCGTTGGATCATTTACCGTGGATATTGGTGTGGGAAAACTTTTTTAAAGGTACAGGTAAGTATTTATAGTTAATTTAGAATAATAAAATACTTTTCTCGTGGTTGTGTTTTTATTTCATTTAACCCTTTGTGGAAATGTGTAAGGGGTACTTTGTACCCCTATACTCATTTCTCCTGGGAGGGGGGTGGGCATCTGGGGTCCCCTTCTTAAAGGGGACTCCCAGATGCCACCATGAACCCCCCCCCCCCAGGGAGTCATCGCCCCCACCTCCTCCTGGGGCACCGGAGGTGGGGAAGAGCCCCTTGTCCATGGATTGGACAAGGGCTCCGGGGGGGGAGGGGAAGGCTTGGCCGCCCCCCCCCCCCAGAGCCCCCCATACCATGGACCATGCGGGCTGGTATAGCTCAGGGTGAGAAGCCCCAGTCGGCCGGGGCTCCGCATTCTGGCTATCCTAGCCTGCATGGGGGACAAGGGGTTACAGAGGCTCGGGAGGGGGGACCCCACGCCATTTTTTTTTTCAGATTTCCCACACACAGCAAATAAAAAAATAAAAACATTTTTTAAAGGACATCTGAGGCCACAAATGTGAAAAAAATGTAAATACCTTTTCATAATCCATATCCATTGAGGACGCCATCCGCACCCTCCCGTTAATTCCGCCATGGCTCCAGCACTAATAATGGCCCTGGTCGAGTCCCGACCCCTTTGAACGGGTCGGGTTCTCAACTCATTCCCCCCTCAATATGGCCGCCACAGATTGCCGCGGCTGCGCAGTCCGCATAGATGCGATTGTGGCTGCGCAGCTCTAGCACTTCCTCCCGACACGTCCGATGTATGCACGCATATTGATGACGCGGTGGGAGGAGGGCCTGGAGCTGCGCAGCCGCAATCGCGCCTATGCAGACTGCACAGCAGCGGCAATCTGTGGCAGCCATATTGAGGAGGGAATGAGGACCCGACCCATTTGGAGGGGTTGGGGCCCGACCGGGGCCGGTATTACTGCGGGAGCCATGGGGGAATGAACGGGAGGGCGCGGATGGCGTCCTCCATGGATCTGGATTATGAAAAGGTATTAAACTTTTTTCACATTTAAGGCCGAGGAAGTCCGTTAAATATTGTTTCCTGCTATCTTTTTAATATATCCTGCAAATTTGGTGTTGCTAGGATGTAAGGGGCCTTTGCTATTAACTGCTAAAGTCGGCGGGTGATGATGATAACCAACCAGGCTTCTGTTAGGCTCCCTATGTCACTTTCAAAAATCTCAAATCTTTTCAAAGGGCTATGGCTCAGCAGTGGCAAATTTTCTAGCATTGTAGGGACTCTTAGGGGGATCATGACTGGTGAGTTTCGGGCCTCTAGGCCAAAGAGGTCATAGCCTAGGGCAGGGGTGCCCACACTTTTTCGGCTCGCGAGCTACTTTAAAATTTGCCAAGCCCAGGAGATCTACCAACATTTAGGTAGCTAGGTATACGTACCTTCAGTATAGGTAGATAGGTATAGGGGCCTTCAGTATAGTTAGCCAGGTATAGTGTAGTTAGGTGTGGGTGCCTTCAGTATAGTTAGCCAGGTATAGTGTAGTTAGGTGTAGGGACCTTCAGTATAGTTAGCCAGGTATAGAGTAGTTAGGTGTAGGTGCCACTCACCTCCCTCCAGTTCCAGCGGCGGTGTCTGGGGCTCCTCCTGGTCTCCCCCCCGTCGGCCGCGCTGGCTAGAGTCAGTGCAGATGCGCGGCATAGAAGAAGACTCCGGTGAGCGAAGGGGGCGGCGGGCAGCATGTGCTGATGCATTGTGCCCAGCACCGCCCCCAGCTATGACGTTGCAGCGTCCTCCATTCCCGCTGCGCCGCCCCTCTCCTCTCTGCCTCTTCCGATTGGCTAGCGGCCGACAGGGGTGAAAAAGTGGTAAAATCCCCCATAGGCTTTCATTGGGTCTCCTATTTCACATTCCAAAATCTCACAACGTTTCAAAGGGCAATGACTCAGCGGTGGCAGAACTCACCAGTCATGATCCCCCTAACAGCTCCTACAATGCTAGAAAATTTGCCACTGCTGAGCAATTGCCCTTTGAAAAGATGTGAGATTTTGGAAAGTGAAATAGGGAGCCAATGAAAGCCTATGGGGGATTTTACTACTTTTGCACCCCTGTAACTCTGGTTTGCAGAGATGTATGGAACCCATATTTGGAGTCCAAGTCTAACAATATATCTTCTACCTGCATGAGACATTTCGTGAGATTCAGACTTTGCTAACGGCCATGGCTGCGATTTATGTACGTCAGCATCGCCACCATTGAAATTGCCCAAATAAATAGGTTTTTGTGACCCTAGGCTATGACCTCTTTGGCCTAGGGGCCCGAAACTCACCAGTCATGATCCCCCTAAGGGTCCCTACAATGCCAGAAAATTTGCCACTGCTGAGCAATTGCCCTTTGAAAAGATGTGAGATTTTGGAAAGTGAAATAGGGAGTCAATGAAAGCCTATGGGGGATTTTATTACTTTTGCACCCCTGTAACTCTGGTTTGCAGAGATGTATGGAACCCATCTTTGGAGTCCAAGTCTAACAATATGTCTTCTACCTGCATGAGACATTTCGTGAGATTCAGACGTTGCTAGCGGCCATGGCTGAGATTTATGTACGTCAGAATCGTCACCATTGAAATTGCCCAAATAAACAGTTTTTTGTGATCCTAGGCTATGACCTCTTAGGCCTAGGGGCCCGAAACTCACCAGTCATGATCCCCCTAAGGGTCCCTACAATGCTAGAAAATTTGCCACTGCTGAGCCATTGCCCTTTGAAATGGTGTGAGATTTTGGAACTGTAAATAGGAGGCCCAATGAAAGCCTATGGGGGATTTTTACCAATTTTGGACCGCTGTAACTCTGGTTTGCAGAGATGTAGGGAACCCATCTTTGGAGTCCAAGTTTAACAATATGTCTTCTACCTGCATGAGACATTTTGTGAGATTCAGATGTTGCTAACGGCCATGCCTGCGATTTATGTACATCAGAATCGCCACCATTGAAATTGCCCCAAAAAACAGGTTTTTGTGACCCTAGGCTATGACCTCTTCGGCCTAGGGGCCCGAAACTCACCAGTCATGATCCCCCTAAGGGTCCCTACAATGCTAGAAAATTTGCCACTGCTGAGCCATTGCCCTTTGAAATGGTGTGAGATTTTGGAACTGTATATAGGAGGCCCAATGAAAGCATATTGGGGATTTTACCAAATTTGGACCGCTGTAACTCTGGTTTGCAGAGATGTAGGGAACCCATCTTTGGAGCCCAAGTCTAACAATATGTCTTCTACCTGCATGAGACATTTTGTGAGATTCAGACGTTGCTAACGGCCATGGCTGCGATTTATGTACGTCAGAATCGCCACCATTGAAATTGCCCAAATAAACAGGTTTTTGTGACCCTAGGCTATGACCTCTACGGCCTAGGGGCCCGAAACTCACCAGTTATGATCCCCCTAATAGTTCCTACAATGTTAGAAAATTTGCCACTGCTGAGCAATTGCCCTTTGAAAAGATTTGAGATTTTTGAAAGTGAAATAGGGAGCCTAATGGAAGCCTATGACAGAATTCAGCACTTTTGCACCCCTATAATTCTGGTTGGTTATCATCACCTGCCGACTTTAGCAGTTAATAGAAAAGTCCCCTTACATCCTAGCAACACCAAATTTGCAGGATATGTTAAAAAGATAGCAGGAAACAATATTTAACCTCCCTGGCGGTAAGCCCGTGCTGAGCACGGGCTATGCCGCCGGAAGGCACCGCTCAGGCCCCCCGGGGCCGATTTGCATAATTTTTTTTTTTTGCTACACACAGCTAGCACTTTGCTAGCTGCATGTGCAATCCAATCGCCGCCGCTACCTGCCGATCCGCTGCTATCCGTCGCGCCGCAGCCGTGCCCCCCCATACCCCGTGCGCTGCCTGGCCAATCAGTGCCAGGCAGCGCTGTGGGGTGGATCGGAGTCCCCTTTGACGTCACGACGTCGATGACGTCATCCTGCCCGTCGCCATGGCGATGGGGGAAGCCCTCCAGGAGATCCTGTTCTTTGAGGGGCTGGGGGGATGCCGCTGAGCAGCGGCTATCATGTAGCGAGACCTTGTCTCGCTACATTAATTTTTTTTTAAAAAAAAAACAGCTTTGCTGCCCCCTGGCGGATTTTAATAAACCGCCAGGAGGGTTAAAGGACTTCCGAGGCCACAAATGTGAAAAAGTTAAATACCTTTTCATAATCCAGATCCATGGAGGACGCCATCCGCGCCCTCCTGTTCATTCCCACATGGCTCCCGCAGTAATACCGGCCCCGGTCAGGTCCCGACTCCCGACCCCTCCGAACAGGTCGGGTTCTCATTCCCTCCTCAATATGGCCGCCACAGATTGCCGCGGCTGCGCAGTCCGCACAGACGCGATTGCACCTGCTCAGCTCTAGGGCCTCCTCCTGCCGCATCATCAATATGCGTGCATACATCGGATGCATCGGGAGGAGGACCTAGAGCTGCGCAGCCGCAATCGCATCTATGCAGACTGCGCAGCCATGGCAATCTGTGGCGGCCATATTGAGGAGGGAATGTGAACCCGACCCGTTTGGAGGGGTCGGGACCCGACCGGGGCCGGTATTACTGCGGGTGCCATAGCGGAATGAACGGGGGGGGGTGGGGGGGCGCAGATGGCGTCCTCCATGCATCTGGATTATGATATAGTATTTAACTTTTTTCATACTTGTGGCCTCGTAAGTCCTTTAAAAAAAATTATATATATATGGACTGGGGCTTCGCACCCTGAGCTATACCAGCCCGCATGGTCCATGGTATGGGGGGCTCCAGGGGGGGAGGGGCAGCCAAGCCTTCCCCTTCCCCCCAGAGCCCTTGTCCAATCCATGGACAAGGGGCTCTTCCCCACCTCCGGTGCCCCAGGAGGAGGTGGGGGCGACGACTCCCTGGGGGTGGGGGGTTCATGGTGGCATCTGGGAGTCCCCTTTAAAAAGGGGACCCCAGATGCCCACCCCCTCCCAGAAGAAATGAGTATAGAGGTACAAAGTACCCCTTACCCATTTCCACAAAGGGTTAAATGAAATAAAAACACAACCACGAGAAAAGTCCTTTAATTTTCTTAATTAACCTGAAATACTTACCTGTACCTTTAAAAAAAATGTCCACGCCAATATCCTCGGTAAATGATCCAACGAACTGTATCCTCTTATGTTGCGATCTTCTATTAAGTTGATTGAAGATCTCCGAAGCCCCCCACCCACATAGCAGAGAATGCATCCTTTCGGACGCATAGCTGCTAGCTCCCGCTGTCTCTCCCCACCTGCCTGCCTGCACCTGTCAACCCCCACCTAGGCTGGCACTCAGTGCACCCATGGGTGCGCTGGGTGCCAGCCTAGGTGGGGGTTGACAGGTGGGGGTTGACAGGTGCAGGCAGGTGGGGAGAGACAGCAGCGGGAGCCAGCAGCTTCACATCCTTCCGAGGACGCATTCTCTGCTATACTAACGGCTCATGAATGAGCTAGATCTTTTTAATGAATCGGTTCTTTTTTTATGAATCGACTCTTTTTTTTTTTACTTTAAAATCGATTTTCTCAAAAACTATAAGGTCTTTTTGAAAAAAAATTTTCCTCTTGTTCCCACTGTTCTTCTTAACATTCCCAGTAATTTTGGTGTTGCTAGCTTTTAAAGGGGCTTTGCAATTAACCATTAAAGTTGGCGGGGGTATATTTTCCCACTGTCAGAAGGAGAATTTACATTGAAACTTTAAAATTGATTTTCTCAAAAACTATAAGGTCTTTTTGAAACAAAAATTCCTCTTATTCACACTATTCTTCTTAACATTTTCTGCAAGTTTGGGGTTTCTAGCTTTTAAAGCGGCTTTGCTATTAACTGCTAAAGTCGGCGGGCGCTTAATTTTCCCACAGTCAGAAGGAGTTACTTTAAAATTGATTTTCTCAAAAACTATAAGGTATTTTTGAAAAAAAAATTTCCCCTCTTGTAGTCACTGAAAGATCTTAGGTGTTAGACACCTTGAAACATCTTTTCCATCACTTTTCTGGCCAGCATAAATGTTTCTAGTTTTCAAAGTTCGCCTCCCCATTGAAGTCTATTGCGGTTCGCGGAAGTTCATGCAAACCGAACCTTCTGCGGCAGTTCGCGAACAGGGTTCGCGAACCGAAAATCGGAGGTTCGCGACATCTCTAGTTATGTATGCAAATAGATTTATATTCAAAATAGCGTATCAAAATATATACAAAGAACGTTACAGAAGTCAATCATGGTTCAACCAATCGGAAATACAGTAATTGATTGATTGATTAATCTGCAAGAGGCCTCTCTACCTCCCTGCTCACGCTTCAGCTGTATTTCTCTTGCAGACCTGCCTAAACCCACTGAGAAAGGATTTAATCCGAAACGCCGACGTCTGGGGTAATATTAGAGGGTGCCAGCACCTCCGCTTGCTCTGTATTCTTTTACAACATAACGTTATCAGCAATTGTACTGGGATCTCACTGTGCACATGTCCAGCTTATAGACTGCTATTGGCTCTGTACTTGGATACAACATGGACTGCATTCATTCTCTGAGGGCTGGTGCACACCGAGCGGCTTTTTCAGCGTTTCTGGATCCGCTTGGTCAATGTATCTCAATGGGGTGGTGCACACCAGAGCGGGAGGCATTTTGCAGAAACGCATACTCCCGGGGTGAGGCATTTTTTGGATTGTGGATGCGTTTCTGCCTCAATGTTAAGTATAGGAAAAACGCAAACCGCTCTGAAAAACGGCAGTTCAGAGCGGTTTTGCAGGTGTTTTTGTTACAGTAGCTGTTCAGTAACAGCTTTACTGTAACAATACAGGAAATCTACTACACCAAAACCGCTAGACAAAACCGCAAAACGCTAGCTGAAACGCTACAGAAAAAGAAGAAAAAGCGTTTCAAAATCTGCTAGCATTTTGCGGATCTGCTAGCGGGTTTTGGTGTGCACCGGCCCTGTGAAAGTGTGTATATCAAGGCAGCCCAATCAATTGATTGTGTGTTTGTATAGCTGATTATTGGTAGCTGTTTTTCCACCAATATCAATTACAGTATTTCCGATTGGTTGAGCCATGATTGGCCTGTGTTACAGCACCCATCGTGAGAAATTAATTTATTAGTAGCTCTGGCTCCTCTCCTTGCCCCCCTTGATGGCCCTGGGACCTCCCCTGCTCTCTCCTATAACCTCTGGAATCTTGTCCCGTATCCATACCCACCCTCTATTCCCCCCCCCACACACACACAGTGTTGTTCGTCACTGTAGGTAAGCACTTGGAGGAGCAGGCAGCAGGAACACTGCAGACATTGCTTTCATCAGCACCCACTCAGTGCCCACCTATAGGAACAAAATAGGTGGCACAAATCCCTGCTTCTTGCGGTACTTCTCTGCAGTTACGAACAGTAACTTGTTGTAGGGGGAAGCAGAGCGAAGGGGGACGATGCAGGGTGGATAGGGATACCTGGTAGTGTTGGGCGAACAGTGTTCGCCACTGTTCGGGTTCTGCAGAACATCACCCTGTTCGGGTGATGTTCGAGTTCGGCCGAACACCTGACGGTGCTCGGCCAAACCGTTCGGCCATATGGCCGAACTAAGAGCGCATGGCCGAACGTTCCCCGAACGTTCGGCTAGCGCTGTGATTGGCCGAACGGGTCACGTGGTTCGGACCCGAACGCGCTCTGATTGGCCGAACTGTCACGTGGTTCGGGTAAATAAATACCCGAACCACGTCATATCTCCGCCATTTGTCTGTGGGTTTAGCTTTGGGTAGGCAGGCAGGGTAGTTCGCGCTCCAGCCACGCTAGCCAGGGTCCCCCCCAGTCATTGTGTGTCGCTGCTGGGAATAGTAGTACACCGCTCGCTCAGCATTCTGTTTACTGCCACTCTGTGTACCTCGCTCAGCCACACTATATAGCATTCTGTTTACTGCCACTCTGTGTCTGCTGGGAATAGTAGTACACCGCTTGCACAGCCACACTATATAGCATTCTGTTTACTGCCACTCTGTGTACCTCGCTCAGCCACACTATATAGCATTCTGTTTACTGCCACTCTGTGTCTGCTGGGAATAGTGGTACACCGCTCGCTCAGCCACACTATATAGCATTCTGTTCACTGTTCTGTGTCTGCTTGGAATAGTGGTACACCGCTCGTTCAGCCACACTATATAGCATTCTGTGTACTGTTCTGTGTCTGCTGGGAACAGTAGTACACCGCTCGTTCAGCCACACTATATAGCATTCTGTGTACTGTTCTGTGTCTGCTGGGAACAGTAGTACACCGCTCGCTCAGCCACACTATATAGCATTCTGTTCACTGTTCTGTGTCTGCTGGGAATAGTGGTACACCGCTCGCTCAGCCACACTATATAGCATTCTGTTCACTGTTCTGTGTCTGCTGGGAATAGTGGTACACCGCTCGCTCAGCCACACTATATAGCATTCTGTTTACTGTTCTGTGTCTGCTGGGAATAGTGGTACACCGCTCGCTCATCCACACTATATAGCATTCTGTTCACTGTTCTGTGTCTGCTGGGAATAGTGGTACACCGCTCGCTCAGCCACACTATATAGCATTCTGTTCACTGTTCTGTGTCTGCTGGGAATAGTGGTACACCGCTCGCTCAGCCACACTATATAGCATTCTGTTTACTGCCACTCTGTGTACCTCGCTCAGCCACACTATATAGCATTCTGTTTACTGCCACTCTGTGTCTGCTGGGAATAGTGGTACACCGCTCGCTCAGCCACACTATATAGCATTCTGTTCACTGTTCTGTGTCTGCTTGGAATAGTGGTACACCGCTCGCTCAGCCACACTATATAGCATTCTGTTTACTGTTCTGTGTCTGCTGGGAATAGTGGTACACCGCTCGCTCAGCCACACTATATAGCATTCTGTTCACTGTTCTGTGTCTGCTGGGAATAGTGGTACACCGCTCGCTCAGCCACACTATATAGCATTCTGTTTACTGTTCTGTGTCTGCTGGGAACAGTAGTACACCGCTCGCTCAGCCAGAGTATATAGCATTGTGTTTACTGCCACTCTGTGTACACCGCTCAGCCAGACTATATACCATTGTTTACTGACACTCTGTGTACACCACTCAGCCACACTATATACCATTGTTTACTGACACTCTGTGTACACCGCTCAGCCAGACTATATACCATTGTTTACTGCCACTCTGATTCTGCTGGGAACAGTGGTACACCGCTCGCTCAGCCAGACTATATACCATTGTTTACTGACACTCTGTGTACACCGCTCAGCCAGACTATATACCATTGTTTACTGACACTCTGTGTACACCACTCAGCCACACTATATACCATTGTTTACTGACACTCTGTGTACACCGCTCAGCCAGACTATATACCATTGTTTACTGCCACTCTGATTCTGCTGGGAACAGTAGTACACCGCTCGCTCAGCCAGACTATATACCATTGTTTACTGACACTATATAGCAGACTATATAGCATTGTGTGTACACCGCTCAGCCAGACTATATACCATTGTTTACTGACACTCTGTGTACACCGCTCAGCCAGACTATATACCATTGTTTACTGCCACTCTGATTCTGCTGGGAACAGTAGTACACCGCTCGCTCAGCCAGACTATATACCATTGTTTACTGACACTCTGTGTACACCGCTCAGCCAGACTATATACCATTGTTTACTGACACTATATAGCAGACTATATAGCATTGTGTGTACACCGCTCAGCCAGACTATATACCATTGTTTACTGACACTCTGTGTACACCGCTCAGCCAGACTATATACCATTGTTTACTGCCACTCTGATTCTGCTGGGAACAGTAGTACACCGCTCGCTCAGCCAGACTATATACCATTGTTTACTGACACTCTATGTACACCGCTCAGCCAGACTATATACCATTGTTTACTGCCACTCTGATTCTGCTGGGAACAGTAGTACACCGCTCGCTCAGCCAGACTATATACCATTGTTTACTGACACTCTATGTACACCGCTCAGCCAGACTATATACCATTGTTTACTGCCACTCTGATTCTGCTGGGAACAGTAGTACACCGCTCGCTCAGCCAGACTATATAGCATTGTGTTTACTGCCACTCTGTGTACACCGCTCAGCCACACTATATAGCATTGCGTACTCTGCCAGTCAGTGTGTATATTGCTGGGATCAGTAATACTCCACTCACCGTCAACCACTATATGAGCTCAACATGAGTTCCCCAGAGACCTCCGCTGTGAGCAGCACTCCCAACAACAGCAACAGCCAACGCCCCACGCAAGCTATAACATCCACCCCAGCAGCCAGTGGTCAGCAGCAGCCCTCCCCGGAGGAGAACGTTGTGTCCATCAGTCCGTCGCCAGAGCGATTAATGAGGGCTGCCATTGAGGAGATGATGGGGCCTGATGTGGAGGAGGAGGTCTGGCTCAGGCCAGCATCCCAAGTTAATGTTGAGGACGATGAGGGGTCTGTGTCTGGGGATGTTGGGGTGGCAGAGGTGGTGGGTGGGTCAGACTCAGGAGAAGAGTTGTATGATGAGGATGATGATCGGGACCATCTGTATGTGCCTCAGAGTCCGACCCCGGAAAACATGTTGTATCGTGTGTTTAGGTACTAAAATCTGCGTTCCCTCCCAGTAGTGTTGGGCGAACAGTGTTTGCCACTGTTCGGGTTCTGCAGAACATCACCCTGTTCGGGGTGACTATATAGCAGACTATATAGCATTGTGTTTAATGCCACTCTGTGTACACGGCTCAGCCACACTATATAGCATTGTGTTTACTTCCACTCTGTGTCTGCTGGGAACAGTAGTACACCGCTCACCCGCCACTGTATAGCATTGTGCTCTGTGTCACTGCTGACAATAGTGGTACACCGCTCACCCACCACTGTATAGCATTTCTGTACTGCCACTGTACTGCTGCCAGTCAGCGTGTACTTTAAGGATAAGTGAAATGAGGAAGAAATCCGGTGAAAGAGGGAGGGGCAAGGGAAGAGGTGTTTCCCCTGACGGTTCACGTACAGGCCACAGGGGAGCACCCAAGAAAACCCACTCAATACTGCCCATGTTGTCCAGGACAACAACCCTCACAGATCCAAAAGAACAGGACCAGATAATTACTTGGATGACCTCTCAAGCGTCCAGCAGTGGGTTAAGCAGCACCAGCACATCACGCACGAGGTCCGAGTCCTCAGCCAGTTAAAGTCTGGGCTTTCTTTGAAGACTGCACTGAGGATGTTACCATGGCGATTTGCAAGGTGTGCAAGACCCGCCTGAGCAGGGGGAAAAGTATTAACAACCTCTCCACCACCAGCATGAGCCGCCACATTCTATCCAAACATCCCACTCTGTGGGCAAACGCGGCAGGACAGGGTACCACCAGCAACACTGCCTCCCTTGGGTTCACCAGACTCACCACCAGACCCGCCTCAGCAGCAGCAGTAGCCCAGCCATTGCGTGGTTCACAACATTCACAAACATCAGACGATGCTGACACTGTCACTTTCCGGACTAGTGCTCTTGAGGTCTCCCAGTGTTCATCAAACACAACAACCAACAGCCCTTCGGTGTGCAGCGCTACGGTTGAGTTGTCTGTTTCTGAGATGTTTGAGCACAAGAGGAAATTGCCAGCAAATGACCCCCGGGCCGTGGCAGTAACAGCCAGCCAGCATAGCCAAGCTTCTGGCCTGCGAAATGCTGCCATATCGAGTGGTGGAGACAAACAGCTTCAAGGGCATGATGTCAGTGGCCATCCCACGTTACGTGGTTCCCAGCCGCTACCACTTTGCGCGCTCTGCAGTGCCTGAGTTGCATGAGCACGTGGTCAGCTAAATAACCCGAAGCTTGAAGAATGCCGTTGCCTGCAAGGTTCACCTCACCACTGACACCTGGACGAGTGCGTTCGGCCAGGGTCGATACATCTCCCTTACCGCGCACTGGGTGAACCTTGTGGAGCCTGGCAGCGATTCCTCACCTGCTACGGCGCGGGTGTTGCCCACGCCGCAAACAGCTGGATAACAACAGCAGCACCTACCTCTCTGACTCCTTCTCCTCCAACGCATCTCAAAGCTGTACCTCATCCGGAAATGCTAACCCAGCACCAGCAGCAGTAGGATCGTGGAAGCAGTGCAGCACAGCTGTTGGCATGCGTCAGCAAGCGTTGCTGAAGCTGATCTGCCTTGGGGATAAGCAGCACACAGGGGAGGAAATTTGGAGGGGAATAAAGGAACAGACGGATTTGTGGCTGGCACCGCTGGACCTGAAACCGGGCATGAAGCTAGACACCTGGCACGAACTGGCAATGTACGCAATAGAGGTGCTGGCTTGCCCGGCAGCCAGCGTTATGTCGGAACGCTGTTTCAGTGCTGCCGGAGGCATCATCACAGATCGGCGTATCCGCCTCTCCACAGAAAATGCAGACCGTCTGACTCAAATTAAAATGAATCAATCCTGGATTGGAAACGACTACGCAACACTCCTGGACCCCAACCAAGTAACATGACCGATGAACATCTGGGATGGTTTAGCGTTTCCGGTCCCTGTTTATTGAACCTCTCATCTGTATTACATTTATGACTGCATGGCGGCAAAAAGCATTGCTGCTATATCCGCACGCTTTTTGTCCTCATGCAAGGCCTGGGTTGTTGTGTCTCACAAAGCGTGGCCTTCTCCTCCTGCGCCTCCTCCTGTTCCATCACGTGTGCTGCTGCTGCTGCTGGGTTACCGTTGCCGCGTGGTCCCTGTTTATTGAACCTCTTATCTTTATTACATTTATGACTACATGGCGGTACAAAGCATGCTATCCGCACGCTTTTTGTCCTCATGCAAGGCCTGGGTTGTTGTGTCTCACAAAGCGTGGCCTTCTCCTCCTGCGCCTCCTCCTGTTCCATCACGTGTGCTGCTGCTGCTGCTGCTGCTGGGTTAGCGTTGCCGCGTGGTCCCTGTTTATTGAACCTCTTATCTTTATTACATTTATGACTACATGGCGGTACAAAGCATGCTATCCGCACGCTTTTTGTCCTCATGCAAGGCCTGGGTTGTTGTGTCTCACAAAGCGTGGCCTTCTCCTCCTGCGCCTCCTCCTGTTCCATCACGTGTGCTGCTGCTGCTGCTGCTGCTGCTGGGTTACCGTTGCCGCGTGGTCCCTGTTTATTGAACCTCTTATCTTTATTACATTTATGACTACATGGCGGTACAAAGCATGCTATCCGCACGCTTTTTGTCCTCATGCAAGGCCTGGGTTGTTGTGTCTCACAAAGCGTGGCCTTCTCCTCCTGCGCCTCCTCCTGTTCCATCACGTGTGCTGCTGCTGCTGCTGGGTTACCGTTGCCGCGTGGTCACTGTTTATTGAACCTCTTATCTTTATTACATTTATGACTACATGGCGGTACAAAGCATGCTATCCGCACGCTTTTTGTCCTCATGCAAGGCCTGGGTTGTTGTGTCTCACAAAGCGTGGCCTTCTCCTCCTGCGCCTCCTCCTGTTCCATCACGTGTGCTGCTGCTGCTGCTGCTGCTGGGTTAGCGTTGCCGCGTGGTCCCTGTTTATTGAACCTCTTATCTTTATTACATTTATGACTACATGGCGGTACAAAGCATGCTATCCGCACGCTTTTTGTCCTCATGCAAGGCCTGGGTTGTTGTGTCTCACAAAGCGTGGCCTTCTCCTCCTGCGCCTCCTCCTGTTCCATCACGTGTGCTGCTGCTGGGTTAGCGTTGCCGCGTGGTCCCTGTTTATTGAACCACTTATCTTTATTACATTTATGACTGCATGGTGGTACAAAGCATGCTATCCGCACGCTTCTTGTCCTCATGCAAGGCCTGGGTTGTTGTGTCTCAAAGCGTGGCCTTCTCCTCCTGCGCCACCCTCCTCCTGTTCCATCACGTGTGCTGCTGCTGGGTTAGCATTACCGGTCCCTTTTCCTGGAACCTCTTATATGTATTACATTTATGACTGCATGCCGACAAAAAGCATGTTACCTGTGCAAAGAAAACAGACATTTCCCGCATTTAAAAGACAGTTTTCCCTTTGAAACTTTAAAATCGATTTTCTCAAAAACTATAAGCTCTTTTTGCTAAATTTTTTTTTCCTCTTGTACCCACTCCCAAGGTGCACATACCCTGTAAATTTGGGGTATGTAGCATATAAGGAGGCTTTACAAAGCACAAAAGTTCGGGTCCCCATTGACTTCCATTATGTTCGGAGTTCGGGTCGAACACCCGAACATCGCGGCCATGTTCGGCCTGTTCGGCCCGAACCCGAACATCTAGATGTTCGCCCAACACTAATACCTGGACCAGCTGCCATTGGTGAGAGGACAGGCCGGGGGGGGGGGGGGAGTATAGCTGCCGAAATCAATTAATTTCTCAGATTGGCTGCTGTAACATGGCCACTTCGCATTTTGGCTGGCCAGAACCCAAAGTGGGCAGACTTTGGGTTCTGGCTGTAACATATATGTAAAACAGAGCCATATCCATCGGAAAACGGTAAATAGGCATGTCAAAGATTGCTGTCAATCAGGGGGTTTAAGCACAGGTGTACTGGAAAAAAGCTGATTTCTCATGCAGCAAGGTGGGAATTTATGGACAATCTTTACTCCAGAGTACTATGCATTTGTTTATCTAAGCTCTCTTTTCCATGAGCACCTGACAGGCAGTGAATTCACTGCGTGTCAGCTGCTCCAGTTCACCAGTCATGTTCTTGCGAGGACTTGGCACTGGAGGCGAAGGGGCGCCTTGCGACATGGAGTTGCATCCGAGCACAGTGCTTAACATGCATAGTGTTACAACCACTGCCATTTGGTTGCATTTTAATTGCACCCGAATGGAAATCATGGGACGGGATGCTTAACCCCCTTGGCGGTATGAAAAATACCGCCAGGGGGCAGCGCAGCAGTTTTTTTTTAATTATTTTTTTTTTAAATCATGTAGCGAGCCGAGGGCTCGCTACATGATAGCCGCTGCTCAGCGGCATCCCCCCAGCCCCGCCGATCGCCTCCGGCGATAGGCGATCAGGAAGTCAGCGACGTCGGGACGTCATTGGGAGACCCGATCCACCCCTCGGCGCTGCCTGGCACTGATTGGCCAGGCAGCGCTCGGGGTCTGGGGGGGGGCCGCGCGCCGCACCGGATAGCGGCGATCGGGCGTGCGGCGGCGGCGATCGGGGTGCTGGCGCAGCTAGCAAAGTGCTAGCTGCGTCCAGCAAAAAAAAATTAAGTAAATCGGCCCAGCAGGGCCTGAGCGGCACCCTCCGGCGGCTTACCCCGTGTCACACACGGGGTTACCGCTAAGGAGGTTAATTGCTCGACAAATGAGCAGTTCAGATGAAAAAAAGGTCTTAAGGTATAATCCAAGCAGTCTGTTTTGAAAATTCTTTACAATTTTTCTAACATTAAAGTACAAAAAAAATGGTTATTCAGCACCAGTGAAGGTGGTAACTTTTAAAGGTTGTGTAAAAAGTCTTACAGTATTACTTCTGAATAGGGATGGTGAGCAAGATGCAAATAATTCCCAGATATGCAAATTTTGTATGCAAAGTTATGCAGCTTAAAAAGGCACCAATTTTCTGCCAAGGTGGAATTTGCAAGCTGCATACATTTGCCACATTTTCTTAGTCCTTCCATCATCTCAGAATTATTTGCATCTCATTGAATATCCCCACTTCAGTGACAGTGATGACTAATGAGATGAAATGATGTTGCAGTTCATACACAGCTTGAAGTTTGACCAATCAAGTGCAGCTGCTGAGGATTTGGATTAGCTAATTTTAAAACAGAACACAATGGAAACAAACTTCACATCATGTCTGAAAGAAACGCAATTCATTGATAAACCCCAGGGATAGCTAATGAGATGCTAATGATTGTGAGTTGATGCAGAGTTTATGGTAATTGTATGCACTTTAAAATCTGAATGATCAGATGTTGCAGCTAGCACATTTATTTGGCCCATTTTTAAGTTACAGAAATTTCAAATAAATTGTCAAAACAATTTGCATAAATTTGGAATGATTTGCATCTCATTGAACATCTCTAATTATCTCTAATTCTGAATGAAGCGATTCACATATCACATAGAAGAAGAATGCAATTATTTCACTTTACATGTATCTATCAGTATAAATATTTAGATATTATTGCAAAAATACATATAAATATGAGCATAGGTACATCTTTTCACACTGAGGATTGCCCAGTGTTGTGCAGTGTTATATGCACACAGGGTCGGACTGGGCCACAGTAGTACAGTTTTTTCCCTCGGTGGGCCCCGCCTCTAGGTCTCCGGTGGGCCCCCCCCCTCCTTGTCTGACAGACCTCCAATTGCTGCCTGCAGCACACAAATTCTCTTCTCAGTGCTGTAATCACTCATGCTGAGAGCAGTGGGGTAGCTAATGAGCTGTGGGCCTCGATGCAAATTTTACAATAGGGCTCCCCCAAGCACTCTATACATAACAATTGATATGACGCACCAAAACCTGCCAATGGCAACTACAGTGCCAGAGGTGCAAGAAGGGGATGGGGAAATAGCTTGTTAATGATTACCACTATTCAAAGTATCTATAGAAGTGATTATTATGAGCACAGGACCAAAAGAGAGGTAATACTGTAGTTGAGGGAGGGCCCTTCGGGGCCCCTTTGGCCCAAGGGCCCCGATGCGGTCGCAACCTCTGCGGTCGCAACCTCTGCGGTCGCAACCTCTGCAAAGTAGGACATTACTTTAAATTGAAAGAGGGGACTCTATGCAAAGTTTTGCTGGGCAGCAGTGTCTCTGAATTACAATGCTGCTAAGATCATGTACATTTGGTCCTGTCCATAATACATCATGACCACGCCCACATTCCGGTGCATGGTCACGCCCTTTTTTCACCGCAATCATGGGATGTGTGGGCCCCAGGTTAAAATTTCTTTGGTGGGCCCCTAGTGTCCCAGTCCGACCCTGTATGCACATGAAGGAAATGATCTGTGACTTGCTATGGCAACCATGTTTAGCATACATGCCAATGTCGATGAAATGAACGCATTCTTTTAAACCGTTTTGTTCTTACAGCTTTGTGAGTAGCCTTGTGTGTAGCTACTCTTTTATAGTGTTATTTTTCAGGACCTTTTGGAGTCTGTATTTCCAGTGTTTGTTATTATGAATTGAAACGGGGAAACCAGGTTCAACACTAACAGCAAATCCCAGATTTGCCTACAGGACAATAAACATCACAAAAACAAACAAACAAACATTATTAGGCCCCAATCACAGTGGAGCATTGTGTTGTGGTGTAACGGCCGCTCTGTATTGGGACTTGGCGCACTGCAATGCACCACCTATTGCAACATCACAGTGAGGCAGGGGCTTTATGGTAAAACGGCTGGCGGCATGGTAACGCACTGCATGCAGCAGGTAACAGTGGAAGTGAAGCATACATTTTATTGAACTGTGTGTTTCACTTTACCAGATGGAATGCCCAGGTAATGTGCAGCGCCAACATTGCGTTGGATTCCTTCTGTCACAGAGAAAGCAATGCAACTGATCACTGTGGACAAATGCAAAAAGTAATGTTTTATAAAAAAAAAAAAAAGCTTTATCAATTATAACAATGCATCTGATGTAGTTACTTGCAATTTAAAACCACTCAAAAGAACAGGTGAATAAAATGTAACATGTTCCAGTTACAGTATAGGAAGTATACTGAACAAGATGAGGAGGGAAAAAAGGTGAAATTGATAACACTGAACTACATATTAATATCTGCAAAAATAGTTCCACTGTATTTCAAACTGAAGAAGGGGTATGCTTCAGCCCCTGAAACGATCGTCTGTTACACTACAGATATTATCCGGTATGAACATTTTGCTGTATTTAAACCTGGTTAACTATTGGAGTGTGTGGACTACTCCTGATTGTACAATTCCGTGGGCATAAGTGTGAAATGCCTACAGTCTATGCACCTAAACTTCAAGACCAGTGTCCCAAATTTTCTGTGCTTTCTGTGCCTTCTGTTGTTTGGATCCACAGTGGATTGGCAGATTCTTCTGTTCTACTGCACGCCATACCCTTTGCAATAATATGTTTGCAGCTGGGCACGTTTAGGGCATGTTTTGAAGGATCCTGCCGCTGGACCCTTCCATGGACTGTCTAGTTTCCTAATCCATGTGTATCATCTCCCATGTGCAGTCCTCTTGAACCCACCTCCCTCCAGTTTGGGTAGGACCTACCTCTTCCATGTACCACTCTCCCATTTGTAGCTGTGGTTTGCTGCTTGGTCTTCCATCTGCAGCACCACCCTCACTTTGAATAGCAGTTGTCCAAGGTGGTCTCCCCAGGCTTTTACCCAATCCAACACCAAATAATTGTTTTGGGCAATAAAAGTCTAATATTCAGTACAACAGCTTTAACCACTTGAGGACCCACGCTTTACCCCCCCTTAAGGACCAGCGCTGTATTCTGTGATCTGTGCTGGGTGGGCTCTGCAGCCCCCAGCACAAATCAGGTAGCAGGCAGAGCGACCAGATCACCCCCCTTTTTTCCCCCCTATGGGGATGATGTGCAGGGGGGGTCTGATCGCTCCTGCCTGCCTGAGGTTTGCGGGGGGGGCACCTCAAAGCCCCCCTCCGTGGCGACATTCCCCCCTCCCTCTCCTACCTCCCTTCCCCGGAGATCAGAGGCTGCACAGGAACGGATCTGTCCTGTGCAGCCTTTAACAGGCTCCTGCCTGTCATGTGACAGCGATCCCCGGCCGTTGATTGGCCGGGGATCGCTGATCTGGTACAACGCTGCTACTGTTAGCAGCGTTGTACGAATGTAAACAAAGCGGATTATTTCCGTTTCTGTTTACATTTAGCCTGCGAGCCGCGATCGGCGGCCCGCAGGCTATTCACGGAGCCCCCCGCCGTGAATTGACAGGAAGCAGCCGCTCATGCGAGCGGCTGCTTCCTGATTAATTAGCCTGCAGCCGGCGACGCAGAGCTGCGTCGCTGGTCCTGCAGCTGCCACTTTGCCGACACGCGTTATGAGTGCGCGGTCGGCAAGTGGTTAATCACAGAGGATTTAATGATGTATTTTTATTTTATCTTATTTTATTTTATGTTTTATGTAAATAGATTGGCTACAAAGTGGTATCCAAATCCAGTGATAATTTGTCTTTTATAAAATATATTTTTTTCATTCTTTAAACAAAGTAAGCTCTCTTTCATCTGTATGCAGCCGGCTGCTATTTAAACCACTGGGAGGTAAGCCTGAACTTCCAGCTATCCTGTTTTTCTACAGGTTAAGTTTCTCTCCTGCAGTGTAATGCAATCCTTCCCAAATGATCTGAATGCTGTTTTGTACACACTGGAAGCCAGTTTGATTTAATTATTTGGCAATATTCATTTCCTCTCAGCTGATCCTGCAGGGACAGCAATCATGACCTCCCATTTCCATACTGACATTATTTTTTCCCCTATCTTCTCTAGAAAGTATATCTTGGAGGATTGCTTGCAAATAAATGCAAGTTTAACCTTTAATTTAAGATGTATTCATTGTCTTGCTTAGTTACTTATTGATTGCTTTATCTTTAACTATTTGTTGATTTGAATGCGCAACAGAAATATAAGAATTCTCCACAAATAAAAAAAAAAGTTTTCAAGTCTCACACAGCTACTTTGTGTAAAGAAATGGAGATGTGGAGGCCTCACAGGTAATGGGTGGTTTGCACAACAATAGATTGAAGATAATCAACCCTGAAGACCTGTGAACATCTCAACAGGGGTGAATAACACCTCTAGCCTTGCAACAGAAAATAGAAAACTTGGTAATTCTAGTGTTAAAGGACACCCGAACTGAGGGAGGATATGGAGCCTTCCATATTTATTTCCTTGTAAACCATTCCAGTTGCCCAGCAGTCATGCTGATCTCTTTGGCTGTAGAAGTGTCTGAATCACACACCTGAAACAAGCATGCAGTTTGCAACTGAAGTCTGACTAGATTAAGTAGGACTTCAGTTGAAAACATCTGCTTTGCATGCTCGTTCAGGGTCCTAAAAGTATTAGGGGCATAGGAACAGCAGGACAGCCAGGGACCTGGAATTGTTTAAAAGGAAATAAATACAGCAGCCACCATATCCCTCTCAGTTCAGGTGTCCTTTAAAGATACTAAAATCCCTTGGGACTCTGAGAAAGACAAAAAGGGGGAAGGGAGGAAGATCGTGTAATTGGAATACAAAGCAATCCTTAATTACCACTAGTGTTGGGCGAACATCTAGATGTTCGGGTTCGGGCCGAACAGGCCGAACATGGCCGCGATGTTCGGGTGTTCGACCCGAACTCCGAACATAATGGAAGTCAATGGGGACCCGAACTTTTGTGCTTTGTAAAGCCTCCTTATATGCTACATACCCCAAATTTACAGGGTATGTGCACCTTGGGAGTGGGTACAAGAGGAAAAAAAAATTTAGCAAAAAGAGCTTATAGTTTTTGAGAAAATCGATTTTAAAGTTTCAAAGGGAAAACTGTCTTTTAAATGCGGGAAATGTCTGTTTTCTTTGCACAGGTAACATGCTTTTTGTCGGCATGCAGTCATAAATGTAATACATATAAGAGGTTCCAGGAAAAGGGACCGGTAATGCTAACCCAGCAGCAGCACACGTGATGGAACAGGAGGAGGGTGGCGCAGGAGGAGAAGGCCACGCTTTGAGACACAACAACCCAGGCCTTGCATGAGGACAAGAAGCGTGCGGATAGCATGCTTTGTACCACCATGCAGTCATAAATGTAATAAAGATAAGTGGTTCAATAAACAGGGACCACGCGGCAACGCTAACCCAGCAGCAGCACACGTGATGGAACAGGAGGAGGCGCAGGAGGAGAAGGCCACGCTTTGTGAGACACAACAACCCAGGCCTTGCATGAGGACAAAAAGCGTGCGGATAGCATGCTTTGTACCGCCATGTAGTCATAAATGTAATAAAGATAAGAGGTTCAATAAACAGGGACCACGCGGCAACGCTAACCCAGCAGCAGCAGCAGCAGCAGCACACGTGATGGAACAGGAGGAGGCGCAGGAGGAGAAGGCCACGCTTTGTGAGACACAACAACCCAGGCCTTGCATGAGGACAAAAAGCGTGCGGATAGCATGCTTTGTACCGCCATGTAGTCATAAATGTAATAAAGATAAGAGGTTCAATAAACAGGGACCACGCGGCAACGGTAACCCAGCAGCAGCAGCAGCACACGTGATGGAACAGGAGGAGGCGCAGGAGGAGAAGGCCACGCTTTGTGAGACACAACAACCCAGGCCTTGCATGAGGACAAAAAGCGTGCGGATATAGCAGCAATGCTTTTTGCCGCCATGCAGTCATAAATGTAATACAGATGAGAGGTTCAATAAACAGGGACCGGAAACGCTAAACCATCCCAGATGTTCATCGGTCATGTTACTTGGTTGGGGTCCAGGAGTGTTGCGTAGTCGTTTCCAATCCAGGATTGATTCATTTTAATTTGAGTCAGACGGTCTGCATTTTCTGTGGAGAGGCGGATACGCCGATCTGTGATGATGCCTCCGGCAGCACTGAAACAGCGTTCCGACATAACGCTGGCTGCCGGGCAAGCCAGCACCTCTATTGCGTACATTGCCAGTTCGTGCCAGGTGTCTAGCTTCATGCCCGGTTTCAGGTCCAGCGGTGCCAGCCACAAATCCGTCTGTTCCTTTATTCCCCTCCAAATTTCCTCCCCTGTGTGCTGCTTATCCCCAAGGCAGATCAGCTTCAGCAACGCTTGCTGACGCATGCCAACAGCTGTGCTGCACTGCTTCCACGATCCTACTGCTGCTGGTGCTGGGTTAGCATTTCCGGATGAGGTACAGCTTTGAGATGCGTTGGAGGAGAAGGAGTCAGAGAGGTAGGTGCTGCTGTTGTTATCCAGCTGTTTGCGGCGTGGGCAACACCCGCGCCGTAGCAGGTGAGGAATCGCTGCCAGGCTCCACAAGGTTCACCCAGTGCGCGGTAAGGGAGATGTATCGACCCTGGCCGAACGCACTCGTCCAGGTGTCAGTGGTGAGGTGAACCTTGCAGGCAACGGCATTCTTCAAGCTTCGGGTTATTTAGCTGACCACGTGCTCATGCAACTCAGGCACTGCAGAGCGCGCAAAGTGGTAGCGGCTGGGAACCACGTAACGTGGGATGGCCACTGACATCATGCCCTTGAAGCTGTTTGTCTCCACCACTCGATATGGCAGCATTTCGCAGGCCAGAAGCTTGGCTATGCTGGCTGGCTGTTACTGCCACGGCCCGGGGGTCATTTGCTGGCAATTTCCTCTTGTGCTCAAACATCTCAGAAACAGACAACTCAACCGTAGCGCTGCACACCGAAGGGCTGTTGGTTGTTGTGTTTGATGAACACTGGGAGACCTCAAGAGCACTAGTCCGGAAAGTGACAGTGTCAGCATCGTCTGATGTTTGTGAATGTTGTGAACCACGCAATGGCTGGGCTACTGCTGCTGCTGAGGCGGGTCTGGTGGTGAGTCTGGTGAACCCAAGGGAGGCAGTGTTGCTGGTGGTACCCTGTCCTGCCGCGTTTGCCCACAGAGTGGGATGTTTGGATAGAATGTGGCGGCTCATGCTGGTGGTGGAGAGGTTGTTAATACTTTTCCCCCTGCTCAGGCGGGTCTTGCACACCTTGCAAATCGCCATGGTAACATCCTCAGTGCAGTCTTCAAAGAAAGCCCAGACTTTAACTGGCTGAGGACTCGGACCTCGTGCGTGATGTGCTGGTGCTGCTTAACCCACTGCTGGACGCTTGAGAGGTCATCCAAGTAATTATCTGGTCCTGTTCTTTTGGATCTGTGAGGGTTGTTGTCCTGGACAACATGGGCAGTATTGAGTGGGTTTTCTTGGGTGCTCCCCTGTGGCCTGTACGTGAACCGTCAGGGGAAACACCTCTTCCCTTGCCCCTCCCTCTTTCACCGGATTTCTTCCTCATTTCACTTATCCTTAAAGTACACGCTGACTGGCAGCAGTACAGTGGCAGTACAGAAATGCTATACAGTGGTGGGTGAGCGGTGTACCACTATTGTCAGCAGTGACACAGAGCACAATGCTATACAGTGGCGGGTGAGCGGTGTACTACTGTTCCCAGCAGACACAGAGTGGAAGTAAACACAATGCTATATAGTGTGGCTGAGCCGTGTACACAGAGTGGCATTAAACACAATGCTATATAGTCTGCTATATAGTCACCCCGAACAGGGTGATGTTCTGCAGAACCCAAACAGTGGCAAACACTGTTCGCCCAACACTACTGGGAGGGAACGCAGATTTTAGTACCTAAACACACGATACAACATGTTTTCCGGGGTCGGACTCTGAGGCACATACAGATGGTCCCGATCATCATCCTCATCATACAACTCTTCTCCTGAGTCTGACCCACCCACCACCTCTGCCACCCCAACATCCCCAGACACAGACCCCTCATCGTCCTCAACATTAACTTGGGATGCTGGCCTGAGCCAGACCTCCTCCTCCACATCAGGCCCCATCATCTCCTCAATGGCAGCCCTCATTAATCGCTCTGGCGACGGACTGATGGACACAACGTTCTCCTCCGGGGAGGGCTGCTGCTGACCACTGGCTGCTGGGGTGGATGTTATAGCTTGCGTGGGGCGTTGGCTGTTGCTGTTGTTGGGAGTGCTGCTCACAGCGGAGGTCTCTGGGGAACTCATGTTGAGCTCATATAGTGGTTGACGGTGAGTGGAGTATTACTGATCCCAGCAATATACACACTGACTGGCAGAGTACGCAATGCTATATAGTGTGGCTGAGCGGTGTACACAGAGTGGCAGTAAACACAATGCTATATAGTCTGGCTGAGCGAGCGGTGTACTACTGTTCCCAGCAGAATCAGAGTGGCAGTAAACAATGGTATATAGTCTGGCTGAGCGGTGTACACAGAGTGTCAGTAAACAATGGTATATAGTCTGGCTGAGCGGTGTACACACAATGCTATATAGTCTGCTATATAGTGTCAGTAAACAATGGTATATAGTCTGGCTGAGCGAGCGGTGTACTACTGTTCCCAGCAGAATCAGAGTGGCAGTAAACAATGGTATATAGTCTGGCTGAGCGGTGTACACAGAGTGTCAGTAAACAATGGTATATAGTCTGGCTGAGCGAGCGGTGTACTACTGTTCCCAGCAGAATCAGAGTGGCAGTAAACAATGGTATATAGTCTGGCTGAGCGGTGTACACAGAGTGTCAGTAAACAATGGTATATAGTCTGGCTGAGCGGTGTACACAGAGTGTCAGTAAACAATGGCATATAGTCTGGCTGAGCGGTGTACACACAATGCTATATAGTCTGCTATATAGTGTCAGTAAACAATGGTATATAGTCTGGCTGAGCGAGCGGTGTACTACTGTTCCCAGCAGAATCAGAGTGGCAGTAAACAATGGTATATAGTCTGGCTGAGCGGTGTACACAGAGTGTCAGTAAACAATGGTATATAGTGTGGCTGAGTGGTGTACACAGAGTGTCAGTAAACAATGGTATATAGTCTGGCTGAGCGGTGTACACAGAGTGTCAGTAAACAATGGTATATAGTCTGGCTGAGCGAGCGGTGTACTACTGTTCCCAGCAGAATCAGAGTGGCAGTAAACAATGGTATATAGTCTGGCTGAGCGGTGTACACAGAGTGTCAGTAAACAATGGTATATAGTGTGGCTGAGTGGTGTACACAGAGTGTCAGTAAACAATGGTATATAGTCTGGCTGAGCGGTGTACACAGAGTGGCAGTAAACACAATGCTATATACTCTGGCTGAGCGAGCGGTGTACTACTGTTCCCAGCAGACACAGAACAGTAAACAGAATGCTATATAGTGTGGCTGAGCGAGCGGTGTACCACTATTCCCAGCAGACACAGAACAGTGAACAGAATGCTATATAGTGTGGCTGAGCGAGCGGTGTACCACTATTCCCAGCAGACACAGAACAGTGAACAGAATGCTATATAGTGTGGCTGAGCGAGCGGTGTACTACTGTTCCCAGCAGACACAGAACAGTACACAGAATGCTATATAGTGTGGCTGAACGAGCGGTGTACTACTGTTCCCAGCAGACACAGAACAGTACACAGAATGCTAT